>NC_086159.1:22008532-22633532 GCF_035149785.1 Candoia aspera | reverse complement strand
GATATAGGAATGACTGGAAACTGAGCCTAAGAACATATGGAGAGTTCTACTGGATCTGAATAAAGTTCCACCTAATCCCATATCCAGTTTCTCACAGAAGTCAATCCAGATACTTCCAGAAAACTCATAAGCAGGACATGATCCCAGCAGCTCCTCCTCATTTTCTTCAGCACCTTATATGCAGGAAGATCTAAATCAATATCGTAGTTTCCAAGAGATATATCAAGGCAATGGGGAGGAATGTTCTTCATTTTTTGTTGCGAGTACACCTACATCATACTTCCCAAACTGTACATGATCCAAGCTGCAACTGTTCTTCAATATTCAAGCTGTTCTGAATGCTGCAATACTGTTTTTGTAGATAAAAAGCATACTGTACATAGGGGAAAACACATGCACAAATGCTACGTTAGTGAAAGCGATGCCTAAAATATTATATATCGGAACAACTGCATGCAAAACTGTGCATATTAGGAAAACGTGTACAAAATGCGTATATTCAAGTTGCATGAAAATGTGTATATATTTTTGTGTGTACTTTTTTTTAAAAAGGCACAACTGATAGGAGTTCACAGGCTCATCCATCCCTCTATTGCATGTATCCCCCTGTATGTCCAAGGCTGCAATTTGAGATATATCTTTTCAAGAATAAGCTGAGTTCAGTGGAATTTACAAGTGTATAAGTGTACAGCTTTGCTATAAACCATCTCTAAAGTCTACTAAATTAGAAGCTGCAGCCAATCATTTCTGGCAATAAATTCTTCATATTTATTATGAGAGGAAAGAAAATAACCCAAGAGAAGGCAGAAACTCAAATCTTGAAATAATTTCTTCTGTTGAGGGTTCACCCAACAGGACAAGAGTTGGAAGTTGCTAAGTGACTTTTGGCTAGCTTCTCAGCCTAATTTACCTGAAGGGATTTTTATGAGGATAAAAAAAATGAGAGGGCTGGAAGAGATTTTGCTGTTCACTGTGCTGTTCAGTAGGAACTGTAGCTTCTTCTTTGATTTACAGCTCCATGGTCTATATTTCTTTCTATTGCCTGTCTATTTTTTGATGTGCCACTCAGCAGAAGGGCAGAAGAAAAGGTTGGGAGATAATTAATAAAAAGAAGCCACACTGATCTGGCAGCAAATTTTTAAAAAGAAACCAGGAAGCTCTCAATATTCCAACTGATAACTAGGGTTTCTGTAGTTATAACTTCTTGCGTGGTGTTAAAAAAATCAGACAGCATTTTATAACTTATCAATATTTTAGAGTTTTGTCATACCCTTCCAGATATGCTTGCTTTCTGATCTCCTTGGTCATATTGCCTGTGAGTTCAACATAAAGAGAAAGCATCCATTTTGGAAAGCTGAGGTACATTCCTTCCACTGGATATTATTTAATCACCATGTAGATATTCTCTACTAGGTTTGGGTTCCCCATCATGACCACCATTGGGAAAAGTTTGTGGTAGAACTCATGTATTGTATTGTTCCACTCCAGGTAGGAGTAGGAAAGATTCCGAACTCCTAGAGAGCAACTACCAGTTTGGCCTTAATTTGCCCCTGTTGAGTCATTTTCTTTTCTCTCTCCAGTCTGACAGCAATTTCTGGGAAATATGCAGACATTCAAACATGGGTAAATAAATTTCTTATCAGGTCATTGTAAGATAAGAAGTGGGAAAACTTGCCAAATCCTGATGCTGTTACTGTGAAAAAATGTAATGTGGATTCTTCCACAAAGTTAAAACATAGCTCTAAACCATTGCCCTTTCTTTCATTTTGGCCAGAGTAAATCCTGAGAAAATTCTTCTACTTAAAGAATTGCATGGAAAGGATCATTCATCTGCCACCTGCCACTTCAATAGCATTGTGGGGAAGGTGAATCCTAAGACTGATGTCCTCCTGCTGCAAGAAAATGATCCTAACCAACACCAGGTTTAAGTTCATAAGTATAACCACCACCCCCTCCATGACCTTTCTTCAAATGTTTGGAGATTAAGTTTCCCAGTACAGTTGGATCAAGCAATGCCAATCTCTTTCAAAGTACCACCCCTTGCAGGAGAGTCTTCCAACTTGGTCCTCCCTAACAAGAAACAGGTTACCCTGAACAGTGTAGCTGGACAATAATCTACAGAGGCAATAAGAGCAGAGAAATATACATGCTTTGCCATTCTTAACACCATTCTTAACATAGGCTTATAACTACTGTATGTTCAGTAATACTGTATTCACTTGCTATTTTCTGCCAACATCACTCAACCACTTCAAAACCTGGAGTACCCAATAAATCTGGTTCAACTTCATACACAACATCAGCCTGAGACCAAGGCATCCAGCAATCTAACCTCACAGACCCAGAAGTAGGGCAAAGGACTAGAAGTGGGGACCTGCCACAAATTGAAGGTCCTGCTTTCTCTGGAGTGGCCCACATAACACCATCTATCATTTTTCCCATAGTCTGTAAACATGGAAATGCATTCCTCAACACCACCATCTCCCCAAGGCCTCATCAACCCCCATGTTATCCCCAGAGAAGTGACCAAGCAAACCAATCCTCCACACCGTACCACCCAGTGAGCACTGGTCTGGAGCAGGGCTCCTCCTGCCCATATTGTCATATTCACAGACCCAAAGCTACCTACAGCACCCACGTGCTTCCCCCTCCTAACTCCTCACCAATATGCCCAATATGGGCCTCTTCTTTCCCCAAGCCCTCATCCACCAGGGCCCTGTTCTCTCACTTCAGAGAAGGCTGTTTTCCCCCACTCCCTCCTTCTCAACCCAGGGAACTTCCCCCACCTTAAGTCCCACCTCTTCAGGACTCCCTGGACTTCACGCTGATTCTGCAACCCGATTTCTTCAATCCTCCTTCAGCCCCAGCACTTAAGTTCCATTCCCTTCTTGGCTGTCCTCCTTATAAAGTTCCACCTGCCATCCACCTTTGATGGCCACAGTCTCAGACCACAGCTGCCCCTCCTCCACCACATCTAGTACTTTCTACAACAAACCATATGAAAAGGACTAAGACTGGGTTGTAAAATGTATTAGAAAAAGTTAAAGGTTTTGAGACAGTGTCCCTGACCTCTGCTTTCCCCCACAGGGTTTGGCTATAGAAAGAAGAATGATGGTTTGAATCTGGACCTATCTGCAGACAGAAAATAAGAATTACAAATACAAAAGAAGAAATAGGCAACAACTGATTCTAATATGCTAAATCTTTTTCACAATCACAAGGTATTTGCTTCATGCTCATACTCCAGAACACAATGGATCCTATGCTATACTGTTTACTTAGCTGGTTCAATCTTTACAAAAGTGGATTCCTGACCAATGGCTGACCAATGTGCCATCTGGGTCTTGCCTACAGGTTTGTCAATTGCTAAAGCAATCAGGACAGAAGTGACATGGAGGTTTTCTTTCATTCTGCTGAAGCATGCTGTGGATTTCTTGGCCTTGCTTCAACCTGCGCAGAGGTGTCTGCAGGGGTGCTCATATGCCATGACTACATAATTGAACCCTAGCCCTTTTTTACATGTGCCACATGTAAAATGGAGGGGGGGCTTCAATTCTGCAGGGCATCCGTCATCTGGGTTTTATGACCCCCCCCCCGAGGATGCCCCTGCCTTGGAAAGTCATCTGCCATAACCTTTAGGATCAGTGATGGCAGAGAGATGCTGTGCTTGCAGAAGGGCCAAACACATCTTCTGAATCACTTTTTAAAGCATATCCATGCACTATAGTGTATGCACTATAAGGGTCTATATTTAGCAAAACAGTGTTGAGCTTGAAGGCAATAGACAAAGTTTTTCACACAACCACCATCAAATCCTCTTAACTTTGGACTTGAATTCTTGATAGAGCTAATTATTCCCCATTTAAGAAGTAGTGTTTTTTTCCATTTGTTGGAGCACAGCACATAGATTTGTTATATATACATCACACCTCTGAAAGAAGTCAAACATATGTTTCAGGTATTTAACAATTTCCCCTTTTTGCCACATTAAAAATTTAAATTTTATGACAACATTTGCAAGTTGTGCAGCTGTCATACATATCAGATCTTGAGAGGCATCGAAACAGAGTTTAGCCAGGACCCTTTCAAAGTTGGAGCCAGTCATGACATCTATGACCTCCTGCCTGAATCTTTAAAACAGAAATGTTGGGACTTGAACTTGGGATCCTCTGCATAAAAGCCATGTACTCTACCCCTAATATAAAAGAATGCAAAATTATCAGTGATTCAGCTGATTAGGAAAACAGTGATGTGGCAGTTGGAAGCTTTCCATAGCAAGAATTAAAACAATATCACTTATTAATTGCTACAGATTGCTATTCAAGGAAGAGAATGCTGAACCATAATGTAGTCTATTTTTGGTTCACCATGTTTCATGAACCCATTTATTATGGCTTAGTGTCACATGCAAAGGATACTATGGTTTATTCAACTAACCACGAATTTAAAACCATGGTTTTGTGTTATGTTTAAACTTAGCAATTAGACATGGGTAATATCATGAAATTTTTCTTAGGCCTCATAGCACAAGCTGTACTTTTAACATTTTCTTTTCCTACATAACTGTTAAACATTAAAAAAAAAAAGACAATGATAGGAGTTGAAATCCAATACATCTGGAGAACATGAGGTTGTGGAAAACTGATCTGAGTTGTCTGGTATGAAACTCTGTGTACTGCAGAAAATGTAGATCTACTGCAAAAAAAGATAAACTGTGGGGAAAACATTTAGAAAAGTTTTAGCCCAAGAAAAGGGGCTAGCTATTTATTTAATTTACTATTTTGACCTACATAGGCCTTCAAGTGATGTACAGAAATAGGTTATATTAATGAAAGAAAGGTCCTAAAAGTGCAAAGAGCAGAATAAACCACATATTAAAATAATTTTTAATATTTATATTTGTAAGTTATGTATTATATTTATTCTATAGTTTTATATGGCATTTTTAACTGTGTTTTATTGTAAACCGCCCAGAGTCCCTCCTCAGGGGGAGATGGGCAGTGATAAATTTGATTAATAAAATAAATTAAAAGCCCATCTTACAGTTTCTGCATGAAAGCTGCAGAATTGTTTTTGCAGGCTTTCTTCCTGAGTTGGAATTGAATTAGAAGTGGTATAGAAGCTCAGCAGGGTTGTGGGAATGGAAGAGCATAATTTCAGGTAAGTACAACTGCTGCAAATGGAAGGGCCCTAATCCATGAAGTCTGACTTAAAGTGATGTGTGAACCCAGTGCAAATAGGCCCATAGGATCTGGTAAAAAAAAAAAATCTTTGC
The DNA here is from genome assembly GCF_035149785.1 of Candoia aspera. Taxonomy (NCBI): domain Eukaryota; kingdom Metazoa; phylum Chordata; class Lepidosauria; order Squamata; family Candoiidae; genus Candoia; species Candoia aspera. The sequence continues at coordinate 22,628,257 of NC_086159.1, read as the reverse complement.
ATAGTGTTATAGGTGAAGGCAGTCACTCTCAATATATAATATGTGAAACATAGAAACTAGGCTTTAGTTCTTGAATCATCCATAGGCTGACTAACACAGGGCCTGTCCAGCATATCTTTCTATTTGAGAAGAAGGAAAGAATGTCTTCTCCATCCCTCATAAAGCAGCAGATTGGCAGCTGAATTTTACTTCTACACTGGCAATAGCATAGCAGGGCTGCGCATACTTAAAACATGCTTTGGAAGAGATACTTTAGTACATGCAGGAACATGAATGTAGCACCTCTTTAAAAAAAAAAACCTTTTTCAGGCATCCATGTAGAAGCCATAAAACGGGTGCAACTGCTTTAATGAATCACAAGCCTGGAGCCTATGACTGCTTTAATAAGATGCATTAAGAATATAGCAGCTTGCATGGAAGCTTAAGACACAGGTGCTTTAATGAGGTGCTATGTTCATGTTACTGCAGGTTCCTCAGCTTTTCTGAAATATTTTCAAAGCGTACCCAGCCTCTATTGGACAGTGTTCTTCACATACTTGAAGAAAATTGCCTTTTGAAGGGAGATAGTACAGGCCTAGTGGCACATACAACTTTATACTCCAACACTTTACTTCTCATGCTCCGGAAACTGCTTCACTCTTCCTAATGATGAGTGCAAATAGTTTGGGGCAAACCACTCTTTCAGCTTTAGAATTTCATCCGAACCATGGAGAAAGTAGCTTTTTTTTCCCCTTTCCCTGTGTATGAAATCCCCAACAACTTGTAAAGAGAAACACAATGCATTTATTGCTTTGAAAGAATGTGTACTTTGACTCTTGCATGTGGTAATTCTCATTGTCCTAAAATGTATATAATTTATACAGATTATGTCTATTACATTGCATTTTTATGTTTTCAATTTAATTTAACTGCTAAATAACATCATATCCTTACATTTCTGGCCACTATGTGTTATTTATAAATTAGAAAAATTTGAGAAGGGAATAAAGATGTAAAATATGTACATCTGCTAATAGATGGGAGGTGACATATCAGCAGTTTTGATAATCTACCTCCAAGGATGCTTATCATTTAAGGTACTTTCTCCTAGGTCAGTGTTTCTCAACCTCAGCAACTGTAAGATGGATGGACTTCAACTCCCAGAATTCCCCAGCCAGCATGCTGGAGTTGAAGTCCATCCATCTTACAGTTGCTGAGGTTGAGAAACACTGTCCTAGGTATTTAAGGGGCAGCTTGATCTATAGATACAGGCAGATGATAAAGTGGGTTGCCCTATCATGAACAGCTCCACTGCCTAATTCTTTCTGCTATTAATAGGAATTGGAGGAGGCCAACTTTTTAGACAAGCAGGATCTCAGATGTCTTACGTGAACTCAAGCTATTTATTCATCTAACTTGCTATTATCTACTCATTACTGGAAGTAGGATCTACCACCACCACCACCACGGATTCCAGTCTTAGAAAAGTCTTTCTAGCCTTGTGATGACTGTTATTGAACAACCTGGTATCTTCAAACTACAGTCCCTCCTGAAGACTCCTCCCTAATATTTTTAATATGGAATTGGACAACATGCAGCTATTCCACACTCAACTACCAAATCAGTGACATCGTTTCCTGCCATGTTGAGTGAAATACACACAAAAACATAATTGTTAAAGTAGGCATAACACTTGTAAAAAAACAAACAAAAATCCTTCACCCTGGAAAAAAAATCAGACTACCTTGACTGTACCCATTTTGCATCATCACTTCATTCACTGCTGTCCTTGCTCATTCAGCAATGTTAAAAGGGGGCTATACCCATCAAGCTCGCTTTAACTAAAAGAAAAAGCAAAGTGTCATGAAACATCAAGAAGAGGTCAGGCAGGAGGAAAAAAAACCGCATGTTTCACTCCTGTCAAGGTGCAATTATTTCAGAGGGTTTCATAAAAAGCATAAGGAAGCACACTGTGTATGGGTTAGCCATTCTTAAAGGAGTCAGATGGCAAACGGTCATTTTAGCATGGACATTAGGAAGAGCTGCTTCTCACGACAGCCAACACGCAGAAATGCAGCTTCTTGGATAGCACAGTGCAGAGGTATCTGAGTCGATCTCTGGGTACATATTGCAGCTGGCTGAAACACAACCACTTGCATGTCTCATTTCTGACTGCAGCTTCAGCTTCTCTGAGTTCTTAAACTATATTTTCCTGTCTTCCATTCACAAGCGTGCATTCTTTTAAAGGGGGGGGGTTGGGTGGAAAAAACACAAGGACACTTCAGTGCTCCAGTTTCAAAATGCAAAGGTATGATGTTATTTGTCATTGTGCCCAAAAAATCCTTACTCAGTAACTTTGCCAGAAGAGGGGGAGAGAGGGAGAGAGAGAGAGAGAGAGGGAAAGGAGAGAAGAGAGGGAGAGAGAGAGAGAGAAAGCAAATGCTCCTCCAGCTGTTTCCTGTCGACAGTGTCTGTAATGTAGATAAATGTGAGGATTTTCTCTAAATCTTCTTCTGTTTGCTAAATCTCACTCTCAAATCAGAGCAGATCAAGCCTGCGCAATGGAATAAAACTCCTCAATATTGATATGTGAACATCTCCTGGATTTCTTTTTCTTTTTATTCCCCCCTCATTATTCCTCTGCTAACCAATTCATTTCCAGAGTTTGCACTTAAGAAGCAATGGGGAAAATCAACAGTCTTTCAACACTATTATTTAAGTGCTGCTTTTGTGATTTCTTGAAGGTAAATCTTTCTTCCTATTTGATTTCTTTTTAAATATATATTTATAACTTTGTTGTATGATGTGTAATCAGATTTTGGCTTGAAGATTGCTAGACACTTTCAGTGGCATTATTTCTGCACTGGGAATTTATTTCTAAACTGCTGAACAATTTTAGCACAGCTGAGACGTGACTGCATGGAATGACTGCTCTGGACACAGCTTAGAAACTGTAAAGGTGAATCTATGGCAGGTACTTAAGAATTCAACTTGGATTAGAGAAACTTTCTGCAAAAATTCTTGCTCTGTCATATCTAAAATTCCCACTTACATCATTTGCTGTGGCTAATAACTGCTGAGTTGGATACAAGCAGTTTTGAATTTCACTGCAGGTGCAAATGTTGACATTGTGATACCCATTAGACAAAAAGTAGCTGATTCAATTCTCTGAGATTATTATATATCCAGAAGTAACCCAGAGATTACAGTGTATAGTCTTTATGGCAGCTGTTTATTGGCATCAATGTACAATTAGACTTTTTTTTAGTGGTTTCCTGTTAAAGTGAAGTTTGTTTTTCCTTTTCTAAAAGAGAAACCATGCACAGCTCTTTCTGCTCATGCAGAAAGATTCATGCTAAGTTTAAGCACTTATGCAGTAAGAAAAGTGACCAAACTATTTTCTCCAGTTTTATTTTACTTTCACAAAGAAGCTTTTGTCAAGCAACTTTTGATAGGATTTTTAAAAGTATCCTGTATTCAGTGCTCCTTAGAAACATAACACTCTTTTTAGATAGATTTGACTTCAGTAGATCCACTGACCTCTGTTTTTGTCAGCTGGCCTCAAGTTTCCATTCTCAGCAAAATTATATCCTTCAAGAATAAAGTTTTGTTTTTCCATTTTGTAGGCAGACTTGTGTGCAGCTGACAGTCTCCAATGCTGTAGGTGCCAATTTAGTTTTGTTTTTACTTTTTAAAAACTACCTTGCCTGGGTAAGATTTATCCATTTTAGTTTAATAGAGAGAAAGGATTTTATAACATATCTGGAGTAGGAACAAACAGTGTGTCATACAAATATTGCTGAAATCAATAGCCATTGGAGTGTCATGGTTATAATTGCAGAACTATGGACAGCATCCAACGTTCAGTTTATTGGAAGGAAGAAGATAAATTAGAAGTTTTGTTGTAAGCCTCCCAACATAATACAGATACCAAATAGCAATTAATTAGCAGAGTGTAGTGAAATAAATTGAATTTATAAAAGAAGGCAGACTCCCTACCACTAAACAAGTTACCTGAGAACCAAATCCTATTAAGTTTAGAGGGCTTTGTAGCTGAATCTGTGCATGCATGTTTGGAAGAAAGTCCAGCAAGTTAAATGGGACTTATTACCAGGTAAGTGTTTATAAGATTGCAACCTTAGTTCCAAGTGATATGTTTCTAAATGCTATGGTATTCTTGAAGTTCTAAAGATACCCTTGAGATTAGTACTGTGGGGACTTCTCCCAACCTTCTTCTGGATAATGCTAGCTGCACTAATTCTGCTAGACCTCTTCCATAGCAATTAGGACATCAGTATAATTTGTGAATGCCAATTGGTAAAAAGGAATACCCTGTACACAAAGGCATGACATGATATAATGTTTGTACCTCTCTGTTCTGAGAGCTTATGGGAAGGTGGTTCTGATAGATTCTGTATATCACTTCCTGCAACTACTGAATGCCAGAACCTGGATAGCTCCTAAAGGTAATGTGCTGCATATAGTCCTTTAAAGTGCAAAGGTCCATGAGTTCAGTTCCATGGGATAACATCTGGCTACCTATGTATAATGAATCCCAAATAGAACAAAACCACTTATATTGTCCTGGTGGTCAATGTATCTATGTTTGATTTCTTGTTCAAAGCTTCCTTGATATCATTTTGACTGAATACATTCCCTTATTTACCTGATGATGATGTCTGATAGAATGGCAGCTTACATGTTCATTTCCTTAGCATGGGTTGATACTTCTGTCTATGGTGTTCTTATTCCAGTTACTGTGTCTCTGAAAAGCACTTTTCAGTAAATTATAAGCATTATTATTTTAGTTAGTCACAAACTGGCTTTCACAGAAATTTCGCTAAAGCTTTTTTGTACACACTACTTGATTTAAAGCTTGCTGAATGGGAGGGCAAAGGAAGGTGTTAAAGCCAAGGAGCAAGCCATCTGCTGGCTACTTTAAGAGCCACTGTTTTGGACTGCTGTGCTCCAGATGCAGGAGAAGATACTGGATCTTCTCCTGAAGGAGAAATCTGTTGAAATCCCAGCTGTGAAATACAATTGGTCATTCATTACCACACTGTTTAGCCAGTCTTGCACAGTACAGAGTTGGACTCAGAGTCCAAATTTAATCAGACACTCTGATAAACCCCACCCACTTGCCAGGACTTGCTTTTAAAGGCCTCTGCCTTCAGTTCAGATTGGACACACAATAAATTGGGGACTCTCTGATCTATTGAAAAGACCAGCGGCCAAATTGTTAATTATCGTAAGTATTTTTTTTAATGACTCCATCATTTTTAATGACTTCATCTAAACAGAAAAGAACTATTAAAGTACATCAGAGAATTTTCTGTCAGCTAGATCTTCAAAAACACTATTATATGATTTATGGAATAGAATTTTGGGTCGATTTAACCAAAAATATAGAAATCCATTATTTCCTCTTCCCCAAACTTTGTAAAGCTATTATGGTTTCACAATGTAGGAGAAAACATTGAACTTCTAGGCAAGTGTGTGGTGTCACATTCTTGGCTCACACAAAGGAGTAGGAATAACACAAAGTCTCATTCTCTTGTCCTAGAACTGATATTTCTTTTTTACAGTGTGCAAAGTCTGCTGCAGTCTCAGAAAAAATAACATTGTTAAATGAAGTTTATGTCTGAGGCAAAGCCAACTGGGATCAAAACACTGTGTTAAATACACAGTGTTCTTTACTAGGTACGCAGTGCTGGGAGAGCTTTTTGAATTGCACTCTTGGGACCACGTCTGTGAAATCAGGTGATTTACCTCTGACTTAAGCATCTTTGAGGTATTATTAAATAGAGGAAAATGATATTATGAGAGCTGGGACTATTCCTATCTTCCATGATCAAACATAATGACCTTTCTTTCTGCTTCTGAAGTCACATTCATATATGTCTGTCTTTCTACTTTTCTGGAATGTTATATATTGAAGATGATAAACAGCTGCTTCATCTTCATTCACTCTTTTAAATATCTTTTTGTCTTTGTATTGGCTATTTCCATCATGCTAAATGAAGGTGTTGATCTCGTCTGTTACTGCCTTCTGTTGTGGGGTTGGCTAGTCATCATAGATGGGCTTTTGTAGAGAAATGCTTTGCATATAATGTGAAGGCCAAGCTAGGCATTGCTAAGTGTTGGTTTCTGTCAGTGGTTTTGATCCCCCACCCCAGGAACAAATAGCATGCATATCCTATCTATCTATCTATCTATCTATCTATCTATCTCTGTCTGTCTCATCTATATCAAAGTAAAGGAATGCTCTTGGGAAAAGCTACATAGTGGGAAAACTTGCCTTTCAGACACATATTTAGGCAAGTAACCTATGCAATCCTTCCAGCCATTGACAATAAAGTCTTTGGCGTTCAAGCCTTCTACTGAGCATCATTGTGATTTTCAATTATACTAGAATGTGGCAAAATTCTGGGAGGGTGGGGCAAAGAGAGATGATCATGATGATAATGCTGATTCCCTGTCATACAACTCATTTAGCAACAGATGTTGGAGATAAATTACTTCAGCTGTACTGTACTTTAGCACAGATGCTGAATTATCACAAATATACAGAAGTACAAAAAATATTTAGGGAAGGACACTCACACACACATACAGTACTTCTAAATCTAACCCAGTCAAGACTTGACATACTAAGTAGCAGTCATGGAGTACACAGTATCAATATATAGCAGGTACAGGGAAATGGAGTGGAGCATCTTAGAAGAAAGCATGGCTGCCTGGGTTAAGAATGGAATTGAAAGACTCCTCACTACAATGTTTTGTTACAAGTGTGAGAATTTCTAAGCTGCAGTTGTTGAGGTACTACCAATTCTTAGTGAATTCAACTAGGTATTTTGTAACTTCCAGAGTTTAATGGTGCTTGTGTTTGCAGTTTCTGCCCATTCCTCCTAGTGATTAAATTGTCTCTGATGTCAAAAAAAGATTAGCACACTGCAGCTGCCTTGTGCTGCTCCAGTAACACAACACAGCTGCTGATCCTAATTTAAACATCATTTATACAGGAGTTTAAAACTGCTTTGGTAGCTGGATCACACTCAATCTAGTTGGCCTTGCCCTTCACAGTTGAACCACACTATATCTGTTGAGTTAAGCCCTCTGAAAACTTACAATAAGCTGCCAGGATCAATAGATATTCAGGTGGGGAACCCCTCTGTTTTTAATAGTTGAGCACAAGAAAGCATTTTAAAGGGAGATAGATCCAAACTTTTTTTAATGTCACCCTTTCCCATTAATAATTGGAGAAATTGTGTGAAGGTTAAAAGACACAGGGGTTTTGCTTGAACTGAAATTAGTAGTTAACTCTTCAATATAGTGGGGCTCCATTTATCAAAATCCTGCAGATGCCTTCTTAGCACTGATTCACATGAATTTAATGCATGGAAGATGATTCTGGATGTCAACAAATGACCCATGGATTTGTGCATTGCAAGATAGAAATCAACTCCCACACCAAGATACACTGCTATGATTTAAAAATTGCACAAAAAAGTAAAAGATTTATCTGAAAATAACATGTTTTTGACAATTGCATGCTAAAGGGGAAATATTTTAACTGCTTTAAATTTATTTTAAAGTTCATTTTATGTTAAAAGATTTTTCTCAGATAAATTTGCTTTGATAGATATGAATATTAGGAAAAGTTGAATACAAAAGCTCTCTAAATTAGGAAATTTAGAGATATAGAGAAGGGTTTTTTTTCAAATATTTATATATGACATTAAAGTCATCAGAATATTGCTCTGTTTATGCAGAATATAAAATGGAGGGATTTATATTGGTCCAAGCTAGATATATGATGACTTGACTTGATCCATGTCTTAATTTTGGCCAATGATGAAATACTATGAATTTCCCATCAAAGAATGCCTCAGTCTAGGCCTCTCCCTGAAAGCTTCAGCTTCTTTACCTAGTCCCCCAACTCCAAATGTGTCCAAATAATAATAATTTATTAAATTTATATGCTGCCTGACTCCAAGCAACTCTGGATAGTTGCAAGAAAAGTGTACAGCTGTTACGTAGTGATTAGAATTAACACCTGCTTATTGATACTCCAGTTCCAAATTATTTGTTTCAATCAGTTGGCAATAATATAAATAATTGGATGGATGAGAAGCAAGAAACACACAAATGAAATAAGTATTATATCTGCAAATTATTCCTCTCAATTTACGGATGATAATTCTTTCACAAAAGAAAATACTTAAACAGAATGTAATAAATTTAGATTTGGGGAAATACACTTTTTCTTTAAAGACCAGTGGTCACAGTTGTAATTGCTAAATTGGCTTTAGTTTCTTTAGTCTTCAAATAAGTTTGAAATGTTTTTCTTTTAAAAATGAAGTTTCCTTAATAGAAGTAAAATCAATTACTAGCAGATAAAGTAAAGAACACAGTCGTGTTTTCTCTGCACCACGTTGACAAGGCTTAGTCTCAAGTGCCAAAGTAATCCTCAAAACCTATTTCTATAACTGCTAGTGACAATGCCTCCAGGCTACAAAGAATCTCCCACCTATTAGAATATACTGATGAACAAGTGGAACAAAAGCTAGAATGTAGGTGTAGAAAACTTCTGCTGAATTTAACTGAATTAAAATTTATAATTGAGCCTTCTCTCTGGAGTGAGAGCAGTGAAGGGTGTCTTCCTCATTTGCACTACATCTTCTTATAGTCATCCGGTAGATGTTGTCCATTGGTGATGGATCTGTTGCAGTCAAGAAAGAGAGATGACTGCACCCTCAAAGGCACTTTGTGTTCAGTTTCCAGGGCTCTTTGAAAATAAATTGCCCAGTTATATCAAAGTTACTGGGCAAAATTACTGGTGTAGTTCCAATACAGGTATTCGGAGCATTATCTGGTCTGGTTTTGTTGGATGGGGTTTAGCTGCTGAGATCTGCAGATGTGGAGATAGTGAGCATAGGCAAGCAATTACATGTAGACTTGATTCTTGCCCTTATTGACTTTTTATATTTAATAAGGAAAAAAACCTGGCTGAATTCAGAAGATGGTAAGCGAACCTTGAGCGAACGAACAGTTCTGACCTATAGATGAGATAGAGATAGAGAGATAAAGATTAGAGCTAACAGCACTTTCTGGGGCAATGTACTTGAGCAGATGGTTGGTGCACCACTCCAGGACCTCTCAGACCTCTAATAGGCTGGATCACTGTCTGTGCTGAAGCTGATAAAGGAGCACTCAATTAGTGCACTTGCTCCTTCTGAGGAGATTCCAGAAAGAAGTGATAGGGCATTATTAGTCTATTCCATACCAAGTATGCAGTGAGGTTTCTCATGACTCTGTTTTATTCCCTATGCTCTTTAAACGGCTATATGAAACCATTAGAAGTATATGGAGTAAAGAGTCACCAATAAGCAGGTGATACTCAGCACTATTCCTTGGGGCCAACTGATACAGGTGCTCCAGCAACTGAAATTCTGAACCAATGCCAGAGCAGAACAATGGACTGGATGAGAGCTAATAAACTGAGAATCCCAATTAGACAGAGATATGGGCTGTGAGTAGCTTATCTGCTCTGTTCAGTGGTGTATTTCTTCTTCAGATGCTTGTTGACACTCTTTAAAAAATGTTGTGATTCACGAGCACATACTGTATGATGTCTGCTAGCCATTGCACCAAGCATATTTATTTATTTATTTTATTTTTATCCCACCTTAATTATTTTTTATGAATAACTCAAGGGGGCGAACATACCTGATACTCCTTCCTCCTCCTATTTTCCCCATAACAACAACCCTGTGAGGTGAGTTGGGCTGAGAGAGAGTGACTGGCCCAAGGTCACCCAGCCGTCTCTCATGCCTAAGGGGGGACTAGAACTCTCAGTCTCCTGGTTTCTAGCCCAGCACCTTAACCACTAGACCAAACTGGCTCAATGACTTCTTCCCAGCAGTCATACACATCACACTTTGTGCAATATACTAAAAATTTCCAGCATTCATGCTGGCTTTATACTTTTATATCTGGCTTTTATTTATCAGAGGCCTATTGTACCGATTATGCTTTTTTATTCCAACAAAAACAACAAAACACTGACAAATCAGACTAATGAATTTTAATATTTTACCTTTAAATGTTGGTAGCACAATCTGGGTGGGGTCTGCAGGCTGCAAAAACAAAAAACAAAAAACAGGCTGGGAATGCATGTAGCTTATGGACCACAGGTTATGGAAACAGAACATTGGCCATATCCTTCGGATATCCTTCTATAAGGTGTACTGCACTCACAGAACTTACATTAATTTTAATGACACACTTTGAACTTTTGTCATTCATCAGACAATGTTTTGTTTAAATTTCTAATTCACTTTGAATTTCAGGAGAAACTGGGTGACAATCTAAAAATACCATGGAACGGCTATAAAAAGAACTAATGCTTTTTTTTCAATTAAGTTTTGCTTGAAATGTTTGTATCTTCCCCAATGTGCTTCAGATTTTATTTCAATCAAAATTTGGGGGCATACCTCAGAGAAAAGGCATGAAGTGAAACCACAAATAATTCTCAGAGGTCAGAAAGCCTGAAAGAAAGAAAAAACTGGACTTCCAGTCTGGGAATAGTCTTGTAACCTAATTTTATTTCTCTGTTTGAAATATTGTCCAGGACCTATTTGAATGAAGATTCTGACCTGTATAAAGTGCTGTCCAGTCAAATCAGTTTAAAAGTAAAGAATCATCAGAAATAAAAATATGAAGTTGCCCATAGACTTAGCCACTGGACAGGCTCATGGTTATTTGATGAGAATTTTCCCCAATTCTTTCTAAATGGGCTTCTGTGCTAGTAAATCAGCATATGTAACTTCTATTTAAAAAAGCATCTTTTCTCATCCTTTTTATTAATGCAGCCCATCCCCTTTTTCTTTCACCAATGTTTAAGTTTCCTTTCCCCAATCTGTTATGGGAGCTACCACATCTGCAAAGGACCAGGTTGGGAAAGTACTTGATGCAACTTGGCACAGTTCTGGGATTTTCTGAGTATTTTTTTTCTTCATTACAGGTGAAGATGCTCACCGCATCATCCATTAATTTCTTCTACTTTGGCCTGTGTTTGCTTACATTAACCAGCTCTTCTGTTGCTGCTGCTGGCCAAGAGACACTTTGTGGTGCTGAGTTGGTTGATGCTCTTCAATTTGTCTGCGGAGATAGAGGTTTTTATTTCAGTAAGTTTGATCATCCATTATTCCTTCTCTCACTGAAAAGTCTTACCACTTTTTCCAGCAGTTTTCAGGGGAATGCAAATGTTGGAGTCATGCTCAACTACAAACTCCTGTTCTTTCTATTCCCTCACCTGCGTGTGTGTGCAAGACTGTGTGTGCATGTGTGTATGTATCATATTAATCATATAATACTATACATAAATAATCATATAATAGAATTCTCTGAAATCCTAGTTTGTAGGCCAAATAATGTACATTATTCTGTGTGGGTTCAACATCTTCCTGCCTACTCCTCATTTTAAAAAAAACTTGTTTTGAAGAGTATTATATCTTCTAACTACTACTTTTTCTTTTCATCTTGCTATTTTTACTAATTTTACCTCTCTTCCACCCTAAGAATTTCCTCAGATACAAGATGCTGCATCTGGAAATGCTTTAGAACTGCACAATTTCACTTTTAAGCAATTTAAAAACTGGGTGTTATATCATTATTACAACTCTCTTCCAATGTCTGGTCTTTGTGGTTGTGTGAATTGTTGTTAAAGTAGGGAGTGCAGGATGCAGGAAATGGTAATATAAAGCAACTACTAAGGGTTGCATGCTGCATTGATCAATCCTTCCTATTGCCTTGGCTTCAAGATATTTGGAGAACAATGGTGGAAAAATTTCTGCCTGAAAAGTTTCGTATGAATGTGGCTCCATGAATTAAGAAGGAATCATAATGGAAGATTTTGTGGCTTGTGTGTGAGAAATCTTGACTTTAATATTGAACCCTTTGTTTAAAAGGATTATTTAATTGGAATTGTGAAATAAGAGCTCAGGGCAAGAAGACCCATGATCAGTAAGAATGGATAATGTGTTCAGTGGATGTTCAGTGGATATTATTTGGTTTATATAAGGCTTACGTTATCTTGATTTCTATTCTGGGGTACTCAGCTCATATCTAAATCAGTACTAACAGTTTCTCATATCCTACCTTTAAGCTACCTTCCGTTAACATGCTGTTAGCATTCTGGTAAAAAAAGGTTATCTTCTCAATTGCCACTATATGTCCAAAGTGTGCTATAACTATAACTGAGAAATGTGAGCATGTGATTTTTTTTTTTTTAAATGTAGTTTTAAAAAGTAGAAATACTTAAGAAAAGAATTAGTTATAAATTTGAGCATCAGTTATAGCATGTTATTTGTTTTTATACTATTTTCTGAATGATTCTTGCTCTAGCTTTTCACAGAAACGTCTCACACTGAATATGTGTTTTCACTTGGATTGGCTGAATCTAATGTGCAAAATGTTGATATAAGGAAAAATGGGGCATAGCTTCTAATTAAATCATTATGTTCAGTCTGGGAATCATTATGGGACTGATGTTAGAATAATAGGTATGAATTTACATGCAGAATGTTTTTAAACATCAAAAGTTTCAATATGAAAACAAATTTAAGGTTGGAAAGTAGAGCCTTAATGAAATGAAATTTCAATCACTCAATCAGATTCAATCTGACAAAATTATCTCATCCACTAATAGTCCTTCTGTTTTCTTTGAACTCTGTATTAAATGAAGAAAAATAATACTAGAATCTACCACACTCTTCTCATTAGAATTGTCAACAATATTTTTTTCTTCCCATTACCATTCCACTTTTGAAGTTCACACCAATTCATTTTGTTATTGCTGCTTAAACTGCATGCATTTTGAGACTGCATGCCTCCTTTGTACACACTGAACCAAACTAACATCATATTTAACCACTGCATGAACTTTTAGTACGGAAAATAGTAAGATGCACAGCACAGCACAAACGGTATATTGGAATGCACACTGAGTTAATGCCAGGTGCAGAGATACTGAGGAGTTCAGAGGAAGAACATTTCACTGATAAGCTAGTTTCTCACACAACTTGTTTTGTGCATGGCTATAGAAGTTTTACAAACCAGCCCCTTGGCATGGGCATGCCATGGCAGAACACAGCATACATACCTGTTGTCCGTCACAAGGAGCATTGTGTGTTTACTCCTGTATTTACCTTTAATAAAGCTTGTGATGATCATATTGGCTTTCAGCAACTCTTTCTTGGAAACCTGTCATGGATATTCCCCCCTGGAGGGCAATTACATTTGGGGATTAAACACCCTTTTATATAGGATATCTCAGGGGATGGTTCTCTCCCCCCTCACCACTTTGTTTAACAGCTATATGAAGGTGCTAGGAAGGGCCATCCATTAATTTGGGGTGCATTATCATCAATACCCTGATGATACCTAGTTATACATCGCCACTTGGGCTGTGATGGTGATACTGTGGATGTTTTTCTGGTGTCTGGAGGCTGTAAGAGCTGGATGGAATAAAACGGACTGCAATTAAATCTTACCATTTGCTCATCAAGATTCTCAGCTAATTCCAGTGTTGCCTCTTGATGGGGTGGCATGGTCCTTGAGGAAGTAGGTCTGTGACCTGGAAGTCCTTCTTGACTCATGGCTACTGCTGAATAGGCTGGTGGAGATCATGACCAGAAGGCTTTTGCCCAGCTTCAGCTGGTGCACCAGTTGCTGCCCTACTTGGATTGCAAGTATCTCACAATGGTGAGTCATGCCCTCAACATCTCTTGACTTGACTACTGCAATGAACTGTACATTTAGTCCTTTGAACATCACCCACAAATTGCAGTTGGTAAAAAATGTAGCAGCCTCTTTACTGGCAGGTACTACCTGCCAAGAGCGTAATATACCTGTGCTTCAGACCCTACATTGGTTGCCAATAGATTTCCAGATGCAATCCAACATTTAACCTATATAGCCTATATGACTTGTACTTACAGGACCATCTTCATTTACCTGAATCAGCCCATCCAGTATGTTCTTCCTGAGATAAGCTTTTCATTCTAGCCCACTTCCATGAGTTAAGAGGAATAGAAGCCAGGAGGCATTGTTTCTCAGTTACTGTTCTGGCCTTCCCTTGGAATTAAGGCTTGCCCCATCACTTAATGTCTTAGATGTTGCTTAAGATTGAAATTTTCTTTAGAACACTTATCCTATTTTTACTTTCAAGTTAGTTGCTTTGTTTTTGTACCTCAGTTACATAATTGTAATGATTTTTTTTATTGTGGATGTTTTAATTATATTGTTGTGGACTGCTCTGAGTGTTTTTTGCTTCAGTACTATTAAATTCAGCAACCACCCTGGAACCATATTGTCCCCAAATGTTGCATCATTCTGAGAATTTTTTACTAGTTGGCCTCCACTGTCCTGAAACACTCTAATATCTGCACATTTGATAGCAAAAATGGCTCCTATCATCCCCAAATTCCTTAGCATTGACTGATGATATTCTCCAAATCATCATCATCATCATCATAACAATAAACACTTGTGGAAAAAGAAATCCACTGTTAAACAAATTGTGATTGGAGCCCTTGGAGCAATAGTCCTTGGTTAGGACATGAATTATTAAGCTTTCACTAGTCTTTGACTGTGAATCTCATTGTAGATGATGATGATGATGATGATGATTTTCCCTTCATATATCAAAGCTTCCACTGGTGCTTCAATTTTTTCAATAGGCTTGGTACACTTCTGAAACAATCATAGTGGTAGTATCAGAACCCTGCTCACTGCTACCCTCATGAAACATTTTTTTACATACTCCCCACAGACATAGCTCCTGTTTTTCTCTAATTATAGAGCAACATCCTTTATTATACTGGAAGGCAGCAAAGTATAAGAGGCACAGATAAGCATCCTGGCACACAACCCCTTTTCTTAACACCTTGCTGCTTGCAACTGCCAACTAAGGCCTACCAATATGGTGGAAGTTGGTTTGTTTCAACAAAGAACAGTTTAAGGTTATTCACAGTTTGTGAACTTGTGCATATCAGAATAAACTATAATTGATTGAAAATGTGAGTGAAAGATTCTGAATTCTTCCTGGTTCCAGTATACTGGGAAAGGGAAGAACAAGGCTCAGTGCAACTCATGCCTTCACATTCTGCACAAATAAGGCCTCTGTGTATTCTTATTATCAATTATGATATTCAAGGACTTGGTGTTCAAGCTACTACTAGCTACTCTGAATGTTAAGTCAATGTAGCATTCATAATGGCCCACAGAACTCTTTCTTCTACTTCAGAGGCCTCGCACTCTTTCCTCATGGGCAATCTGTGGAGCTCCAAGTCACTCTTTGTGGCCTGTAACAATACTCAGAGCAAAACTAAGGCCTGCAGGTCATGAATCACTCAGCTGGTAAAGTGTACTGCCGAAGAAGGTGGCACTGCTCCCTGTCATTTCAACCGGTGCACCAAGGGAGGTGTGAAGGAACACCAGGAGGCAAGAGCAAAGAGGGGACTGATGGGAAAAAAAGAAGATGGGAAAAAGGAGGAGCTGACTTGCTGGCAGTCAAGAACAACACGAAGTGCCTTACTGCACATACTGCAGGACAAAGATTGCTAGAAGAGCAGCAGCAGCTTGCCAGTTTCAGCCAGGTTCTATGGATCTGGGGCCATAGCTGAGCGCCAGGTGATTGGTGGAGAGATACAAGGCTATGCCAGTCACTGAACCAACAGTTGCAGGCTCAGAAGAAAGGGTGATCCTGTGCCCAGGCAGAGAACAGTAAGACACCTTCATGGCTAAGGCTCCCCTTACCACTGCAGCAACTTCACCTCTGCTCTGCTCCCATGCCCTCACCTAATGCCTCAGGCAGAAGGCAGACCATGTTTTGACTGACAGGTTCCATGAACCTAATGTGGGATGACAGCACAGACCAGGCTCATGTGTGTGTGTTTGTGTGGAGGCATCTCTGCCTCTACTTCCAGCAGAGTTCCTGGAGTCTCTTCCACAGAATCAGGGGCTATATCAGTCTTTCTCAAACTTGGCAACTTTAAGACATGCGGATCTCAACTCCCAGAATTCCCCAGCCAGCATGTTGGCGAATAGGTCTGCTCTGGCAAGACCTATTCACAATATGAATGGAACAATCTCAGTGGCAATACAACAATCTCTCTGCAGCCATAACAAGGGCCAAGTGAGATGGCAGAAAAGGAGCTATGTGTTAATAGTATTTTTTAATCAAGTAAATAACTACTGTGTTCCTTTCATTTTCTTCAATTTTGACTTACTAGACACTTTTGTACCTATGTATGACAAAGCTTCAATGTTGTGGTCCTCAAGCTAATGAACCAGTGGTCCCCACAATGATTTGAATTTGAGATCCCTGCTCTACATTCTGATTTCCTTCTTCAAATTGTCTTCCAAAAGTATCAGTGACTACAGTGACTACTTTAGTGGTGTGGGCAATTTTTTTGCTCTATAAACTCAGTTGTATTCACAGGACAAATGTGGCATCTTGGGGCTGCCAGCTATAAAATTAGTATTTTCTTTAAGGCCAGGTCTAGCGGTTCTTGGCTAAATGGAAGATCTTCAGGAAAAATTAGCTGTGTAGGAAATTCTTAATCAGTTGACCAACTGGAAATCTTGACAATTGAGTCAGTCCATCCTCAGGATTAGAGAGAGGCCATCATATGACTGATAAAGAACTATTGAAAAAGATCCAGCGTGCCTGTTGAAATATACCAAATATACTCATGGATAAGCCAAGAATTTTAGGTGCCAAAATGCACCGAAAAAATCAGGTTCGGCTTATCTGTGGATGGACTTTCCATGAGTATATATGGTAATGCTTTTTAAAAGTACCCATATTTCCCTTATATACTCACATATAAGCCCACCACAGATAAGCAGACTCTTGAATTTTTAACCAAAATACCATGAAAAATGCCGGTCATTTCTGCATGTGTGTGTGTGTGACTGCATTCTCACCTTGTACCAAAACCAAATAAAATATAGCGATTATAGTTCAATGTATGAATTGTATCAGTATAAAGCAGATTCTTATGCTCTTGTATTCCAAACAATTCAGCCAAAGGCCTTGATTCCACAGTTCAGCCTATTATCTACAGTGCCATAGTAGATCTTGATTTATACTGTACATAAACCAATATTTGACCAAAGAAAAATAATACAGTACATATGCCCACCGCTTGAAAAAACAAATTCAGATTCACAATAAGCTGCAGGAAGCGGGACAGATGAAAAACACAGAAGAAAGAGCTGGCCAGGAACAGCTAGGTGATAAAAACCAAAGCAATCTTGAACTGGTTGCCAAATAGCATAAAATGTTTCCAAGTTGTCTCTCTTTGTACAGCATTCCATCATCTGCTGTTAAAGCAAGCTGCTTGGTAGCCTAAATTCCATGGCATGGGGAAATTGTGGCTTTCCAAGTTCACAATAAGATGCTTGGCAACCAATATAAATCTCTGTGAGGAGCGTAATGGCCCTTTGGGTCCAAACAGCTGGAAAATCATGTGAAAACCTATGTCTTGGTTCAAAAGGAATTGCAGGTATTTAAGACAAGACTTTGGCATTTCACTCTTTTTAAAAAAAAACCTCCCCTCCACAATAATAATGCTGTCAATCCCTAATTTATGTATTACATTTGACCCAGGAATTGTACAATGCTAGCAAATAGGCAAAGAATTCATTTTTCTACTTTTTAAAAAGAAAACAGAATTCGAAAGAAGTTGGGCAACAAGAAACCTGAAACAAAGTGAGGGAAAAAGATACCTTCATCACCTTTCCCCCATATACTTCCTAAAATTAAAGGATGCACATCTTTTTCTGAACCACCCCAACAAGTGGAAAAAATTATCTCCCATCCCACTGATCCTCCCCATTCTCAGTGCCCTCCCATAGATCTCCCATATGCCCCAAATAAATCATCTTCCTCCTTTACTTATCAAATATTGGGAACTATAATGGGGTAATAGAAAAAGCAGTGAGGGAAGTAGAATTTGTCTCTTCTCTTCCCTTTTATTTTTTTCTGGTTATACCTCAGTTTCAGTAGGTTTTAGAAGAATTGCATTTGCTATGTACATTTAAACTTCTTACACAACATTCAATGCACTAGATTGTGAAAAGACTGTGAAGAAAGGGACAACCCTCCCAATCCTTTCCATATGGGTCACCACCACCACTTATCAAACAAGGAAAAGAAAAAAACTGAATCTGGGTGGGCAGGAAGGACTGGCTGGCACATGAGAGGATCAGGAATTCTTCAGCTTACATTTTGACCTTAGCTAGAGAAAATTGTGTGGGTTTTAAAAGTTCACTTCTCATAGGAGAACAATAGAGTTCTGTGCTACCATAAAGGCTAAAAAACATATTATTTCATAAGCTTTCATAAATTATGAAAGTTCTCTTTATTTGTACATCCTCAAAGGTCTCCTCTGAGCCCAGATTGGAGATCTTTTCCCAAAAAAATTGTGCCACTAATTCAGAAAAAACAGTAGCTGATTCTCTGTTCTTAGCATCACTCTTATGATTAAAACATTACACTTGTTAAATAATAAGTATTAGGAGTAGACTAGAATCTTACAGTAGATCTCACAGTGATTTTTAAGTAGCAAATAAAGGTTTCTGACTTCATGGGCTAACAGTAGCATCAACCAAGTTACTTTTTCTAACTAAATTAAAGGATACTGAAATGAAGTAGTCTTAGATACTACTCATGTCATCTGTTAGCTGATCTTTCAATAAACTAAGCAAGATCATATCTGTTTACTACTTGGATGAAACATCACCAGAACTCCCGGGGTTGTAGGTTAGACTGAAATTATAAAAAGAAGGCAATGACCACTTCTTGTTGTCCAGAAAACTTCATGGATGTATCCATATACTCAATAGGAGTCAAGCTTACCTTAGGGAAGACATTACTTCTATCTTTAGGCAATACTATGCAACTTGGCTTGAAATTTTACCCAGCATACTGCTCAGATTTAAAGGTTGTATGATTATGATGGTCCTTAAGGATGGCCAGGGGCAGGAGACAGATTGGAGGCATTTGTGTTTTCAGAGCTGGCTGCAACCATTTTCTTTGTTCCTCAGTGCATAAACTGACAATGATTAACACCTATCACTACTGTATTCAGGCTACAGTCTTCATCTTTAGACTGTCTTTGAACTGCAGACCTTATCTGCCCTAGTTTTTTAATTTCCTTCATTTTTCCCCATCCCAGTTTTTTGTAACAGCTTGTCTTGTGATATGTTCTGGAAAACTTGAAAACCTGCTTACTCGTTCATTACATTTTGGTTGACTCTAATAACAGTGTTACCAAGTTATATATTTTGGACCTTCTTAAAGGTAATGTCTTTCCATCCATTTTCCAGAAAAACAGTATTTTAAATTATAAAGGAAACACTTGATTCATATCATTAATTCAAAGAAAATTATGACACTGACCCCATCTGTGAGGACTTCCTCCATCTAAGGAAACTGATCTTCAATGTAATCCACATTTGCTAATGAAAAACAGAACAATGGTCCTCTGGGAAATGAGTCAGAGCCAAATTATTGAATATTTGGTTTATTCACTCAACATCCATAAATCTAAGAACTACCTAGAGTTTTTGACTGCCACAAAATGGAATGCATTTTTCCAGTAACAACAGTCAACTGTATGCTTAAAGCAAATCTTCGGAGGCATTGCTTGCATTAAAAATGAAAACCCACAAGACTTGGCACTGGGTGAAAAGAATGATCTAACTAACACATGCTTTAGAAAAAGAAATTTCATAAAAGAATTGGATAGATTTTTATTTCTTTGATATTCAGCACTAGGCGCTGTTTGTGTCCATCCATGATGTCATTTGACTGCTGCTTTTCCTGCCACCAACTCATCTGTGCACTTTTGTCATCCCCAAATATGCTGGCACTTACAAAAATATCTGTGTCTGTTTCTTCAAGGTCATAGAAAGTATTAATATGAAGCTATTAGATTCTATCCTTCTGTGCATTTCTTTACAGGCTAACCATGAAACTCCTCTTAGATTTCCTTCTTGCTCTGCCATACAGAATCCTTCTCCATTCAATTTTTAGTTACATAAGTGTAGACTTCAATATTTTAGAAACAGGTACATCCATTGGTTTGGTTCAGACATCACACTGAGCCATAACTTGAATTATTCTAAACCCCCTTATATGGCTTAGTGTTATGAAAAGCATAGTTATTGAAAACACCATGGCTTAGTATCACATGCCTTGTTGGAGGCATATTTACGTGCAAACATTTGAGGATTTATGTACAAATATAAATAAAAATAAAAAAGCCCTGCTTTATATTAAACAAAACATCATGTATGATATTTCAAAAACATCGTATGCATATTTCCAAAACAATGGATGCATTTCACAACTTTCATTGATAAACAGGGGGCAAACAATAGAAGATAACATTATACTGGAATTGACCCCTTATGGTTACTGAATCACTAAGATTCTGAGTTTGTCAGCATGTGATGAAACTGCCTGAGAATTTTTTTTTTTTAAATGAGGGTCACTGCTATCATTTCATACTTCCCATAATATCTGAAAAGAAAAAGCAGAAGACCAGCAATAGGCAATTTTGTAGACCTTGATATTTTACAATTCTGTAAAATAAAAAAACTGTTTCTTGTTTAATGGGGTCTATTGAGGAAACCTAATTAGAAATATCTGTGTGAGTTATCAGTATGAAGATCCTAAGTCTTGGAGTAGAGGGAAATGTTGGGCAGGCAAAGCCCAGAATTTTTAAGAAAGCACAAGAGGCAGATCCCTAAGGGACTGTCTCATCCCCATTACATCAACCCGTCCCACTAGATCATGCAGAGAGGGCATGCTATGGACCCCATCTGCAAGAGAACTCCATCTAGCGTGGTCCAGGAGGTAGGCCTTCTCTGCAGCAGCTCCCGCCCTTTGGAACATTCTTCCCCCGGGAGTGAGGTTAGCCCCCTCCCTCCTGGACTTCAGAAAACAGTTGAAGACCTGGTTTTGCACCATGCTTGGAGTGGGAAGAGGAAGAGCCATTCTTGGGGCTGGTTGGTTCCCTAGTCCTGCCCGGAACCAGTCTTATCACCTTATGGGCTGAATTAGATCCACCGTTACTTGGATTTGACTGTATTTTATATATTTATTGATTACTGGTATTATTTATGATTTTATTGAATGTTAAATTGTTTTTATTGTGAACTGCCCAGGGTCCCCCGTGTGGCGGAGATGGGCGGTGATAAAAATATGATAAGTAAATAAATAAATAATTGAAAACATGGAAATTGATCCTCTAAAATGTACTGAAATAATTTAAACTGCACATTCAATTAAATCAAATTTAGGTTTTATTTATTTATAAAGCAAATTTATAAAGCCATCTAACTCACAGTAACTTTGGGTAGCATACAGGTTAAAAAGTTATAATATAATAAAACAAATAAAAAGAGATAACCAGGGAACCAACATACACCAACAGAAAACAGAATGACACATATTCTGTTCACCTAATCCAGAGCCTTCAGGTCTTCAAGCCCTGTTTAAAAGACAGCAGGATGTGTCTATAAACGTAGGTGGAATACTATTCCAAGTGGTAGGAACTGAGACAGAGAAGGGACATCTCTTGCATCCCATCAAATGGTGCTGCTTTAAAGATGGGACCTGGAGAATGCCGGCTCTGTCAGGCCATACTGGATGGGCAAAAACAATGGGTAAAAGACAGTTGCTTCTATTACCAGGCCCTAAGCCATGAAGGGCTTTATAGGTAACAGCCAGCACCTAGAATTGTACCTTGTTGGTAGCCAGTGCATCTCATGCAGCTGGAGTGTTACATGGGTATACTGAGGCACTCCTGTGCTGCCACAGTCTGAACCAGCTGCAGCTTCTGAGTGGTCTTCAAGGGCATCTTCATGTAAAGTGCATTGCAACAGTCACAAAAGGTGACGAAGGCATGAGTAATTATGGGAATGGATTCCCAGTCCAGGAAAGAGCACAATTGGCATACCAATTGATAATGAGTTAAGACTCTCCTGGCCACAGCTGTCACTTGCTCTTTGGGCAGAAACTAGAGTCCAGGAGCACCCCTAAATTGTGCACTAGTTTTGTCTGTGGAAGTGCCACCTCATTCAGAAGTAAAGGTGGAAAACCCATGGTACTAGAAGAACCAGGAGCATACAGCCACTTGGTCTTTTTGGGGTTGAATGTAAGCATGCTTGTTCCCTCCAGATCCTGGGACAAGACCTTGACAGCACACTTGGTCAATCAGGGGTTGAGATATATAACTGGGTATCATCAGCCTGATGATATATGACCCAATGTCATCAGATGACCTCACCCAGTAATATCTTCATGCCATATAATGCCAGGCTTCATGCCAAATAATACCCAGATGACCTCACCCAGCAATATCTTTATGAAGATATTAAACAGGAGGGGCAAGACTGTCAAGGCTGTGCTATACCACAAGTCAGGGCCCTTAGGCTCAACCTCTCCCCCTGTCAAAACTAAGTGGAACAGGTCACAAAGCAAGGAGGATATGCCTCCCATTCCTAATTCTCACAGTCAGTCCATAAGGAGAGCATGATCAATGGTACTGAAAGCCATTCAAGAAGAACCAGAACAGTTACATCACCTCCATCCTGGCTCTGCCAGAGGTCACTGACAACTGCAAACAGTGCTGTCTGTACTATGTCCTGATGTGAAACCTGACTGATAAGAGTCCAGATAATCTGCTTCCTCCTTCATTTGAAACTCCAATCCAACCACCCTCTCAATATTTTCCTCAGAAAGGAAAGGTTGAAGATTGGACAAAACTGTGCAGAACTGTTGAGCCCAGTGATGGTTTCTTGAGGAGGGGACCCACCACTATCTCCTTCAAGGCAAGCAAAATCACCTCCTCACTCAAAGAAGCATTCACCACTGCATGGATCCAACCTCACATCACCTCCCAGGAAGCCTGAACTAACCAGACAGGGAATGAGGCCCAAGAACCCTGTCCACTTCCTCAAGAGTTACAAGGTCAAACACTTACAAAATATAACAGGGCATCGTGATACCTCTGTCAACTTGCAAGGACTTTCCCCATCAGAATGCAACTCTGAGAGGACTTCTCCTACCAGGTGCCTAGAATATTCCTCACAACAGCCCTGTTTCATTGTTCTGATCACAGATAATTCTAGGAATAGGGCCTTCAGCATAACATTCAAAGGCTAAAGGTGACTCTTAGTGTTCTGAACCTCACACCCTCCAGAAGTGTTGGACTTTGGCTCCATTTAGCCCAAACTACCATGACCAAAAGCAGATTGTTAGTGGGCTATGGGAGGTGTTCAACATATCTGAAAGTCATCAGGTTGGAGAAGACTGTAAACAAAAACAGATCACCGCATTTGGAGCCACATAATCTTAGCCACCAGCAGAAGCAAAATTCCTGCAGCACAGATTGTTCCAGATGATTCAAGCACGAAAAGCATGCTAAGGGTGAAAGCACAACTCTGGCTGCTCCAACTCTCACATGGCATTCTGTCTCTATGTGTGGCAATCATAATGCAATTCTAGATATAATACTCCCAGAAGGCTGAGGACGTGAAAGTGTCAGACTTCACCCAGCAGACGAGACTGTAACCAACTAGGCAAGCTCATTAGGATAAGTCATTCATTACTGAAGAAAGGTTAGGAAGTTATAATCCAAGGATTCTAGTGAATACAGTGTTTCAGGAGCAAGCCCTCTATAAGAAATCATATTCAAACCCTTCTGTAGCTCTTTCTGGTTTCTTCCCTCTATACCTGACTACCTGGCCCCCTCCTTCGTGCAGAAGGACCAGTTTTCATGTATCCTTTGTTTTTGCAGTGGTTAGATTTACTGCTGTTTTTTACTGAGTGTTTGAGAACTTACTCTCACACAAAGTAATCTAACTTAACATGCTGGTCATTTTCAATATGTATGACAGCTTTACCTGTGTAATTCCTATATCCCCAGTTGCTTATAAATATGCATAATACAAGCATTAATAGTTCAGCTCTTTTTATTCTTAAAAACAGCCAATGACCTACTTTACACAAGATGCTAAACAATGTAGTTGGCTTGCTTTTGGTTTAGCATATTGTGTGAGCCTAACAATCATGGCTTAGAACTACAGTACATCTAAAACTAGTCAGTAAGAACTAGCATGCTATGTACTGTATATAACTGTATGTGGGTATAGGGGTGTATGCCCTTCAACCATTCATGGAAAAAAATGGAAGAATTATTTTAAAAATATACATGTAATCATCAAATAATATCCCCAACGTTCTTCCATGGCAGTTTGAGCTAAACTCATTCCATTTACGTAATCTCCTCATTGATATGTGCAAGATAGTTAGACATATTCATCATAAATAATTAATCCTACCACTATGATAAATGTATTTTACCATTAAGTGTAAAATAGATGCATAAAAATTTGCAAAATATTTGGAGCAGCAGAACTCTTATATAAATGGAATCTTGTTTAAAATATATTAAAACCAGTGTATAAAAATGGAATAGATGTATATGATACACTGTACAGTAGCTAATATAAGCCTGTTGTTGTTAGTTGCTGTCAAGTCATTTACGACTCATGGCGACCCTATGTACAGTATAACAGAACAAAATGCTGTTCGGTTTTGCGCCATATGCCTGACTATTCCAATGTTTCCATCCATTGTTGCTGTAATTGTATCAATCCATCACATTGAAGGTCTTCCTCTTTTCCTCTGGCCCTCAACTTTACCAAACATGATGTCCTTTTCAAGTGATCAGTCTTTCCCGATGATGTGCCCAACGTATGAGAGTCTAAGCTTAGTTATTTTCACCTCTAGGGAACTTCTGGTTGTATTTCTTCTAAAACTGATTTATTTGTTCTTCTGGCAGTCCATGGTATTTTCAATAATCTTCACCAACACAATTTGAATGCATTAATTCTTCTTCTATCTTTCTTTTTTAATGTCCAACTTTCACAGGCATATGTGGCGTTTGAGAAGATAGGTCCATATAATTTTTGCCAATCTATGCTGACAATCAGAAAGACCAAGTAGTGAGATCTCAGAAGAATGACATTGTCTGAAGTTCAGTATGCCCCAGATTTCATAGAAACTATTCCTTGAATGAGCCCTCAAAATATATCCCATCTAAATTGTGTGGTATGATACAGCCCATCACTTAAAACTACTTTCTGGCAACCTGGTTCAATTTCCTTCAACCTGGCATGATCCAGAAATATTTGACTGTATCCTTCACAGTCTCCAACCAGCATGGCCAAATATCTGGAAGTCACCAGCTCCCAGACTATGTGGAAGGCTCATCTAATTCTAATTCATCTAATTCTCACCAGCTGGCCACAGCAGATGACAACATCTGAAGGAGATAAAACTAAACTCAGCCACATATCCTTTCTAAAAGAATTATGGTTTTCATTTAATAAAATTAGTACTGCTGCAACAGAAATAATGGCTTACCATAAATGGTTTGAACTGGAGCCTCAGTCAAAGGCGACATTTCAGGCAGATAAATCTTCATGCACTGCCTTTGTTAGGGAGTGAAAATTAGAAGTTTAACAGCCAAAATTCATTTGCCCTTTATTTTAGATGAGTCACAGCAACAGCTTCTGGTATTTTATCAGTGTTTTAGGTCAACCTGAAAAGAAAGGGAAAAAGCAGAATTATTTAATACTGGCATCCTTAACTACTGTGTGTGTGTGCATGCACATGTTGCCCGTGCATTATTTAATGCCATGTTGGCAAATGTTACTTAAAGAAGCACTTGGCAAGCCCAGTATCAGTTCTTGGCATTACTGCCCCACTTTACTTTTTCACAAAACCTTAAATACCAAGAAATGCTTGGCTTGCTTTATTTCTGGCATATTCCATTATGTAATCAGCCAAAACATTTGCACATGATTGCCTCTATTTGCCCTAATATTATTAATGGCTTTGCAATATTTGAACATGGATAGCAAGAATCATTTGGGCAAATCATACAGTCAACTAAGACCACACAGTCACTTAATTAAAACTTTTTCCCAAAATTTTGAAGGCAACCTACATAGTAACTATGGTCTGACACTGGTTACATAGTCTTAAATGGCTATGGAAGTCAACAAGCAGGTGGATGGGAATGATCTGAATAGTATAGTATTCTTGGTCTTTGACAAAGATCTTAAGTATAAATCCGCTCTTGGATTGGTATCCCATTAAAAAATGCAGGAAGCTAATAGTAAGAACAAACAGACAATTTTTACCAAGTTCTACCAAGCCTCTATACTAGGACTAGTACTTTTTATCTTGCTTCTGAATTACTAGAAAATGGGGTTGCACAGTGAAGTGGCCAAAATTGTTGATTATATTAAATGATTTAACGTTATAAAACTAAACACGGGATAGTGAAGAGGACCAAAATGAGGTATCCAAACTGGGTGAATGGTCTTTAAAACAGTAAATGCAGTACCATGAAAGCAAGTGAAACAAACTGGAGCACCAAATTAAACTTTTTGATATACAGTATACTAAAAGAGGTTGAACTGGGATCCACTGGGGAAGGAATATTGCTGCTATGGTGGAAAGCTTAATGAAAATGTCAACCCTGTCTGTGGCAGCCACTCAAAGGCCAATTCATGCTAGAATTTATTAGGAACAAAATTCAGTATTAATCTGCCAGTTCAGTCATGCTTTTATGTACATCAATGGCACAACCACACTTAGGGCATTTACCAGATTCTGGATCGAAGCGTAGCTCCAGCAATGGCTGCATTTTGCAGTGTTTTCTTGCCCAGAGCAGTCTGGGCAGCCAGGAGGAGCATCTGGCTCACCCCACCTTCTGGAATGGGGTAAAGGGGCAAAACATTTCAGCAACAGAAGGAGCATTTTGGCTTCCCAACATAACAAACAGAAATAAGTGTACAGAGAAGGAAAAGAAAGTATGTGATCCTTACTGGTCAGCAGATGAACACCAATTGGCTGGAATATTGTAGACTCACAAAAAGGAAAACATGCCGGTCCCTCTGCCAAACTGGGCACTTCAACAGTCAGGACAACCTGTTCAAGTTCTGTTCCATTTCAACAGTGAAAGCAGAAGACTTGAGCAATGGAAAGGCTGTGCCTTTAGAATCCTGTTACAGTTCTTGTTCCTGTGGCTTGAAAGGAATGTTGTACAATTGCTAAAAGTACAGTAAACATCAATCAAAATTATTAGAAGCAACAAAGGCTTTCCATAGGAGGAAAAAGGAAAGTATTTAAGGTTTTTTGGCTTAGAAAGAACATGAGTAAGATGACATTAAAAAGATCTATAAAATAATGTAAGCTATGGGAAAAACAGATTTTCTTCCTTTCTCACAATATTAGAACGTGGGGTTATCTACTGAAGTTAGGTTTGAGGGAAATCTGAAGAATGTCTTTACACAATGCATAGTTAATTCAGTGAAAGATGAGTGAATTGCCCTTCTTAGAACCTTCCTTTTTCTTTTTGCCAAGGAAGCGGGGTGGAGTTCATAGGGGGCAATGGTGCCTTTTAATTTGTTTGCTAATATTCTGACACCATATTTTTTAGGGTGCAATGAAGAGCAAGTCAAATTGTTAGGGAGCTGAACAATTCCCTCATGGAAAAAAATCATAAAAGTTTGGAACTACAGTATTCAGTGTAGAAAAAAAACCAATGGAGAGAAGACATGACTGAGCTTTTTAAGATTATGCATGAAGTGGAAAAGTAGATTGGAAGACATTTTTCCCTGTGTCTCATTTCCCTATAATGAAAGTTTCAAATTAGTCAAAGGAAAATCCTTCCTCACTTAGTGCGTAGTCAAATTCGAGGATTCATTTCCAAAAGATGTGGAAATGCCATCAACTCAAAAGGGTTTAAATAAGGATTAGACAAGGTTATGGATGACAAGGCCATCAGTGGTCACTGGTCATTATAAACACCCTCCAAAGTTAGAGGCAGCACAGTAGATGAAACTGTGGCTTGATCCAGTGAAAGTTTTCTTAATTTTTCACAGGGAATCTTTTCCCTTTCTGAATGATGATGTTTGCAGATCCATAAATTGTGCCCCTTAACTCCACACACAGCTGCATGAGTTAGTTTGTAAAAGCATATTCCCTTCATCCTGAGGAGCCCATAAATGTTCATGAAATCCCTCAACTGTTCCACTACAACACTTCTGATCTGATTTCAAGCTTTATTTTTGAGGACTTTCTCACATGTATATATCATGCCAAAGATACTGATTGCATTATCCATGATATGGTCATTTATTCTGTTCATGTATAAGCTTCCTTGACTTGGTATGGTGTAGTTGGCTTGGCTTGGCTTGGCTTGGCTTGGCTTGGCTTGGCTTGGCTTGGCTTGGCTTGGCTTGGCTTGGCTTGGCATAGGTGCCTGATGATAAGGCAGCTGTATGTACCACTTCAGTCCTGGAATTTAATGGAAAGCTAGATGTTGCATCTATTTCATTTTCAATTTAGCAAGTCCACAGTTATTATTATCATCCTAAAGCTCTTTATATCGAAATATAGCATCTCACTTCTGCATCCTTTACCTTGCTGAATTATGATCGAACAGCCTCCATGGTAGAACTTGCTTCCTTTGCTGCTCAGCTTCCCTACCCCAACACACACATAAGTGTTGTGTTTCTTTCCATTAACATTTCCAACCTTGCTCAGAGATATTTAGTTTGGCAAAAGCAGTAACAGTGACTCACAGAAAAGATTTGAGAGTGAGCTACTGAAAATGTATTTAATTTCTCTTTGGGTAACTTAGAAGCAGCGATCAGTGTGGGTAAAATCATAACATAACAAGTGAAATTTTTAAAAGGTTTCTAAGCCAAATTTAAGGAAGCCGTTCAAAAATCTTCTCTTTTCTTCAAATCAGATCACATAAACACACACGTGTGTGTGTCTGCGTGTGTATAGTTTTTAAACATCAAAATCTTAAAAGCCACTGCTGCTGTTGCAGAACTTTGCTCAAACTTTGCCTGCTTCTGTTTCTTGCCATATCTGCTGTAATCCTACCACTCTACTAAGTACCGTATAAAGAAGAGCTTTTCATATGCTCTGCTACTACGGTGAATTCATAGTGGTAACTTCCATTAAATTCAAAGTTTCAGTGAACTTACTCTGATTTTCTTATTACTTCCTTATTCTGCACTATTTTAAACTATTTGTTCCAGAACACTGAATTTAAGAAGGTCAAAGCACTGTTGTGAATATGTCTATCTCAATTCATCTACATTATATAGTTAGATATATGAACTGCCTTACACCCATTTATTCATTTCGTCCATAGAGCTTAGTGTTGCTTGCACTGACTGGCAACTCTTCTTCTGTATTTCAGAAAGATAGATTCCCTACCTTATATGCCTTACATCCCAGCCTTCGGCATACAAAATAGCTATGACTCTGAGTTATGGCCCTTCCCCTTTTAGTGACCTAGTGAAAGACCTATGGGGGGGTGTCCTAGATTACCATGCTGTAGGGGAATTAGAGCCATCATTAGCATCTGAGGAATGAAAATAAAGATTGAGGAAATAAGCCACTCCACAACCCTAATAGTAACCAGTGAATTTCCACATCTAGCAAAATTTTGTTCCACATATGCATGGAATTACAGAGATCAAAAACTGATTACTACTTCTTACTTCGAGTGACTTATAATGCGTATGTTGTAAGTTTTTTCAATCAAATTATTTTGTCTGTTTAATATGTACAGTTTCTGTATTCAGTTTGTATTTGAACAAAGGTCACAACAGTATTTTCATTGTAATATAAGAAATGTGCTTACAATTGTGAAATAGTACGTAATTTTTGTATATTTTACATTTTATGCAGAAAGGATATTATTAAAGGTTCCATTCTACTACCGAAAATATAAAGCTGACTATGAACTAGACATAGCACCAGATCCATATTTCATTTGTAGTATGAAAGAAAAAAATTCAAGCTTAGTGCATGTAGGTTTCATTACAGTGGTAGTGACAGAGAGGGACTTTCAAAGTATTTTTTAAAATGTATATATACATTATTGAATTTATATCTTGCCTTTCTGTCCATACACATGTGCAGTAAAAATACAATTTATTTATTTATTTGTCATATATAAATTTATTTATTTGTTTGCTATATTTCTCTACCGCCCATCTTGCATGCAACAACTCCCTAATACGAATTTAAAAACAAAACCAAGTTAATACAATTAAAATCAAAACCAAAACTAAAACTAAAACTTGTAAGCTACCCAGAGTCACTTTTATGGTGAGATGGGCAGTGTATAAATTGTATAAATAAATAAAATTGACCTTTAAAATAAGTAACAGTTAAAAGCTTAGAGAAACATGCATTTTTATCATATTCCCAAATACTGAAAAATTCCTAAAGCCTTTAACAGAGGCCACCCCCATTATTTACTTACTTAATTGGGGAAAATAAATTCCAAGTTTGGCACCTGATTTTTTTTTTTTTTTTTGTCAGCTGGCCCAAAGCAGCCCCTAAAAGTTAAACTGTAAAAAGGAAACAAATTCGGCTGGGAGAGATTATCCAGTTGCAATCTGATGCAGATTGCATCTAAGTTCAGTTTGATACATCAATAAGCAGATTTTTGTTCTTGCCTTGAATATCACTGTAAGAGGCATCATTTCACGCTCAGTGGTAATGAAATTCAAAAAGTCACTGAGAGCACAATCCTTTGCATTTTTACTCAGAAGGAGGTCCTATTGAGTTGAATGGAGCTTACACTCCAGCTAGTGTATATAAGCCTGTGGTAGCATTACCCTTTTCCACAATGATAGGGGATTTGGGAGAAAATACGTTCATTTAACAAAGAATGATCAATGCTTGTTTTCCCAGGTTTGCTTGGGAGATGCTAAACCTCAAAACCTGGTTTTGATTAGTAACATAAATGTGACTCATGAAACAATAACAAATATAACAAAAAGAGAGGCAGAGGCAGCAGATCTACTTTGACCATGTTTGTGCAAAAGACAGAAAGCTGATTGATGTGAGCAAAAATGAGAAGAACTAATGAAGGAAGTTTTGCTGGTGCTTATTTCAAGCCAAGAATGAAATGTCTTTTTGCTTGCCCCTTTCCATTTTTCATTTTCCTTTGAGGTAACATACAACTGCTCCAAGAATAACCCTATTTTCTGACCTCTTGTGAACTGGAAATTGGAAATGCTAATTGCTGCGGTTGCAATTTCCAAACTGGTGGCATGGGCCAGAAGCCTTACTTAATACAGATTTTGCCAAGTTTTAATAGTTATGTGCTTCAAGAATGATGGGGGGGGGGGAGACAGAGATTTATGTCTGCAATGAATAGATGAGTATGTGGGGGCTTTGCTCTACTAGTTTTGTTGATGTTGCCATGTATCTCACATTCCTAGCCATGTATCTTTCCAAATAAATTGTTGAAATTTTAGTGGCCCATCTACTGTTACAGCAATATAATCAGAAGTTCTCCTAATGCAGCATTTTTCAGTGTGGTGCCATTCAGCTGTGTTGGATTTCAATTTCCATATACCCCAGCCAGACTTCTGTGTTGAATTCCAACACATCTGGAGGGCACCAAGATGGATAAGATTGTCCTACCTTCTCCATTATCCAACCCTTTTAGAACCAGGCCCAATCTATTAAATGGAACAGGAACCTAAGGATTCCAAGGAAAGGTAGAGTTATGGGAAGGAAGCAGTTCCATTCTAATGCAAACCACATTCTTAAGGCAATAGATAGTTATTTCCATAGCTCTTAGCTTTTGGAAAGCTCTGTTCCAAAACGGTATTGGACAGGATATCTATGTAATTGTCATATTTCAAGTTTGTAATAGGACCCAGGAGCTCCATTAGGTTGTTACGCACAAACTTACATTCTCAAATATTCTACATGCCAGTCAAATTTCCAATCTCATTTTAAATCAAGCAAACCAACATACTGTACAGGGAAGGGAAGATTCACATGAAGTCTCATACATCAAGATAGGTGATCTGCTGCACACCAGATGTTTGGGCCATTCTGTCTTGGAATGATTTGAATGGGAGCCCGGAACATCTGGACAGCAGTAACTTGCCTTGCTTTGCCATACACGAAGTCTCTCGCCACTTTTTATTCCATTTGTCTTTAGAAAATGATGGGAAACTAAAGTCTAGTTTACAAACTAAAGTCTAGTTTGCAGTCTACAAACCACATGCAGCTCCCAAACTCATTTTTATTGGTCCTTGGAACTCCTTGAGATCATGCTGCTGAAGCAGTTAGTCAATTTTCAAAGAGACTATTTCATTACTTCTGAGGCATTCAATTATGTGGCAATGTCTAGCAGATTGTAGCTGATCAAAAAAAAGTTAAGCTAGATCACTAGAAAAATCTCAGCCCCGTAGACTAGGCTGGGAAGATGAAACAAAACTACTTCCATATTGCTGCCAAGAAAACTACATGGACATATCTACAATATGTAGTCATAAGAAGTCATGCTTGACTCAAAGAAGACTTTAAATTTACTTACCATTGAGACAAATGTGTTACATGATTTCATCTCCTGAATTCACAAGGTTTCTGCACATGTACACAAACTGTAGTATTTAGATATTTGTGTATTTATTACAATAGTTATATCTGTCAACTACAAAGAAACTTCTAGGAGTTTACAGGTATTCAGAAAATAATACTCATTCCACTTTTGGATTATTCCAGTGCTAGACATTATTACAAAGAAATCACAGTTGATGTATTTTTCCCCTACAGTAGTGTTGAGCTCACTTGGTACATGAATAATTACAAATTATTCAGGCAATAACTGTATCATGAACAGAATCATGAAAATGCAGTGCAATCAACAATATTAATGTACCTGGCTATTTCAAACAATATTTTGGATTAAAGGATAGTATTTGATAGTGTACATATGGCAGTTTATCTTGATTTCTTAAAGCTGTAGTTGTTGTTGATACCATGGAAATCATTGGACATTCCTTCTATTATTAAGGTCTTGATGAACAAATATTGGCAGTACTACACAGCTGTATGTGATTGATTTCAATGGAAGTCTTCCCAAAGATCATCTCTGATTCAAAACAGATGAAATCTAAACATTTCAAAAAGGATATAAATTTTAAAATAAATCTAGTGTGATGGTACTATATAACTATTAAGTAATGGGCAACAGATTTTGAGTTCACATGGTTTTTAAAAATTAGGACATAATCAGAAGACACCGAGTTTTAATAAAAAATTGAAGGCAAGATATCAAAAATGCAACTATACTTGCTTTGAACAGATGTTACCAAGAAATTAGAATGGTAGAATTAATGTAGAAATGCACAGGATGTACTGTTACTGTAATTCTTGGGCCCACAATCCAGATGCAAATAACACCTCTCTGATACTCAGGGTTGTGTTTGTGTCCGTGTGCATGCGTGTGTGTGTGTGTGTGTGTGTGTGACTTCCTTTGCATCTATCCTTAGCTTTCAGAGATTCACTATTCCTCAGCCATATGCATGCTAGCTGTTTATGGCATGTTGCTTTATTGCTATCAGGGAGATACATTGTTCTGTCTTCTTTTTAATCCATTATGAACAAAGTAAAGACCTGCCTGAAAGTATGACTTCCTGTATAAAATCCTAGTAAGCTTAGAATGAAATCCTACTTCTGGCATAATTTTGGTGGCATCAAATGAGAACATTTATACCATGAGTTAAAAATATCTGAAACTACAGAAAATATATTCTGTATAGACATTTATAAAGTCATAAAATTTATTTTGGACTAATCTAGGAAAGTAGATTATTTACCATTTCTTTTGAAAACATTAGAAACTATTACTATAAAACTATTTCTAAAAAAATTACCATATTACATATTTACTATAACTATTTCTAAAAAATTAGAAACTATTACTATAAAAGCCCTCTAGACATTTGCATGTTTTATATTATCAGGAATACATCAAGCAGTACTGGCAAAGTGATGAGTTCTGTGTTCAGGTTATATTTCCACTTTTAGAAAGATTTGTTTTAGAGTTTTCATGTTGCTGGCTTTTCATTCTTTGTTAATTTGGAATGTATTGAATATGGATGTTAGTAGACTGTCTAGGAGCCATAAAATGGGCATGGCAGCATATAATATTTGAAATAAATACAAACATGTAATAGTATAACATATCAGATGAAAAGACTGAAATCTCTGTTCTGTTCCCAGAAAACAGATGGAGGTTGCATTTTGCAAACATGAGCACATTTTTCATGCATTCGAGAAACCATTTATTCCAACACATGATCAGGGAATACCAATATTTCCAGTTCCAATACTGCATATCTCATGTAGCATTTGTCCCTTTTATCGAAACATATACATTCTACACAAAGGTTCTGTTGGTACATGTAACTGTTCTGATTCACAAAACAGCTACTGTACATACAACTATCCCTCTCAGCGCATTAGTATCACATGTGCAAATGCCAGAGGAACTATGGGATAAGTGCAGTGTGGGAAGCAGTGTTACCCAGCAGAGCCTCACTCTCTACCCATGCATTGAAATAACTGCTTTGCAGAAGGACTGGAGTTACTTGGGATCATTCCCATGTCCCCTATGCAAGGATGGTAACACAAGACAACCCGACAAACTAGAGTTTTCTTTCTCTTGACAAGTTACTGTATAGATTAAAAATGCATGTGTATAACCAATTTTACTGATCAGAACACTGAAGCACACCCAAAGGGTTTAAAGGGCCTGAGCAAGTTTGGTGTTGCCCTCTGCTGACCTCTCACTAGGTCCCATTGGGTGAATAATGCAGCAGGGTTGAAGGAGAAGCCAACTGTATACATAGAAGAGGAGGCAAGATGCCCTTTGCTTTGTCAGACTCTGAGCAAATTTACACCCACTGTTTCTTCCACTATATACCGAAGATCTAGCATCCCATTTCTTTCGGTGATAAACCAGGTGGCAATAGGAAGCTATAACCATGGAGTTAGTCATGTTACCTATATGAGCCAGACTGAGATCTCTTTAATTATCATTTCTTCAACTATCTTTTTGACAAGGAGAAGGTTCAGTTTTTATCTGTTAAAAGGTATGCAGTCTATGTTATGGTTACTTTACATTTTTCATGCATTCTCCACTGCTTAATATAGAAAATCACACATCAGTTTTCAACCACCAGACCATTAAATTTTGAATAGACCTCTGAATGCCCTCCATACACACATGCAGACAGTAAGGAGTGCTTGGGTGGCTGCATGTTGCCCTATTCCATTTTAATTCTGCATGAATTAACCTTTAAAATATAGCCTTTGAACATATACAAAAGGATTTTAAATATTTATTACTTAATCCAGTGCCAGAGACTTGAAAAAAAGGAAAACAATTTCATTACAAAAGAGTCAATTAGTTAGAAAATTGGGCAGGGGGATTGACTCATAATACTAGTTACGAAAATAATGTTTAATTCCCAATGTGAGTACATTTTGATTTACCTACAATACATCGTATTTTTCTTAGTCTCATTTGTATGAATACTGTATTCCAATATATGTGGAGGGCGCCATGTTGTGGAAAAAGCTATTCATTTATTTCTTTCCATGTTTATGGCCATCCACTTATCAAGTGACTCTTATAGCTATGTGATAGGGATACAGAACTTGTGGCCCTCCGGATGTCACAAGATGACAACTCCCAGACATCCCAAACAGCTTGGCCACTGGGAGAAGAGAAGCTGGGAGTTATTGTCTAGAGACATCTTGAAGATCACAAATTTCCCACCCATGTTGAACCAAGAAAGATTATCAGTCAATGCAATATCTATAAGGAATATCTTCTATGAAGCGAATAATTTTAACACCATCTATTGAGGGAGCAGATGAGTGTTTAGTCTCCCATACAGCCAATGAGAAAGTTATCCAGTGTCCTGAAGTTCACTAAAATCTCTGGAAAATAACAGGCCAGGTTTGGAAAGTCCTTGCCATAGCATTAGAAAAAAAAAATGAATGCTTTTACAGATACAAAATTCCTAGAACTGTTGGACAGTTCTTGTGTGTGAACTTTCTCATCCAAACTGAATTTCAATTGCTCAATAGTACAATACTAATCAAGAGGCTGACATCAGATTATTGTGTAACTCAAGTCAGTTTTGCAAACATATTCTATATTTTAAAATCACATCAGTGTTCAAGGTAGTTTTCTGAATAAACTCTCTCATGCGCAGGATTATGGTTTCCCTAATGAATGACAAGGATTAGCAAGCTCTGTTAGTGGCAAGAATGCTAACTGTGAATTTGGGAACCTCCTCTTTATACATAGAAAATAAATAGTATTGTACTAAGAATTAGGAGATAATATCTATTTATCTATCTGTCTATCTGTCCATCCATCCATCTGATATACTGCTGTAATCACATAATAGACTCCTGATAAATAACAATACAAAACATAAAAGCATAATAAAACACAATAAATAGTATAAAGTCACAATACTGAAATAATCTAACTCACCAAGCCAACAGTACTCACTTTCTTCGTTTCCTGAAAACTATCCAAAACAACTCGCTTTTTACCAGCTCCTGGAAAACCATGAATTATTTTTCAAGACACCCCCACCCCACCCCTGGAAAAAAAGGTGTGTTTGTGGTTTTAAAAAATGAGACTGTTAGAATAGGTAAAAGTGGACAGCCATAATTTGTCTTAGAAAGGGGTATCCACCAGCGTGTCTGTGTGTCAAGTAAAAAGGGACAAAGCTTCAATCACATAGTCACAGCTTCCATCTTGACTGCCCTGTGGATGTTCCTGGTCTTAGTTTGTGAAAAGAAGGTCTCTCCCCCACTCCTATTGATCTAAGGAATGTGAAAACTGAGTATGGATGAGAAGTTAGCTGAGCAAAAGATTATTCAAACTTTAATGAGCAACATTTGAGCAGTCAGATACTTACCAAAAGGTCTGCAGGAGACAATTGTGACATAATCATCATCATGGGTATGACCAACACATTTTTAAGGCTTGGTGGGTTAGAGAGCCAAACTGCTCCTAATTCCATTTTTAAAATGATCCAATGGAGTGGTGGGAACTGTATGCAGCTAGTATGCAGCTATAGGCAGCTCACTCCTATTTCTGTCCTGCCAGGACTAAGGGAAAGAGAGAAGTGAGATGTGCTATGGAAGGAAGGTCTATGAGATGAGGCAAAGAAAAGCTAGCAGAACCACTTCCTCTGCTAAAACCTGTACAAATCTATGGGTTCCCCAGAGATCTGATGGGGAATGAGAATCTGGGCAATGGAAATTAATCTGTGTTGTTACTATGAATTATTCTTTTAGCTCAGTTTGTAGATCTGGGTAAACAGAAACACCATTAGTGGCTTCTTTCCAAGGAAAATTAGTCCTATTTAATCAGTGGTATCTCTAAAACTTCTCTCAACTGAGCAAGTAGAGTATGTATATATCAGTTATATGAAGAATAGCCAGAACAATTGCTTGGATATAGCATCGACTTTTGCCAAACAGATGAAGAGAAGACTGGTGGTTATGCAAGGGAATACCATTTTTGCTAATTTCCCTTTCCCAGCCAGCCAGCCAGCCAGCCAGATCAGCTCTTTAGAGCGGATTTGTTGCAAAGGGAAGGAGAGAGCATCCAAAAATCACCATGCATATTCTTCTATAAGCTGTATAATAAAGTATGTGGAACTGGGTAGAAGGTGAGGTATCAGTTAGGAAAGGTAAACCTGTAACATTGAGAAAAAGCAAGGATTAGGTGGAAGGAAGGAAGGAAGGAAGGAAGGAAGGAAGGAAGGAAGGAAGGAAGGAAGGAAGGAAGGAAGGAAGGAAGGAAGGAAGGAAGGAAGGAAGGAAGGAAGGAAGGAGGATACAAAGATGAATGGGCCATACAACAATGCTTAATTTATCTAACATTATTCCAAGTTTCTACTTTTGCTATCTTAAATATGGATCACTTCACAATTAAAAGTTCTTGTTCGTATGTTATAGAATTCAGGAAACCAACATATCTTTCATATTCTGCACATCTCTACTTCTTACATCATTAAGGTGGATTCATTTCATACATTACTAGATCACCAAGACCATGCTGTGGTTGAGGAGTAAGTCCATGTTCTTCCTGCTACTATCCATCATTCTCCAATAACATACCACAACAGCTTCTCCTTGACTTGCCTCACTTTTCTTGCTACTCCCAAGTGTTTTAGAATTTTAGAGAATATCTAAGGGTCAGGCTGTTATTAACCACAGTCTGGTCTGACACAGCTTGCAAAATACTGAGCTCTGTGGCCAGGCTCAGTGCAGGCTGGAAAGAGATTTTAAGCAGTAGTTGCAAGCAATAAGATGCAAAGAGAAAGGTGGCTGAAGTGTTTTTCTTTCCTGATATAAAGTACACTTCTGATTTCAAAACAAGGGTATTTTCTGAAGAAATGCAAAGCCTTTTCCACAGCCAAATCAGACTGGTGCAGAATACTGAACAGGTGGCCCTGAGAGCTTGGCCCAGAAATCAGGCATAAATGACTAAGCATGACGTGAACCAGTTAGGTTAAAACTCTTACACAAAGGTGTTTTCTAATGACAATAACTAAGGAGAAGACTATGGGGAACTGGGGAACACAGGAGGGTTTCTTCAGGAAAGTAAAGACTGTATTCTAACATGGCTCATAACCTCCCATATCAAGAAAAAAGTTCACAACTGCTTTTAGATGACTACTAAATAACAGCCTGACTCTTAGGAATCTTCTACATACTTGGGTGTAGCAAAGAAAGTGAAGAAAACCAAATAGCTACTAAATCATTGGTTGGGCCCTTGTCTGACATGAAAAATTAATGTTTGAAAGCTTAAATAAAGAATGTTAATATTAAATGGCTGTGTAATTATTGCCAGCTTCAGCACTCAGATGCTAACAATATGTTGAACTCCTGAATGTTGCATTTTATAACATATCAGTTTGAATGATATTCTAGATCTTTGCCAGATGTGACAGAAGAAGTGAGAAACTCTGCAGCCCAAAGCTTGCTTATCCTTAGATCACCCTTCTATTTCTCTCTCCTTTTCCCCCTCCCAAAGTCAAGAGAGAAAAGACTTGTCTACTGGACTTTCAAGATAAATATTGATTTTAAGACCAGTATTAATTTTTAAAGATCTGGTGACTCTTACTGTATTACAGCAAAATGAGTATTAGATTTTCAAATGCTGGTGCTCAGAACATAAAACCTTTCTGAAGTCTTGATTATCAGCACAGTGCAGTGATGTCACCTTGAAAAGAAGGCAGGGATCATCTCTCACAGTGAAGAATGTTAAATAAATTCTGATGAATAAAACATATATATTAGTTTAATTACAACTGACTTGGAAGTTCATCTGACACACAGAAGGAACAAATTACAGATTTTACAAATATATCTCCTGTTTTCAGTGCAGTTAAATACTTTATCATCCAGCAACTCTTTCCATGTATTATTTCAATATTCAGTAAGACTCCAATAATAGTTTCTTCCAGAACCAGATGTTAGTTTTAAAACTTTCTGCAAAAGAAAGTTAGAATGGACAAATATCTGAGACACTGCTGAGATTAACATAATGAACACTAAGATAATGAATTCTGTTTACGTAACTAATACCCCTGTTTTCTTTTACAGTAATAAATAAAAAATATTAAAATAAAACAATTACAAAAAAGAGCATGTTAAAGAAAATCAATAGGCAATAAAACACCTACTTGCCTTTCATCACAAGAAGCAATTTCATAATCATGATTACGACTGCAAGAAACACCCATACTGTATAAGGAAATATGGCAAAGCCAAACTAGCAGAAAAGGTTTTGGAAGCATGGCCCAATACCAGTACTTAGCTTTCTGGAGAGAACATTTTTGTAGGGGAAAAAGATATTGAGTAGAAGTTCATTGACCTTTATTTATCAGCAGTATGTGGCACAAATCCTTATTATAGCTGAGGAGTAAAACCAATCACTTGTTCAGATCAACTTGGGAAAGACCCAGAAGCTGGGCTATCAGATTTTCAAGCCCAAATCTGATAGTCCTGCCCATAGGTTTCAAGAGTTGAATGTCTGAAGTGTTTACAAAGGAGGTTCAAGCATACAGACTATTGGGAAATAAAAGGACACATGAATGAAGATGCATTCTTCCTTGAATGAAGATGCATGTGTCTTTTGATCAAGCATACATAACTGGTATATTTTTATTAGCTGCAGTTTGGTGGTATAGGAAAAAGGTACAATATGAAATGGCATGCATTACAAGAAGGGCTGCAGATTTGGGCTGCAAAAATTTTAACCACTACTAGGTGCAGCACAGAGATTCAGAAAACTTCTTTGCTCCAATCCAGCAAATTTTGCTCAGCTATTCCTGATTAGAAGCCAGTTTGGAGCATTTCATTTATCAGCATCTTTTAATTGCTGGAAGTTCTCAGTAAATGAAAAGATGGCAAGAAAACCTTCCATAGATTGTCCTTTATTTTTAATGACCTGCTGTCTGCCTTCTGGAGATAACCAGCATTACACAGATGCAGCAGCTAAGAGATACATTTTAAAAAGTATTTAAGAAACAGATATGCAGAGATAGCACATGCTTAAAATGTGGAGCGTTATGCCTCCAAAATGGAGCCATTAGGGGTGGGATAGCTGAGAAATGTCAGAAATAAACACACAGAAATAAATAAATAAATTGGTTTTTGCAAAGTTTAACAATATGGGGAAATTTTTGAGGTAGCCAGTCACAAATTATATGTGTGAATATTATATGTGCATTTACATCCATTTGAAATTTGAAATTAGGAATTTGTCTTATTATGAGGAGCTCTCATCTGAATTCCTGGCTCCCTTTACTCTTCACTGGCACTGGGATTTAATCTAGGACAGCATGAATACAGTATATTCATACATCTATATTCTGGAGACATAGATATCCGTATCATTCTTCCAGAATGTTTCCTGGATGCATGAGTGATTGCAAACAATATTTAGAAATTCAACAGGTTGACCCTCATCAGGTTATTCTCCATACCCTAACCATCAAGAGTGTCATGATTATGGCAGATATAAATGCAGTAAATACATTCCTTAGATGCAGGTTCCAACTGCAAATTATGACCCCTCTGGGATTTGTATCGTGCCACAACTGGCTGGATTCTCATCTTGCATTGTGCTCAAGTTCACCTATAATTGTAAGCTAAACACTGTTCTTTACATACCTTAATAGCTGGGTGTACCAGCTGCACACAGCCAGAACCAAACAAACCACATTACGTATTTAATTTAATTTTTAAAATACCATATTTAAGGTCAGGATCAGGAAAATGATTTGAACAAAATCCACATGAAACAGCAGGAAAAGATCTCCAATACAATCTCCTATGGGCAAGAAATAAATATGGATAGGACTATCACCAGTTCCTTCCTTATACACTGTTTTTCTAAACTCGCCCCCATGAGGGAGGAAACACAGGAGGAAATTTAATTTACCCCTACCCTGTCCAGTGTATGTGCTTGGACAGGTAATAACTATTCAGAGAGCAAACTTTTCCATCGCGTTTATGTGTCTTTTTTTTTTTCAAAAGAACTTTCCTCAGAAAAAAATATTTGCTCCATCATCTGACCCCAGTATTGCTATCTATATGTTTTCCCCACACAGAATAAGTAGCAGCATTAAGTTATTTAAATAGGGAAATGAGAAAGGGATTAGCCCCTCTTCACATGAGAAAGGGATTAGCCCCTCTTCCCCATATCATTTCCTAAATCTAGTCTGAGCCTGTAGTTACATTTAAGCTTGAAAATGGGAGGGGATGAATCCATGAATGGATTTATTTAACAAAAGATGTGGAGAAGAGCCAGTAAAGTCACTAATTGCTCATCCTCATGTCCTACTTACTGTAGCACGAAGACACCTTGACAACTATGTTTAAAAGACTGGTCCCATGCAGGGCCGCACCTAGGGTCTGTGTCACCCAGGGCAAACATGGATTCCATGCCCATTTTGGCACCCCCACAGTGCTCATTTTGGTGTGCCCCCAGCACAGCACCCGAGGCACATGCCCCGCTTGCCCCCCCCCCTAGTTGCTGCCCTGGTCCCATGACATCTCCTCTGTCTCGTCCCCAGCCAGCCTGAAGTCAACTGTAGATGTTCTGCTGTTAACCTGGTGTTTCCCCTTTTTTCCCGACACAAGTCTTGCTGTATAAATAATCTGCAACACCCAAATGATGAACCTGGAGATGACATGGTCAGGGGCAGTGATCTATCCAGCTCCTATTGGCTGCCTAAGGAGGTTGCAGATGTGGATTTTCCCTGCTCTGGTCCATAGGCTCTGCCACTCTACTGCCATTTTATTGGGGCTGTAAGAGAAACCAGGCATCTGGCTTCTGCAGCCACCTTTTTTCTGTTTTGTTTGGCACAGGAATGTTGGTGTTAACTCTGTAAAAATCCCACCACCAGTTTTAGCCCACTACTAAATTCATTGTTACACGAGATGGGCGGTGAAGAAATACAATAAATAAATAAATAAATAAATTCCCCTATTTTAAATATAGGTCTATCAATCTCCTGATAGATCATTATATCTCAGATTGAAGTAGACTCTGGTTCTTCATTCAGGGTTGTATCAATCTGTTCTGTATGGGCAGGCATGATTTTTAAAAACTGTATTAGTTTGGGTGGGGAGAAGTGATGTAATGGGACATTTTATATTTTCTGCAGGGTACTTCTTGGCATACAGGTCACTGCTGGTTGGCAACTGGACATGGCATTTCTCCATGCCCACTTTCCTCAAAGCAGGAAAAGGGATCCAGCATGGATGAGAGGATCAGAATGTGGTTTTTTTTCTTTGCTCTTTAGATTTCCCATAAAATCTATTGATCACATCCTGAAAAGAATTCCCAGTGCCACCAATCTGTAGTTGCTGTTGTTATTTTCTGCCTTGAGAATATCTCTCAATTTTCCATTTCATCAAGGAAATCAATAAATTAATATTCCCATGACAAAAAAATTATTTTTAATTACCATCTTCAGGTGTGATTACTGCACTTTGGAAAGAGACCAAAGACTGTCCAGAGAATGTGGGAATTTGGAGGGAAGGGGCTAATGTGGGAATATTGATCTTGTCCAACAAAAAGACATGAAAAAAATATTCCAGCAATGGAATGGGCAATGGAGCATAAGAGGGATGTGAGATGAAGCAGGAAGGAGCATCTAGAGTCCCAACCTTGCCCTGCCACAAGTTCAGAAGAGCAATTAGTAATGGTTTTCTCACCAGGAGGAGTCACTGGGTGGGAGGGAACAGAATGACAAATTGCTGTCCTGCAACAGACATTGTAAGGACAGCAACATTGCTCAGCTTTCTTACTTAGATTTAACCTTGGAGACAGCACAATTATTTCCAGATACTTCTCTGACAGTATAATAGGAGAAAAGCATATTCAACTGGCTGTTTAATAGATTCCTAAGAGGTTGAAGCACCTTCTTTATAACAGTCTGAACTGGCCTTAATAGTGGTAAGTCTTGGTCAATCTACGGTACACTTGAGACCTCTTGTCACCAGTTACATTTAAGAAGTGAAGATACAGCTAAGCCATTATTACGCACGCAGACACACTTTTTATTACCACCACTGACTAAAGTAGAAAAGGCACTACAAGTTTTTGAAGAATTGCCAAACTGGTGTACATAAATAAATGGGGTTTATTTAAACTGACACGAAATACCTCTGTTACGTTAATCTTTATTACAGCATTACAGCCAGAAGACACAATACACATCAAATATGTATATCCAATATATCAGAGAGACACCCATCTAAAACACATAGATATAATAAAAAGTATCACATTGTATTTGATGCTTATTCCTGTTCTTACTATGATTTTCTTTTATCCCTTCAAGTTAGTCTTGACTCCTGGTGACTACATGAACAAGTCATTTTTGGAGGTGGTTTGCCACTGCCATTTTCTGAGGGCTGACAGGGAGTGACTGGCTGAAAACCACCCATTGGCTCTCATGCCCAAAGCAGCGTTAAAAGTCTCCTGGCTTCTACACCAGACTGGCTCACCTGTTCTGTAATGTTTGTTTAACATTGCAGAAAAAAAGCAGGTAGAAAAGACATATTGATCCTGCCAGTAGAGAGAGCAGAAGGGAAATTTGTGTTTTGTGAATATAAGTCTGGACATACTGAATTAAACAGAAAGTACACTTAATGCCTGTCTCATATATAGCAGTAGATTCAAAAAGCACAATGAAAACCACAGTCTGTGCGGCCACCTTGATTCAAGCTTCATTCAAGAAACATTACCTTGACCTTTAAACTTTTTTGATAATGTGTGATGATTGATAATCTGTGCAAACTCCATCTATTCTGCAAACTTTGAATTGTTGTTTTGTTGTTTTTGAGCTTTATTAAACAGTAAAATAACATATACTGTAATAATGGTGATATAAAATTAATTTTAAGAGGAACAAAATTTACATCATGAACAAAAGAACCCCAGAAAAATTGAGCAAATTAGTTGAATGTTCTCTTCCTTGCCCACCTATTGAAAAATGTTTATTTCAAAAGTTAATTTCCAATAGCACTAACCAGCAATCCACTGCTGCATGTAAGGTATAGAGTTAGCCTTCCAAT
Organism: Candoia aspera; assembly: GCF_035149785.1. Lineage (NCBI taxonomy): Eukaryota > Metazoa > Chordata > Lepidosauria > Squamata > Candoiidae > Candoia > Candoia aspera. The sequence continues at coordinate 22,583,643 of NC_086159.1, read as the reverse complement.
GTTGTATAATAAATAATTCTTTTGGCCACCCTCATGCACAAAGGATCTATTGTTCTTGATGCTTTGATAAATTCCAAGTGCTAGAGATAGAGCCAAAAAGAACATGTGCACCCTTGGGCCTTTCCCCATTGCTGAATTAAAGTGCTATCCACCCATGCTTGAGTCGGCAGTGAACTATGCCAGCATGACATCTGTTGCCCCCATTGCCAATCCCTATCCTGTCCCAGTTGCCTCTGTGGTGATTCACTGCGAAATGGTGCAATGTACCTCCATGGCACATTAAAGGAAGTGATTGGTTTAAACCTCTGACTTGGCTACTCTCCCCACTCCATGCATTACCTGTTGGTAGGAAAACATCCACCAATAACTACAGTGAATGGAATGAGAATATCATTGGCCTTTTGCCCCTTTCTCCAGATAAAAGAAAGCCAAACACTGAGAAGAGCCCATGATCATAACGGGAGCTGGATTATATATGCATACATACGGTCCCATGAATATACAAACCACACTAATGCCAATGCCCTTTATTAGACTGGTAATTCCTAGCTCTTTTGTTCTTTACCTTCTAACTCCAAAAAAGTAATCAGTAATGCTGAATTTTGCTTAGCCGCAGTTTTGCTTAGGCGCTGCACTGGGGCACGCCAAAATGAGTACTGGGGGGGCACCAAAATGGGTGCAGAATCCATGTTTGCCCTGGGTGACACAGACCCTAGTTGCGGCCCTGGGTAAGAGAGAACAAGCTGAAGGAGCAGGTTTGCATATTTGGAATGCCCCTTGATCCCCAGCTGTCACTGGATTAGCAAGTGTAGGCTGTGGTGAGGAGGCATTTTGTGCATTGACTGCTAGCCTTCCAGAGTTGGTCAGATGTAGCAACAGTTATTCATCCCTTGATTCCAGCCTGTCCTGAATACTGCAGTGTGTTATACATGGGTGTTCAATGGTACTGAAAAGTGTCTGGTGCAACATGTGATGCATAGACTGGTGACCTGGGGAAGAGAGCCACAAAGACAGCCTTGAAGCAAATATTGTTATGTAAACTAAGAGCATGGAAGCATTCCTTAAGTCTTAATTAATGAGATAACAAGGAAATCCCAAATGCACAGGGGGAGACAGTAGCAGAATAGTGGCAGACAAGGCAGATCAGGAACCAGAAGGAACACAGTGGCGTGAACTGCCAGTAAACACCAGCTGTTCCATACTGCTGCAACTCACCCAACTTCATCACCAACAGAATGGGCAGCAAAGCACATCATTTTGTACATTTTATAGTGGCTGCTGCTTGCTGTCAGCTTAAGGGGGATAACACTACTGCTCCCATTAAGGACAACATAAGGCTGCTCCACTCATGAGTTGAGGACCAGTGAAGGCAATGTCATTAGGACCCAGCACAAAAAAGATGTTGCCAGGGCATGACTATAGGCACAAATGGTGCTTGACAAGCAATGATCACGCTAAATTCATGTTGACAATCCAGTGAATTTCACTCCAAATTATGGTAATAATAGGAAAGCCCAGACTATGTGAGTTAACTCCTGAATTATATCTCCAACAGCAAGGATACTGTAACTAGCCCTCTGAGTTAGTGAATATACATGACAATCATTTCTGTTTTATTAACAATATTTTTATATTAAAAAAAAACCTAGCTTCACAGTTCTTAAAACTATCTGTCCCAAAGAACAGGACATTCAAGTTTGTTATTCCAGAGTAAATAATATTTATATTCTCCATTTCATTCAATTTCTTATTAAAAATACATTGTGAGTAGTAGCATCAAGATGAAAAAAATCTAAGTAAACATTTAAATTGAAAAAAAAACTACCAAGAAACACCTTGAAATAAAAGGTACTGTTTTTATTGTATTCTAATCTGTATTTAGTTTTAGTTTTATTGTAAACCGCTCAGAGTACCTCTCTGGAGGGAGATGGGTGGTGACGAAATTTGAAATATAAATAAATACATAAATACATAAATAAAATCATGTGATGCTACATCTACAGTGGATGAATTAAACTATATTAGGGGAAATATACAATAGACTAATAAGCTGCTAATGGAGTAATAATAGCACACTAATACAAGTATTGGGCCGCTGCTATGCATATCTTTAGGATTACTATGGAAGTAGCTTTTGTTTTTCTACAGACAGAAAAAAAATTGTAAAAAATATTCATGTGCTTGGTAAGTTCTAAAAACCACTGAGCAATTTCAATATAGGGATATTGACTGGGAAAATCAGACCAGGCGTAAATCAATCTTTAAAAGAAAATTTGTTTTTCTGGATCAGGTTTTGGCTTGAACCAACCATTCTATAATTATGTTTGTTCAATCCAGAATTTGAATACAACAAAAGGAAAGAACAGCTGCCCATTAAAAAATAATAATCACAAATATCTCTGACAAACATCTTTAAATGTTCTTCGGAGTCATGTCAACTCTCAAAAAACTTGGACAAGAAACAGTGCAAAAGAGGAAGCGCCGGGATGACTTTTAGACACCAAACTATAGAGAGAAAATGAACTTCACTGACTGTCTAACACAGAGAAAGCTATAAAAATCTCAAATGTTTCTCAGTGTAAGAGAAGTTATTGGGGAGGGAAGAATTCTTTCTTCTATAACCCTCTAAATGTTTATTAACTTAGAGAAAATATCAATATATACCTTCCTTTGCACATGAGATAGACATAGTCTGCTCTGGGCATTCCTTTGCCTACCCAAGTAGTCTTCAACTTTCTGATATTGAGAGGAAACATCTTAAAAGAACTTTTACTTGGTGTTTTTGAATGTGAACAGAAATAGGATGTCCACTCTGCAAGTTTCTACTGTGTTTAAGAAGTTCCCCTTCAGGCTTTTTCCATTACTGAGGAAAAGTTGAGAACACACTCTCCCCTTCATCCATTAAGTGGGTCTGATCCCTGCCAAAAAGTAGAGATTTCACTTAAAGACTTTTATGCCTAGTAGAGTTTCCCAGTCAATATCCCTCCATTGATATTGCTCAACATTCTTTTAGAAGTTACCAACCCAGTTAATGTATTAGACGTTATTTTGTCTGCAGAAAAAGCCTAGCTAATCAAGATAATTCCATAGAATTACACAACAGTAATCCTAAAGACAGACATAGCAATGACACAATACTTGTGTAAAAGCAGGGTATGTTCCAAAGGACTGTAGTTTGTTCCAACATAACCTACAGGGCTTCCTCTGGGAGACTGCATTCCTTAAACAGTGAGAACTTTTAAAAGCACTGGGAAATCCTTTACAGACTTCTTCAGGTTGGAATCCTGAACTTCCAGTATGAAGTACAGTAACCGTTAGAGTGTTAGCGCAGGGCTGCAACTGGAGGGGGGCAAGCAGGGCATGTGCCCCGGGGAACTGCGCTGGGGGAGTGCCAAAATGAGTACTGAGGGGGCACCAAAATGGGCGTGGAATCCATGTTTGCCCTGGGTGACACAGACCCTAGTTGCAGCCCTGTGTTAGGGGCCCAAATTGAGGAGGTCTTTTCAGACCCACCTCTCTCTTTTGAAATGTGGATAATATTGGAAGGCAAATACAGCATGCTGCCCTCTTCTCCTGAAAGAAAGGCAGATATAAACACAGCAAGAAAAAAACAGAATATGACCATATACACAGGTTAATAAGAGTTCATTTCCCACAAATGTGAAGGCTGTAAGGTTGGTGGAAGGTGTTCTGTTTGGCGGTGGGAGTACATTGAAAATCCCTCTGAGTATGCCAAAGCCCTTGAAGTATATTTAGTCTTTGTATCCCAGGTTCACCCTCTCTGTCACTGAACATTTCTCAGATTTCTCAGCAAAAGCCTTCAAACTTCATGGTTCCATCTGAGGCTAAAGAAATCAAAGCAACATGCTGTACTTTGAACTGAAATATACATTCATTTCACCATGCCTGTCAATTGTATTTTTCTAGAAATAGAGTTGTTCACAAACATTTTAATATTAAAGAACACCTCCTTCTTCTTAGCGTTTTTCCCGCGCTATGGCAGGGTCCACTTGTCCCAAAGACTTTTTTTTTTAAGAAAGAGGAAAAACTATGATAGTTTGCTACAAAGAAAGAAGTAAAGGTCTGTGGTCAGATGACATGACATCTAGGAGCATGTGGCTTGAAGGGGGAGCCCTCTGGGCAGCTGAAGGCTCTGGCGTCTTGCTCTGCCTCCATTTCCAAGAACTGACCAAAAAGAATGCCAGCAGCAATAGCAATGGGAGTCAGAGGGTCCAATACCGAGGAGCCTTTGTTGATAAGACAACTCAGGCACAGTTGCCCTGGGCATTGGATGTGGAGGTACTGGGGTCCACTTCTGCCCATTTCAGCTGACTTGAACATGGCTGAAATGAGGATGCAGGAGCTGCACAAGGAACAGCTTGGCATTATTTTGCATTATGAATTTGGGATGGGCACATTTGAAATGTATACTGGGAAGTTCTTTTGCTGCAAATAGTGGTGCTCCCTGCACTTTTGGTCACGCATCTGATTGTGCTATAAGCAGTGAGTTCATTTTCCTTCTGGTTCTGTAGGGACCCTTTAGTGGCCTCCACCTGGCCATGTTGTTGCTCCATCTGATGGAGTTCTGCACAAGAGGAAGTACAAAGTGCATTGAAACAACTTGGCAATGTCCCTTGACTAGTCTTCCTACATTTCTTTGCACTTTAGTCATGGAATTCTGGGCAAAGGCAGGTGTTTTCATTGCAGCAAAGTGGTCCCATCTCAAGGGTTGCAGTGCTGATTGAAGGAGTCACCTCAAAGAAGATACAGCTCCATGTGCCAATTGGCTTGGCATTTGCAAGGTGAAAATGGTTGAATTATTGTTTTCACAAATCTTCACAGCATATTTAAATGCAAGAAGTTGGAAATATTAAGAGCTAGTATAGCATAGTAATCAAAAGAGTGATATGTGAGGCAGCATGTCTGTGGCTTAAATCCCACTAGCTCATTAGGTCATCCTAGGAAAACTATTATCTCTCAATCAGAACCCCATTCTGTAATTAAGGAATAATATTGTTGTTCTTATAAGGATTACTGTGGCAAAGTATGTGAAGCATTCTGCAGACCCATTAATGCTATATAAATATAAGGCTTTATTATGTTATACAGTCCCAAGTGTTATGTCTAAATACATATAACAGAAAGAGCTAAGTAATGGAGGCTTGCTGTGTATACTCTTCTAAATTTAAATCCAAAGACATTTAGTTGAGCTTAAATCCCACTAAAATTAACCAGACTACTTAATGATATCTAATTTATTCCAATGTATTTAATTTAAACTTTTTCATCATTTAATTTAAAACTTGAATGTGACATTCACGCAATATATTTTATACCCACCCAGACATAGATATACACATTAAAGGCTATGTAAAACAGCCTTTAGAGGCATTGATTGCCAAGATTTTGATACAGTTTAAAGTTTTAATGTTGGAATTTTCACTTTCCATACTTCCAAATAAAATGCCCATCCATCTTTATGTTTTTCTGACTATCTATCTAATGGCAGATCTGGGCTGCAATTGTCTGGATGACAATTAGATGGCTGTAAAAATTTATGGAAACAACAAGATACATAAACTGTAATTCTTTGCTGCCATCTAATGGTGGTCCAGATTTGAGCTCAGATCTGGTAGTCTTACCTATCTAGACAATGATATCCACTCTTCTTCTAATGAACATAGACCTTGTTTAACCCATGAGAGCAAGTTGACATAATTTAGTCAAAATTATTCATAAAGTCAATTGTTTTATATCAAAGTGGACAATCTGTGGTCTTTGTGCCCACCTCTCCTCATCCTAACAATTGGCCATAATATCTCACAAGTTTGGAGTCCAATAATAATGAAAGATCACCATAGAGTCTAGATGATATCTTCTGGATATTTTGAGTTCCAGCTCCCACAGTCCCTTGCCATTAGTCTTGCTGATTAGGGCTGATGAGAGCAGAAATCCAAAACATCTGGAAAGTACCAGGTTGCCTTCCCTGAAATCCTTGCTCCCCTAATCACAGGCTTTGCCATTATTTCTCCCCCCAAACAAATTTCCCTATGGCTTGCCCTTTGCCTCAGGCATCAAAATAACAATTTCTAGGAAAATTGGAAGGGAAAATATTCTCAGAAAGACTTCAGAGGATAGTTCATAAAAGTGTGCAGTGTAGTACACTGTAAAAGTATACAGTGTATGCTAGTTTTTCCTTTTTTTCAAATGAGTGAGATCAGCAGAATTCTTACCGTATTGTTGACACAGACACATTTTAAAATACTCAGAGCATTCATTTTCACTCAGTTCTACATACTATTGGATCGACCTACCTACTTGAATATATACAGTTTATAATCCACCATGTACCAAAGATTGCTAAATAGTTTATAATATATCAAAATAATACAACAAAAGAACACTATCAAAAATCCCTATGAAACAAGGTGGACTGAAATATTTTCAAAGCCTTCTTAATGGCCAGCAATGGTATTAATTCCTGTTTCCAAAGCTCAGGAGTAGCTACTGAAAAGATACCACTTTGAGTTGTCCGTGGGTCTACCAGAACTCCATGGCAAAAATCCACAGGGTCACTAGATGACAGCAAGGAGATATGGAAGACTTTACCTTTTGGCTCACATTTAGTGGTTCTTTGGATTTTTGTAAACCAGCTCTGGTAGCCCTAGAGCAGTGTTTCTCAACTTGGCAACTTTAAGATGTGTGGACTTCAACTCCCATACTGGCTGGGGAATTCTGGGAGTTGAAGTCCACACATCTTAAAGTTGCCAAGTTGAGAAACACTGCCCTAGACAATACTGCTATTAAGATAATAAAAAAAATATTCAGACAAACATTCCAATTAAAAGATGAACATCATTGGGCAGATATGCACCAATAACAGAGACTGTATCTTTCATCCTGATGTATTTATTGATGAGCGAATTCATATTTACAACCCATAGATTTTCATATTAGCAGGCTGGCTCAAAATGATCTTCCCTGTTCCCCCATCATTAATTCTTGGAATCAAAAAAAAAAATCTTGCAGAGAATACTGCAGAAGGGAATTTCAAGCTAAAGGAAGCCACTAACAGTGCAATCCTAAATGTGCCTACTCAGAATTAATTCCTCTTGAGTTCAATGGGACTTACCTTGAGGTAATATACATAGGAATGCTTCCTAAGATGGCACTCACCCATCATTCTAAACCATGGTTTCTTATAACCATCATTTATTGAACAATATATAAATCTTATAACCTCCTCATATTTATATTCTCATCATAATCAAAAGTCAGAAATATCAGGATGAGCTTGGAACAACTTCTGAAGGGCCAGAGGTTCTTATAAAAGGACTATCTTAACAATCTACAGTATATTTTAGAATAAACTATTACTTTATCTTTTATTGTAGTATTTTACTTATCCTGAATGATTCATTCTTAGTACCTGGTTACATCTTTTACATAAGCGCCTGATGACTGCTTTTTCTAGGGAGAATTAGGAATCTGAAAAGGTGCAGAAAATAGGCCGCTTAATTTTGTTTGCAAACTCTAAATCATTCTTGAAAAGACACTTTTAACCTGCATAATTGCAAACTTATGTTTGGAGTCCTGACAATTGTGAAAGCAGCCTGAGAGCAATTTGGAGCAGAAAACGATGGGAGGGAAAAGATTGACCTTCTGTCACTCTTTCCCAGGAAAAGTAGCTGTTCAGCTTTTGCTGCATAGCATATGTAATCTCCCCTCATTGTACCTCCAATTGCAGCATTTTCTGAAACTCTATGAACCTGCCAACTATGATGACAAACAGGCCAGGAGGATGTTCTAGCATTAGAAAGAGTGAGGCAGCTATATCAATCAGCAGATGCTGTGGGGTGGGGAACAGGCAGAGCCTTGTGCATCATTTGGCCAGCACTACACCCATATTCTGGATTTCTACACTCAGGGTTGGTCAAAGATGTTATCCATTGCCAATGTCAGTCAGTTTGACTGCAAGTGCATTTGGCTTCTATATACTAAGCCCTCTTCTCTTTTGCCCCAATCAGCAAAATATCTTGGGCTCTCTGATGCTGATACTACTCCAACTTTCAAAAACATTATTAAGGAATGCTCTGATTTCACACCCCTTGTTTTAAGGGGAAAAACTTTTACAAATCTTATTGATTTGGCACATGGTTTAGGGGATGTGTATATTTCCAAACAATGTAACTAAGTTGTGTTTGAAGTGAATACCTTTTACTGAAATTAAATTAAATTAATTATAATAATTTATTTTGGTACAATGGCACTAATATTAGCATATTTTGATCTCATCAAAGGGCAGATATGATTAAATATGACCTCAGCATATGTTTCCAATAAAAATGCCTTTATGCCAAGTACTTTCCCAAATGGCCATAACATTTAAGTTCATGTACTTCTATTAGATGTATACTATCACATGTTCATGAACTGTGATACTCCTATCTCTATTTTACTTTGCCCAATAGGAGCAAATACAGGTAGTCCTCATTTAGCAACTGCCTTGTTTAGTGACCATTTGCAGTTATGACAGTGATGAAAAAGTAACTTTTTTGACCAACAGTCACATTTATGACCTTTGCAGGTCTGTAAAGCAAAGGAAAGCTAAAGAAAGATCATAAGCACAGTTGCAGTTTCACATAGTGACTGCTTTACTTAACGACTGAGTTGCTGGTTTCAATTGTGGTCGATAAATGAGGACTAGTGTAATCCAGGACTTCATGACATCACAATACATGTAAATATTCCTCAGTGTTTCGAAGGAGAGGGCAGGAATGTGGACACAAGACTGCTGTTTTAGGAGAAACCTCGTGAGCTCAATTCTAAAGGCAGCTACAGGAGAATGAACCTGCTTTTTAAGTATCTTTTGTGGAAGCAACTTCAGCTCTTGTATATCTGACAGTAAAATGAACTGATGACAATGGTAAAGAGGATATTTCAAGCAAGGGAAAGCACTTCTGAATTACATCATTGCTCCTGCCCTATTAAAAGTGAAGCCCCATTGCTACATAAGCCAGCTATTCAATGAGTCAAATACTAAATCTGACTGCTTTTTCCAAAAGCCACTAAAATGGTATGATTCAGTCTTATGAGTCTGTCCAAATGGAGCACAGAGATCAGACTACCAACAGATTAAGCTGGGAGCCAACTTGACTTACATAACAGGAAACCTCATGGGAACTGACAAAGGGAATGGGGAAATTCCTCTACCCCACCCATTCTGGAAGTAATTCCTCAGAAGCTATAAATGCAGAGGAACTCGAATCCACTATAGTCAACCAAAGTCAGCTTAGATGTACAGATACCATGGCTGACAGTGAAGGCCAACAGGGGCTTTTTGAACTGTGGCTTTAGATACAGGGATTGAAACTGTCTTTTGCATACTTAGCTAGTGCAATTCCATTATTTTGGCATCCTTAGAAAATGGCAGCTGCTTACTGGAGAGCTTTCTACGGAGTGTGTAACAAGCTGAGATGTTGTCAAAATGATGAAACATGCTCCACCCCTTACATACTTGCCTGCAAGGTTTTTATCATTTGGCCCCCACACATGGGTGCCCACGACAGCTTGACCAAAGCAGGACCAAAGCATTGGCTCTTCTGATCACTCAGGCAGACATTTTGGGTGGGGGTTGGCATGGGGAGATGTGAAAAAAAAAAATTCATAGACTCAGCCATCTATAAATCATCCAGGTTATTTCAGATTTTGCAGTTCAAAGATGAGCTTGAAGAAGAACCTCAAGAGTATCTATATTATGTTCAGCCCATTCTTTCCTCAAAAGAGATTTTACCTACCATTTTAAATAACAATATTCCAAAGGGTTAGTTTCTCATGAGAACAGGAATCAGAGTTTAGTTTCCTACCAAATATCAATAATTATTTTAAGATATCTAAGAGGAATTGACTTCAGCAAAGGATCGTTACCTTGTCGTGGTGCTGGAGCTTGAGCATCTCAATGATGCCATGAGCTAAACCGTGAAGGGCCACCCAAGACGGGAAAGTCATGACAGAGAGGTCAGACTAAAGGCGATCCCTGGGGAAGGTAATGGCAACCCACCCCAGTATTCTTGCCGTGAAAACTAAATGGATCAGTACAACCAGAGATATGTCGGTATACCATCGGAAGATGAGACCCCCAGTTCGGAAGATGGTCAAAATGCTACTGGGGAGGAACAGGATGAGTTCAACTAGCCCCAGACGTGATGACGCAGCTAGCTCAAAGCTGAAAGGATGGCTAGCGGCCGACGGTGCTGGTGGTGAACGGCGAATCCGATGTTCTAAGGATCAACACACCATTGGAACCTGGAATGTAAGATCTATGACCCAGGGCAAATTGGATGTGGTTATTGGTGAGATGTCAAGATTAAAGATAGACATTCTGGGCGTCAGTGAACTGAAATGGACTGGAATGGGCCACTTCACATCAAATGACCACCAGATCTACTACTGTGGACAAGAGGACCACAGAAGAAATGGAGTAGCCTTCATAATTAATAGTAAAGTGGCTAAAGCAGTGCTTGGATACAACCCAAAAAACGACAGAATGATCTCAATTCGAATTCAGGGCAAGCCATCTAACATCACAGTGATCCAAATATACGCCCCAACCACAAATGCTGAAGAAGCTGAAGTAGAGCAGTTCTATGAGGATCTGCAGCACCTACTGGACAACACGCCTCAAAGAGATGTTATTTTCATCACAGGAGACTGGAATGCTAAGGTGGGCAGTCAAATGACACCTTGAATTACAGGTAAGTATGGCCTGGGAGAACAAAACGAAGCAGGACATAGGCTGATAGAATTTTGCCAAGACAATTCACTCTGCATAACAAACACTCTCTTCCAACAACCTAAGAGATGGCTTTATACATGGACTTCACCAGATGGACAACACCGAAATCAGATTGATTACATCCTTTGCAGCCAAAGGTGGTGGACATCTGTACAGTCGGTAAAAACAAGGCCTGGAGCTGACTGTAGTTCAGATCACGAACTTCTTCTTGCACAATTTAGGATCAGACTAAAGAGATTAGGGAAGACCCACAGATCAGCTAGATATGAGCTCACTAATATTCCTAAGGAATATGCAGTGGAGGTGAAGAATCGATTTAAGGGACTGGACTTAGTAGACAGGGTCCCAGAAGAACTATGGACAGAAGTTGGCAGCATTGTTCAGGAGGCGGCAACAAAATACATCCCAAAGAAAGAGAAAACCAAGAAGGCAAAATGGCTGTCTGCTGAGACACTAGAAGTAGCCCAAGAAAGAAGGAAAGCAAAAGGCAACAGTGATAGGGGGAGATATGCCCAATTAAATGCAAAATTCCAGAGGTTAGCCAGAAGAGATAAGGAATTATTTTTAAACAAGCAATGCGCGGAAGTGGAAGAAGACAATAGAATAGGAAGGACAAGAGACCTCTTCCAGAAAATTAGAAACATTGGAGGTAAATTCCAGGCCAAAATGGGTATGATCAAAAACAAAGATGGCAAGGACCTAACAGAAGAAGAAGAGATCAAGAAAAGGTGGCAAGAATATACAGAAGATCTGTATAGGAAGGATAACAATATCGGGGATAGCTTTGACAGTGTGGTCAGTGAGCTAGAGCCAGACATCCTGAAGAGTGAGGTTGAGTGGGCCTTAAGAAGCATTGCTAATAACAAGGCAGCAGGAGACGACGGCATCCCAGCTGAAGTGTTCAAAATCTTGCAAGATGATGCTGTCAAGGTAATGCATGCTATATGCCAGCAAATTTGGAAAACACAAGAATGGCCATCAGATTGGAAAAAATCAACTTATATCCCCATACCAAAAAAGGGAAACACTAAAGAATGTTCAAACTATTGAACAGTGGCACTCATTTCACATGCCAGCAAGGTAATGCTCAAGATCCTGCAAGGTAGACTTCAGCAATTCATGGAGCGAGAATTGCCAGATGTACAAGCTGGGTTTAGAAAAGGCAGAGGAACTAGAGACCAAATTGCCAATATCCGCTGGATAATGGAAAAAGCCAGGGAGTTTCAGAAAAACATCTATTTCTGTTTTATTGACTATTCTAAAGCCTTTGACTGTGTGGACCATAACAAATTGTGGCAAGTTCTTAGCGGTATGGGGATACCAAGTCATCTTGTATGCCTCCTGAAGAATCTGTATAACGACCAAGTAGCAACAGTAAGAACAGACCACGGAACAACGGACTGGTTTAAGATTGGGAAAGGAGTACGGCAGGGCTGTATACTCTCACCCTACCTGTGGTGGTCTCTCATGAAGGATACACAGGCTGCAAGTTTTCTCAGGATGAGAGCTTGTGGTCTCTCATGAAGAATGTAGGAAGAATGCACAGACACAACTTCCTCGGGATGAGAGCCCCGATTCAAGCCGTAAGCTCTCTTTTATTATTCCCCCAGCTAAGCAAGTGCACTAAAACAGTAATTCACATAGCAGAAGGCTGATTGGTCTAAATAGCAATGCATACCTCATGTAACCCCCCTGATAGCCTCCTGGCACAGCTCAGGTTACAGCTCGTGTTGCCTTGTGAGGAAAGTTTTTGCTACAACCTTATCCACTATGGAAGTTCAAGGAAGGTTCAATGTAAATAAGCATCTTGCACAGCTGTCGTGGTTTGCCAACCAACAGCATAGCATATAATGCTCTCTACACCTACCTATTCAACTTGTATGCAGAACACATCATGCGACAAGCTGGGCTTGAGGAATCCAAGGCTGGAGTTAAAATCGCTGGAAGAAACATTAACAATCTCAGATATGCAGATGATACCACTTTGATGGCTGAAAGTGAAGAGGAACTGAGGAGCCTTATGATGAAGGTGAAAGAAGAAAGTGCAAAAGCTGGCTTGCAGCTAAACCTCAAAAAAACCAAGATTATGGCAACCAGCTTGATTGATAACTGGCAAATAGAGGGAGAAAATGTAGAAGCAGTGAAAGACTTTGTATTCCTAGGTGCAATGATTACTGCAGATGCTGACTGCAGTCAGGAAATCAGAAGACGCTTAATCCTTGGGAGAAGAGCAATGACAAATCTCGATAAAATAGTTAAGAGCAGAGACATCACACTGACAACAAAGGCCCGCATAGTTAAAGCAATGGTGTTCCCTGTAGTAACATATGGCTGCGAGAGCTGGACCATAAGGAAGGCTGAGCGAAGGAAGATCGATGCTTTTGAACTGTGGTGTTGGAGGAAAATTCTGAGAGTGCCTTGGACTGCAAGAAGATCCAACCAGTCCATCCTCCAGGAAATAAAGCCAGACTGCTCACTTGAGGGAATGATATTAAAGGCAAAACTGAAATACTTTGGCCACATAATGAGAAGACAGGACACCCTGGAGAAGATGCTGATGCTAGGAAGAGTGGAGGGCAAAAGGAAGAGGGGCCGACCAAGGGCAAGGTGGATGAATGATATTCTAGAGGTGACGGACTCGTCCCTGGGGGAGCTGGAGGTGTCGACGACCGACAGGAAGCTCTGGCGTGGGCTGGTCCATGAAGTCACGAAGAGTCGGAAGCGACTAAACGAATAAACAACAAAGTGGAATTGACATAGAAATCTCTCTTAAAATATATTCCAATCTTGAGGTATTCTTCCTTATAGGTATTAAAATTGTCATCATTAATCCATGTTATACAATCAGAAATGTTCAAATTTACCAAGGAAGAGGTTTTTCATGAAGTAAAACGTAATAGAATCTGAACAAAAAACAGTTTGTTTTTACATATTTCCATAGACACTGTATTGTTATTGGCAAAATATTAGATGTATTCTGATTTATTTTATAACCAGAATATTTACCCTATTGTTGTACAATCTCCACAAATCTAGGTAGAAAACTTTGATTATATACATATAATGCCTTATATTCAGCTCCCACTGCCTTGAACAACAAAACAGGCCAATCGTTCCAAACTACATCTTGCTAGCAATTTTCTTCCATGTGCCTGGTCTTGGTATAAAAATGTTGATCTCTCCAGATGACAGAGGAATCATATAAACAGTAAACTAGCATGCTTCTAGCTCAGATCTAATTTTCAGTTGCATGGATTGATTCTAGGCACAGAGACAGTTCTGTTCTATCCTAAGCCAGTTGGTCCTTCCCAGCAAAATTGGTTACAAGAGAAATGATTTGAATAACAAACATCAGACAAGGGCCATTGATTTTGATCTTGGACACAGCAAAAAATTCTGCAAAGCAGAATTGTTTTAATAGAAATTATGTTAGCATGGTTTGATTCAGTAGGTTAATATTGTTAACCTAATGAAAGAACAATATAATTTATGACATTTGAGTATGCGTAACAAACACAGAATACTTAGGGATTTTTTGGAGAGGAAAGATTTGAACTGAATAGGGAGGATATGGAATAGAGTATCCTGGAGTAGGGAATAATTAACTGGATCAATAAACAGCAGTATTTGTCACAGCAAGATTCTGCTTCAGTCCCACCTGTTTTACTGGTTTGAAATAATTTTGTATTGTGGAGTCCTTGGTGCTTGCTGAGCCTTGTTGTTTTCTTGCAGATGTTTCATTGCCAGACTAGGCAACATCTTCAGTGTGAGAAGGGAGTGGGCCTTGCTCTCAGTTTATATACAGTGGCTTGCCCTGCTTGTGTTGGTGGGGGTGCTGTTCTCTCCTTAGTAGTTCCTTGATTAGGCTGTCTCATTGATTGGTATAATTTGGTATGTTACTTTTTTGTTCATGGGGAAAGACATGCTGTATAGACATATAGTTTTCTCTGGAGGCATGTAGCAGCTTCCAGAAAAAAGGGGGTGGGGAAGGACAAGGAAAATTTGGAAGTAAAAATGTGGCTCCTAACAGACTATCCAATTTGATTTAGTTCCACACCAGTATTGCTTTAAAAACAAATCTAGTGATGGATTTCCAAATGTCTTGTGTTGTTTGGCTCTTAGCTAAGGTGACTAATTCGATACCATTTTTTTGTTTCTGTAATCATGGCATATATCCTAAAGCATAGTATGGCTTTTACTCCAGTTATGTTATAGAAGGGGTGTTCACTGACATGAGCTGAAAGAGAGTGATTGGCCTGAAGTCACCCAATGAGTTTGGGTGGCTGAGGGCAGGCTTGACCCGGGATCACTGATGCAAATCCAACATTTTATCCCACACTGGTTTTGTTTCACCAAACTTTTCACTTGGCTCAAGATTATTGTTTTATTCTTTTAGTCTGAGTATTTTCTTGGTTCTACTTTTTTTCAAAAAATTGGCTGACTGGGGAATTCTGGGAGTTGAAGTCCACACATCTTAAAGTGGCCAAGGTTGAGAACTACTTTCTTACAGAGCAAGACCTAGACTCTTAAAGATTTTTGAAATGGTATTCTCTTTTTGACCAAAGTAATGCTGTTTATAATTATTGCTGCATACTATTTTATTTTTCTATCCAATTCAAAATAATATATAAACAAGTATCCTGAAATTTAATAAGAAATAAGGGTTGGACATTTCCATCTCAAGCTTCCAGTTTGGTCTTAAAATTTCAGTTTTTTAATACATAGAAGCTGCAAGAAAACCTGTGCAGACCTGAGTAGTGTAGAAGCTGCTAGCTGTGTTTCAGAGAAACCACATGGTGCCAATGAAAGTTTCCTTTGAAATGCAATTAACTGATTCAGGCAGGAAATTTTGTTCTTAGGACCACTGCAGTGAATGAAACATCATAATTTCTGTTCAGATACGGTGGAAACCTGGGAACAGAACTGATCTGCTATAATTTCGTCCAAGTCTGCTTTTCTTGGAGCATGGTCTTCCAGAGGGAACAGCATTGCATTGATTCCTGGGTCACCAGTCACATGCAGGATTGGGGGAATAATTTGTCCATGTTTTTCACTGCACCTTGTTGCATCCCCAAAGTGGGATTTACAGTTAACCAGGATCAGGGTATGGTGTAAAAGTCTATATGTGGGGTGCAAACTTAGACATATTTACTATCCTTTAAATAGAATGAAATATGTGTCACCATAAAGGGGAAGACTGCAACCAGGTAAAGTGTGTCCAGATGCTAACTAATGATGAGTAACTTCAAGGCCCCTGCTTTTTCTTCTTATAAGTCTTTATCTTTAAGCAGGTTAGGACTGGACTGCTCTTTAAACAAAGAATAATTCTTTTTAATGAAAAGTCACTATGTACTGGTTACCTCCCAGCTAGGTTAAATTAGTGTAATGAATCTACCTAGACGTGCCCTTGAAAGAACTTGGAAGTTGCAGTGGGTTCAGAATGTAGCAGCCAGACTTCTGCTTAGTGTTCCCCAGCAACAGTATATGACACCTACTCTCTGACCCTCTGTAGTTTTCTGAGTTAAATTCAAAGTGCTGCTGTAGAAATATAAATCCATATAGAACTTTTGGGACCCAGCTTCTTGGAGGTCTGATTGTCCTCTTGTTATGGGTGCTGACCAAGAGACAGATTTGTCTAGAATCAATCAGGAGAAGAGTGGTACCAATTTTGTAAAATTCTCTCCGTTATAGTTAGGATGGCTCCCTCTCTGGCTTGTTTTAAGATATTAAATACATATTCTTCTTTCCATAAATACCTGTTATTTTAGACTATTATTTGGATACTTTATTACTGAAGCTATAAATATTTGGGTTTTTACTGCTTGTGTTTTTATTGTAATCTATGAATGTTATAATGGGTTATGATGCTTTGGAATAGCTGTGATTTTAGTGATGTTGCTTTGGATGTTAACTGCTGTGGGTTGTGTTGGCCAGAGTGAATAGGATAGAAATATGTTAATAAATTAGGAGACCTGGCTACCCACTGTATCAAACTCCAGCAATTGCGTAAGGTATTGCTAGCCCATTGATCCAATAAAGGATGCAATAGAATTTGCTCTGTGTTTCTTATTCTGTGGTATCATCCACCTAATAATATTGTAATATTACAGAATTTTGAAGATGTTGTGATGTTCTTTTACAATGACCAGTTTTTGTTGTCTTTAGGTAAACCAGCAGGTTATGGAGGCAATAGACGTTCCACTCCTGCTAGGGGAATAGTGGATGAATGCTGTTTCCAGAGCTGTGACCTGATACGGCTGGAGATGTACTGTGCTCCTGTCAAGCCACCTAAATCTGCACGATCAGTACGAGCTCAGCGACACACTGATATGCCTAAAGCACAAAAGGTAGTCAAAGTGTGATCAAATTTAATCTGATTATTTGTTGCATATGAGGATTTTCAGCATTGCTCCAAGCATGGGATGGACACACAGTTGCCCAGTGCCAGAAATCCAAATGTGAGATCTATGGACAACATTCATTTCCAAAATAGTCTTCCAATACTAACCAGAAATGGAACAGAAGACACCAGAAGAAGAGACCCATAGACGTAGTAACTGCCTACGTTCCATATCTCTTTATCTCATCTATGTCTTTGCCTTCTTCTTTCTCTGTTGGTAGCTGCTGATAAACTATCAGTATTATATTGAAGCGTCCTGGGTTATTGTGGCAGTGCCCCACTATCTAGCTTTCTTTCTTCTGTCTGAGTAGTAGTTATTGGGTAATTTAGGAATTATTGCCCTCAGCTTATGATTTACTCTCTAAGGATTGCTTATATGTCTGTTGATATCATCTTTTGTGTACAAATAATGCCGCTTTAGCTACCTAAGGGCTGGTATTCTTCCTTGAACTTTGCAAAGAATACTTTACTAAGTCTTTGATTAACTTTAATTAACTTTGTTGTCCTCATTTGTATTGTTATCACCCTTCTGTCCATGTTTATGAATACCTGTGGTTGACCACTGTGTGACACTGAATGCTGGACTAGAAGGGACATAGGCTGATCCAACAGGAGTCTCTGTTCTTATGTTCTTTTCTTAGGCTTCTGTACAATGTCCAATGTAGTAACCAATGTAGTTACTCAAAGTGAGAAATCAGCAGGATTTACTTCTGATGAGACACATGGGATCAAACATTGCATCTTACAATTGATTTTTATCTGAACATTCTATAGTCACTTTTTACATTTTAACTTTCCCTAGGCCTTCGAGTGGTCTAGAATTTAAATTAATAAAATAAATAACTTGGCTTCTTTTAACAGTCTTTCTTGAACTAATAGAGGTTCATCTGTGGCCTTTAGGGCAGCTTGGCTACCATTACAATAAGCCTCAGCTTGTTGGTGGGGGTGCAAGGAGATCACATGATACAAATCAGCTGATGGAATGAGACCAAGGTCAGAAGGGATTGTATTCGGTTAATACCATTGGCTGACAGAGAAATTTCATTAATGCCAGAACACAAACCAGATGCTTCTACTGATTTTAAACTCACCTATTCATGTTGGTCAGAAACAGGGCTACTTAGACCAAAGTCACATTTTTATTTTGCTTCTTTCTTTATTCTAATTATACTCTGATTTCTATTCCAGTGAGTACTCAAACAATCATCAATAACATTACTATTTTTTTAAAGGGAGAAAGTATATTTCAATATTAGTTGAAATTATTGCTAAATAATTTAAAAATTAAAAGCTTGACAAAATAGATGCCTCTTTACAGCATTTTTAAAGGCTGAAAGAGTAAAGACCAAACATCTAAGGACTTCATTCCATAAACTGGGAGTAACACAGGACAAAATTCTCTCCTAAGTGCTACAAAGAAAGAATTGAATTTGTATAATCAGATTTTAAGCAGTGCTTTAAAGGTTAATATGAGCACCTTAAATTGTGCCTGGTAAACAGTGAAAATCTTTCAGTTCAGAGTTCATATGATATTTGTATTTTGCTTCAGCTTCTGCAACCTAGCTGTTACATTTTGCACCAATTTAAACTTCTGGGTGCATTCAAGGGCAGCTCCAGGTGAATCATGTTGCAGTATAAAAACTGAAGGTAACCAAGGCAGAGATAGTGCAAAACACTCATTAAAATAAAGCACATTTGCTAAACTTATATTCCACCTTTCCTTCAGGAACTCAGTGGTATACATAGCATTCCATCTTCCATTTTTTTTCCCCCAAAAGATTGTGAGAGTACATGATTACACTGGCTTTTTATTTTATTAGTGGCTAACACATAATTGTTTCTCAGGTTAAGCATACATTCTCCAAAGAATTGGATTCAAATATAATACAGTGTTATTACTGGACTCACACTGGTCATATCATTTCACAAATTAAACATGTTATAACTGTGTCAGAAAGTTTGTTGTACAACATTTTCCATTACAGACAAAAACAACTGCAGCTAAACAACCAGGAGATTGGCATGGTCTCAAAAGAACCACTTTTCTACACAGCATTTTCAACTAATCCTCAACTACATACCCAGGAAACAGATTGTTCTTTATTAAAATGGGAGATCCATATGTGATAGACTTTGTTTTGCAGCATGGCAGCTTGAAATTTTTGACATACTGTAATTGGCTTCTAAATGTTCTATCATCTATCTAATATCTCTATCTGTCATCTCAATCTATCTATCTATCATCTATTGGTAACTTTCTTCTTCCTGGCCTAATTCCCTAGGACAGGAGTGGAGAACTCCCAGCTTCCTTCCCCATTGCTGGCAATATCTGTCTGTCCACAGGTCCCCATTCCTGTTCTGTGGCCTTCAATAAAGTCCTGGATCCCAATCTGAGAATCAGAATGGGAGTGAAACTGGCATGGTGGAGCTGGCCCTAGCAAATTCTGGTTTAAACCCTGATGTATTTCCAAAATATAATAGCTGACCTTGGAAAAGTTGGGAGTTAACATAGTTTAGCCATGCAGTTAAAGTATGAGGAAAGACCCATATTCAAACTCTGCTAAGAAAGCTGCTTCCAGTTAGTGTTGTAGAGCACCTTCCCAAACTTGATGCATTGCAGATAACTCCCATAGATCCAAGCCACCATAACTGAAGAACATATTTTACACAATAGTGAAGTAGATAGACTTACAGTTTGACTCAGTATTAGGGCTTTCTTTTTAGCATTAAATGCCATAATCTACCAATGCTAAATTTGTCATAGCATCAATGATAGTAATGAATAGAATCTGCTTATTCTGTCATTCAAAATTGAAAAAACACACACAAATGGGTATATTTGTGAAACTACATGCAAAAAGTTGTATATTACCAAAAGTTATACTCAAAAAGGTGTACATAAGAGGCAATTCTATTAAATAAAGAGTATATCTAGGAAAGCCATGTGCATGCTAGGGAATACACCTATGAAAGCAAGCAGAATTTTTTGTTCTGTATCTGTGTTTTATTAACTTGCAGAAAAATGATGGAGCAGAATTTTAAGTGATTAGATATAGACTGGATTTAGACGATGCCACATCCCTACTTGGTATAAACTAGCTCCTCATCTTCCCATTCAAAAAATAGGAACAGAACTAATAGCCTTCTGCAGGAATCAGACAAGGACTGTCAGTGGCTTTCACTTATATAATAACATGTCTTTTATTTTCAGGAAGTGCACTTGAAGAATACAAGTAGAGGAAACACAGGAAACAGGAACTACCGAATGTAAGAAAATTCCATCCGTAAGAATGAAGAATGAATGTGCCACCTGCAGGATACTTTGCTGTAAATAGTCAGACATTGGACAAAGCTAGAGTTCAATAAGCTTGATGAATTCTCCACTAATGGGCATTCTCCCTATGAACAATGCAAGTAAACATTCCAACAAAAAGCCATCTCAGTGCTAAAATGTTTCTGAGACTGGTAGATTGCTGCTGTGATTGTTCACCTCCTGCAATAAAATGTCCTACATGCATGCATATACATACTGTATGTGCACACACATATACAGACACAGACCTCCCAAAAATCTTCTGCCCCCTCAAAGGCAGCAGCAAATGTAAAGGCCTTTGATGGATTCAATTGCACTAAATTAATTTACGAACTCTGCTATTGGAGTCATTCACCAGCCTTGTCTAAGTGGGGTTTATTTTTTTTATTTTTTTTAAATATTTGTACTTCTATATAAGGAACAGATTGTTTGTCTTGCAGTGTCTGATAACACTGTTTGATTTCCCGTTCCATATTTGCACAGTCTGAAATTCCCAGTAGCAACAGCAGTAAAGTTAACATGTTAATTTCACTAGTGGCTTTTTAACAGCACATGAGTCACATGCATTCATTCCATTCAGAGATCCTTATATGTTCCAATATACATACAGAGTTCGTATGTCTTGCATATGTGGAGAGCATTAATTTCTTCCATTGAGGATGATGTTATACCTATTGCATCCCTATGCAAAGCTGTCCTCGGCCACTGAAATGAATGGAGCAGCTTGCATACACTGGTTGTTGTGGGGAAAACAGGAGGAGGAAGGAGTATTAGGTATGTTCGCCACCTTGAGTTATTTATAAAAATAATAAAGGCAGGATAGAAAATAAATAAAATAAAATAAATAAATAAACTCCCTGGGTGGACCACCATACCTAAAACAAGCTGCTGGGTCTAGATTTTAAGATGAACATTCCCCTGCCTATAACAGATGAAGATATAAATATATGCAATATGAACAGTAGAATAGTTTTTGTCTAGGATAAGCTGAGAGCACTTATGAGCTCTTAAATTCTCAGTGACTCTTTCAGATAAGTTATTTCCCCACAGTAT
This sequence comes from Candoia aspera, assembly GCF_035149785.1. Classification (NCBI taxonomy): domain Eukaryota; kingdom Metazoa; phylum Chordata; class Lepidosauria; order Squamata; family Candoiidae; genus Candoia; species Candoia aspera. The sequence continues at coordinate 22,562,082 of NC_086159.1, read as the reverse complement.
AAATAACATGTCCTTTTCTTCCATATAAGGCAGTACGTAGAAATTTAGCATGTTAATCATACACATATAACCAACAGTATGTAAATCTCTTTAATAGTACAATGGTGCTATTCTGTAGCTTGTTTTATGAAAGGGTCTGACCAAAACTGTAAGAGGTACAAGCAAAATAGTATATTTGAAATGGGGTGAAAACTAAGCCAAAGATTAGAAGGGTTTTTTTAAAGTGCATGATTGCTTTAAGGTTTCTAATTAATTAATAAAACATTAATATAAAAGAGTAATACTAATATCCAAAAATTACTGAAAGTAGAAAGGATATTCATGATTCGTGCTACTTGAAAGAAGCTGAGATTTTATCTTTGAAAAGGACCTTTGAAAAGATTGGTGCTTTCCAACAGCTATGACCAAAAGTGGAGTGAACTTCAAAAGACTCTTAAAACTAGCATGGTTGTGATAGAAAACAAAGGCTGCAGGGTACTGTAGCTTGAGTTCCCCTTTGACATAGGAAAACAGCAACTACCCTCCACCATCATCCCCAGAACAGCAGCACTCAACCTAGTACAGGATTGCCTTATTTATAAGGAATTTTAGTTGTAGGACAAGCCAGAAGGAAGTATTAGCCACTGAATGTCATTTAATTTCAACCAATGATATCTTAAAATCATAGACCTGGAAGGAAACTTAGAGGTCCCATAGCCCACAGTATCCTCAGTTCAGGATGCAGCCCTAGAAGGTCGTCATGAAGCTTATGCTTAAATACATGGAGGGGAAAAGAGTCTATTCCATTACTGCATTGGCACCATTAGGAATTTTTTCCAGATATTTAGGAAACACTACAATAAGGAAACAAGTCTATTATTATTATTATTATTATTATTATTATTGCCATGTAACACTTTTTACATGGGCTAGATACTCCTACAAACTTCTGTACTTGAATAAATCTTCCCAGCACTGATTAACTTATATACATACAAATACATTTAAGTTGCTAGGCTATATACATTTTCCTTTCAGTCTCACGAACTGAAGAGATCTTAATTAGTAGATATATACCTGCACAGTGAACTATAATTAAATCCATATCTGAAAGGAATTAAGCCCAATGGGATCCAGAGGGCCTTACTTTCAGGAAAAGATGTATGAGATCATGCTGCTTTAATGAAAAAGAGATTGAGATGGTACAAAGGTTCCAGTTGCATTCTGTTTTGGCATAAATTTATTTGGACTTTATTAATCATTTTTACATACCTTGGGTGACAATTAGTATATATGACTTTATCTATAAATTCATGTATTTTGCTATATCCAAGATGTCTCCATTTTTGACAGCAATTTAGATAAGAAATACTACATGTAGCAAATTTTGCTTTACCTGTTACTGTTTTGGTTAACAATGCAAAGTGGTGCTGTTGTTCTGTTTGAGAAAGTACTTGAATAAAAAATATATAGATGGAAACATACATATGTTTTAAAGATAAGCAAATTGCACATATAGAAATTGTACTTATTAAAAATGAAATATATCTAGCCATAACCTTTCAACTTTTTATCATTATAGAAAAAAAGAAACATTTTATGAACTGAGAGACTAGTGTCATTAAAAAAAATTGAAATGAATACCAGTGCTACATATATTGACTAATGGGAGATGAAGGATGCTGTTAAGAAAATACTCAACTTCCATTTGTTGAAATGGACTGGGTATAGATCTGACTCAACTGGGATAAATAGATGTTGCACAGCAAAACTGCTTTAGGTCCCAATCCAGCACATAATCTGTGAGTAGAGCTCCAAGTGTGGAACTCCTTCACTGAGAGAGAGCAAAGGGACTTGACTATACTGTATGTTGTCCATCTTCAACTGATCACTCATGGGTATACCTACCAACTATCAAGATGATCTCACAAAGAACTGTTTTCAGTTCGGGTCACCCCTATACTTCTCTCAGTTCAAACTTCCTGTCCTGAAATGAAAAGATGAAAATCCATTTCCAACTGGGACATCTGAGAAAAAAACAGGCACAGCTCCATGAGAAAGAGTTGAAAATGTATGGCTACAATTTTATGGAGCCTACATTATGTATGCTTGTGTGTTTGTGTGAGTGCACACACCTGTATCTTGATCCATGTATATGATTTAAAACTGTAATTTTCATAAACTTTATCTCATGAAAAAATAACATTTTAATTTCCAGGATTGTTCTTTTTTTTAATGAAGGTTAACCCAATTAGAGATCATTTGAATCTAGAGACTAAGTAGGAAAATGGTTCTGTATAAAATATAAGCATATTATTTATTCATTTTTAAAGCTGCTTTTAAGCAGAAGTCCCATCCCACTGATCTGGGTGTAAGTCCTGTTGAATGAAATGGGACCACACTTGTACACAGGACTGCTCTCGCCTGGAAATAAACTGAATAATTCATTAAACAAACAAATAAATGAACCAACAAACTGACTCCTCTTTTTAAAATAGCAAAAAGTATGCCACCTACCGTAAAGATCATCCAAACAGACATTCCATTGTTCTGGCTGCAAACAGGCACTCTAATTTAAATGCCTGTGGATTTAGGGCTTATTTTTAAAAGGGGGATAGATTTTTTTTTTTTTGGCAAAAATGTTTTTAGTTATTTAATAAGTCACAAATCTCCCTTTGTGATTTTTCTCAGAAGTAATTTACTTCAGCTAAATTGTATTTGGTAAATCACATGCATCAGAAACAGAAGTAACTCTGTCTGCAGACCACATTCATTTTTATTTTGTCATGACATTTTTGCTTATCATAGCACTACAAGGTTTGTCTTTGTTCAAACACAGCATCTTATGCAAGTTTTTATTTGATTTTTACCTGAAGGAAGTTATAAGACTATCTGAAACTTGACTACAAATAATACAGTGTAAAGATACTGCTCTATAAAACAACAATGGACAATGTTTTCATTTCCCTAGAAGGACCATGGCTAGATATAGATAACCCGTCCTTCCACCCCCCACCCCCCAATTCTGTTCAAGTTAACTGTAGCTAAGAACAGGTAGCCTCCTCTTACTGAATGTGTACTTCAGTTAAGTTGCAATTAAGTTCAGCTGAGCTGGACAATATATTTTCATAGGCTTGAAGATAGACTTAAGGGACTATCATTGCCTGTAGGGAAACATCTTTTTTTCTTCTACAGGTAGTCCTCACTTAATGACCCCAATTGGGACTGCGCTTTCCATCATTAACCGAAGCAGTCATCAGGAGAAACATTACCTGACCACACCGCTTAGCAATGGCAGTTCTGGTAGTCCTGGATGTGGTTGTCAGGCAAGGGCCAAGCCATCGTTAGGCAAGGGCCTCGTGCTTCTCCTCCCCCCCCACCCCACCTCCCGCGCTTGCCTCCGCTTCAGCTCCCCCCACCCGCCTATCTACCTCCATCTCTGCCCTTTTGGCCGCTCTGCACTGCCTTGCTGGGCACGCCTCATCAGCAGTGGGAGGAAGAAGATGGCAAAGGTCCATGCACAATTTTCAGACACTATTTAGAAAAGTGCCTGACTGCAGTAACGTCTTGTTAGAGGCGAAGAGGACAATTTGTCTTAAGCTGCTAGTATAATGAAGCATAATGAAGTCTCACATCAATCATACCAACCAGTAATGCTCAAATCATGTGTCTGGGGAAGCCCTTGGAAGCTTTCTAAGTGGGCTACCTTGAGCTGTGTGGCCATAGCAGCCTTTTTGCACGCATGCTTTCCCAGCAGAATTAGTACCTGGGGGTAGATCAAGTTCAAGTGAGACATGCTTAGAGTCCAGTATGACAAGCTGCCATGAATCCTTGTTTAAGTAGAAAAGAAAAGCAAGAAGATATATAAATAAATAACATCAGTTGTGACTAACTTGACAAATCCCATGAATTCAGCAGTATTTAATTGTAACTAACTTATAGTGTATCCAACCCAGTTTATTTTCCTTATGGCACCAACATCATATCCACTATCTTCCTGCAATAGCATTATAACTTGTGTTAGATTCCAGTATGAACAATGTAGAACACCTTTTTCACAGCTGTTGTTGCTCTACCATCTTTGTCACTTATTTTCTGCTCTACCGCATATTGGGACATCAGTGGTCCCCAACTAAACGTCAGTATCAATGGACTTTCTAAATAGACTTACTAATGACTGTCTACCTATTACAGGACATCTGAATGCTCAGTTTGCACTGAGAAACTAAAAAAAAAATTGATTGAGGCAAAAAAACACAGAGGAAATAACTGAAATATGTGAAATATGTGAAAGAATGGTGGGTGTATTCTTGAATGAAGCCAATGAAATTATCTGTTTTTACCTCCCTTGAATAATATTTCACTTTACTAAACAAGCCTGCTTTTTTATAAAAGTCACCAGATAGGATTTGTTTGCTTCTAACTACATTTAACAGTTAGGATTCATTATACTCATATCTTGCATGTGGACCTTGCTAATGTATGCTTGCCACAAATCCAGGAATCATTCTACTTTCATTAGTAGATGAAAGAGTAACAGTTAAAAGGGTTTTACTTTTAACATAAGGTTGCCTTTTTCACTTCTGACAGGTATAACTGGGATACCTGTGTCTGCAAATACATACGTTTATTTCATTCATACGCTACACTCTTAACTATTGTGTTTCATTCATACATATTCTACACTCTTAACTATTGTGTGAAGGGGCCCTGAATTCCACAAGATAGTTAAAATATTTAATGATATCCAGTTACCATTACTTAAAGTCAAAAGAATAAATTTATTCAGACTCAAGGCTGATTGATATCAGCAACTAAATGGCAATTTGGCAGCTTCAGTATATTGTTTCAATGTTTTCAGTGAGAATACTCTTTTCTATAGGTGTCAATACCTTGTTAATTGTGGGACACTTCTCGGCGGGGGCGGGGGGTGGAATGGAGTTGCATAGGACTTAAGATGAAGGAAAGCTTCATCTGAACCCAGAAAACTCCATCAGCAACAGAGGCTGTGGACTGTAATCTAGAAATCTGTTGGTTAATTATTTTTGTTCAGAACTTGCAAAGGAAAAAAATACAACACTCCATTGCTCTTTGTTTACAAACAGTGTTTTGCTCTGCAAAATGTAAGTACATAGAAATAGCACTCAGTTATTATACCAATTTGAAGACTTCTGGGCTAGCACTGAGGTTTGGGGAAAAGCTCCATTCATGTTGGTGGTTTTGTGTGCCTGGCCTTAAGTGTTGTTGCTTTTTTCTTGTAATCATTCCATTAGCTGAAATGCCTATTACCAAAACTGTATTGTAATTTAGGTTTATTTCCCCTTGCAGCCCAATCCCCAAAGCGCTCCACCGGCACAAGCCACATTGAGGACGAGAGCCTTAAGCAAGGAACTTGCCTGCATCAAACTAACCCATGGGCAAGTTTCCTGACAATAGAGAGTAAATGAGAACAACTTTTACTTTGAGGTATGACAGAGTGACTCTTGACAAATTTCTCACCAATTCAATTGCATCACAAGAAGAATATCAAAACTACCAGCTGGTGTCTTACGGCATTTTTTCGGAATAAGTATTGCTACCTAAGAGCAAGATTCTTCAGTGAAAGATGTGCATTTCCTTTATTTAAAAAAAATCAGAATGTTATGCAGTATGTTTTACATAGTTCGGGGAAAGTTTGAAATGAGGCATTTTTAATGCATTCCAAGAGGCTCAGGTAACAAAACTGGAGGCAAATTTCCAGTGCCACTTGCCTCTGATCACTATCTTTTTGCATAAGTCCAGCATAATCTTCTCCACAAGCTAACACGACTGAGGACTGGCTGATACCTATATGGGTGACCTCTTACAAATCTCACATATCATAAGTAGCCCTTTGATTTATGGATATTCTTCTTTCTTTAACTGCCAAAGTGCTAAATGATGAGATTAATGTTGATATGTTTCCTTTGTGATCATCCTTTTAATAGTAAGGTTTAAAATAAACAAGTATATTCATGATACTCAATTTTTAACATTCATTACTGCATTCAACTGGCTCTAAAGGAATAGACAAAACCTCCCAGAAGATACATTGTTTTTTCCTAAATCCATAATCATCAAATCACTTCAGATGGTGCAGGTTCTGCTTGAGTGAATGCAAAATGCATAAGCATAAACTTTTGCAGACAAGGCTGTACATGTTTGGATTTCTAGTTTTTAATTTTCTCCCTTGTGTTTGGTCAAAACACAAACTGTCATGACTTCATGACAAGTAAATAATATTTCATACTATGTATGTAACATCAGTATGTTGCAGAACTTTCTATCCCATGACTATATCAAATACCATTCATCAGTTATTCTCCCCATTTAGCACTCATTAGTTGCTCACAGACACACAGGAAGTCCCAATGACCAAAGTTTTATTGCTTGTAAAAAGAAGAAAACAAATCTCACTGTTTCATAGGTCACTCAGAATCATTGAGCCCATGTCCCAACTCTATCCAAAAAGTTTAACCGGTAAACATTGTTCCATAAACAAACAGCATACTTAAAGCTTTTTATGTGTTTATCATGATAGGTCCAAAAGTTCCCAAAAGCTAGCTGTCTGATTTCCACTTTTTTTTTTTTTTGCATTGTATTTCTAAATTTTCATTGACTGCAGTTTCTTTTTTTTAAAAATGGACTCAGTCACACTGTATTGAATCGAGGCAATAGCAACCTTTGGTTTGTAGAATGTATGGAAATGTTTGCAACCCTCTTGGAATAAAATCCAAAATGTGAAACATTGCTGTAAGAGGGTATTTTTCTAATGTATTTGTATGTACAGTTTACACCTCTGTGAGGTTGAATAAATAATAATGGTTAATAAACATCTTTGTGCTCAGCATCTTCTGTTCCAAATAATTCTTGATTTCTTTACTCATAACCTCACACTTGGGGGACTTCTGGCTTCCCATCAGTCCAAGCCAAGAGCACAATTTTGTTGCAAACCAGCTTTCCCTAACCTGGTATTAGCCAAATGTGTTGGACCACAGTTCTTAGAACTCCTGACACTATGGGTGATGGAAGGGCACAGGATAGGGGGAAAGTGGCATAGTTTATATCTCATATGAAATGCTTCTTGACTTCTTGGTGTGATGAAGGGCAGCATCTGCAGCCTGCCATATTTGTGATTGTTGAGTAAGATACCACCTTAATATGCTTAATTTTACCATTTCTGGAAGCAATTTCTGATGGCATGCAGCTGTTATTATGTCAGCACAATTTCACTTCCACTAAGTCTGAATTTATTCTACCTTGTGGATCAAAATTTAGAAAAAGATAGCTGTGCAGTTGAAACAGGGCTCAGCAGTGACTTGGAATTATCTATCTATCAAATTTATATCACTGCCTATCTCCCCACAAAGGAATTGATTTGAACCAGGGCTAATTTGAGACCGATTTCTCCTAAGGGTCAGAACACATATCTGGAACATTACTCTTTCTAATAGCACATTCAGATGGTTGAATGCCAACAGGATTTAAGCAAAACAGAACCCCTCAGAAGTATCCCCATGCTTCAGGAAACCCCAAGGTTTGCAGAAATACAACTCTTTAGGGGGGGAAAAGCCTAAAGTGATAAAACATTAAATATATTCCCATTGTATAAGATCGTATCTTTCAAATTATAAACCTTATATCCAGTAATAGTGAATTCCAGGTCATACAAACTGACTTTTGATTAAGTGTCAGCCCTTTTGTGAAACATGCACATACATTTTTTTTAACCAGAGACAATGGGAGCATTCCTTCGCCTGGCATCAACTAGTCAAAGCTTCTGAATCTAAGGATATGGTTGAGTTTTGCTGATTAATAATGTGCCAAAGGTAGGGTGATAGAATGAAGTCTGATCCCCACATTATGATAGATATCTGAGAAATGTATTTTTATTGTAACTGTGTCACTGAATCTAGCTTTTCACTGACTTCCGAGCCTGTATTAGATTTGCTTCTGCCTGCTATTTCTTCAAAACTAACTAAGTAGGTTGAATAACTGAAGTGGGGAAAGTTTTGAGAGGCTACCATCAAAATCATCTTCAATGAATATTGAAAGGGGAGGGACTTGTTCTGGTGGTTTTTAGTTCTGACATGGATAGGAAAAAAAACACCACCACTGGACCTAGCTATTATTGCCTTCATCCATAAGAAAGGATAAAAACTGAACCAGTCCAATTATTGCCCAATAAGCTTAATGAGTATATAATTAGCAGGCCTAGTGCAATGAACTTCTGCAGGGAATTTATAGATTGGACTGAGCAGGGGAAAAAAAATCTTGGGAGAGGAACAGACAGGGATTAGGCTGAGCAACCATGACTGGTGCTTCCTCTTACCTCACATGATACAGAACTTCCTTCATTCTAGAAAAACGGAAACCCACAGACCCGAACAAGATTTGAAAAAAGCTGGGATCCTACAAATGACTGAGTAGCTGTGATGAACTGCATATGTGTATTTATAGGATTTAGATCATGCCAAAGACATTTGGAAAATCCTCTCAAACTTGCATGACAAAATATACAGCCTCCAAAGGGCATCTTTTCGAAAGGAAGGATGGGATCTGAATTTGCATATAAGGGAAATGGGAAGGTAAATTGAAAGTCAAAACATGGTTATGCAGCTGGAAATGCTGACTGCCTTGATTCTGACTTTTTGCTTAAAAGTTACAAAGTGGTGGTATATGCAATAGAAATGAAAGAAGCAGCACATACTAATTTCATAATAGACCACTTGCAAGACTTTGATCTCCATAATTTTTAGGGAGAAGCTGCAACTTTCGGTCAAGGGTCAATTTTATAAGAGTAAAAAGAAAGGAAGGAAATGGTTCCTTTGCAAATCAGTTATACTAAGAAAGGCAGTGAAGACAGACCTACTAGACTGGCATTCCAAAGATAAGCCCTCCCCCACTTGATCCAGTGTAAGAAAACAATGAAAGCTCATGGGCCACTAGATGGCATGTGTTTTGACTCCAGAGCTACCAGCAACTTTTTTTAATGATAATTAATATAAGTCTACTATTTATTTGGCAAATGGAAAAAAGTTTACCTCAGCCAAGAGAGACTCTGTGAACTTCCATTGTGCATTAGGTAAAGGAAGGTCGCTCAATTTAACAATTAAAGATGCCTCATATGGACCAGATCTGGAGCCAAGTCTGCATTCAGTAAGTATGCCACACAGAAATGATATGAAGTAAAAAGGCAACTGTTGTTGTTATACAATTGAAAATGGAGAATTGCTTATGAAAAGCACCATCTAGTAAAACAACTAGTTGAATTAAACTGGGAGATAATAAAATAATAGTAAAGAACTGCAATTATAAAAATTGCTTAAATTTATGGTATAGAAGAATGGGGTATAGAGGTTCAGGTGCTGTTTGTAAATTAGAGGTATTAGCCACAGAACTAAAATTGCAGCCATATGTAAACCATCCAAATGTGCATGTTTGTTCAAGACAAAATGCACCATATCAATAAATATGGAAAGAAAAGAAAAAGAAAGCAGCCAATGCAGCTACTATAATTATATTTATGAGCCAAAGCATGTTATTATACCAAACGGGAACAAATATCTATTGATAGTTTTCCAGATTCACAACTTACTTTCTCAATAAAAAGAGTCAATTACTGGAGAAATTTAAAGAATATGTAGCTTTAGTGAGCAATAAATTCCAGAAGAAAGCCTCAAATATTCCACATAGGCAATGGGCATGAATATATAGTAGGTAACATTTGGTGGTACCTGAAAAACAGGATTTTGTGTGGAGTCCTTGGTGCTCTCTGAGCCTTGTTGTTTTCTTGCAGACGTTTCATTGCCAGACTAGGCAACATCTTAAGTGTGAAGAGGGAGTGGGCCTTACTCTCTGTTTATATACCATGGTTTGTCCAGCTTGTGTTGGTGGAGGTGTTGTTCTCTTCTTGGGAGTTCCTTGATTGGGCTGTTGTTTGCTGCTTAGTTGATTGACTGAGTTAATAGTTCCTTGATTAGGTTATATTGTGCTGTTTGATTGCTCATCTGGTGTTAATCCTAGTGCTAATCTTTACATATCTACATGTTGATTGCTGGTGAGGAGGTGATCTGGTCTTTTGGCTTTACTATTGTCTCTTTTGAAGAGGATTTTTTTGTATGATAACAAAAGGGTTTATACTCCAGGACAAAATAATGATGCAGAGAGGGAAAATTTTGATGACTTTGTGTATGTGGCAAAATTCAGGACTGGAAAATAAACAGTGGAGAGAAGCAGTTGACACAGACAACTATGAACAAAACAGGCTCCCAGTGAAAGCCACAGATACAAGCCATATGACCTATGGCTCAGAAGGAAACCCAGATTAGGACATGTAAAGTATTTACAGAACAATTCTGGTCTGCATGAATACCTTGATGGAAAATGGTTCTTTGGAAGAAAAAATAAATATGAAAAATAAATGTCCATCATATACTTCTTGATCATTTAACTACTCTCTCAAAATACATCAAAATCATACACTAATATTTGTATGGGTAAGTATAAAATGATTCTATTTATGTTTATTCTGAAGAAATCCTCAGGATAGTTTATGGCCTTTTACCTTAGGAAGTGTGTTCAGACATGTAGCTCAAAGCTTTATCATCAATATCCTTCTTGATATGGACAACAGCTAGATGGATTATTGCTGTTGTACTTGGCTTGAAAAAATCCTGAAAGCACCCATTTGCTGAATGGGGAATCAAGACCTGGGTTTGATTGGCAGTTGCTCTGATTCAGCAGGGCTCTTTTGTTCTTTCTGCAATACAAAGATACATCACAGTAATTGTGAGCAGTACCCACACAAAAATCTCTGGTTTTCTTTAAAAAGCAAACCATTATTAGGAAACATTCAAGTCCAGATTCAAATAGAAATATTTGCAACCTGGAGTTGGTTGTCCAAAAGCCCAGCATCCAAGGTGTTTTTTTTTCCCCAAAAGAGGTCTCATCACCATCACTTTCAAGCTGATTGGCATCATTCCCTCACCTAAATAGGTATGGCCCTCTTCCAAGACAGATCCAATTAGACACTAAGTGCTGTATCTTAACAACAACAGTGGGTAAAGGTCTAGGAAAGAGATAATTGGTTTAATCCCCACAAGCACCCTGTCTACTTCCTTGGGTGGCAAGTCTGAAATTGATCCTACTAGAATCCCCTAAATTGAATAGATTTTGCAATAACTGTGGTTACTAACTTGGAGTAGATGTGAGCAACTTCACTCTCAAAGTATCTTATAATTGAATTATACAATTCCCAAGAAAGCCTTATTGGATAGTTCACTTGGGTTCAGTAATGCCAGTAATGTAAGTCCTCTTTGCCACCACCATGTACAGTAAATGCAATTTTGTGTTCTGCCTTGCATTTGGTCATTTTTGCTGCAAGTTTTGTGCTCCAGCAGTCCAGCTTCATTGCCCAGAATCCCTTGGTAAACGAAAAAGCATTTCAGGCTTCCCATAATTGTAGATGACACCCAGGAGCAATAATGTTAGTGACCCTACTCATGTTATTGTTCCAATGATTCATCACATCCTCCAGCCATTTTCCAACCAGGGAAAATTTTTACATGCATGGGAAGAAATCACATTTATTTATTTATATTTCAAATTTCCATCACCACCTATCTCCCCTGAAAAGGGGACTCTGGGCGGTTTACAATCAAAACACATAAATTACAATATAAATACTCTATAAAAATAAAATAAATATAGAATAAAAAATATAAAATCCAGCAGCGTAGATCTTCTTTGTTGGGGAGAGATCTATAATAGCCACCCCCAAGATGAACTGGTGCCCCTCCCACCCCAAGCGAGGCGGCAGAACCAGGTTTTTAGGTTCTTCTGGAAGTCCAGGAGCGAATGGGCCTGTATTAAATTTAATACATTTAATGTATTTCACTCTGTTTAATTTTTTCTCCTCACTCTACTTTCTTGTTAAAAGATCCATTTATTGGATTATGACCCTCCCTATACTAATCAAAGACCAATTATGGCCTTTAGACCAAAAATCCTTGGTGCACAGGAGGGATGGATGGATGGATGGATGGGGAGGAGAGAGAGAGAGAGAATATATACATAGTTAAAACAGCCATTCTGACCTAACCCTCTCATGATTTGGATTTTCTCAATATACATAACTTTATTTCTCTAATGTCATGTAGCAAGAGCTCAGCCATTAGCTAACAAGATTCCAGGACCCCAGATTCTGGATTGAAATAGTGATTATTAAGCACTATGAATTCTGCTCACAAGATAGAATGTGTCCCAGTACCTCATGCCTTAAAGATGAATTGCCGCTTAACTTCAACTGGGTTCACACAGACATTCTAGCCTGACATGATCACTTTGCAGACAAACTGCTGAGTCGTCCTTAAAATGACTTTGATGCTTATTTGTAGAGGAAAAGAAACAACCAGCTGTCATTGCACAATTGCAGAATAAGCTAGAAACAATTGGTACTGATTGTAATGATAGCATTTGCAGCCTGCTTGGAAATCAAAGCCTCCTGCTTTGGGACTAGGAAGTCTTGCAATTTAGTAGGATGTCCAAGTGCTGGTTTAGCCTTCCCATTATTTTTCCAGAATATGCTAATGTCTTAGCATGGTGCCACTTATTTTAACTGTCATCATAAAAACAAAAGAAAGTAGACCTGCTAGAAGGCTGACATAATGCCTTAGGCTGCTGGTAGACAAAACATCTAGCCTTCCAGCAAAATGTTGCAGTGCTGGGTGGTGCTCTTCCAATCTTTTCATCCCTTTCCCTCCACCACCAGCAGTATTCTGTAACTCAATAGCCTGATCATTTGAGCAGATTCATTGCTGGGCTACTGCGGCATTTCTATACACACACCTGAGGAGGAGGCTCAGAAGCTTTCTTGAATATAAATGTCTCTATTGCCTGTTTCTGCAACAATCCAAGCTTGAATATCAGAAACACAGAAAAAGGAGCAATTAAAATAGCTTCTCAGTATTAATTAGAAAATGGCATATCTAAACCATAACATGCTATCCTTTTTCATACCTAAGTGTATCTTATCCCAGTCATCTCTTTGTCAGCAGATTTCATTGCAGTCGATATTTGTATTACTGAATGCTTATAAGGTTGCACAGAGGGTTCTCGGTCTCCCTGTCCCTCACCAACTTCTCCTTAAAATGTTCTGTATCCCTAGAAAATTCATGGCTTTCTCTAGTATCTCTTTCTTCTACATGGATTGGCTACTGAGGGAGGACCATTTCCTCTGAGGTTTTGAAGCCAGATATATGCTATCAAGCCATCATTATTTGGCCAGTAAGAGATTTCTACAAATTCTAAAATTATTTTAGCTATCCTACTTTTCCTCTCCATTTCTCTCATTTGGATGGATTTTAGAAGTAGTTGTCACAGTAATAAGAATGCTTTTAGCAATTTGGTGTGCAGCCCAAGTCAAACTGACCTGGCTATAAGTTCTGAGAAGTTGTTCTCCCACGGCATTATGACCATATATTATTTTCTCAACTGGAGCCAAACTGAGCTAGTTCCAGATTAACTAGAGAGGGAGGTTGAAAGAATGGTTCTCAAGAGAGCCACAGCAACAAGCAATGATGTCCTTAATATCTGTTAGGAAATCTCGGTTCAACCTTCCATAAGGAAGGCTGGTCAGGGGTTGTGGAAGACACAGTTCCTCACAACTGGGGAGCACAAAGTAGGGAAAGGTTGCCATAATTAAATCAAATTGAAATTGAATTTTTTTGCCACCATAGCTCTCCTCCTACAATGTCAGGAATAACATGTAAATGATAAAGCTCAAATGATATGGCACCTGCCCAGTGTAAAATCTGACCACTTCTTGCCAGCAAATAATATGGCAGAGTGCTTGATTTGGTAAGGGATTGCTCATCCTTGCATCAGGTGAGCTGGGAATTCTGCAGCTGTTGCAAGCAGACAGAATGTTAATAGCATTAAGGTAATCTCTCATGTCAGGAGGCTGGCCTGTCAAATGAAATAGTTTGGAAATAAGCTTTTTTTTAAAAAGAAAACATACAGGAACATGGGAGAAGAGCTTTGGTGGCAAAAAAATCAGGAGTCTGTTAGCACCATTTCCAAACTAACAAATTTCATTGAAAGGCATACGATTTCATGAGCTGTAGCTCACTTCATCAGATGAGTAGTGTGGCTAGACTGAGGTAGGATTTAAATTGGGGAAAGGGAAGGGAAAATAGGTTGGTTATGCAGATGCAGGTTACATGTGAGACAGATCACAAGTACATTCTTAATTAACAATTATAATGCATTAAAGACTTGTTGTGGTTGTTGAGACCTTTTGGGATTGCCTGAAACTTTTGATGTGTGTGAGTTCAATAATTTGTCACTCAATGATGCTATTAAAGAACGTAAATTTTCAGCAGAGTTGTAGCTAAGAAATGAATAATTAAATCTTTCCACCCTGTATACTATGATCTGGATAAAAATAGAAGGTGGATACTTGCTATTAATTGCTTTTAAAAGCTGGAATGCTTTCTAAGGACACATTTTGCCAAACTTTAAACATGAAGGTAAAAGTTCATTGGAGAGTCACAGCCCTAATGACATTCTTGTCCAAGAACATCTACAACTGGGACACATGCTATATTTTCTGAACTTAACCCACTGTAGCTTATTCAGAAACCCATGTTAAAAAGAACACACCTCAGCATACTGTGTGTGAACCAACAGCAAGTGGTAAGAAAGAGATTTGGGGTGGGGAATTAGAATACACCACTGAACATCTAACAGGTGGGGTTAGGGATGTATTTCCTATATCTCAATGCTGAAAACAGGAATATGTTCATAAATGAATAGTCATCATGTCAGAAGTTCAAAATTCCTGGTTTTTTATGAGGCCTATAGCAATTGCCATTTTTATTTCACATTAGAATTCACTGCTGCTAGAAAAGTGCTGACTGAGAACTCTGGCATCATTATGTTCTGTATTCACCAAACAGGAAACACATCTTGGTCCTGCCAACATAGCTTAAATTAGGGCCCTAGTCCAGAGAAGTTGTTGTGCAATAGCACATCTGTATGATCTCCTTGCCTCAAATGCTGGTCATTGGAGTCACCTAGGGAGAGAAAAGCAAACTTTTAAATGAGCTTTCCTTGCTGCTATTAAATGCGTAAGAATAGACCAAGCTCTTTGTTCCTACCATTTACTTGCCTTGCTTTCAAAACTAAACATCTGTATTATCTGGCTGTAATTTGTTAAAATTTAAATTTATAATCCTTAAAAATCCTTCAGTTTAAGATTATAAGATTATGCTTATTTTATTTCAACTCGTGCTTCAAAAATCCAAGATAAGGGCATATTACCTGTGCCACATCAGCTGTAAAGTCTTTGCTGAGTCTCTTCAGTCAGTTTGTATTGTTATTTCAGGTCAAGCTTGGACTGAGCAGATACGTGTCCAGACAGATATTGGAGATACATGCAGTTACCCCAGTAAATTCATAGAGGGAGGGAGGGAGGGAGGGAGGGAGGGAGGGAGGGAGGGAGGGAGGGATAGATAGATAGATAGATAGATAGATAGATAGATAGATAGATAGATAGATAGATAGTGTCCCTGATTAAATTATACCTACAAAAATAAAATTGCACCTATTGTTGAAGGTGGAAGCATTCAGCATGTTTGTGTTCCAAAATATATGAGTCTTCCTGGCAGCAAGAATCTAACCTGAACAATTAGCAAAGAAGTTTTCTAACTATAAGAGAAGGGAGATTGATTTACAGTTAATACATTATAGGGATAAGCAAAGGTGTATAATTAGGATGGATGTATATCTAGGAATAACTGCAAAGCATTGATATCATTGGTATTTTTTTTTTGATGTAGTAAACCATCATTTGTTTAACTTGGTTTAATTAACAGTTTACAGAACTTGCTAAGCATAAACCGTGATCTATAAATCACAATGCCTGGATACAATAAACATGTTATGCCATAAAAAAGCAAACTGCCTCACGATTTAGTGTTACACATGAACGCATGTTAATGTCATCTGACATCAGGGTCACCATCCACAATGCCATATATGGGGATCAAGATGCAGTGTGCAGGGTTAAAATTCTGGGTGGAACAGTAGGTTTCCCAGGGGCTCCAGATTATTTTTTGCTGGTAATGGCAGAGGAGGAGATGAAAACTGATGGTAGTGGCTTGCCTTCACTCCCTAGGAAAAAGTATTGATAGCTGTGTGAAATGTCTGTTGACTGTCTTTGATCTCAGCATGCTGTACATGATCAGACAACAGCTATTTTAATTTTATCTTGACCAGGAACAGAAGTTGTTGCATAGATAAGTAGCTATGACTATAAAGGCCCTCTGTTCCCAGAGATTTCCCAGTACTGGTTGTTAGTGGATTTTGCTATCTCAGGTGGAATTTGTGCATAATTTAGGGGTCCTTCTAGACTCTTGGCTCTTGCCAAATGTTCAAGTGCAGCCTTGGCCTGGAGTGCCTTTGCACAAATACGTCTGGTGCATCAATTTTGGACTTAGAGGCCCTTTTCACGGTCACTCATGCCTTAGTCACCTCTCATTTGAACTCTACATGGGGCTGCCCTTGAAGACCACTTTGAAACCACCTGAGCCAGAACTCAGTGGCCCATAGTTATGGTTGGTTTATTGATGTGACATCTCTACTTCACAAGCTCCACTGGTTTCTGGTTGGCTTCTGGGTGCAATTCAAGGTGTTGGTTGTCACCTATAAAGCCCTTCCTGGCTTCGAGATGGGATAACCTTTCTATGATTGTTTCTGCCCATCTGTTAAGATCTGGCAGGTCCATATGCTTCAGATCCCACTAGAAAAGCAATATTGTTTTGGGGACCTCAGACATATCCTTTCTCTGTGGCCATTCCTGCCCTATGGAATTACATCCCTCCTGGGCTCCATATCTTGTCAACCCTGTTGTCCTTCAGAAAAGCCCTGAATGCTTGACTTTTTCAACAGTTCCTGGGACAGGGTGATTTGTGATATGTTGTTTTGTATTGTTTTCCTGGTATAGGTGAATGACATTTTCTTTATCACTGCTATGTGACACCACATCATTAATCACATTGATTGGGTTCACACAACAATAATACAATACAATAATATTTATTCAGTCAATGACCAGCAAAATTAAAAGGAGAAAAAAAAGTAAAACAAAGAAATACAATAATACACTACCAACTAATAAAAAATTGGAATGCTGGAAATGTTCCCAAGGTAAAAGCACTTTTTACCATCTTTGATGGACTTGTAAGAAAGCTAAGAAATATTGGGAGCAGATATGTATTATAATTCAAAAGATTCTTAAAATGAATGTACAATTGAAACCAGAAGTTTTCCTTTTAGGTTTGATGGACAAACAGTATGAAACAAAATTTGGGACTTTGTTTTTATACATGATAACAGTGAGTTTTTATATATGATAACAAGACTTTTGTATGCACAAAGGTGGAAGGACTCACAAATTCCTACAATGGAAGAATGGATGATAAAATTAATGGAACTGGCAGAGATGGAGAAACTGACTATATTGATTAGAGAAAATAACTTGCCTAGTTTTGTTTCTACTTGGAGACTGCTGTTGGACTTTCTGCTTGTAACTGAAAAAGATGAAGTTTTGATTTTGTGATTTGATGATTAGGTTGGTAAATATTATAGAAATAATGTTTATTATAGTCAAAATTAGAGTAAGAGGTTAATGTATTTTTTATTTGTATCTGTGCTGGAGAAGGTTGGAAGTCACTCTTTTTGCTGTACCTCTTTCTATTTATTTCTGCACTTTTTAGTTTGTCTCTTTTTTCTTTAGTCTGTCTTTAATCTTTTTCTATCTTTTTGTATTTTATCTTTATGTTGAAAATTTAATAAAGTTTCTTTAAAAAAAAAGGAAAGGCTAGAATGTAGTGTGAAAAAAGAGCCAACCCTTTATATTAAAATCCAGCCCCTATGTTCTGAATGAATTAGGTATGTAAAATCTTTAAAATAGTCCTACTCAATAGCTACTAAAATCAGAGTGCTGCTTTCAGTACACAGGACTCTTCATAATAATGCTGGTTTTTCAAATAAATTGTGTTTGGAAGTTGGACTGTTCACCTATTCCCAGCTGCCCTTTGCTGTTTGCAATGGTCAACACAGTTTCAAATCATCTGCAAAAAGACAACTCTAGTCTTAAGAGTTTTTGGTAGAAAAATGAAATACTCCTGCCAGGCTTTTTTTCTGGCTGATAGAGAAGCTTTGACAACCAGCCAGATTAACATTACCAGACCACCTTTAAAAAAAATCACTCTAGATTTTCATGAAATCGTTAAACATTTATCTTCTTCCTTTAATTATATAAAAAAGTGGTAGATGGCCTTGTAGAGGGAAAAGAAAGTTCAGCTGGAAAAGATCCAGGGTTTTTTGTCTGCTCCGTTTCTCCACATGGAATTACTTTTGAGTAAACATGCCTGGGATTGCACTGAATGGTAACTAAAATCTGAAACAAATGTTCTAAGTCTATAATATATGTATATTTGCTTATTTGGATAAAAAGGAATTGATGAGATTTTCCTGAGCAATTGGTCTATTGTCAGTTAGCACTGCAGTTTGTCCACTACAGGGATCAAGACACCAACAGCTGTTCAGTACAATAAAAATACAACAAGAATTGCAAGTCTGAAGATCTTGAAAAAGAATACATGACATAACATATAAGATAACATGTGAAGTAGTCTGTAAAGATGAAAATTCAGGTGAGAACTTGTCTGCCCAAGGAAGCCTCAAGCAGAAAAAAAGAGAGAATTTAGGATAGTCTCAAAAAAGAACATTCTGCAAGGCCACAAGCACCAAATCATTTTACAATGCTCATACAGAGATGTAGATGTGGCCTGTATGCAGATCATGTAACCCAACAGGACATTGCAGCACAGGCAGCTTTGAGGAGGGCCCAACAAAGTGCTATCAGTTGCCCTCTGCCCATAGGCTCACCTGAGAGAGCAGTGTTAGGTTGGATTATTATTATTAGTTATTAAACTTGTTTGCTGCCCAACCCAATGGCTCTGGGAGGTTCACAGCAATCAAAGAAATTACAATAAAAAATAAAAAATAAAGAAAAAAGAAAAAAGATGGCAAGCACAATCAAGTAAGGGATCTCACGGTCCCTCACTGAAGGCCTGGGTCTTCACAGCTCTTCTAAACAACAGCAGAGTGTGGTCATCTGAATCTTGGGGGGAATCTCATTCCAGAGGGCAACTGCTGCTAAACAGAAGACACACTTCCAGGATCCCGAGAGATGACATTGTTTAATTGAAGGAACCTGGAGTGAGCCAACCTTGCAGAATTGAATCAGCCAGATGTTATGGGAGACAGGTGGGCCTGTCCTATTAACCAGGTCCTATGCCATGCCTTGAGGGTAGCTCCATTTCAGTCTGGGCTTTGATCCAGTTTGTTTGTTTATTTATTTATTTGTCAAATTTATATGGCTGCCCATCTCACATGAAGTGACTCTGGGCAGCATACAGTAAAACCTACTGTTAAAACCTACTATAAAACCAATTAAAAAATTAAAACAGTAAACATAGATAAAAATGAGACCACAGGCAGGAGAATATCACACATAATACAGCCAACATGCAGGCCATTACCAGGGGATCCCCAGGCTTATTGAAAAAAACATGTTTTAAGGGCTTTCTGGAAGGCAATAAGGGTTTGAGCTAACCTCACCTTGGGAGGGATGATGTTCCAGAGTGCAGGTGCCATGGCAGAAAAGGCTCGCCTCCTAGGTCCTGTCAGATGAAACTCTTCCACAGATGAGACCCACAGCATGCCACTCCTGCTGGACCTGATGGGATGGGTAGATATAATTAGGAAGAGGTGGTCCCTCAGATAACCTGACTCCATGCCATATAGAGCTTTAAAGGTTAAAACCAGCACCTTGAATTGGACCCTGGAGCAAACTGGAAACCAATGCAGTTCATGAAGCAGAGATGCAACATGTGTCCTCTTAGGGGCACACATAACTGCCTGTATTACTGCATTTTGCACCAGTTGAAGCTTCTGGATACTCTTCAAGGGCAGCCCCATGCAGAGCACATTACAATAGTCCATTCGGGAGGTGACTAGGGTATGAGTAACTGTGAGCAGAGCCTCACAATCCAGGAATGGGCACAACTGGCAAACAACATGAAGTTGTGCAAAGGCCCTCCTGGCCACGAATGCCACCTGCTCCTCAAGTCAACACACTCATAGTCAAGATGGAAAGCAAATATTCAGCTAAAGAATAAAAGTCTGGAGGGAG
Source organism: Candoia aspera (assembly GCF_035149785.1). NCBI lineage: Eukaryota > Metazoa > Chordata > Lepidosauria > Squamata > Candoiidae > Candoia > Candoia aspera. The sequence goes on along the minus strand of NC_086159.1, from coordinate 22,541,819 downwards.
AGGCATGCTCAGAAAAGGAATACTCAGGCAAACTAGAATCAATGACTCACACGCAGTAATGTAGTCAAAAACATGCTGATGAAGTGACACTATCCGTTTTGCTATTCCGTCAGGTAAGTTGCTCAGCATGAGAAGTAAAGCCTGAAACAGTACTCATGTATAAAAGGTAAAGGTAAAGGTTTCCCTTGACGTAAAGTCCAGTCGTGTCCGACTCTAGGGGACGGTGCTCATCTCCGTTTTAAAGCCTTGGAGCCGGCGTTGTCATAGACACTTCCGGGTCATGTGGCCAGCATGACTCACGGAACGCCGTTACCTTCCCGCCGAAGCGGTACCAATTAATCTACTCACATTTGCATGTTTTCGAACTGCTTGGTGTGCAGGAGCTGGGACGAGCAACGGGAGCTCACCCCGCCGCGCGGTTTTGAACCGCCGACCTTCCGATCGACAGCTCAGCGGTTTAACCCGCAGCGCCACCGTGTCCCTTACTCATGTATAAAGTCAGCTAATTATATATAGCCTGAAAAAGAGAGGAGGAAATGCATAACCAAAAAGAAAAGGGCCAAAGACACCCATTTGCAAAAAAAAAAAAAAAAAAAAGTGCAAATGAAATTATCTACATAGAGAAGATTGTGACAAGATGACTTATGTATTGTATTGTTCAGATCATAATTCAGAGTTGCTGTTCTTCCTTCATTTGTACTTGCCAACATGGCCATTCTCCAAGTATGAATTCTGCCTCATGCTCTGAAGGGAAAGATCCCACACAAGTTGACATTAGTAACTAGGGCTGAAGCTGTGATTAACACTGTGCGAGTCACCTTGCCTAAGTTTAAATCAACACATATATCCAAATATTGTACAGATGCCTCAGGTTGGGCCTGACTTCTGGTGATTGCATCCACACAGTTTTCTTGACAGAGTTATAGTTTGCACTATCTTCTTCCAGAATTTTTTTTCTTGTCTGTCTAGTCAGATAGTCCCCCATTCCAGACCGTTTATGGTCAGGATTCAGGCCTGGTAACTCTTGTTGATGCCCTTTGTCAGGACCAGGATGGACTGTGACTGTTCTGGTTCTGCTGGACCTCTTGATACCATCAGCCATGGTATCCTCCTGGATGAACTGCAAGGGTTAGATGTGGGGGGCGGGGATAGTCTGGTTCACTTCCTTTCTGAATGGCCAGTTCCAGTTGTTGTCGTCGAATGAGAAAAAAATCAAGCCCTTGCCTACATTATAAGGTGCCACAAGGGAACTCATTGCTACTGTTTCAAATCTACATATGGCTTCTGGGGGAGGTCATCCACTGGCATAGGATGAAGTATCAAAAATACACCAAAGATGCTCTACCCCGGCCAAGCAGAGGGTGTGATGGAGGTTGTGACCTGGTGCCTCAATGTTGTTGAGGTCTGGATGGGAGGAAACAAGCAAAATCCTACTAATAAGTGGCTGTGGATTCGGAAGCTGCCTGAGTCCAGAGATAGTCCATCTTTGACTCTGGATGGGTAGTACCTACAACTTACAATCCTCCTAGATTCAGACTTCTACTTAAAGAGCAGGGTGGAGGCTATGGCCAGGAGGACCTTTGCACAATGATACTTTGTATTCCAGAGGCAGCCTTTCCTGGATCAGGAGGCTTTTTTCACAGTCACTCATGCCCTTGTCATTTCGCAGCTGGATTATTACAATGCATTCTTCATGGGACTGACCTTCAAAATCATCTGGTAGCTTCAGCTGGTGTCCAGATAGTTATAGGTGCATTGAGGTTTGTCCATTGTACAATATTACAGAAGCTGTAGTGGCTACCAAGTAGGTTCCAGGTGCTATTCAAAGTGCTGGTTCTCACCTTAAAAGACCCACATGGCTCAGGGCCTGAATAGTTCCATGACAGCTTTCTCCAAGTTGAATGTCCAAGTAAAAATCTGGAAGAGAGGGCTTACAGAGGATCCCACCATAGATAGAATGCCATTTTCAGAGACCTTAGGCTCATACCTTCTTGGTGGTGCCCTCTTTCTTTGGTACAATTTACTTTTAGATATCTAGATTGCCCCTCCTTATTACATTTTCGAAAGGCATCTGGAGACAAAATCATGCTACCATTGATTAATGATGCATCACTCTGAGTATAATTGTATTAACCAATTTCTGTTTTAAGCTTCTTATGTTAATAACATAGACTGTTCTGAAAATGGAGTGGTGCATAAGCTGTATAAAGTTCCCAAATCAGATATAATTGCATGCAGAATTATATGCAACATACCTTTATAGATTATTTATTTGTTGAATTTTATTACTGCTCATCTCCCCACCCCCAAAGGAGGGGCTCTGAGCGGTTTACAGAAACAAAATTTAAAATTCAATGTCAATATAAATACAATAATAAGTAGACAATAAAAATATGAAATATAATAAAATCCAGATGGCTAAAAGTTGTGTTTCAGTCCATGAGTATAAAAGATCGTCCCAGGGCACTAGCCATCCCCACAAATTGCTGTTCCCCATCCTGCTCCAGGCATGATGGCAAAACCAGGTTTTTAGCTTTTTGCAGAAGCCCAGGAGTGAGGGGGCTTGTCTCACTTCTGGGGGAAGAATGTTCCAGAGGGTGGGAGCTACTGCAGAGAAGGCCCACTTCCTGGACCCTGTCAGATGGAATTCCTTTATGGATGGGGTCCATAACATGGCCTCTCTGAATAACTGGGTGGGATGGGTCGATGTAATGGGGATGAGACAGTCCCTCAGGTAACCTGGCCCCACGCCATGTAGGGCTTTAAAGGTAATAACCAACACCTTGAATTGGACCTGGAAGCAAACTGGGAGCCAGTGCAGCTCGTGTAGCAAAGGTGTTACATGTGCCAGCCTTGGGGCACTTAAAACTGCCCGCGCAGCTGCATTCTGGACCAGTTGTAGCTTCCAGATATTCTTCAAGGGTAGCCTCATGTACAGCGCATTACAGTAGCCTATATGGGAGATGACCAGGGCATGAGTGACCATTTGAAGGGCCTCTCGATCCAGGAAATGGTGTAACTGGCACACAACACAAAGTTGAGCAAAGGCCCTCCTGGCCACGACTGCCACCTGCTCTTCGAGCAGGAGCCGTGAGTCCAGGAGGACCCCCAAGTTATGCACTGGATCTGTCTGGGGCAGTGCAAACCCATCCAGAATCAAGGATAACAATTTCCCAGATACCAAGGAGCCAATAATCCACAGCCACTCCATCTTACCAGTGTTCAGCTGAAGCCTGTTGTTCTTCATCCAAGGAGCCCACAGCCCCCAGGGACCTGGACAGGGTGGTCATGGCATCACGTACTTCACCTGGGATGGCGATGTACAATTGAGTATCATCAGCACACTTCATCCCATGGTGACGGATGATCTCACCCAGCGGTTTCATGTAGATGTTGAAAAGGAGCAAAGAGAGTACCGAGCCCTGTGGAACCCCACAGAGAAGGGACCACGAGCTGGATCTCCCTATCAACACTGATTGGGACTGGCCCTGGAGGAAGGAGGTGAACCAGTGCAAAACTACGCCACCCACCCCCAACTCCCTGAGCCAACCCAAAAGGATACCATGGTCAACAATATCAAAAGCCACTGAGAGATCAAGAAGAGCCAGGATGGATGCACTGCCCCCATCCCACTCCGACCAAAGATCATCCATAAGTGTGACCAATGCCATTTCGATCCCATAACCAGGCCTGAAACCTGACTGAAAGGGGTCCAGATAATCCATTTCATCCAGAATCCTCTGGAGCTGCAACGCCACCACTTTCTCGACCACCTTCCCTAGAAAGTGGTGGCATTGCAGCTCCAGAGGACTCTGGATGAAACAGATTATATGGACCCCTAGAAAGGGAAGGTGAGAGACTGGATGAAAATTGTCCAGAATAGTAGGGTCCAGCGATGGTTTCTTGGGGAGGGGGTGTACCAGCACCTCCTTAAAGGCCACCAGAAACACTCCTTCTCTCAAAGATGTGTTTACCATTGTCTGGACCCACCCACACGTCACTTCCTGAGCTGCCTTCACAAGCCAGGAGGGACATGGATCTAATTGGCAAGTGGTGGAATTTATAGTCCAGAGGATCCTGTCCAGTTCCTTGGACCCAACAGGATCAAACTGTTCCCAGATAACTGGGTAAGTCTGTTCCCCAGGGGTCTCCCCAGACCCTGTTTCACACTTGGAGCCCAACATGGAATGATTCCAAGCGATTTTATCCTGCAGGTGCCCAGAAAGCTCCTCAGCACGGTCCTGTAGATGAAGTTCTGACCCCCCCTTTCCCCAGAAGGGATCAGGTGATCTTAAACAATGCTGGGCGGTATTTCACTGATACAATAAGAGCAGAGAAATACTGATGTTTCACTGGTCTTACTGCCACATGTCTTTCTCAAGTGGCACTCCAGACATCTCTTAATCCTCTTCAGAACCCTTAGCCACTCCATAAACCATGGGGAGTGTCAGGTTTGATGGGACAAGTGATGTCCAAGGCCCTGGCCGCCTCCCTATTCCAGGCTGCAGCAGTTCCTTGGGGATAACCCCCAGCTCCCTCTGAAACCCAGCCGAGTCCATCAATCATCAGGGGTGGACCAATAGAATGGGTCTTGCCTCCCTGTGGAGCGGGGTGGCATAAGAGAATCTCAAGGTCACCAGGGCATGATCCAGCCACAGCAACGAGGATAGGTGTAACTCTCCCCTCAGATCATGTTACCACTGCTCCAACAAGAAAATTAAATCCACTGTGAGACCACTGTCTCGAGTTGGGTCCTAAATACAGTAATCTGAGACAGGCCCATGGACACCATGGTAGCCATGAACTCCTGAGCTGCCTCTGAGGCACAACCCAGGGAAGGCAGATTGAAATTCCTCCGAACCATAAGCCTGGAGAACTCCACTGCCAACCCTGAAACGGCCTCTAGCAGCTCAGGCAGGGAGGTTGCTATGCAGCAGGGAGGCTGGTACAGCAGCAACACTCCCAACTGTTCTCAGGAACCCAACCTGAAAAACAGGGCCTCACAACCGGTCACTTGTGGAGCAGGGCTCCTAAGGCCAGCAGAGATTCCCAGATGACAACCACCACCCCACCTCCCCTGCCCTGAATTAACCTGATTAATTAACCCAGATTAACATGAATATATTTGCTAGTCTATAGTACCAGAAGACAAATCTATTTCTCCTATTTCCTGGCATTTTGGTGACCTATTTATCCTCAACACAATAAAATACAAAATAGCATTTAAGTCCAGCCCAAATATTTAGGGTCTTCTCAAGAGTGGAAAACATACTTATCTATCGAGTTACAGCATATTTCAGGACTTTTCTGACCACTTCATTATAAAAGGAAATGTCTTTTCTGAGAAATTATTTTTGTTTAGCATTTATTTCAAAATATTTATAAAGATCCAGCAGAAAAACATGTGGATCAAAGGAAAGAAGCTTTGCCACATATTTTGCTGCTGGATCTGCTAAATGAAATATACAACTAGCACCATAAATTTTCCCAAGTTGTTTCTTCTGTAAAAGCTTTAGAACTTTGTTGTACTTGCCAAACATTACTTAAGCACTGTCTGAGACTAAAGCCACACAATTCTCTAGGCTAAATATCCTGAATCAGAGAAAAAGCATCTTGTTGGACAATGCGGAAGGAGAGATGCTGATGTATCTTTGCTTTTGATCCAGAGATTTTGCAATGAGCAATGGGTATGTTTTTACACCGTGAATTCCCACCATTGGTTACTGAGAAGTCAATGGCATATATTTCACAAAAGATATGTGCCTTTCTTGTTCTCAATAGCTTTATAAATCCTCCATCCTCTGCAAATTATGAGGAATTTAGTGAAGTGCCATGTTGTTTTGCTTCAATTTCTGTTTTGCCATAGTAGAACAATAAGATTTTGAAAATACTGTAAAATTGGATATGAAACAAATCTTAGAAACAATATAAAGTGTTGGGTAAGCAAAGTTCTTGACTATATTGATCAACCCTGCAACACATCTTTTAGTGCCTCATGGCCAGCACTTTCTCCTACATATCCACTTCCACCTCTTGTCTCCAGCAGTCACGTGACAAGAAAGCTTGATGCAGAGATTTGTGGCAGTGCAGAAAGAAACTCTGCCATGATACCCACCCTCAAAATACAAAGTAGGTCAGTGAAATCCTCCCCAGCACAGCAGTTAAGGAAAAAAAAAAACAGCCAGTCTGATTTTTCCCCAATCTTATTCTGTGAACCCCTTGAGTTCAAGATTGCCCTAAATTGGTGAAGTCAAGAATGGCCTAACTCCAGTCAGAGAAGCAGTGTAAGATGCCCACAAATCATGACTTTTTGATAAATGAAGCATCTGCTATTTTTCACTTCCTGGAAGCTTCCACCCTTTGCTGCTTTTGCAAAAGTCGAGCATACCTTCAACTTCTAATCCATCCCTGGCCTCCATGTACCCCCACAGAGAAACCTAAGCCTCTGTGATCTGCTGCCTCTTCAAACATGCCTCATGGAACAAACAGCTGAGCTAAGGTACTGCTATCCAGGTGCTGGGGCCACTGCAGACCTGCCACTTAGACTAACCCCATGTGAGAGTATATCCCAACCATATGTCTTTCTCTCATCAAAGCTTTCTCAGGTGTACTATTCATTGCCTTTGTACTCATGGTGTGGCTGATTGGAATGGGATAAACACCCAATCCCCAGGATTTATCCTCACTTGACTTTATAGCAGAACTGCATCTTCAAAACCAGAGCAGTCCTGGACAAATCACTGTTGGCAGGTATATTTATATTTAAAACAGAACAGGAATAGAAGGCACCTTCAGACAGAGGACTGTCTTCTAACAGCTATTAAAATAAAGCAAATTGCCACATATAACAATCCTAAAATTGCCCTGACACCAATAGCTGTTATGTAAAAATGCCTCTTCCATATGTTCAAATCTACAAAAATGCTTCAGCAATGGACCTGATGCTACAACAGCTCCTGTTCATATAGATTAACACCTAAAAAGTGTGATCATGTCAGCGGATGTTTAGAGACCTTGATGCCAAAATAGATTTTTTGAACAAATTGTAAATACTCCCTTAGGTCTCATTTAAATTATTTCATTGTCACCTTCTCTGCCATCATCACTCGTCTCTCACTTTCAAATCTATCAGGTCAAACATGCTGGAAGAAAACATCTCTGCAAGAACAGCTTTTCTCCATTCCCACCCTGCTTCCTTCTTTCTGATGTGAGAGGCTCCTGACCTAATTAAAATAAAATAATTTAGGCTTATTTATCAAACATGGGGTCTTGGATTGTTCTTAGTTGGAAAGTGCGTATGGTACAAACCTGGTTTAATGAGTCACAATAGCCTCAGAGCGCCATGTAGATTCACAGGCTTCTATTTTCAGAGCTAATATGCTGCATGCAACAGTAGCCTAAGGAGGCTATTGCCTTCAGTATTCATTTGTGAGTTTCCCAGAAGCATCTTGTTGGACAATGCGAAAGGAAAGATGCTGATGTATCTTTGCTCTTGATCCAGCAGAGATTTTGCAATGATCAATGGGTATGTTCCCATCTCTGTATATCAACCCATCCCAAATGAATGGGAAATATGTCAACTATGTTGGGAAAGTTGATCTGTTGAGGTTTCCTTGCTTGTAAACATCCCCACATTTACCTACCTCCAGTCATTTAGCTACAATGAAATTTAGTATGACTCTTCAAAGAACAGATATTTGTAGACAGGAATTTTATCTGTCTTTTAGTGAATGCTATAACATGGGCTGGTCCATGAAGTCACGAAGAGTCGGAAGCGATTGAACGAATAAACAACAACATAACATGTGAAAGATGCCTTATGTATTTGTACTCCAACAGGGAGGAATAGGCACAGACTACCAGCCTTGTTTTCTAGCGATTTTTATTGATTGCAAGAATTTTTGGCTTGGGCCCAAGATCAATGGAAGTTACATACTGCTCCCCGCCCCAAGAGTAATTGCAATACAGGGCAAGTGGATGTTTACACTGACCATGGCTGGGTTGGAGAGACTGAAACCTCTTTTTTCTCATGCTGTAATACTGAAGCAAATAATATGTATTAATGTGTTTAATGTTAATTAAATATGACAATGCTGCATACTGCATAATGTAGGTTGTAGTTAGGCTCATGTATTTGTTTTGTTGTCTTAAGTGTTTATAAGGAACTTGTGCTTGGTGCTGATTCCACAGCTGGCTGCCCAGCAAATTGGGGGTGGGGGGTGGGGAGTGAGCCCTAAAGAATGTCTTTAGATGACATTTGTACAGATTTGTTTCTTCTGAAATCTTCAAAACAGGAACTCAGAACCTCTCTTGCTGCCATGAACTTAGGTTCAAACAGAGAGTATTTTTTTTTTTACCAAGAATGACTCGTGATAAGCACATAGACAGAAATTCTTAGAACAAATTGGCTTACTTTGGAAATATTTTACTTTCATAAAGCACTAACTGCCTCTTAATAGTTCTGGGCTATAAATGATTAAACCAGAGAAAAGGAAATTGCAAAGAATTACATTTTCTTTCAATTGGAAATGTTGAACAAAAAATACAAACCTGTAGATGGTAATGTAGGCTATCTTCGCTTAAATACTATGTTTATTAGTATTAATCTATGTAAAATATCATGATTATCTACTTACTTGTATTAGGAAAAATGGTCACTAAAAGTATTTCTTAATCTAAAAGAAGTATGCCATTTTCACTGTCAATATTTTTGGTTTACTGTTCAACTTTAGAATTCTTCATGCTAAAGAATTTTCGTGAAACTTAAGCAGGAAATTTAGACTTCTGGAACACAACCATTATATTATGTGTGCCAGTACTGGATGTTGCCTTAGTAGTTTTATTCAACAATTTTGGGGGCAAAAATGTTTTACACTGAATCCTCATAACAATCATGTCTAATCCAGTATCTTTTGGATCTTGTTGTCTGTGAATCTAATAATATATTTATTAGCTCCTTTTGAGGATCACAAAAGAGCCAAATCTCTCTCTCCAATGGAGTAAAGAATCAAATGCAAAGTGGGAGATCTGATTCTAGAAGTCCCCTCCTAGCTAACACAGAAGCCTCTGATGCCAGAATTCTGCCACAAAGGAGAAATGAAGGGTTTAAAGGTTTCTTGGGAGTGTCCTCAGTGTTGCACAGTTCTGCAGAATCCATAGACCTCAGATAGCCCTCAACTAGCACCAGATTTATTCCAGTCTACAACCGGTGTAGACGCCAGTGGAAGATTCCTAATAAAGAGATGGAAGGTGAGGAAGAATGCAAAAATGCAGCTTTTCTCTCTTATATTTTCCTGCTATGGATAAAATGTATCTACCCCCTTTGGATCTGCTTGCCAAATGTTAGTGGGGTTGTTGTTGTTCTACCGTCACAAATCTACATTCAGTTAGCATCAAGGCTTATTGACTACATAGACAGAGCTTCTCCAGGATATTATCTCCCTTACCATGTCCTTCAAAGTCTTCCAATGGTGCACCCATCTTGTGCTGTAAGTAAGTCCATCCATCTTAATACTGGTCATCCTCTTCTTCTCTTTCCTTCTACCTTTTCCAACATTACTGTACAGTGTATAGACGTCTCAAGAAAGCTAGGTCTTTATGTAACATGTCCAAAATACAACTGGTGGCTCAAGTGAAAAATCTAGATTGATTTTTTTTATGATCCATCTCCACGTGTTTGTTTTCTGGGCTATCCATAGTATTTGCAGGAGTCTTCTCCAACACCAACATTCAAAAGCATCAATACTCTTATAGAAAGAGTATTCTTTCTTCTTCAAAGCCCAACATTTGCTTCCATAGAGTCTCATAGGGAAAATACATTGCCTGCATGATTCTGATCTAGCCATAGTCCCATCATGGCATCTGAATATCTCTTCAAAGGCCTTCATTGCTAGGCCACCAAGTGCTAGTCTGCAGTGTGTTTCTAGACTGCTGGTTCCTTTACTGATAATAGTCAATCCTAAAAGTCAAAAGTCAATCCTAAAGGCAGGGAAGAATATACAGTCTTGTCTCACCTCTTTACCAGTCTGCAGCCAGTCTGTTTTGCCAAGTTCCTTCCAGACTGTGGCTTCCTGTTCTATGTATTGATTTTGTATGAGGACAATGAGATTTTCTGGGATTTCCATTTCTCTAAGGCTATTACACAGCTTTACATGGTTGACACAATTAAAGGCCTCTCTATAATAATTGAGGCACATACTGTCTTTTTACTTAAATTTGGCTTTCTCAACCATCCAGTGTGCATTGGCAATAATGTCTCTTGTTCCTTGGCCTTTTCTAAAACTAGTTTGAACAACTGGCATTTCCTTTTCCATGTAGGATTCCAATTGCGTTGGGTGATCCTCAGCATTATTTTGCTAGCATGTAAAATTAAGGATTTTGTATGATAATTTGCACTCTCTACTAAATTCCCTTTCTGTGGCATTTATAAGTAGCCTGACCTCTTCCAATCTCTTGGCCACTGTGTCATTCCCCAGATTTGCTAGCATAGTTCAGTTAGAACTTTCACTGATTATTCTTCTATTGCCTGCCATATTTCTTTAGATATTTGATCAATTCCTATAGTTTTTCAACTTGGTAATGACCAGAGTACTAGTACTTGTATATAGGGAATATCTTTTAAGGTACCTTGGATGTACAGAAGGTACCTTTTAAGGTATCTTTAATGTACAGAATTTCAGTATACTCCTTCCATCCTTGTTTGCTCTTCTTTAAATCAGTTACTATCTATCCATTAGCATCCCTTAGCATACCAATTCAAGGTTGCAAGCTCCCTCTGAGATCTTTTAGAAGACTTTCCTAGTTTTTCTGTGTATGCTTCCATTTTCAATGTCTTTACAGATGTTGTTGGATAACTGCTCTTCATCTCTTGTAACAGCTGTCTGAAATTCTTTATGATGTTCCTTCCTGAGATCTTTGTCTTTCTTGGCTTTGACTTCTCTTTTCTTCTTGGCAATTTCTGCCGTTTGTTCTGACATCCAGTTTGCTATCTTTTGTTTCTAAGTCTTTGGCAGTCTCTTTTCATCCTTAACAATTTATTGGATTTCATTCCACAGTTCTTGTTCGTTCTATCTATCTATCTATCTATCTATCTATCTATCTATCTATCTATCTATCTATCTATCTATCTAGTCACCACCCATCTTACTCAGAATGATTCTGGGCAGTTTACAGTACAATAAAACTATCAATGAGGTTCAGGACTTAAAAACTATTTTGAATGTCCTCCTTAAAAATGGTGGATATATGTTCAAGATCATATTGTAGAAACTGGTTGGCATTATTCTTCTGCTTTAGCTTATCTGGAACATGCACATGATCTATTTCACAGTCATCTCCTGGCCATATCTCTGCTGTTATAACAGAGCTTTTCTACCTCTTGCAACAATTATGTAGTCAAATTGATTGCTGTATAGGTAAAGGTAAAGGTTTCCCTTGACGTAAAGTCCAGTCGTGTCTGACTCTAGGGGGCGGTGCTCATCTCCGTTTCAAAGCCTTGGAGCCGGCGTTGTCCATAGGACACTTCCGGGTCATGTGGCCAGCATGACTCACGGAACGCCGTTACCTTCCCGCCGAAGCGGTACCAATTAATCTACTCACATTTGCATGTTTTCGAACTGCTTGGTGTGCAGAAGCTGGGACGAGCAACGGGAGCTCACCCCGCCGCGCGGTTTCGAACCGCCGACCTTCCGATCGACAGCTCAGCAGTTTAACCCGCAGCGCCACCGCGTCCCTCGATTGCTGTATATATGGCCATATATATAGGCATCATTTGGTTGCTTGAAGATTGTGTAAGCAATTCCCTGAAACCTAAAATGTCAGTGTGTACTTCAATTACATTCCATGTTCTCACTGTAATCCAACCTGAGGGACCCATCATCTGTCATAGTATCATCATTTTATCCTGTCTATCCTTGTGGTTTTCTTGTGCAAACTGGTATGTACATTTATTAATGAACTTCTGACCAAGGCTTAGTGCAGTTAATCCAGATGCCTTTACTTGATTTTGGCTTATACTATTATTTGATACCTTTTAATCTGTGGCCAGAAGTTCTCTAAGGAGGAACTTGTAAAGCAAACTATGTCTTTGTCATATCTGAATATTGCACTCTCCAAACATCAGCAACAATCAATACAAAAATAAATCACAACCAAGCAAATGATTGTGTGCCATCAAGTTGGTGCAGACTCTTAGTTACCATGTAGATAGGTTATAAATCACAACCAAAGGACAATAAATAATCAAGACCTCAACAGTATATAAAACATGCTGTAAGCTTAAAAGTCCAAAAGACAAACCCAGCTTTTATGGGGAAAAGGCTAGATTGTAAAAATAATTTTTTACATCTTTCTTGAAGCAAACCAAAGAGGCAGTTATGGCAAGGAAATTTCACAGTGCAGACATCGTTACTTAAAATAACCAAGTGAATTCCAGCCAGGCCTCCTTCCCACTGACAGACAGAAGGCTCTCCTCAGGGATAAGAACTATGCATAGCCTAAGAACATGAATCTTCTCAGACTAATGTCTGCAATGAAGATGGGGTATTCTAAACGAGGATCAATGTTTTTGAATTCTGTCCCAGAAATGCTCCTCCATGCTACCTGTTCCCATGTTTCATCCCTTCTTGGAGAAGGGGGAACAATTCAAACCTCAGGCAGAGCCATTTCCTGAGAAAAGCACTAGACAGGGACAAAGCCAAGTTGTTCCTCACTCTTGCCACCATTCCTGTATCAAATCTGTCCCCTCTGACTACTCATGAGACAAAAACAGCTTTGCAACTCCTGTTTCAACAGATATTCTGTCCTAAGAAAGCAATAATAGTCATGGCATCTACTTCAACAGTAAAAGCACATGCCTGACATATTTAAAATTATATTCATGATCCCTCATTCCATACACACCTATGAAACCTTTTGCCTAAGTAGGAAGAGAAGTAACTGATTTGAATTCTCTTTAATATAAGATTCCATTACTTAAGACTTTTCCTCAGAGACTTTTTCCTCTTACTTCTCAAGAAGTCTTAGTTTTTAAAGTATGGATAATGAAGATTTTCCACCTTTTTCCCCCCCACACATGCACAAATTAATTCTTTTCTGAGACTGTGTGAAGTGGAATTTAAAGGTTAATTTAGAACTCAGAAGAAAAGAGTATATTCTGTGATACTTGATAAGGTAATCCAGAGTATTTGATGAACATATTAAAAAGCAGCTCATTGCCTATGGTTTGGAATAAAAGACATGTAATAGTATACAAAAGGTCACTCCTCTTTACTCATAGTTCTTTGAAAAAGGTGTAAGCCATTGAAGTGGTATCTATTCACTCTGCAAGCTATATAATAGCCTTTTTCTGACCGAGCACTATTTTCCAGTAAGCCTCGTTTAAGTAATATTTGAAGTTTGTTCACTTCCACGCAAACATCTAAACGTTGGAGAATGTGTATCTCATCCTATGCATTACTATTGATTTTTTCTCTTTTCTCTCAAGGGTCCTTACTTTCTGTTTCAAAGTCTATGCGAAAAGCAGAAGATAATATGCTGCTAAGTACATTCAGCCTTGGAAAGATAACACAGAATGGTGACAAATCTGGAAAGTCTCTGCCTGCATCTTCTTTTGAGCATTATAAAATAGAGGACAGCAGTTTTCTGGATGAAGACCGAAACCCACATTTCTCAGTGAGTTTCCTCTGTTTAGCTATTGCGTAACACAAATTAGCATTATGGAGAATAAATTTGTAACGAAACATTGGAATGGATTATTTCTGATATGTCAGTATATAATTGAAGTATGAATTAAGATTTGAAGCGGCTACCATACTAAAATCAAGTGAACAGAATGCCTTGTTTTGAATTATATTTGAAAGTGTTAATATAGTGTTGTTGAACAACTATTTTCAGTCTTAAGAATGTAAGTGAAATACATAATATTCAGCCTTAGTGTAAAAGCAAATCTTAATGTTGCTCTTACAACATCATTAATGCTTAAATTTACAAAGGAAAAAAAAACGTTAAGGTGACTTTGGCAGTTACCAATACATTAAGCTTAATTAAACAAATCAATGTTATTATTTTAGTATTAACATCCATGGGATATGTATATGTTCTACTTTGAAAAGGCTTGGTTTGATTCTTGATTTTATGCTCAAAACTAAACTTCAAAATAGCTAAAGCTGCAATCAGAAGATAACTCTTTTCTGAGAATGGCTCATTAGTGGGTTGAGGTCCAGAATATTTTTGTTTTGGATATTTTGCATTCTTTTCATCTATACTTTTTCTCTGGAGAGCAGAATATAGGTTACAAACATCATGTCATAAACTATGGCCAACCACAGAGCCTAAGTGTTAAGCAACTTCCTTATTTTGAACTGGAGGGACCTATGACTTTTCCATCAAATGCTGAGGTTGAAAATATTGAATCAATACAAGAAAGGAGTGAGACGGGAAGTGACGAAAACTCAGATAAATTGCCTGTCGGAAGAAGAGATTTTGATAGTAAGTTATATTTTCGGGTGACTGCAAAAAAGTAATACTATCTTAACTTGCTGAAATAATATAGTTGTAACGATTGAGATGACTAACTATGGCCACTATTTCTCCAATGATATGCAGAAGGAATCTAAGTAGAGCTCAAGGCAAATCCTTAAAATTTCTCAGCTGGCTATACTCGGGGGAGATGGGCGGTGATATAAATTTAATAAATAATAAATTTATTATAAATAATAATAATAATAATAATAATACTCCCTATGTATGTGACTAGGTGATCTGCATTGCTCCCTAGCTTTGGGGTTCCTTTTTCACTTGTACATGGCAGTTATTTGAGGGCCAAGAAGAGCCACATAACTAGTCCTCTGCTTTTGCTTTCCATCTGCCTCACCTCTGTGGCGCATGCTGCCCACCACTTTGTCTTGGGCAGTTGTCCTTACCCAATAATAGCAGCTGAGCCCCACTTTAACCAGTCAGCAATCCTCATGCTGCTGGGTCAGTTGTGGAAATTGCAGGGGCCATCCAGCCAGAAGGAAAGAGAATAACTGGCAGTCTGATGCCTCCAGAGTTAGTTCCATTGTCTAGATTCCCAGATATAAGAGTGTTTTCATCACTTGGCTTAGCAGGAGTGACCCAATCACTTCTCCCTCCTCTCACTCTAACTGCCTGTTTTAGGGTCTATCTTCTTCATCTTTTTCAATCCATTCACTCAAAAGGTAGCCACATTTCTCTGCCAAACTCCTGAAGGGTGGAGAAAGACTAGGGGTGCATTAGAAACCAGTCAATTTTAGCTCAAGTCTGCTCAGAAATAAACCAGTGTTCCATTCACCCATGTATGTTCAATTGCATCTCTATAAATATGTAAACAGCTAAAACTCTATTGAGCTGCCATCTTTTTATTATTAAAGGATAAACATAGCAATCATCAGAATGTACTTCTCAGAAAAAGAATGTTCTTTGTTTCTCTCAGTCTTTAAAAGACTGTAGGTTTCACTCAACCTTTTAAAGAGTGACTGTTAAGATGTAAGATACAAAAGCTAGAGTTTTCTAAAAATTTATCAGAAAAATTGAATTAAAATTTCAAGTTAGTGAAAATTTACAATATGCCACTACAGATGACAATATATTTAAACTCAGTTCATAAAAATATGTACCTGACAATTAAAAATTTGTGTGTTTTCTTTAGTGCTCAGATGTATGCTGGGAAGAGTCTATCGTCCATGTTGGCAAGCCTAAAACACCCCTGAATTGCATCACTTGGAAGATATAAACTCTTTCCTTGATAAGTCACAGAAATTGTAGTTGTGGTTAAAATATTGCTGTGTGTTTGTAAAGATTCTAACCTATGTCAGAACGCCACATGTTGAAACAAGTGTAAAATTATGATGCATTATTAAACTGAGAATTCCGCATAAAACTTGATGATTTAATTGTGCAAGTACTGTATATAGAAAAATTTTGCATAATCATGATTGCAATGGGAACATTAATGTAGTCAGCTTTTTGCCTTTTCAAGTCACTGACATTTTTACAACCTAAAGAACTGAGTTAATTTCGCTTGACCAGTAATAAGCTTATTTTTGGGTATAGTCTTACTGGATTTTCTCATTTCTTTTAGGTTGCTGTCCAAACTATTCTGGAATTTCACTGCAGTCTTTGGTTTCTTACGGTATATATGCCGTGGTGATTCATTTCCATTAGTGAATATATTTTCACTAGTTCTGTCCACCTGCTTCCTCTTTGGGTTCTTGTTCTTTGGCCGGCAACTTAATTTTCCTATTTCTTTTCTTGTCCTTCCATTCTGATTTCCAGAACTAGTTCCAAGTGTAGTATTTTCAAGTGATGAATGCAGGATTTCTGACGGTTAAGAAAACAAAACACTTTTTATAAAGGAGAAAGGGTATACTCTTCTTTTAATTGTTCTTCTTGTACACTGGCCACCATTGCTATCTTTCAAAAGAGACCGTGTTCTTGTAAATCGAGTTAACTAATTCTAATTAGTAGAGATAGCCATTTGAGCCACTGCCTTTAAGATAAAAAAAGTTCAGCAACCATTTGAGGAAATAGGCACATAAATAAACAAGAGTACCAGAAACAGTTCATTTTAAAAGCATGTGCAAATTACTGTAAAACATGAATAGGATTTTGATGGAGTGCCCAATCACTTAAGATATTGTGCTTTACTCTTGAGGAGTCCCAAGTATACTTGAACAGCCATTTAGCTGGACAAATACAAAAAGTCAATCTGGTAACCACGTATGCGGTAGCAGGTAATAATTCAGAGGAAAACAACAGCAAAGAGCCTTGGAACATTCAAGACAAATGAACTGATCACTGCATAAGCTTTTATGATCATGGGAACTGCTACAGTGTATCGATGTTCATTAGGTTCACATCCCAGATAGTTTTTGCAACACTTCCAGTGAGGTTTTAGTTACTCATCTCTATAAGCAAACATAGAAGACACCGTAGAACAGCAACAAGTAATGTTATTTTCAAGTAGGTCAAGTAGTTGGATCTCCTAATGATCTGTACTGAAACCAGTGCTACTTATGTGCTCATGTACGATCCTGTGTCAAGAAAGAGCAGAGTGGTAAGACTTGGGAGTGATACAAGGACAAGTGGGCGTACTTGGATCGAAAGTGGACAAAGGTGCTTCGGGACTGGTGTTGGCATCCTGGCAGCATCTGTCACCTGCTTTCTAAAGGAGCAGCTCCTTCCCTATGCTTCCATGGTAGCCATAAGAGTTCAGGAAAATACAAATTTGAGTTCAGGAGGCATTAAGGAGTCACACACTGTCACTGCCTTCTTAACTAAAACATATTTTCCTGAGCCCACACGGCTACCATGCAAACTCTGCAAAAGATAGAGCTCCAGTAGAAACAGCCAGTAGGTACCATGCCAGACTCCAAGTCCCCTTTCCTGTTTTGGATCCTAATATTACACACAAGTTACTCAAGACAGTAAAAACCAACATTAACTGCAAAGAGGTCCAAAAAAGATCTGTGAACACTGGGTGAAAGGGGGGCCTAACAGAATATGATTTCATGTAAGAGATTAGGAGAAAAAAGATCCTAATTTCATACACACATAGATGCAGCCTGAACTGGATTTAATAAAAAGGAAAGAGATATTGGATCATGATGAATAACACAATAATTTCCCTGGTTTGAAGGAAATGCAAAATTAACTGCAGATGGAGTCATTTACAGAATACTAAGAATATGCAGCTATTTGGATCTCTCTTGTGTGTGCTTGCTGAACTTTCTTAAAGAAGCTGAGGGGGGGGTTTGCATGACATCTGCTTGATCCCAGAAAAATATGTTTAACTTAAGGAAGCAATGACAGGGAATTGTTCTCCTCATGACAAAAGGATCTCAAAATACTCCCCACTACCAAAGCCCGGCACACTTTCTCTCCGCCCTATCACAAAAAACAGGTACTAGGTATGCCACATGTATTGGGTTAATTGAGAAAGCCCCTGGGGTTTCATAATGGCCATGAAGTCCTGAGATGGTCTTCTCAACATGGACAAAAAAGTCTCTCAGGTCCACCAGCCTGGAGTTCCGCAGGTCAGCTAGATCATGAAGAATGATTCACCAGAAATACCGTGTCCTCTCTCTCTGCCCCAACCTCAGTTACATGACCTCAAAACTGATGATAGATTATGAGCTAACATAACAGCCAAAACAATTATCTCCAGCCATCCAATCTAGGTTGATATTTGATCAAGCTCTCAGAACTTAGTCACTTGATCCATCTATGTAAGAATTGGTAATAAATCCTAATGGCTTTTGCATCATGGATGAATAATAATAATAATAATAATAATAATAATAATAATAATATTATTATTATGGCCCAACTTAATATTTAAATGCACCACTAACAAGACCAGAAGACAGATTGGTCAGGCAGCCTTAATGCTGAAAAAGGAAGAGGAACCAAAACACAAAACAACTTTGAAGCTAAGTTATACTTAGCTAACCAGTCTCTTCTGCAATGGCATACTTCTGACCTGACCCAAATTATTTCTTATTCTCTCTACTCTCACCCCAGATCACATCTTGCCATCATCTACTGCCAATAATTAGCTCTCAAAAGACAACCAACCAACAAGCAACACTTCAGCTGAAATCAAAACAAAATGATCTGAGTGGCATGCCTTCAGCCCCATGGTTTTGCTCTTTGATATTCTTCCTTTGAATCCCACTGACAATGTCCTTGTCACTCCTGGACAGCAAATCCTTTTTCTGCCCCTAGCCACTAGAATTGTTGAAAGTTAATGGAAAATGCTTGAGTCCCCAGTCCTCTCCAGAAGCAGCAGTAAGATCTCTGTGGGTGCACTTTTCCCAGTAGGTAGAATGTAACAAACCAAAGGTGTATCTAATTGCCCTGAAAAGTTTTGATTCCCTTCTTCACAAGGATGGAGTTTTGTGCTGCAAAATGGGAGTAAAGATTTTCTAAATTTTCACTCAGTCTCAGAACTATGGGTGATTTCAGGACATATCCTCATATTAACATTGTAAAGAAAGTTAAGTTGGCAGAGAGGGGAGGACTGCCTACAGTTTTGGGAAAACAGGACTTTTTTTATATAAATGCAACAAAATAAATAAAATAACTAGGTAAGTTCCATGCTGACTACAAAGAGCTAATAGATTCAGAGGCAACATAACATTAAATATCAACTGTAGGGAGGCAAATAGTAAGGACAGATTACTGCCATCATGCCTCCTAGGGGCATCTGATCAGCCACTGCAGCTGCTGAGATATGTCAAGTGGACCACTTCTACATTTGTATTGCAAGCAATTATTTCATTTATGTGGGGGAAGTTCAGTTGACTGAGACCATACACATTTATTCTGGTATTGTTGACTGAATTTACCTGAAGTTGATCTGTCATCAGTGTAAGGAGCTGCTGGTTTTTTGAGAGTTGGATATACATTTGTTGGGACCGGAATTGCATTGAAGTGTTGATCCTTTGCCTCGATTATTTGGTCATCTTTGTAAGTGCAAGCAAACTGAGATCTAATTAAAGGTTGCTTCAGCTAAAAAGGAAATAGATTAATATGAATTATACAAATGATGGGGACAGGATTTCTGTCCTACTGTGATAGCAACAGCAAAGCCCTGGCATTTTTTTTCCTTTTTTTAGCTCACTTGCTTGAATAATTAATTGTATACCAAAAAATTACTATATAATCTATTGCTTGTATTTCACACGAAAAAAATAACATTAAAATGTGTTTAAGAAAGCTGGAACTTTATTTGATTTTTTAAAGGACTCCTAACTTCATTAAAAGGAATATTTTTTCCATTGTATGCAAACATACATACAAACAAACATAGTGCAATATGTGAACACAGCCTGTATCTGGCCTAAGTCAAGGGTTCTTTAGCCAAGATTTACTGAATCAGCCACATCTGGCACATTTATAAACCACAATGGTTACATTCACATAACAGACTAACACAAATACATATTCACATTATGCAGTAGCTTAGTGTGATGTATGAGCAAGGTCACAGACGAAGGTCTCTTTCAGAAAGAATAGGTAGAGCCAAGAAGGAAGGGGGTCCAAAGACAGAAGGGGGAAGAATTCATGCAAGGTGAACCATCTTTAACTGGTTCTTGACTAAATCTAACAGGCAGGGGGATTAAAAAGAATTAAATGTATGTAAAAATATTTCAAATGTATTTGCACTATATTTTTGTTGTTGTTGCAACAAATATTGGGTCAACAATGGGTGAACATTAAAATAGCCTCTTATGTACCAGCAGTGAAGTAATTGATTTATTCACAAGGAGGTTATATTATGAAAGTTATCAAAGGAATTCAAAAATGGCATTTGGGCACTTCGAAGCTGTTCTCTTACAGAACAGAATGTTGTAGGAATATGGGAAAGGAAGTTTCCCAGTTTATGTTTATTTCAAACCTAAAATCAGAGAGAAAAAGTAGTAAGAGAAATAAATGAATCTTGGCACACAGAAGCAAGATTTTTTCCATTCACTGGCTTTGTTTTCATAACATTCCCCTACAGTATTTGGGGTGGTGGGGAGATATAATCAGTGTAAGGCAAATGCTGGCAAGCTCAGAAACAAAAGGACTGACACCAGACTGGTCTGTTAGAATAAAAATGCAAAGGTACCAATCACTTCTGCTGAGGAACAAAAGGCTCTCAAGCCGTTACAATGTAAAGGCAGGAGAAAAAGATGTAGAATTTTATCTTGGGTCTAACAATATATAGGTCATGAATTCTATAGTTTGCAGTGCTGATTTATTCCTTATTAAGGGCTTTTCTAGAGTCTGCAAAAAAAAAAAAGTATCTGCATGTTTAAATCTCTGGCTGGGAGCCTTCTAGTTCAAGTAGGAGAACATTAACAGCAGTTAAGCCCTGGCATCATTAATGTCCCTCCTGAGCAATGTGCACATTTCCACCTAGAGCTGATCTACCTTCTTAAAACAACAACAACAACAACAAATCCAGTAAATAGAACAGTAGTGTCAGCCTTGTGAGGTAGAGCAGACAGAAAGTATGCCCAGATAAGCTAATTCTACTTTATTGTAAGGTTACATTTACAGAATCTTGCAAGTCTAAAAGTACATTTCTCCCCCCATCCCCTTTACAGCCCAGAAACTAGGGAGGGTCTCTTCTGAGCTGCTTGCCCCATCCACATTCCTGCTGTGGGCTAAGTTAACTTTTATCTGCCTGTTCCCTTGGCTGCATCTCTTCTCTCTGTATCTCAAGATCATTCCCATATACCATTACAAGTAGTATATCATAATACATAAGCAACAAAGGTTAGGTTTAAATAAATGCTTCATCTTGGGGGGTGAGAGAGATTTATGGTTAGTCTACCTTAACTTTTTCACGTACTGCCATTTGAATCCGCTGTCTCAGAGCTTTGGGAGAAGATCCATTGGATTGTGTTGGAGATCTGTATTAATATTTAAATGAAATGCAAGCAACAGTGGTAAGCATAAAACATGTAAGTTACTAGCCTTATATGACATGCATTTGTAGATTTAGAATACTTGTTAAGAACATTAAATAAAGCACATGACCACAACCCCTATAAAGCGTAACCAACCAACCAAGGATTTCTGAAATTCAGAACCTTTTGTCTGTGTGGTGTTTAATCCATTTCTGAGAAGAAGCCAATTTACTTAAAGATTTCCGCTATAAAATGAAAGCTTCCATAGGTGTTTAACTTCCATATGTGCATAGGAGTTCCTACACCTGATTGTGACAGCTTGATTGGATCAACTAAAAATTAGTAATCTAGGTGTTCCTCCTTTATCTCACTTTTTATGCTGTTCACAATTCTAGTATTTCTCCCCTTTCCTGCTACTGAATTTATGTCTTGGTGAAGGCATTCACTTGGCATGTTTATGCTGAAGTATTCAGTAAGGAAGTATCAGTAATCTTTTCAGCTAGAACCATCTATCCAGCTCTTAGTAACATAAGACTAATTGTGTTAGGTAAGTATTTTTAACATCCTGGTTGCACCTTGAGGTCCCAAGTATTTCATCTGATTTTCTTTTGCAATAGCCATAAATTTCATGACCAAATACTGAGAAAAGAATTTTGAGAGACAGCATTCCAAAAAGCTGATATTTCTGATGCAGAACAACACACTATTCATTCTAAAAGTTGCAGACCTCTGAATGCATTGTGGCCTTAGCCCTCCATGTACTCTCTTCTGGCCCTCTGCAAACGATTAATTCTGACAAATGCAATATTCCCCCAATCTTTGGCAGTTACTAAGCAAAGGGGAAAAAAAAGGGAGGTGGGAATGGAGAATCAGAAAGGGACTGAAAGCATGCTGAGCATGGCTTGTGCAATTCTTTCCAACTTCTTAATAGCAGCTCTGCTCTGGTCATTGACTGAGAGGGAAGAAAGAGGGGGCTTAGAATTCAGTTGGCAACATTCCAAGTGGATGTCCAACTTCCTCCCCCATATGGATGCACTGGAGAAATTTTCAAGATTTTCACACCATAACCTCCACTCTTCTTTTGTGTTTTCCCCCCTCACGCTAAATTTGGTCCCATGCTGTTCAGTTTTCAGAAAGTTATCATGCTTAGTGACTGTTAGACACAATTCCAAACCTTCTTATATAATTCTTTCAAACATTCCACTGGGCTGGATAGAGCAAACAAAGTAGGGAGCCAGAACATAGCTTCTGGAATTCTTTTCCAATGGCTTTATCAACAATGGTCACAGAGGATGTCTACATTTTCAGTAATATGTTGCATCTATGTATGTATGTTTCTGCTCTCCACTTGTCTTGCGTCTGGGTTAGTGCACACTGGGAAACACAGAGTGGGTGGCATATACTCTGCTCTGGGTCAGGTAACTGGAAGGGGAAAAAATGGGGGGCTTAGAATGAAGAAGTTACCAACATTCCAAGATGCTTGTCAGTTGTCTCTTTCATAGGGATATATTGGGGTAATTTTTCATGACATTTTTTTCCCACAGCCTGTAGCCAGATTTGGCCCTTTTTCAAGCTCAGCAATTCTTTTGCAGGCTTTTCCTCAGACACCAATTTTCTGGCGCTCAGTTTTTGGAGAGTTAGCCTACTGATAGATAGAAACTGTCCCAACACACTTCACATAATTTCTTTTTAATATTCTAAAGGGTTGGAAAGAATAAAAAGGAGTGGTAGAAAGGGGCAATGAAAAACTGTAATTGCTCACTTTGGGGTCTGGCTTTTACCATCCTCATCATCATGCAGCTCCCAGCATATTTTCTCCAAAAAAACATAGTTTTTAACAAAACAGGTTAAATCTGCCTCTTCTTCTTCTTCATCACCACCACCACCATCATACTAAGAACTTACTTGAACAATAGCATGGTAGAAGGAAATCCAAATTCTTCACCAAACAACAAGAGAGCTTTGTTGCTGAAAGGAGGATGACTGGCTGCTTCATCTAAAACAGCCAGTAAAGACTTCACAGTATCTCTGCCGCAGTAAACAGTGTCATGGTTTATAGAATGTAGTTTTGGCTAAAATTAAAATAACTTCATTAGGTATATTATATGATAACTATATTAGCTACTGTATATTAGAGCACACTGAAGAAATTTGATCATAGAATTTATATTATCATATTTTGCAATCCAAGCTTCCTAAGCAGGTTGGCATGATACAAACTTTTTCTTAAAGCCTGAATTGAAATATACTGTATATGGCAACATATTAAAAAAACATGTTTATTCATATTTGTTTTTTTTTCTTAATCGTATGCATATTTCTGGAGAAAACTGACCAATGTCAGATACAATTTCCTCATTAATCATGAATCAACTGGTTCTGAATAATTCAAGGCACAGTTTGTACAAATAGGGTACAGGAAACAGTACAGTGCACAGATGGATGTTTATACAGGCAAAATGCATGAAACTGCCATGAGATTCAAGCAAGGCAATAAAATTTTCCCCAGGAAGAGTTAGCCAACCTGGTCAGGAGAAATCGCAGATAAATCACTAAGGTAAGACAGGGAAGGTAAAATAAAAACAACCACTGCCAAAAAGTACTTGGAGGGAGGGTAGGGAGGGAGAGTAGAATTTCTTGGAGATTAAACTAATTATCAGCACTATATTAAAGGAGAAAGCCTTTTCTTCTTGGAGAAAATCTGCCCAGTTAAAATAAGACCTTTTTAATAGACATTACCATTTCCAAGGTTGTTCAAAGCAGCTATTTTCTTCAGCTAATTGAACAGGAAATAATCAGGGCATTTAGGGAAACATCTCTCTTATATCAAGCAATTTAGAAGAACAAAAGGGGGCCCCTTACTCGGGCTGGACTGATTCCAGTAGCGCTAGCTGCCACAGCCTCATGCTGAAAATTGATAATATTTTTAATCCTCAAATCCAAATCTTGTACAACTTCCTCTGCTGCTTGACAGAAAGGATCCCTGCTGTTTCGGCCTTTTATCAACTGCATCTTGATTGTTGATAGAATTCGGCCTCCTGCATGTCTAAAAAACAGACCTAGGTCATTTCCATATTCATTTTGGCACTATCTTAAGATATTTAATAATTTGAAAAGAGAAAATATTCACAGTTAATCAAAATTGCTCAGCAAACAGCTTTGATCTGTTCAGATGCACAGCATCTTGCAATGAGATCTTGCCTTTTAATGAAATCATTTGGTGTTACGAATTGGGAGATTACAAGAATGAAGAAGCAAGGACAATAGACTCCTACTTCACTAATGCATTATTTAAACAGCAAAGGGGAATAACTTGTTATTGGAAGGGAAAGGTTTTAATTACATTACCATAGATTAGCTCGCATTATCCAAATCCTGCTTAACCACTAGCATTTTGAAATCATCTACCTTGCTACATAACATTTGTTTTCCATCTATTTAGGAGCACATTAACTTATGAACAGTGTTTTCATAAAGACTGATAAACTGTATTTTTAGACAGAATTTGAAGCACTTTAATAATACAGGATGGAAAGACAAAGTTTTCTAACTACCTTCATAATATAAAACACACTCCTAAAGATACATAAGTCAGTTATACATAAGTCGGTTTCCAACTTCTATTGCAGGCTACTATAACCAGGAAATAGAAATCCAGTTGAAGTTATATAAATAGGAGCAAGTTTGACTTTAAATTGGAGCAGTTAAAAGCAAAGAGGTTTCATCTCCTTTCAATACTTCTTTGAAGTTAGATAGTACATGGATATACAGAATGAAAAAAAAAAGCCAACTGTCCTTCTCTCCCACTTGTTAAAGGTAACAGGCTTTTGGCTAGCATATTAGGAATTAGATATGTATTCTGAACACTTATTTCCACCTTCTGGAAATCTTCCTTCCATTACAGTAGTCTAAGTTTGATTCTTCAGCAAAGGATCGTTACCTTGCCGTGGTGCTGGAGCTTGAGCACCTCAATGATGCCATGAGCTAAACCATGAAGGGCCACCCAAGACGGGAAGGTCATGACAGAGAGGTCAGACTAAATGCGATCCCTGGGGAAGGTAATGGCAACCCACCCCAGTATTCTTGCCGTGAAAACTAAATGGATCAGTACAACCAGAGATATGTTGGTATACCATCAGAAGATGAGACCCCCAGGTCGGAAGATGGTCAAAATGCTACTGGGGAGGAACAGAGGATGAGTTCAACTAGCCCCAGACGTGATGACGCAGCTAGCTCAGAGCCAAAAGGACGGCTAGCGGCCAACGGTGCTGGTGGTGAACAGCGAATCCGATGTTCTAAGGATCAACACACCATTGGAACCTGGAATGTAAGATCTATGAGCCAGGGCAAATTGGATGTGGTTATTGGTGAGATGTCAAGATTAAAGATAGACATTTTGGGCGTCAGTGAACTGAAATGGAATGGAATGGGCCACTTCACATCAAATGACCACCAGATCTACTACTGTGGACAGGAGAACCACAGAGGAAATGGAGTAGCCTTCATAATTAATAGTCAAGTGGCTAAAGCAGTGCTTGGATACAATCCAAAAAACGATAGAATGATCTCAGTTCGAATTCAGGGCAAGCCATCTAACATCACAGTGATCCAAATATATGCCCCAACCACAGATGCTGAAGACGCTGAAGTAGAGCAGTTCTATGAGGATCTGCAGCACCTACTGGACAACACGCCTCAAAGAGATGTTATTTTCATCACAGGAGACTGGAATGCTAAGGTGGGCAGTCAAATGACACCTGGAATTACAGGTAAGCATGGCCTGGGAGAACAAAACGAAGCAGGACATAGGCTGATAGAATTTTGCCAAGACAACTCACTCTGCATAACAAACACTCTCTTCCAACAACCTAAGAGACGGCTTTATACATGGATTTTACCAGGTGGACAACACCGAAATCAGATTGACTACATCCTTTGCAGCCAAAGGTGGCGGACATCTATACAGTCGGTAAAAACAAGACCTGGAGCTGACTGTAGTTCAGATCACGGACTTCTTACTGCACAATTTAGGATCAGACTGAAGAGATTAGGGAAGACCCACAGATCAGCTAGATATGAGCTCACTAATATTCCTAAGGAATATGCAGTGGAGGTGAAGAATAGATTTAAGGGACTGGACTTAGTAGATAGGGTCCCGGAAGAACTATGGACAGAAGTTCGCAACATTGTTCAGGAGGCGGCAACAAAATACATCCCAAAGAAAGAGAAAACCGAGAAGGCAAAATGCCTGTCTGCTGAGACACTAGAAGTAGCCCAAGAAAGAAGGAAAGCAAAAGGCAACAATGATAGGGGGAGATATGCCCAATTAAATGCAAAATTCCAGAGGTTAGCCAGAAGAGATAAGGATATTTTTAAACAAGCAATGCACAGAAGTGGAAGAAGACAGTAGAATAGGAAGGACAAGAGACCTCTTCCAAAAAATTAGAAACATCGGAGGTAAATTCCAGGCAAAAATGGGTATGATCAAAAACAAAGATGGCAAGGACCTAACAGAAGAAGAGGAGATCAAGAAAAGGTAGCAAGAATATACAGAAGGCCTGTATAGGAAGGATAACAATATCGGGGATAGCTTTGACAGTGTGGTCAGTGAGCTAGAGCCAGACATCCTGAAGAGTGAGGTTGAGTGGGCCTTAAGAAGCATTGCTAATAACAATCAGCAGGAGATGACGGCATCCCAGCTGAACTGTTCAAAATCTTGCAAGATGATGCTGTCAAGGTAATGCATGCTATATGCCAGCAAATTTGGAAAACACAAGAATGGCCATCAGATTGGAAAAAATCAACTTATATCCCCATACCAAAAAAGGGAAACACTAGAGAATGTTCAAACTATCGAACAGTGGCACTCATTTCACATGCCAGTAAGGTAATGCTCAAGATCCTGCAAGGTAGACTTCAGCAACTCATGGAGCAAGAATTGCCAGATGTACAAGCTGGGTTTAGAAAAGGCAGAGGAACTAGGGACCAAATTGCCAATATCCGCTGGATAATGGAAAAAGCCAGGGAGTTTCAGAAAAACATCTATTTTTGTTTTATTGACTATTCTAAAGCCTTTGACTGTGTGGACCAGAACAAATTGTGGCAAGTTCTTAGTGGTATGGGGATACCAAGTCATCTTGTCTGCCTCCTGAAGAATCTCTATAACGACCAAGTAGCAACAGTAAGAACAGACCACGGAACAACGAACTGGTTTAAGATTGGGAAAGGAGTACGGCAGGGCTGTATACTCTCACCCTACCTATTCACCTTGTATGCAGAACACATCATGCGACATGCTGGGCTTGAGGAATCCAAGGCTGGAGTTAAAATCGCTGGAGGAAACATTAACAATCTCAGATATGCAGATGATATCACTTTGACGGCTGAAAGCGAAGAGGAACTGAGGAGCCTTATGATGAAGGTGAAAGAAGAAAGTGCAAAAGCTGGCTTGCAGCTAAACCTCAAAAAAACCAAGATTATGGCAACCAGCTTGATTGATAACTGGCAAATAGAGGGAGAAAATGTAGAAGCAGTGAAAGACTTTGTATTTCTAGGTGTGAAGATTACTGCAGATGCTGACTGCAGTCAGGAAATCAGAAGACGCTTAATCCTTGGGAGAAGAGCAATGACAAATCTCGATAAAATGGTTAAAAGCAGAGACATCACACTGACAACAAAGGTCCGCATAGTTAAAGCAATGGTGTTCCCCGTAGTAACATATGGCTGCGAGAGCTGGACCATAAGGAAGGCTGAGAGAAGGAAGATCGATGCTTTTGAACTGTGGTGTTGGAGGAAAATTCTGAGAGTGCCTTGGACTGCAAGAAGATCAGACCAGTCCATACGCCAGGAAATAAAGCCAGACTGCTCACTTGAGGGAGCGATATTAAAGGCAAAACTGAAATATTTTGGCCACATAATGAGAAGACAGGACACCCTGGAGAAGATGCTGATGCTAGGGAGAGTGGAAGGCAAAAGGAAGAGGGGACGACCAAGGGCAAGATGGATGGATGATATTCTAGAGGTGACGGACTTGTCCCTGGAGGAGCTGGGGTTGTTGACGACCGACAGGAAGCTCTGGCGTGGGCTGGTCCATGAAGTCACGAAGAGTTGGAAGCGACTGAACGAATAAACAACAACAGGATAGGAAGGACCATACTGGGCAGTAATATGTGCCAAAAAGATCTGGGTGTCTTGGTGAATCGCAATCACAAGCTGAATGTAAGTCACAGTGTGATGTAGCTGAAACCAACTAACCCACTCATAGACGGCAACAATAGAATTAGACAGGTAGTCCTCACTTACCAACCATTAGTTCAATGACTGAAGTTATGATGGGGCTGAAAAAAATAACTTTATAGCCCTTTACAGTGTCTCTCAGCCACATGGTCACCATTATAGTCAGTATGCATTGTCCTGTGCCTGACCTGTCGCTTTTCCCCCCCCCCCTCCTTGCAGTGCGGATTGGAGAGAAAGGGATTGCAAGAAAGTAAGCTGTTTGCTCTTCTACACATCAAGAGCAATGCAATCGCACCAGCATCAGGAAAGGGTCAGGCAAAGGAGAGACTGCCTACAGAAATCACGTTTTTTCTCCCCACCCCTCTCACAGAGTGAAGAGATTGGATAAAAAGAGATTTCAAGAGAGTACTATAAGCTGTTTGTATAGTGCACCCACAGCTGCCAGCCCCAGGCTGTGGCATGATTGCATTGCTTTCAGTGTGTACAAGACAGTAAGCAGGCACTTGAGCATTCCAAGGGGCAGGAAGTGATTAGGAGGGAAACAAAAGCTGGAGGTGTGAAACTGACTAGTCTTGTCTCTTTCCAGCCGGAAAGCACAGTCACAGTCACATTATTTCCCACTTAACAACTGCTTCACTTAGCGATGGAGTTGCAGGTTCCAATTAGGGTCATTAAGCAAGGACTACCTGTAGGATCAAGATCAAGTCGTCTCTTTTCCATGCCGGTTAGACAGCACCAGCACAATACTGAATCCAATTCTGGACTCCACATTTTAGAAAGAACATTGATGAACTGAAGCATGCCCAGAGGAGAGCAACCAAGATAATATGGGACCTGAAAGGAAAAACCTATGAGAACTGGGTAGATATGTGAGACATGTTTAGTCTAGAGAAAAAATTGTGGGGAGACATGATACTGTCTTCATGTATCTGAAGAACTGCCATGAGGAAGATGGGGCAGATTTTATCAGAGTTGTTTTAGAAGACAGGACAAGAAACAATACTTTTAAATAACAAGGAAAAAGTTTTCAACTGGACTTCAGGGAAAAAATTGTAATGGTATGAAACAGAAGTAGTAGACTCTCCTTCACTAGAGGAATTTTATATTCTTTGAATAAGATGGATATAAAATATTAGATTTTTTAAAATCTGTCATTTGTGTACCACATAGTACCTATGGCATCAGCAGGCTACGGATATCTCTCTTGGCATCTTCCAGGCTTCTTGACCCATCTGACTTTTTATTTAAAAATGTTCACATTTTAAAAATACGGAGCTAGCGTTCTGCAAAGGGAACTGATGCCCAGGGATGATAGGGAGCATCCTGCAAGACTAGATCCAGACAGAATTCTGGTTAATCTGTGCTTTGTTAATTCATTGTGTTCTTTAGGGAAGCTCTTTTGTATATGGACAAACTCACCTACTGTCATTTTGCAAGGGCACCCACTATATTTTTTCCAAATTCCAAACTGTGTGACCAAGCCAAAAAGGATGGGGAGCCCTGATATTCAAAGTAGGAGTCTTTTACTGAGTACCTTTTAATGATCATGGTTTTGTAGCACATAATCCAGTAAAGCCAAGAATTGACATCCTTGCCTTGAACTAATGTTCCTGCTCTGAGCAGTTAATGTTTCATTTCTTATTTAATCTTTCTTCCCACATTCTTCATTTCTAAGAAAAAAGTTCCCATTCCCCATCAGATATACATAACTCTAGCTGGAGCAAAGAAAGGAAAACTTCATTCACTTTTTATATGAAGAAGCCAAGATAAAGTGCTGATCTACTATGTGAGGGATTAGTTTAGGACACCATGCCATGTCTTACTTCATTTTGCATTAAGGTATGCTATTAACAGGCTATCCTTCTAATACAGACCTACCTATGTTTACTAAATCCTACCAAGCTCAACAGGATTTGCTCCCAAGTAAGTATGCATTATACCGTGGCTGGAGACTGCTTTTATTAAGTGTTGAAATACTTTACCCAGTGTATTAAATCTGCTGCCTGTACATTACATGAATGATTTAATCTGAAAAAAAGATTCCAAGGAATTAACATTTGGGATTTTTTCAATTCTTCCTCTCATCTGTGCCATTTTAAGTTAAAATGCAAGTCTTAAAGGAGAATGCTCCAAAATGTTATTTATACTTCAGATCCAACCTTGGATGGGAATGATATATAGGAGCAACTCAATCCAATTGTTCTGAGTTCCAACCTGAGCGGCTATTATCCATCCAAGCAGGAAATAACCAAGTGTGGCATTTCACCACTCAATTCAAAAGAGAGGGAAAAGTAAGGAGGGAGGGAATTAAAAAAAAACCTTATTCCTTTCTGGGACTTTTTCTTCTAGTGGAAAGCAACTTCTCTGAAAGTCAGACCATTTTTTCAATTGCTGGATGCAAAAATAGAAGTTCTCCCCCATCAGGGGAAACTTTCAGAGATCAGCTGTTTTAAAATTTGTACTAGGAATACATTATTTAATAGAGATGTGGCAAGATTCCCCAGACAAACAAAACAGTCTAATATTTGGAGTCATTTGTAATTGTTTTCCCCTTATTTGTACCAGCTCTACACAATTTTTCTTTTCTCTTCATTGAGTTAAAAATGGCAATTGTATGCTTATTATAGTCAAAAGTTAAAATAAACATTAGTAAAATAAAGATTCAGGAGAAATTCTGTAATAGCCTTGCAGAAGATACAGGGAAAAGCCAAAATAATCCAGTCTTTGAAGAATACAAATGCTTGCTTGCCTCTGGCACACAAATTTTATGTGTTTGAGAGAAAAGTAATAATTTTGCATATGTCAGATTTTCTTTAGCATGAAGGCCTTCCCCAGGAAAACTTGGTAATTCCTTAAGAAATTCAATTATTGCCTTTTAAATATTATGCATTAGATTTATATTCCACCTTTATTTGTACAACTCAAGGTGGCCATACATAATGTTTCTGCTTCCTATTTTCCCCACAAGTACCCTGGGAGGTGGGTTGGACCGACAGGGCGTATCTGGCCTAATGCCATCCAGACATCTTTTACAGTTAAGGGAGAACTAAAATTCACAATTTCCTGCGTATAGCACCTTAACCACGGCACTAAACTAGCTCTCTTATGACCATTAAGGTCCTCTCATACAGCAAAGCTATCCAAAGGCAACACAAACAAATCCCAAAATCTTTCACTCATATTTTAATCACAAATTTCTTCTTGCAATATGGTATTTCTACTGCAATTAAAAGCATATATGGTATTGCTAAATTTTGATCTGAGAAGGGTAAGAGAAAAGGCCAGAGCTCTGACCATGTACCCTTTTTCCAGCCCCTTTGTGTGTGTACCCACCCCTCTCAATGGCTGCAAAGCTTTGATAAATAATGGAAAGACCAGAAAAGGTGGGACAGGATGTTTTAATCAACATTAAAAAGTAAATAGGGGTTATAATGTTTATTACTGTGCACAAGTCTACTTTCTGCTTCAGCCATCTCTCCTTGTCCTCTTGTTCTTTTGATTCAATTAAATGATAATCCAGTAGACACCATTTTTACTTGGATGTAAGTAAATGGATTTCAGAATGGATTATATCTATGTTGTTGTTTATTCGTTTAGTCGCTTCCGACTCTTTGTGACTTCATGGACCAGCCCACGCCAGAGCTTCCTGTCAGTCAACACCCCCAGCTCCCCCAGGGACGAGTCCGTCACCTCTAGAATATCATCCATCCACCTTGCCCTTGGTCGGCCCCTCTTCCTTTTGCCCTCCACTCTCCCTAGCATCAGCATCTTCTCCAGGGTGTCCTGTCTTCTCATTGTGTGGCCAGAGTATTTCAGTTTTGCCTTGAATATCATTCCCTCAAGTGAGCAGTCTGGCTTTATTTCCTGGAGGATGGACTGGTTTGATCTTCGTGCAGTCCAAGGCACTCTCAGAATTGTAATTAAGAATCAGGTTTGCTTGGTTCAGTTTTTCAAAGGCTAATGAATAAAGATACATTTTAAGTTCAAAAGAACAGTAGGTAAATCTATGTATGAGAAAATAATTACCTTGGATCCAGATCTTCACCAATAATTTCTTCCAGTTTATCAGTAAAGTGAATAAACTGAGAAAGCCCCTTCACATGTGTTCTTAAAGGATCAGTTGCTGAAGGAGCATATCCTTTTCCTCCAAGTTCTATGGCACGTATAAATGACGTCGCCATCTAACAAGGAACACATAATTTAGCTATGTAAAAAGGTAGTAGAAACTCAGGGACAGATCTTTTAAATTCTTTATAAACTTTTACTTAATACAAATGCATTAATTGTATGTTGAAAATTGAAATAATTAATCCTTTACTATTTTTCTGTATTTAATCATAATACATCAAATTTATGCCCAGTTTTGCTTTTAGGATCTTAGATTTCAATATGATGTTCTAGTTATCCTTCTGGATTTTCCCATGGCTCTGACAGTAATAATGAGCAAAGATCAATGTTCCTAAGACTGGATGATATGAACACCAGCATTTTCTGTCCTTTTTTTTTTCCCTGCAACATACTGGGAAAAGCCAGTGCATATGGAAGACATTTCCTTTCACATGGCAAATCTCAGCATGTATAAGTCTCCGCTTGGGACTACCCACAAGACCACTGAATATCCGACTCTGGGAATGAGTACTTTTTAGCCTTTTCTGTTTCTTTTACAATTAAAACAATCCAGAGAGTTCTAGTGTATCCCAACAGACATACCCAATTTTTTCTTCTTCTTTCAATAGCAGTGCCAATACATATTGTATCAAATTGTTCAGAAATCCCCAGATTTCAGAAGGGACCTACTATACAATGGAAATAACTGTTGGAAAATAAAATATGCTACAAAACGTAGACCGAGTAGAGGATGCTCTGTATTACAGCCTAACGGCACAATCTTCTACAACTCAAAAATAACCACTAATTATGTTATTTTAGACTGTAACCTTATATTATTTTAAAATAATGGTACAAAGTATAGCATCTCAGCTCATACTTGAAATCTTCTAGGGATATTTGGTTATTAACTGGTAGATGGTTACATTTTGATACTGAATCATGGGAGAAATTGAAGCTGTGGTATAATTAAATTCAAAAATAGCAGGGAAGATTTCTATTGGAATGCTTGGGCTGAACAAGGGATTAATACTTTAAATCAGTTGATTTCTAATGGTTGTTTTAAAGATCTTGAGACATGATGCTTTAAGTTTCACTTACCTCCAATATATGCTTGGCCAAATGTGTAACAGAAACACGTATTAACTAAACAGCATAGCCTGGATGCTTTAGCTGCGGCCAAGATACCTGCACTTTAGCTTCTTTAAGAGATGCAGCAATCAAATGGAATCCAGCAATACAATTTTATAAGGTATTAAAATGAAAGTATGAGTTATATATTTGAATCGTGAAATGAAGAATTGGAATTTCCACCTTCAGAGAAATAACGGGCCCACGTTTTGAAGTGTATATTATAGTTCCTATCATTTAAAAACTAAATTAATTCATTGGAAAATATTATTTCATCTTTATTGGAGACCTCAAAGAATATTTAAGAAGGTTTGGACATTAGATTTCTTATGCTGGCAACGTAAGAAAATTGAAGATTCTTTAACTCATGTGATTTGATTCTGTTCTGTTATAGCTTTGTTTTGGCTTCGAACCACTACATATGTTACTATAATTTAAGGAAGAAATATTATACTTAGAGATCTCAATGCAATGTTGAATATATTCCTAAAACATGGATTTGTTATCTCATGAAGAGCTTTGGCTTAATTCAGCCTTGGATACAGCAAAGAGGATAAATTCTATGTCACTGTGAAGAAAATTTAGATAGCTGGTTTGGTGTAGTGGTTTAAAGGCATCAGGCTAGAAACAAGGAGACTGTGGTCCTGCCTTAAGCACAAAGCCAGCTGGGCCAGCCACTCTCTCTCAGCCCTAGGAAGAAGACAATGGCCAACCACTTCCGAAAATCTTGCCAAGAAAACTGCAGGGACTTGTCCAGGAAGTTGCCAGAAGTCAACACTGACTTGAAGGCACAGAAAAAAATAACTTTACATTTGTTATCTATTTTTTAAAAGTCTGTCTTTTAAAAATGAGAAGATGATGCAATATGTTGCTAAATGGATTGGATTTAACTAAAAACTCCATGACTGAATTAACTTTAGATAGTAATTTACAGTTATTATATGGATCTTAATTAGTTTTTGTTATGTTTAGTATATCATAATGAATACCAGGTGTCTCTTATTTTTTTTTAGATGCAGAAAAAGCCTTTGATAATCTGAATTGGAGTTTTATGTTTAAAGTCTTTGAGTTTATGGATTTTGGAGAACATCTTATCCAGGGAATTAAGTCAATTTACACACCTCAAAAGGCAAACATCATTGTGAATGATGAGTTATCTGAATCATGTTATATACAAAAAGGAACAAGACAAGGATGCCCTTTGTCACCTTTGCTCTTTATTTTGGTGCTGGAAGTATTTAATAGAGACATTAGAAAAGACAAATAAAGGGCTTAAAGGTTAAAAAAGATTCCAGCTTTTCTATATTTTCTATTTTGTATTTTAGCTATACTTTGAAAACAAATAAAACTCTTTTAAAAAAGTTCTTATGTTTAGTTTATTTCAATTGCTATAATATAGTTTTTTCTTCATAGTATAACAACTATTTTTTTGTTGGTGACATATATAATGAAAAGTTTAAAAAAATTTAAAATAGTGAAATAAAAAAACCCTTTTCATTACTAAACAACTGATAGTATATGATAAAGCAATCTTCATTTCTGCCTAAAATAATACTCTATATACATTTGCTTAACCTGGAAAAAGAATTCCAAGTTAACTTGTAACTGGAGGAATCAACTATCTAAAACTATTTTATTACTTCTCTTCAATGTAATCACAAAGCATTGTCTCATACATACCGGAAATATCGACATTTGTTTCTTCTGTGCAGCGTGCTTTAGGTCAGTAAAAGCCTCTCTTCCAAGTCCTCTATCAGGAATGTTTAAAATGTGAGCAAAAGCCAGATCATTTTTGGAGTTAACCAATAAGGTTAAATATGCATACAAAGTTTTCTTCACCATCAATGGCAGCTACAGTAAAATACAATCCTATTATTTTTCTTCTAGATTGCTACAAAAGCATGATTTAGCAATGTATTAGGAAACCTACTTAATACTGTAAAGTAAAATGTGATCCACATATTTTTCAAATTACTGACACCATTTTGAAAAATTAGGTAAGAATTAACACAAATAACTAAACATGTACTGAACAGTTTTATATTATTCATTTTTTTTTCTTTCCAACCTTGCAGCTATGGATCAGTAGATAATAGATATTATTTCATTGCCAAATTGTTCATGATTCAAATGCCAGTTTATGTTCTGAAAATATTCCATTTGATTTCTGGTCAGACTTTTAGAAACCATGCAATACAGCATTTAAAACAGGACCTCCAAACAACAAATCAAAAGAATAGAGGTTTGACACTAACCATTAAAATAAGGAAAACAGCTAGCATAATAATTAATCAAATCTTTATTACGGTCATAGATCAGCATAGCGTAATAACTATCTTTCATAAGAAATGTTATAGTACATGGGATATAAGGTGGAAGTCACAGATCTCACCTCTTCCTTATCCTGGTTCATTCTGCTCATGGAGAGTGTAGAATTATTCTCACTTGTTACATCTGCTGTTCCAGCAATAAATTCTAACAATTGTACCTTTGCAAAGAAGAAATTTCAGAATTATAGCTAGCTTGATAGTCACTTACCTTTTTTTAAAAGAAGCAAGTTATGGGGGCTTCCTGATCCTTGCATAAATCATGGTAAACATCCCAAAGAGAGAGGCTGTTGACAGAATCCTGCGATATTGATACTTGGACCTTTGGGGAAACCTTTCAGTTAACCATTGCGAATCATGCACCATTGGTGCTGAGATCTCTCAAAATATTCCTTTTAAGGCTGAAAGCTCCACCCTCACATTTTTAAAACAGAGATGGGAGAACATAAAAAAAGTGTTGTCCATTTATAAAAAATGAGAAAGAAATACACTGTGCTTTGAGATTCTTGAAATATAAGTAGCAGAACCAATGAACACAATAAGGTAGGATTAAGGTAAGATTAGAATAGACTTAACCTTCCCCTAGACATCTGGGAGGTAGGTTAAAGTAACAAAATTTAAGAAAGATTGTAAAATTTATATATTACTTTGTGGATGCTCAAGTGGTAAACACAAACATGTTTCAGTGCAGAGGAAATAAGATTAAAATCCTAACATTGTTTCAATTAAAGTTGATGCTGTCACAAATTACTCTTCAGCTAATATGTGGCTGTTCCATATTCCATATTTTCCTTTGGGGATTTGCCATTCCAAAGAAACGTAATTAAATGAAGGTATATTTGATAAGCAGTCAACTTCCTTGAGTTAGAAAACGAACAGGACGTTTCATTTTATACAGGACATACTGTACGTTCTTCAACTATTACAGGTAACTATTATTGTGTATAAATACTGAAGTTAGAGAACAGTGTTCCAGGGAATATCCACTGTAGTTTATGCTTGCTTTTCTAAAGCTGACTTATTTTTTCATAGTGATTGTTACATTAACATTTTTATCGGCTGATGCTATTTTTTCTGCATGTTTGATTAATAAGATTTTAAGAAATGTTTAGAAGTGTTGCACTATACCTTGTTAGATACTATGATTATGTAGAGAAAATATTCATACACACACACATATATAGGTGTACAAATGTATTAAATAAAAAAACCTTTTACTTGGATAAGGCCTCAGCTTTAATACCTAGTAATTCTACTAAAATATATCAATGCAGAGAGCAATCTGTAGCTGAAAACCTCATTATCTTACCTTATCAGGCACATACTATAGAGCCTTTACAAAGACTAACAGAAAAACAAATGTAGCAAATGGAGTTAATCTATAGCTTTGCAGTTTCAGGATTATTGTGCAGATAATTTAGCTTCTTTTCAATGCCTTTATTTTGGTTCAATTTCCTGTCAATCTTTCAAATAAAATCACAAAAGATGCTACTTTACAAAAATCCCTATTAGACCACACCTAGTATGTTAGCCATTACTGTCTTGACCATGGTTTGATAAAAAGATTCCACTGCTAAAAGCTATAAAATTTTCCCTCTCTTGCACAAGAAGTAATTTTTATTTAATGCAGGTACATTCAAATCAATGACACATACTTACAGAGGATACAGATCCATTTTTCAGTCCTAGCGTCCCACATTTTATATATATATCTACAAGATCCATCATATTACACCGCTTTAAAAAGCTATCGTAAGCTTTTCTGATGTCTGCATAGTTTTCAGGAGCGTTTGCATTTTCAGGTAATATGCCTAGCTTGTCAGGAACAAGGTAATTCCAAGATAATACCACTTCACTAAGAGATGCTTTAAACTCATCACAAAGCTATAGAAATAAAAAAGAAAGTCATTCAGAATAACTATGTACCTGATGCTTTAGAGCAACATCAGTCAAGATATAAAGTGTTTTACAAACTTAACTGGGCTGAAAGACAGAGCTTATCAGTTACAGCTAAATTTTCCTGATACATTTTTATCCAATTTTGCTGTCAATTATAAAAGCATTCTTCACTGTGAGGTCAGCCAGCAATGACATTGAACCAAGCCACCCAAGTGCAGCTTCATGTTTATCATCTCCTCCATCTTTTACCTTATTCTTGTGTTATTTAATTCATCATGTGATTCCTGCACCTACTGCATATTGCATCTATTTTGACTGGATACATTTAACCAATGCCAAGTGTCACATGCACCACTTGTGAATAAAATGAGCAGGAAATAGAAAACAAGAGAGCAAAGTAGCAGAAAGATCATGGTTGCCATCTGTTATTCCTGTTGCTTTGGTAAGTGGGTAGCCTGGGCTTCGCTCTTCTTCTCATGAAATAAAAATTGTAGTTTTCCAGCAAGCAACTAAGGGTTAATGGCAACTAAGCCATGGATGTTGAGAGAAGGGTAAAGTAGGAAGAATTTCTTCCTGAAGGATAAGACAGACAGAATGGAAATGTGACAGGTGAACATACGACAAAGGACCAAATGTTTTTACATTATATTAGTTGTTGAATTACATTTATACAATGTACCAAAATGAATGACAATGACGCTTGCTAGGGGGAGTACTTCGAAAGTTTCTGTGTGCATGTATTATATATCAAACAATAGCTAACTTTTTCTGTTTGCTGCTTCATCCCAGCAGCACTTGGAGGAATCTAGGATGTGCATGTAGGATTTGTTCCAACAAAACATTCAACTTGTCCAAAAGAAGGCCAAACTGAATTTTGCAGTGGAACGTTTGAAGCTTGATTGTTCAATTCAGAGCTGGAGACAAAACATCCATCTTACACTCCCCTTATTACATATCAAAGTAATTATTTGATCAAGAACCGTAACATCTATTTACATCCATTTTCTATTGCCATTTCAGCCTTTTTCTCTCTCCATTTTCAGTACTTCTGCCTTCCCACTTCTCTCATTTCTTCATATCCATTCCTTTTCCCGCCCCCCAGAATATAAGATTCTGCATATAAGATTTCTCACCAGAGTCTGATCTGACAGATTTCCTTCTGCAAAAACAACTGGATCGTACTCCAAGAACCTGACATTAGTGTTGACTGGGGAGACCCAGGTTCAAGTCCACCCTCAGCTATGGATGCTCACTAGGAGACTTTGGGTCAACATGCTCACAGGATGGTTGTGAAGATAAGAGAGGGAATATTATTTACACTGGCTTGATTTTCTGGAGGAAAAGTGGAAAATATATCTAACAAAGTTGGTCAGTAAATTAAATTATTCCTGGAGTAGGTTACTTGCAATTAGGTCCATAGAAATAATACAATTAGCTGTGACTAATGAGAGCAAGTACCAGTGTGTAACGATTAAGGTGAGGGATTAGGACTGGGAAGACTCATGTCTGTATCCATCTTCCATCCTGGAAGTTCGGTGAATGACTTTGGGCCAATTTCGCACAGCCCAACCTACTTTGCATTCTGAAGAGCCATAAAAACCTGGGCTAGGGTGGTTGGTGCTCCCTTTGTTGGATGTTAACTATTGATGGGATGTTCTGGGATTTGCCTGGTTCACCATCTTGCTCTTCTTTTTCTTTCCCCAAATCTGATTGTGCTTTTTTTGCTTCTCTTATACTGTTTTTATATTGTTTTGGTGTATTATGAGTCACCCAGAGTTGTTTGGGTTCAGGCAGCATCTAAATAAATAAAATGTAAATCCAATTAAAATAAAAAGCTTTTTTAAAAAATTAAAAGACACGTAGTCTGATTTCAGAAGTTTTCTGGAGTTTAAAGTGGCTTGTTCCCACATGGTATAAGATTGCAGCTTAAAGATAGTAGAATATATTTTTTCACTGTTTTTGAAACCAGTTCTTCGAAGTGCAACAGCTAGCTAAGTTCCAATATAATTCAGTCAAACTCTTTTCTCACAAGATGAGGAATTTTCAGGGCTTAACTTTTATTTATTCTGGTATTGTAAAAACAATTTAAATCCAAATAAAAATGCTGTCCAAGTATCAGTTTTCAAGATCAGGTGCCCACCATGACAGCATATTATTCATAGAAAGGACTGTAAGAGTTTGTGGTAGAACTCAGAAAATGTTTTGCTAGGACCAAATGCCAGCTGGCTAATTCATAAAGGAAGTTCATAAAGTTCAACAGCTTAAGTCTGTGATAGACAACAAGAATATCATATTTCACAAGGGTAAAATGAAGAAAAATCTATAATCCTTAAAGCCTTGCAATTCTGACATTATTTCGTAGTAATCATGTTTTTTGTATCAAAGTTAAAAATGAATTTCTTTATAAAACTGATGAATGCATTTTAAAGAGAGATATAACTATGAAAAAATGCAAAAGCACCTTTACAGCTTTTCTTTCCAATCCTTTCAACACTTGCAGTATCTGAATATATTTTAAATATTAGTATTCTTTAGTATTTTTTATGACATTTTAAGTGTTGGTGCCTTCTTACAGTTGTTCCTTCTCTGTGGCTATACCTGTCCCATAGAACAGCATCTCCCCAGAGATCTGGTTGGCAACAACCCTGTTAGACTTTCATAAGGCTCTGAAGACCTGGCTGTTCCCCCAGGCATTTGAGCCAGGCAGTTATGTGAGGTCTTTTGGTGATGTAACTTTTTTCTTTTGGGAGTTACTCTTTAACCAAAGCATCAAGGATTTATATTGTTATGGTGGTTTTAATCTTTGTACACTGTGGTGAGATGTACAGCTCTATAAATCATACAAAATTTTTTAGCCCTTTTTAACTCAGTTGCTAGGCCATTTTCTTAATTTGGATTCTTGATTTTATATTGTTGGGACTTTCACTGAACCTTATATTTTGTGTATCACCTAGAGTGTCTAGGTTATACCTTAACAGATAAAATAAGCCAAAGATACGGTTGAACTTTCCTGTTACTGCATGTGGTCAACTCATATCATAGCCATAATATATTTTATGAGGCAGAAGTAACATTTATATTTGGTTTTACAAACTGTCTAGTCAGACTAACAAGTCTACCTTTTCAGTTTAAAACATACAACATTCTTTTATATATAGTATGTTGGAAAAAAAAAGACAAACAAGGATATTTAAGTTGCATTTCAGAATTACAGATAAAGCTGAAAATGATTAATTTCCTACTTTTCCCTTATTTTTCCTCTGCTTACAATTTTAGGGCATAAATTCCTTTGAGTAAAATTTCTGTGGTTGATCTCACCAGAGAAAGTAAGGTTTCTTGGAAAGGTTTGATGAGATACTTCATCTTTCAACTGCTTGTAGTTGAAGAGAGATTAAAGCAAAAAAGGATTCCAGTGTTAATAATTTTTTAATATATCCCCTTTCCTTTCAGAAGAACTCACAGTGCAGAGCACTGTATAATAATTAAACCATCCAATAAAAATTTTAAAAACCAAGCAAATTGCATTAACTGGCAACAAATTAAAAAGCGTTCTAATCCTTGTGCATTGGTTGCCCCCAAAAGCTATGACCGTTATTTACTATCCAGCCTTTATCATTTTTATAAATTGCTAATTGTCTAAAACCTGGAGGTTAATTGTATTTCCCTTGGGAAGGAATTCCATAATTGGAGGGCCACCACTAAAACATCTCTATCTGGACTAATAGTGAATGAGCAACCCAAAGTTAAGCAGTGAGTTTCCCTTACTTAGGGTGGATTTGACTTTGGGTCTCCCAGACATACATCTTAACCACTATATCATGCTGTCTCTCTCCATGTAATAGAAAACATGTTTCCCATTCAGAAATATGTGAAGTTTGAATGTGCACACCCACTTTTCCTGCCATAACCATAAGAAATATGCTTTATTTAAACCAAGACATTACTATAACTAGCAAATTTAGTAACTGGGGGTTTGTTTGAAGTCTAAGTGATGTACAAATTAAGATATTAAATTAACTCCTTATGAAGCAGCCTAATCAAAGAAGAGAGCAAGATTTTGATGAATCCTTTGCTAGCATTTCATAATTAAAATTTTTGTATTCCCAAACATAATACACAAAACACCATTAAGATACTCTTCAAATATGTTTTGATGACTTATGAATTCAATATTCAGAAAAAAGCTTCCCTGAAATTAATATATTAACCTTCTTATTGATTTCAGCAACAGATAAATGCAAAGCCATCAGCATGCAATCTGCACCACACACAGTAGTCCTTTCTGAGTCTGAAAATAAGCGCCAATTTCTTCGGAAATATTTGATCATATTCAACGTGCTTTCCTGAAGAGGAGTCATTATCCTAAATCAAGAAATAAAGTGTTAAAATCATACAGGACAACTTGCAAATATTTTAAAGGCTAAGAATTCACAATAGCTTCCTTGAGAGAGACAGCAGCAATGGAAAGAAATGCAAAAGTTCAAAATACAAAATTGGACAGGAAACAAAATAGACAGCCTAAAATGGGTCATCAAGGTGACTATGTGGCACAAAAAACATACTGGAAAATAACAGTATTACACTTAAATACAAAGTAGAATCCAATCTGGGCATTGCAGTTCAAGATTTTTGAAAAACTGGTTTTAAAGTAGAATATAAAAGATGATAAAGCAAGGTCTCTCAGCTTGGGTCTTCCCATTAATCCTAGCCAAAGTAACCAATAGTCAGTAGGCACTATGTTTAACGTTTCAGAAAACGAATCTTGAGAAAACAATGTAACTGAGAACAAGAAGCTTCAGGATAGGACAGGACAAAGGGGAGGGAGGAGAAATAGTTTATACTTCATATAATATGATAAATAGAATAAGCATAGGAATTTTAAAAATTATAAACAAATTATTCCTTGACAAACTTATTTAAGATCTAAATTAATTATCTGAATAGGGCTGACTTTTGAAGGCTTTAATGTTTAATGTATTTCTATTTCTATACTGCAAGTCAGAACAATTTCAGGCAGTTTACTTCATAAAAGCACACAGACAAAAAAGCAAAACCTACAGTAAGAATAAAAACAAAGCTGTACCATAATAGTCTATACTGTAGTGACCATTAATTCCACAAATCCTAGTTTGCCAGGCATTTTATTATTTTATAATAATTTAAATAATAATTTTATTATTTAAATAAATAATTATCATATTATAAATAAAATGAATTATTTTATTCATTTACTTGCTTTATATACTTATAAGTTCTGGACAGCCAACAATTAAGATCAACATAAAACAAAAAGCACCCCCTCAAAAATAAGAAACCCATCCACACTATAAACAAAATTGACATTAAAATAATAAACAAAAAATACACAAAGTCATGTGGCCACCATATCCCAACCTTCACTGACAACATGCCCTCCTCCTGCACTAGATGGAACAACCAGGTCTTAACTGCTTTCCTGAAAACTAGAACAGAAGCAGCAGCCTGGACCTTCATGGGGAAGAAATTCCAAACAATGAGGACAGCAATTGAAAATGCCCACTTCTGAGGGCCCATCAGATGACAATCCCATATTGCTTCATAAGATTGCAGAAGTAATGTTTTGTGAGATCACTGAGATACTCTCAAGCTTGTGAAATCCAAAGATGTGGACAGCAAACTCTGTGGAAAGAGGTCAACCACCTGTAGATTACACGTATGCTCTTCTTGACTTCTATGCATGGCCAGAGAAGGCAAGATGTACTGGACATGGGAGGTAACCATCTTGAGAAAATGA
Source organism: Candoia aspera (assembly GCF_035149785.1). Classification (NCBI taxonomy): domain Eukaryota; kingdom Metazoa; phylum Chordata; class Lepidosauria; order Squamata; family Candoiidae; genus Candoia; species Candoia aspera. The sequence goes on along the minus strand of NC_086159.1, from coordinate 22,497,927 downwards.
TGCCACAGGCCTTGAAGGAAGTAGTAGTATCCCGCCCCCAGAAGCCATCACTTGACCTGTCCAACTTAGATAATTATAATCTAATTTTCCTTTAAGCCTGGCACAATTTGTCTATGACAAACCTATGCTGGCTTCTGTTAATTGCAGCATGCCTATTGAAATGCTCACAGACATGCTGCTTTATAATCTAGCCTTTCCCAGTATAGACGTCAAAATGAAAATTCTTGAGGTTTCCTATGTGTTCCTTCATCCTCTTTTTGAAGACTGTAACAATATTTGCTTTCCTCCAGTCTTCTGGGGGTCTTACCTCCAAGAGTTCTTAGTTTATCAAGACAGGTTAGCAATTGTTCCCACTAGTTCCTTTGGTATCCTAGGATGTAACCATCTGGCTTTTAGTTCCTTACATTGCCTAAGTTCTCTCTGACTTATTCAAGTTGCAGGTCTCTCCTTCCCCCACTGACATAAAGATAACCAGCTGAGGCTCCATTTCCCTTTTGAGAGAAGACAGACACAAGACAGGAGTAATTCTCACCTCTCATCATTGCCCTATTATCAATTCACCACTTTCTCCTCTCCACAGACTTAAACCCTCTTTGGTTTTTACTTCTAATGTGCCTAAATAATGCATTTTAAGATATTTTTGTTGTTTCTGTCAAATGAACTCTGTTTAGCCATACAGATGAGCAGTTGGGTTTTTTTTCCTAGATTCACAGCTCTTACCAGAGCAGCAAGTAAAGGCTGCAACCAGAAGAACCTTTGGTCAGCCTCAACATACCTGTCAGTTTTGACCTTTCCTGAACTAGTTGACCCTGAAGATAGTGACTTATGCACTTGACATCTCCTAGTTTGACTACCATCATTTTCTCCATATGGGGCTACACTGAAAATAACCTAAAAGCTACAGCAAGCACAGAATGTATCTACCTATCTGCTGACTGGGGGTAAACCAAGTAGTTTAACAGAGTAACACATGTTGTGAGAGCTACATTGGTTTATAATAGGCTTCTGGATCCAATTCAAACTGCTGGTTATTACCTATAAAGCCTTCTATATCTTGGGTCTTCGCCACCTTCAGGACCATGTGCCCAACACACCAGAGCTAGGAGGAAGCACTGCTGGCATTTAATCCCAAGAGATCAGAGTTCAGGGTCCCAGAAGATGGCTTTCTTGATAGCAGACAGTTTGTATCCCCAAGGTCAAGATTATACCCCACCCCATTCAGGAAGAGTAAGAAGGTACTCTTCTGTGAAAGATCTCTACTATGAAGAATCATAATTAGGCCAATAGCAGTTGTGGGATTTTTAACAGGTACTTTTAATGTATTGTTGTTGCTGCTCATTTTATCACTATAAGCCACCTACATAGTTTTGTGAATAGGCAGCTTCCAAATGACTGAATAAATAGCTTAAAAAATTCTACAGTGATCAAATAATCCATTACCTCTGGATCAATAGGATCTTGGATTGATAGTCAAATGCAGGCATAAAACTTGCCAAATCGTTTTTGCTAATTAAATATTGTCTACTACGTTTTTAAAAAGTAAAAGAATCGCATCCAGCAAAAGAGAGTGGCCTACTAGAAGAGAAAAATCCACCTTCTGCTCCCAGTATTTCTATTATTCCTCTTTCAGAGGCTTCTAACAGGGCACTAAAAGTAAAAATACCCTGAACTAAAAAATGTGATAAATATTTTAAATAAGCCACGTTTCACCTATTCTATACTTATTTGATTCAATTTCAGCACTGCCTGACTCCAACCAAGGTCACCCAATTGTTACATATTATGAAGAGCTAGGAGTATTTTTTTTAAAAAGTGGGGGACAAAAATCACTACCATATACATGCTTGCTTTCCTGCCCATCTTTAGACAAACAGACTGCAATCTAACAGTTCTGCAACACACAATAATTGAATTTACACAGCAAGCTAAGCCAAAATATTGTAGTTTGGTGTGTAACTTGAACATAGCCATAGTGGATGGCAAACCAACACTTAAGGTGTTGTATAAGCCCACAGGCCAACAACATAGTATGGTTAAGCACCTCCATAGTTTTATTTTTCTTATTACTTTCCAGCCAGGACAGCTGTGCCTTGAAGACCACTTTGCCATAGCGTTACAAACATCAGATTAACTACAATTATCCAACGAAGCTAAATAGCAGGCGATTCCGAACGAAAAATGCTTTCACGAAGTCGATTTCGCTGCATAAGGTGTCGCAACGAGCGTAGCCAATTTTTAAAACATTAGAAAAATCTAGGAAACACAAAGCTATCAATGGCTGTTAGTTATGATGGCGATATAATTAATGGGGAGGGGGAGATCGGCGGTAATTTAAATATAACTAATAAATAAAATAAATAACGGATGAGCTTGCTACAATCATGCTGTGCCTGCGGGGTTTACCCATCCGATTCGTTTCCGAAGGTCCTTCTAGCTGCTCCATCCGGGCTTGTGCTATATTTTTTGGATGCCACACCGCTATACTATACAGACTATTCGGATACTCGTGAAACAAGTTATGACTAAGCACAAGAGCAAAGCAGAGCACCGTCCATTTCCCTTAGTTCTTGGCCCAAAAAGCTCAACCCTCAAATACGCTTTTCCACCAGCATCACTCACCTCCTTCAAGCTCACGACGCTACCAAGAAACAAAACACAACAACTCAAGCAGCCGTTCGCGGCGATTCATTTTTAAATGCTCCGGCATCAGCCAATCGGAAAGCGGCAGGCTTTGCGACCCGGAAGTGGTTTCCCACGGGGCGGGGGAGCTATCCGGAAGTACTCCGTTCTGGCGAATTCTTCGCGGGAATTTTAGGGGTAAGGCAGGTGCTGGAGAAAGTTGTCGTTAGTGGCGGGGGTGCGCTCGAAAGACTCTTTCTCTCGTGAAAATCTAGGCCGGTGGAAGAAGAAGCTGGTTCCTCTGAGGTGATGTGAGCTATACAGGGTGAGGCCGTGTAGTGTAATACAGAAATACTCGGTGGTCTTCAGCCCGCTATCTTCCAAGCCTGTGGCCCACGGGGACTTTTGGGGTGATCTGCGCAAGGCCAGGCCGAACTTCGTAGGTGCCGGTGGACGCGGCAGTGGAGGAGGTCTGCTACCCAAGTGGTTAGCTCGAGCGTTTAGCCCAGTCAGAATCGGTGGGAGAAAGAGAAACAAGGGCGTCCCGCTTCCATGCATCGGAAAGCACCTTACTACCACGCGCAGATCTTCTGTCCCGCGATATCCCTACTATGCTTATTTACGTTTACTGGGTTGGTGGGTTTTGTGTTTGGTTTTTTGGGGTTTCTATTTTCTCCTCTCCTCGATAGAAAGTAAAGTTTTTAAAACCCCGTTTTGGAGAGGGAACATCCCTTTTCGTTTGTAGTTAAGCGGGTAATGGTGACGCTACTGGCTTTTGCTCTGGGTTAGGGTTAGGGTTGCCGCAGATTGAGAAGAGGTAGGAACAAGACGCCTTATCTAAAGTAGTTATATGTATATTAACTAAGTTAAGAGCCACCCATTGCGTTTACATGCATCCCCGGGCATCCCTGCACATTCACAGAGATCAGATTACTGTATGTTTTAAAGCTCTGTGTTGTTTGGTTTCAGATCAGGCTATGTGCAGGCTACATTTTGCTCTAATATAAGGTAGGCTGATTATTGTTGGAATACAAGGTATTAAAAACATTGCAGTAATGGGATAAAATGCACCTCCCACACCACAATCTTCTGGCATCCTTGGATTCTGGTTGGTCTTTGTTTCCAGGCCTTCTGGATGAAGCTGATCCAGAAAATGTGTCTAATAATTAGACTGATATGCTTTGTCACTTATCATACTCTATTCACTCTCTGGTCCATTTGCTTTTCTCTGGTGCAATATTAGTTCATGCATTTTCATCCTGTTAGTGTGATTTCTTAAATTAAATTTGCTTTTTCTAGCAAAGTCTTAAGCTTCTACACAAAGCCTGAACCAATGTTCTGAATACTCTGCATTCCAGGTTTATCAGCCTAATACGATTGGTATTAACAGCCGATGCCTATCACTAGGCTAAAATGTGATTCTGTAATTCATGGCTCTCTTAACTCAAAGCGATCAGTTGGGTTAATTCAATAAGCTGTGTTTCAGTTATGAACCACAGTGTCTATGTTGTATGAACAAAGCTGCAAGCAATAAGGTAAAGTTAATGGCAATGTGTTTTCATATCCCATTTGTGAATGGAACATGAGGTAATGCATTTCTTGCTCAAACCAGTTCATGCAAAATATTTACATATTGAAATAAAACAATGCCAATGGCATTGGTGCCATTTAATTTATTTAAACAATTTATATGGCTGCCCATCTGTATCATTAATGTTGCTTTAGCTTTCAAGTCAAAAGGATAAGAGCACATTTTTATCATTCAGATGTAACTAAATTCCAATATGAAAAAAAAAATCAACACAAACTTCTACACGTATGCATTTCTGGCATTCCATTCTTACTCTGTCTCCTTTTTGATCAATTTTGCTCCACTTTTTTTTTTATTGTATTGTTTCTCTGCTCTACTGACCTTATCATGTGATGACTTTTTCATAATTGCTTTCACTGGTTAGCTGGTGCACTTCAAAGCTTTCCTGAAGAATGGCTGGTTCACATAATAATAAGCCAAACAGCCTAGTTAGCATGTATATGCTGCCATATTATTTTGTCTTACGTAATAAGACTGAGCTTCACAACAAGCATAGCCACTTCACTTTCTTATCAGCAAAGCCTCTACGGAATTTGTAAGTTGCAGAGACAGAGGGAACAGTTTTTGAAGCAACCATGCAAGCCTTGCAAAAGGCTCTGCTTTTTTTGTGTTTCAAAGAAAGGTGCTTTATTTATGTTGTTTGAATGTGTTGCAGAATTCTAGTGCATGACTGTTTAGCTAAAGTTTCAGGCTTAGTGTATCATCCAAACCTCAACCAGTTGCCATTTCAGATTTCTAGAAGAATAAATTTGTAATTGTTTGGGGATCTGGTGACAGCAAATTTACAGATTCTAGTTTAGAAAAATTGTATGTGGTGTGCGACTCAAGGAGTAAGAGTAAAACACGCCTAGTGTGTTATGGGAACACATTATCATAATGGACACATAAGGAAAATAAGGCACAGGACAGCATCAGCCTTAACTGGTTTTTTTTAGAAAATAGGCTGAGTTTGCACGTTGCATTGCATTAAGGCAAAAACTGTCTACTTTGTGTGTTTAATTTGTTGTGTGAATACAATCGAGTAACATGTAGTTAACCAAATTGGCTTAGTACAATATATGAACCTTGTCATCTAAAGTAACACAAGCCATTCTACAATGTCTGACCTTGCCACCTCATTTTCCTTTATTATGCAAAAGTTGCACTGGTTTAACTGTAGTTTAAATGATTTAAGTATTTGTAGTGAAATGGAAGAATTAAACTACCAAAGCTATAGATTTTGAGGTTAGGTTCTTAGCTGAAAATGTTCATAGAATTCAGCATTTAGAATTTATTTCCTTATCCAACTACAGAAAGTATCCTTGTGGTTCGTTTTACTGAAGATGAAGCAGGAGACTTCCCGAAGAGCAGCCTATACTGTAGAATGTAAGGATTATGTGCATGTGGTAGAATTCAATCCATTTGACTGTGGCACTGCAGAATCACTGATTGCATATGGTGGCAATAATTATGTAGTTGTCGGGACTTGCAGATTCCAGGTTAGTATACTTTATAATTTTGAAATTTATTTAGAAGCTTTAATAATTTGGAAGCAAAGACTACATTTTGAGCTACATCTGAAATTTTGAGGAAAGTGCTTTCGAAATTCAGTGGAGAGGATATACATAACATAGAAGTTTCCAAAGATAGTTGGTGAGTCCATTGCAGAAAAATCAAGAGTATTGTGCAGTTGAAAGACTAATACATGTATTGTGGCATAAGCTTTGCAGGACTATAGCTTATTTCAGCAAGGGAGCACTTCTGTTCCCCAGGAAATTCAATGATTGGTCTTAGCATCATTCTTAAGCAAAAGAATTACAAAGATCAAATTCATATTAAAGCAGGTAAGCTAGAATTCATCAAGAAGTTCGATTCTAGTACCCATATATTAAACAGACAAAGCATTCTTACACTTATTGGTGCAAAAATATAGGTGTACCCAACAATTAGTAATTACCACAATCTGCACTTCGTGTATTTCTTTATTGTTTGACCTCCTGTGTTCGTTGTCTCCTCCCTCCTCTACATTTCCCAATTATCCCTCATAATCAGTCTCTTATAAAGTAGAACATTATCAGTCAAAGTATATGCTGTAACAGATGTATTAGTTTTTAAACTGCTACAGGGCTTTGTTTTAGCTGTAACAGAAGAACAAACTACCCCTTTAGAAATTGCACAATCTTTCACAAAATTTCAAAAAGTATAATAAACTGTAGATAATGCTTATATTCATATTGTCTCATTGGTAAAGGTCCCTGATAACATTTATGAAATTTTGTAATAAGAACTTGTAATAAGGATTTCTTTTGCATAATATATCTTGTATTTATTTGCTCATTTACTTATTTTGCCTCCCATACCTGAAGGCTCTGGGTAGCTAAGCATCAGTATCAGCATAAAATAAAAAGCACCTCCATCAAAAATAATACAGTAAACCTACCCATAATATGAACAAAATTGATAGTATTAAGATAATAAACAAGAAATATAGTCATGCACACACATACCAGGTTCCAACCTTCACTTGTATCATGCCCTCCTCTTGCACTAGATGGAGCAACCAAGTCTTAACAGCTGTCCTATAGTCCTGGAAGCATCTAGTTCCCCTCAGGAACTCCTTAGGAATGTTGTTGAGAGAAACATGAGTAGTTTTTAAACCCAGCATAGTTACTTTCAGATTCACTGCATATATGCATACTAAGAGTACAAGTATTGCTTCAGTGAAATGCTATGTATGTCCACTTAGAATTGTGCCTTTTTTTAGTTTAGTGGGAGTTATTCCCAGGCCAGTATGCATCAGATTGCAGCATTCACTTAATTGTGGTAATGAAACACAATGTTTACAAGGGAAAAGAATATGCAAGGAATCAGCAGGGTCTCATGGCAAAGAGGTAGGACTGATTTTAACAAGCTTCTCGTTTGTTATGAAGCTTATCAAAATATTGCATATTTCTTTAGGAGGAGGATGCAACAGTGGAAGGAATACAGTATAAAACTCTCAGGACTTTTCAACATGAAAGCAGAGTTGATGCCATTGTGTGGAGCCCAGAAACTAGATTTGATGCTTTACCTCCCCATATAAGGTAGTATGACTAATGAAGCAGGATTTGTTTGTTTGTTATATTAATTACATATCTTGCCTTTTGTCTGGGAGTCCAAGACTGAGTACATAGTGGATCCCTCCTAATTATGCCTCCCCCCTCCCCCAGCAATTATTTAAGGCAAATTGGGGTGAGAAAATGACGACTAAGAGTACACAGAAAGTTCAATATTAAGTCCAGCATTTTAACCACTACCTTGATTCTCTCCATATTATGCTAATGTGGAATAAAACGCTAAAGTTTGGAATTTTGTAGTATGAACCTATGCAAGTTTACTTATAAGTTAATCCCCCTAAATTAAAGAGCGTTTTCTCCAAGTAAATGTATAAAAGATGCAGCTGCAATTATTACTTCTATGTATAGTGAAGGGTTAGTTTATGATAAATGAGTCTTTGTCATAAAACAATACCCTATATCAAGCTCAGTTCTGTGTTAGAATAATGACATGTTTGAACAAAGGAAAAATAGTACTGCCTCAACCTGAAAGCATCTTTAGTCCAGTATTTTGTTCCTAAGGCAGCCAATCTACTACCTTAAGAAACTTGTAAGTAAGATTGTTTATGTACCATCAAGTCGATGTCAATTCTTAGCAACCACAGGATGATCTGTCTCCAGCCTGGTCCTTCAGTTCTTCCAATGGTACATTCATTGTAATCCACCTTGCTTCTGGTCATCCTTTTTTTTCTCTTTCTTTCCACCTTTGCATAATGTGTCCAAAATATGATAATTTGAGCCTAGTTATTTGTTCCTCAGATGAGAACTCTGGGTTGATTTGTTCTAGGATCCATTGGTTTTTTTTTCTTGGCTATCAGTAGTATTCTCATGAATCTTCTCCTATCTTTTTGAAGGCTTTCCTTGCTACTTTACCAAGTGCTAGTCTGCAACATATTTCTTGACTGCTGGTTCCTTTCCTCTTGGTAGTTGATCCTAAAAGGCAGAAGCTATCCCCTCTTCAATTTCATTATCAGTTCTAAGCATGATTCCTGTATCCTGTTCTCATTAATTTGGTCTTATTTATATTTAATCTCAGTCTGTTTTTTTTCATTGTGCTCCTTGAATTTCATTACAAGAGCTTGCAGATTATTTGCACTTTCAGCTATCAGAGTAGTTTCATCAGCATAACACAGTTACTCCTGTTTCTTTCTCCAATTTTAAAATCATATTTATTCCAAACCAGCTTCCCTCAATATATATTCAGGTTATAGTTTGAATAAGTAAGGGGAGAATATACAGCCTTGTTTCACTTCTTTGTTGACCTAGAGCCAGTCTGTTTTGCCATGTTCTGTCTGGACTGTGGCTTCCTAAATATGTGTAGGTTTTACATAAGACAATTAGATGTTCTGGGATTCCAATTTTCCTGAGCACATTTCACAGCTTTATGTGGTCAATACAATCAAAGGCCTGACTATAATCAGTGAAGCATATTTACTTCTTTTTGATATTCTTTGCCTTTCTTAATTATCCAGTGTGCATCAGCAATGATGTCTCTTGTTTCTTGACCTTTTCTAAAACCATTGGCATCTCCATTTCCATGTAGGGCTCTAATCTGTATTTGATGATCCTAGGCATTTTTTTGGTAGCATGTGAAATTAAGAATATTGTGTGAAGTTTTACACATTCTATTAAGTCTCCTTTCTTTGGTATTGGTTTGTAGACTGACTTATTTCAATTTGTTGGCTGTTGTGTTATTCTCCAGATTTGCTGGCATTGTTGGTCCAGATCATACAGTGGAAATTGGTTGGCTTTCTTCTTCTGCTTTAACTTGACTTGGAACTTGCTCATGAGCAGTTCATGATCTGTTCCACAGTCAGCTCCTGGTCATGTCTTTGCTGTTTTAACCTACCGCTTATACCAAATACAATCACTTTGATTTCTGTATATTCTATCTGGTGATATACATGTATATAGGCATCATGTTTGTTTTTGGAAGATTTTGTTAGCAATGAAGGAAGTATTGGATTGGCAGAAATCCATAAACCATTTGCCTTTACTTTCTTAAATGTTTCACTGTCTTCTATTACTTATATACTGTAGCTAACGCAGATTAACATCACCTATAAAATATGTATATTAGTCTTCAATAAAGACTTCCAGATTTCCTAATTTACATTTCCAAATCGATTTGTTACTTATCTTCTTGTGCCATGATGTGCTTTTTTTTCGCCCCCATTTCTTTTTCTTGGGTGTATAAATTATATCATATAGCTTGAGCAGGAAGTATCTTTTCTTTATAGATGATAAATAAGTTGTGCTATATGCCTTTTTGGCTGAAGAACAGGTAAAAACACTTTAAATAAACAATTACAGACTACCTCCTTGGCTGTGATCTGATATGTATACAGTATGTACAGGTAGTCCTTGCTTATCAACTGCCTTGTTTAGCAACTGTTTGAAGTTACATTGGTGTAAAAAAAAAAAAGCTTTGTTACCAATCCTCGCATTTATGACCATTGCAGCATGCCGCAGTCACATGATCGCCATGTGATCAACAACCAAAGGGGAAGTGAGGTGGTAAGCCCATCATTGTCATGTGATTTTCCACTTAGTGACGCAGTTGCTGGTCCCAATTGTGATCGATAAACGAGGACTATCTGTATTCCAGATATCTAAGAATTAAATGATGTGCTTTTTCATGATAAGGTAAAATTACTTTGAGGAAATAAAACACATCTGTAACATGTCCACTGTTACATAAAATGACAATGTTCATAAATTGTTTCATTATCTTAGATTTTGTACTGCTGCTGCTGATAGGAAGTTAAGGTTATTCACATCGGACCTCAAAGATAAGAACGAATATAAGGTGAGAAGAAGAAATAAATTATAACAAAAACTGGCCTCTCTTTTAGTACTTATTTATAAACAAATGAATTAAAATTGCACGCTATGGCCGTAGGATTTCTCACATTCAGTAATGTTGAATAGACAAGCACATAATTGCATTGTATCTTGTATTTTTAAAAGGTGATACTAAGGTGGCAGTTTTGAAGCACATTCATGTTATAAAGCATGATAGTATTTATTTCAGCCCTTCAGAATTAAGTGCCATTTTATGCTTCTCAGTGCACATTTTAAATAAAATCAAAACTTTTTAAATAAAATTTAAAGTAGTTTGAACTATGAAGAATGAAGGTGAAATTAATTATATGACATATTCAAGAAGAGGTGGACAGAAAGTACAAAAACTGGATATTGTGTTAGACCTTTGAAGTCTATTGGCAAGGATTTCTTACTCCAGTTGTTTAATAATAGCATTAACAAAATGTATTTTCTCAAAATGTATTTTTCAATGCTTTCAGTGTTGACAAACTGTGAACTATTTCAATTCTGATACTGTAATCCCTCACTTCAGAATCCTTTGATTTTCAATGTGTGTTTTTTGATCATGCTCAGGGTGGTAGATCTTTGGATTTTAGTAAACATGGTTCCATATACTGAAGCAATCAGCAGCAATTCAAGTATGAATTAAGCATATAACTGTTAAGATTTGATAGGATAAATAAAAATGAACAGAACCAATGGGCTTAGCAATACAGGTAGTCTTCAAGATATGACGGCAATTGGGACCAGGATTGCTGTTGCTAAGTGATGCAGTCGTAAAGCGTGATGTCACATGACTGCATCACTTAGCCATGGCAGTCCTGTTAGTCCCAGTTGACGTAACCCCAATACGTGCAGGTCATTATGCGGGAAGCAGCAGGAGTCACAGGTAAGGAATGTGGGGGTGCCACGGGGGTGGGGGAGGCCCTGGGAGGCCTGGTGCAGGCCACGTGTGAGTTGGTGAAAGGGGGTGCTTCAGAGCAGCATGATTGCATGAAGGGCGGGAGAGAAGGAGGGCGTGGTGCGTACAAGTGAAAGCGGGGAGGAGGACACGGTGCATGCGAGTGAAGAATGTCCCGGGGGTGGGGGAGACTTGCAACTTTTCCTGCCGGCTTCCCCACTGACTTTGCCTGTGGGAAGCTGGTAAGGAAGGTCGCAAATGGCGATCATGTGACTGTGGGATGCTGCGACTGGTCATACATGTGAGCTGGTTGCCAGGTGCCCAAATTTTGTTCACATAACCACTGGGGCACTGCAATGGCCAGAACTTTGAGGACTAGTTGTAAGTCCCTTTGTTCAGCGCGTTCGTAACTTTGAACAGTCACTGAAAGAATGGACGTTAAGCGAGGACTACCTGTATGTCTCATTAACATTTGGACCTTACTTGTGAAATTAGACACAATGTAACCAAAAAAACCAGGGTGCAAGAGCATTAATGCATCCAAATTATGCATTTATGATGTATTGGTATGCTGGTTCTGTAGCATGTGCTAGGAAGCCAGTTAAGAGACTGGGGCCATGCAAGAATGAAATAATGGCAATTGCCAAATCCTCTGAAAGTGGGACAGAAACCAGATAGAGGTGGTATTTAACCATTCTAGTGATTTAGATTTATTTATCACTGGGCCTGAAGCTTCTAATAGCACAGATGGCTTTATTTAGAATGGAGTTAGTGTTTGTACAGGCTATTGCAGTGCAGTTCATATGATACCATACTTGATGACAGTTTGAATAAACTAGATCTAAACATGCCAGATTGTCTTTTTGCAGAACTAGAACGATGTTGACTTCATTTCCCTCAAAGATACAATTGTTTCAACCAGCAAAGTCCTAAGACCTAAACGACTTGAGTCCTGGCCTTATATCTCGATCCTAATCATGCTGTCTTCTCCTTACTGTGCCTTAGAATGATGTCTTCATTTTACCTTTGCTGATTTTACTTCTTTTAAAATGCCATCTTTTTCTTAATTCCATAGTAAAAAAATACTTCTCCTTTTTCTTAACAGACCTTGGAAGGCCATTCAGATTATATTAATGATTTGGTATTTTCACCTAATGGTCAAGAAATTGCAAGTGTGAGTGATGACCATACATGCAGGTATATATTCTGTTAGTGAAATATTACTTTAATTGTTTATGTGTATAAATGTAAAAAAATAGAACATAGAAAATCGATATTTAGAGAATATATATTCTCATATATATATATATATATATATATATATATATATATATATATATATTGGATTTTATATTTATTTATTGCATTTTATAATTGTAATGTGTTTGATTTTTATGAGATTTTAACGTTTCTGGCCCTAGTATGATTTTATTATAAACCACCCAGAGTCCCTCTTTTGGGGAGATGGGCGGTAATTAAATTTGAATTTTATATATATTTATATTTATATTTGTAGCATTTAGATGATTGTTATTTTTTGTTCAGAATTTTTTTGCTGTTTCATTTTTGTCTTTTTTGGCCTATTTGTTTGGGGGTGGGTTTTTGGGGGGACACTTAGAATAGATCCATGCTATAAGAATGAAGGACAAGAGTATTCCAAGTTGCTGTTCTCCTTGCTCTTCCCATCCCAGTCTTTGCCAAGACGTGTTCCTCTGAGCGTCATCCTGAACATTCAGTAGTTTCAACTCTTTGGCAGTTGGACATGCAGTATTTTCTATTCCTATTTCCCATCTCTTAACAGATTATCTCTGTTCTTATCCTTCATTTTGTATTATTTCAGTGGTTAGGATCATGCAGAACTGTATTGAAAGTACTGTTTTTAAAACTGCTCGAATACGAAAAGTAACTTATTCCATGATTCAGTATAAATGTACCAATTATTGTGCCAGTATGAAGATGCCCCCAAGATAATGTTACAGTGTCATTAGTAATGCCAGAAATGAAATATTCTATTAATGAAAGGATAGTGCATGATATTAGCATATACTTTAACTAAAAAATAATGTATTCTGCCTTTTATGGAAAGTCTGCCATTCATTCAACTACTTGAATATATTTTTTTAACATTGGTCTTTTATCTGTTTTCATATTTTATCCATGTGTAATACTCTGATCTTTAAAAACAACTGATATTAGCGTTAAAGCAGTCACACTATACATTGTAACAAACTGGTAAGGTTGCCAGAGCACTATTATCTGTACAGTATTCATAGAGAACTCGCTGACATGGCTCTTTGGGTCTCGGCCAATGTAACCTGTAATAGTGAAGTTCCAAACATTTACTTAGAAGAGTCTCATTCAGAGTCGTGGAAAATGTTGTTATCAGGACATAAATAAATATATTTGCAGATGGTTGGTATGTACAGTACTTCACTGTTTTAAAAGCTGCATTTATGTTTTTCCCATAATAACATGACTTACTGATAAAAATAGCATGTAGAGATACATAGCTCGTGGTTCTGAATCAAATCATCTCTTAAATTCAGCTATGTCTTTACAAAAAAGAATCTGCTAAGGATGGTCCACAAAGCCTTATGAATTCTTGGGATTTAACAGGGAAAAAAACAAAGTACTGTCATCATTTCTGGTTGTCTAGAAAACTAAGCTAATTACTGAGTCTCTTCCAGTTTATAAGAATTATTCCCAAGTTTAGTTTAGATGTGCATGATGATCTGTTAGCATAATTTTAGGCTGTTTTAGTATAATACCTGTCCAGTGTTTTCATTACTGATCTGTCACTTACTTTTATCTTTTCCTTCATGATTTTGTTGCCTTACAGTGGCTGAAATTTTAAAATATCTATTGCATCCTCCTTTTATTTTAAAAAAAAAAACCACACACCTGTGCTTCCTTGGATTGTAGAACAACAATAATAATACCAACAACATTAATAATGCTCTTTAAAGTGTTCAGAGCACTTCATTTCTTTTCCTTGTAACACTCATCTGTGGGGAGGTCAGTATTGCCCCCATAATTCATAAGGATCATTGGGTCTGAAAAGCTGAGGTATAAACCTTTTAGATGAACAACAGAACTTGTTGCAGTAGAAGGGAAGTGAGAAAGTATTCTGAGTATATTCTGTAATTGAGTGTGATGTCTATATTGCAACAAAATATAAAGCAGATTAAAGCACTGAGTCATAAACTGTAAAACTGATACAATTCTCTCTGGCTTCTTGGGCTTGGGAAGGGGACCTGATTCTTTGGCCAAAATGATTCACTGTCTTGAATTATACTATGCTTCATTTCTGAGTGCATAAATACACACTCAGAAAGTGTTGATTTGGCTTGGAAAAATCTACAAAGTAAAACTTCTGGCAGCAGAAGAAAGGGCTTTGTCTGCAAATTACCTAATCAAATAGATATTCTTTGTTTTTACAGACATACACTTTAGAAAAAGGGTACTAATCTCCAAATTTGGAGACCCCAGGATTTGAATTAAGCTATTGATTATATATTAATTTATTTAATCTAATAGCGTTTACATTATTTTATTGAATGAATTTTCATATTGTCATATTTTTTTACCTATGGTGGTTGGCCAGCACCACAAAACAGGGCATAAATTTAAGTCAAACTTGTATATGTTAATTTGTACATGTATACAGTATGCAAATTGAGAGTGCTATTTTTATAATGGTTCAATCAGTAATTCAAATATCAAAATTATTTCATTGTCAATATCAACAAATTATATGTTAAGAAAACAATTAGTAGTATAAAGAGAGTGTGAATGAGTTCTGGAGACCTGTAGGGACGACACCTTGAGAAATCTTAATCCTCTTTCTTACTCCTCTGTCAAAAGAAAACTGATTAAGATATTGACAAACGGCCCTGCAAATGTAGAGCAGATTCATCTTTTAATGTTGTATGATAATTATTTTGGTTACCCTACATGCATAAATATTCCAACATTCTTAATGCTTTAATAAATTTCAAATTCTTAGATAAAGCCAAGAAAAGCACATGTATCCATAACAAGCAGAAGCTGATCTAGGATGATGTCAGCCTTCTGAATTTCAGACCAGAAACTGGCAGTTTTAGGACCAGCCACAAAATATTTCAACTCTGTGATTATGTCTCCAATATCAAAAAAAAGTCTTGTTAAGCATTCTCTAGAGTGTCCAGTACAAAACATCGTTTTTCTATTGTAGTAAGTACATATTAAGTTGAAAATGTAACAGTTTCGCTGGTTTACAGAAACAAGATATTCAGATTGTTATTTCTAAAACCACATAATTAATACTGAATTTAGCTTCTTGTGAGAAGTTACTGGCTTAGGACCCTCAGTTAATTTTTCAAGGACCATATCAAAAGTTGGTATCAAGAACTAAAAGTGCAATAAGAAACGCTGCTGTTGAATAAACAACAAAAAAGCACCCTAAAATAGATCAAACTCATTTTAAGTAGGGGTGTGCAAAATATATTGAACTTGAAACACTTCCAATATTATGAGAACATCTCTTGGTTTTTGAAAATTTTAAATTTGACAGATGTTATATACCACTAGTTTTAAATTTTATAAAAGCTTCAAAAACTGTTTCAGCAATGCTCAGTTGATTCAAGGTAGTAATAATATAAGAGGCCCATGTTAACTGCCCAGAGTCCCTCTGGTGGGAGGAGGTGGGTGGCGACAAATTTGATAAATAAATCTAAATAAAAGATTCACCAACTATTTTTAAAGCAAGATTATTCCATAATGTAAGCATTTCATAGGTAAAATATATTTTTGCAATATTATTCAGAAATATATTTCACCATTATGGGGAAAGCTGTAAGCCAGTGCCAGTTGTAACCATGAGCAACCTGTGGCCTTTTTCTCCCTTCTGATGCTTCTTTATCTTAATTAACTTGGACCGCAGAATCTTTTGGAATGCCTTTCATTGGATTACATACTCTGACGCTTCTAATAGTCAGCTATCCTGAGTTAAGTAGTGCATATGACCATCTTAGTTTAGAGATGAAGCAGAGTACAAATAGGATATGGTATTAGCTGTGATGAGCACATACTATATATTATAGCTTTCTCCTATAATTATATTTTAGGACTCTTTTCTCATTGTTTTTCTTATCAACTTCATAGCCGTCATCCACTAATATTAATTAGCTAAAATATATGTAGATTCTATCTTCTGTCAACTGCATTTGAGATTGAGAAGACAATAAGATCTTTCCTGTGACAGGAAGTGGGAACAATATGAAACCTCCTTAAACCCTAATCTTTTTTTATTATTATTTTTAGAGTCTGGGATTTGGAAGGAAACTTGAGAGCTTATTTTGTTCTACGTTCTCCTGGAATGAGCGTGGGCTGGCATCCTGAGGATGCATTCAAGGCAAGTATTTTACTCTTATGTAAGAGAAATAAACATAAATAAAATCAGTCTTAAAGCCAAGTGGTATAAAAATTAAAATAACTCTCCTAAATTATAAAATTGCAGTCCCAAGTATGAGTAACAGCAGATGTATTCAGGGGAAAATTTTGAGCCATAAATGGATTTTCGGGGCTGCCTTATAAGTCAGCATTGATAGGGCTTGATGAATCCTAGGTAATCGAAAAAGTCACCTTGATAACTACACATTATTTGAAGTAAGTGCTGACTTTCTTGCCTCTTGCAATGTCTAGTGGACATGAGAGCAAGACTGGGTTCTTACGTTTAATTTATGGTTGCATTTTAAAGCCAGTTGGAATGCGCTACATCTAAGCATGATCTGTTTTGTGACTTTATGTTGCTGGATGGTGTCATGTCCTTTAATCTTCAGCTCTTCCCATATTTCTGATACTTTATTTGGGTTTATGATATATTGCTGAATTGGCTGAATTATAATAAATGATGAAGGTAGCCTCATACCAAGTTTTTTCTTGAGTTTGAATTCCATTTTCGAATGTTAGACGTACAGAAAAATATCAGAACTTAATTATAATGATTGCACTGTTGTTGTAAAGCTTCACAGGAGAAAAAAGTCTTAAGTAGTGCTATATCCCAAGAGTTGCCACTGACTGTTGTCTTTCATTTGTAGTTGATGGTAGCAGAAAAGAATGGAACAATAAGATTCTATGATCTTGTGACCCATCAGGCTATCTTGTCTCTCACAACTGATCAAACACCACTAATGTCAGCAAGCTGGTGCTTAAAAAACACTTTTAAAGTTGGAGCAGTTGCAGGGAATGACTGGTTTATCTGGGACATTACTCGATCTAGGTATTGCAAAATATTCCATGTATTTTTTTTGTACTTTGAAGTTTCAGGATAATAGACAATTATTTAAAAGGACTGCTTTTTTTTAACTTGCACGAAATATTTCTCTATTATTCAAGCTGCATGACCTATTTATGATGTTTATGTGATTCAGAAGTGCAAAGAAAAAAAGGAAATGCTTAGGAGATAGAGTCTCTAACTCATTTTCTGTAACTATAGGCCTTAGTGTAAAAAACGACTACACTTTAACTGTTGATTTGAATTTATAGGAGAATATTAAGATGGTTAACATAATTTTTATGACATAAAAAGAGTGAATTGCATTGTAAAAAGAATAGGTTGTCTAAAAATCACTTATCAGTGTACAAAAATAACTTCCTTAATTTGTATTTGCAGTTAGTATTGATATAAAAAACCAAGAAAAGGAAAATATGGACAGATATAGAGATATAAAACCAGGGAAATGCTTGCAATGCATTTCTTTGCTTTGTGAATCATTTCCTTTGTATCCCCAACTAAATGGGTTCAGTAAAGAGAATTAGAGGTGTGTTTTGTGGCAATTCTTTTGTATGGTACTCAGACCTACATATTTTCAAAAGTAATTTCCATGTGAAGTGCTTTTAAATTGTGTTGGAACACAACAGTTTTGTGGTTTTTAAGTGCCAGCCATTTTTACAAATAAAATTGTTGGATAGCATGCATTTCTGATTGTTATCTCAGAATGAGGTAATGCAGTCCAAATTGTGCATGACCTACTTCTTGGAGGGAATTATGATTTTTATTATTAGAAATTACCTTCTCTTTTTTCTTTTTAGTTATCCTTTAGATAAGAGGCCTGTTCATGCAGATAGAGCCAGATTATTTAGGTACGTTTTATTTAGATTTGTACTTAATTGATGCAGTTGATTAACTGACTTTTCTATTAATTTTTGTTATGGGACCACAAGACTCAGCTTTTGCCAATATTTACAGCTCCATTTTACATTTCAGAGATAATTGTGTACTTTCTCCTTTGAAGTTGTATCCTAAATTGATTGTTAATATTTTCATGCTTTCTGTTAGTCTAACCTGATTTTTAGTGGTTGGGAACTCTGAGAATTGTGATCTTAAAACATTGGGAGACTACCCAGCTTTGCAAGGATTCAGTTGGAAAATGAAAGTCTGTTAAGAAAATGGGATGCAATAGGAGGTAAGGGAGAATTGTGGCACAATGTATAATAATTTTTACATTAGTTAGAAGGGGCTATTTAGCCGTGATGTCCAAGCCCTTGCTCAGTGCAGGAATCCAGATTAAGGCATGTTAGAGAGATGCAACTCCATCCCAAGCACATACAATGAAGGGGAATCTACCACCTCTTTGGATAATTGGTTCCACTGTTCAGCTGCATGTCTTAGTGTTAGGAATATTTTCTAACATTTCATCGAAGGCTGCATTCCTGTAATTTAAATCCATGATTTCATGTCCTGAAGAGCAGATTTAGGACATAGGCCCCTTAGAGATGCCCAAGTAAGCAGCATAAAAATGCTGGTAATAAAATAAATAAGACTTAGTTTCTAGTCCCCTGAACATTTTATTTGACTTTCTCTGAAACTATCACAATTTTCCTGATCTTTCTTAAGGTATGGTGCCCAGAACTGCACAAAGTACTTGAGGTTGGGTCTGGCCACAGCATAATATAATGAAATAACTACTTTCCATGGTTTTGGTATTATATATTTCTGATGTATTCTAAAATTGTATTTACATCTTTTTGCAGCAACATCACATTATTATCTCATGTGCAATCAATTACTGTTCCAAGGGAAATGCAATTGCTTTGCAGGAACAAAATACAACACAAAACATTCAATACCTATATGAGGAATTGATAATTATTGTACCTTTTCTTTTACATGTAAATACGTACACATTAGGCCTATGCCAAGTATTCAGAAGGGGAATTTAAACCATATCAGTATGAAAAAGCATCCCGCTTTAAGTCTTAAAGTAGCTGTGTCCTTTGGAAAGGTCACTCAGATGCTTCAAAAAATGTCCATGATTGTGTATATGCATAGACGACACTTCCCTGGGACAACCAAAAATTGAAGCCACATACATACACTGATAGCCGAGGACAGCCTTCCTAATAGCTGCACAAACCTTCCAAAAGATGTGGCTGCTTTAATGCTTTCCCTACATTATTTAAAATATTTTGAACAACCGTAGCATACTTTTCTGGAAGTGATCCACTGAATGAAACATTCACTGGAAAAGATTTAATATGTACCTGTGTAACTCTCTCACTGAAATGATGAAATTCAGAAGTGCTTAATTTTGACTGATTCATAACTATATTTAATACAATCTATTTTAAAATTTTGTTAAGATTCTTTTTATGTGTTTAGATGGTCCCGAGTGAATGAAAACTTGTTCGCCACTACTGGCTATCCAGGAAAAATGATTAGTCAACTTCTGGTTCATCATTTAGGCCACCCTCAGGTAAATTTATGAAAATCGAAGATGTAAAAGCCATTTTTTAAAAATTTTTCTAAATTACAAATGTTTCTTTAAACGACTTAGTACGATTACATAACAGATTAAGCATAATCCAACGTGGGAATTTTTTTTGTTGTATTTTCTCTCACTTGGAATTCATATGCTTTGAATCTACTTTATCAGAACATCTCAAGGAACACTGCATTTGTAGTGTCAAAATGAAAAAAATGATCGGCTGGAATTCAGAAAGCTACTTTAGACATTTGAAGGTCTTTGGCATACATGTGGGGATTTTTTTTTAACTTTACTGCTTTTAAACATTAGATTCCTACAGTGCAGTGCACAGTGTTCTTGGAAATAGCTTCAGTTTAAAAACGAATTAAATTGGAAATTGGCAGCTCAAGAAGCAAAGTCCCTTTTAGATTCTGGTTGTAGAGTGTTAGCGGAGAATATTTTGAGCACCCGAAAACATATTCTATGTTCACCTGGCTTTAGCAGGCAAGCTGTTCAATATAAGGTTTACAGTGTGACAAGTAATTAGCTTTTGACATTGTGATTGAGTTCTCCTGAAATAATATTGTAAAATTTGGCCTTTGTGGCTTACCATATGAGTTGAAGTGATCATGAAACTGAGGTTTTGAAAGTAAAGCTGAGTCTACTGAAAAAGACTTTTGAGAATAGATTATTCTACCACAATCCTCTGCGTTCAAAAAGGAACACGAGGATCAAGAAAATTAAAATCACATTTGTGTATTTTGCATCATGTATTGCAGCTTACACATGGTGCACATTGCACAGATTCAGCTCTGATGTCCAGTGAATTAGACTTCCACAAAGCAATAATGGGAACAAGTTAATAGAATCATTAAGGTAAAGCTTGCAAAGGAGTTTGAATTTCACTAAATTCTTTACCTGGTAGAATGAATATTAGAAGTCTACAAAAATAGCATTAGTGCTTATGCTTTGGTTTAACATCTAAGGTCATACAATAGAAGAACAGCTTCTACAGATCTCAGTGTATCTACATGTTGGTGTGGCAGCAGACATTTCTGCCTGCCTCCTGATTTTCCAAACTAAATAGGGCTTTAAAAGTCAGTGTTAATTGTGCTTGGAAGTGGACTCATAACAATTGCATTTCTTAGATATCCATGAGTGTATTTTGACTGATTTTGTTGATCTCCATCTTTGCCAGAGAAGATAAGCATGAGAAATACTTTGAAAAGCATGAGAACTATTTAGTCACCAGTAGTGGCCAGAGCAAATGCTTGAAAAGTTTACAAGCATCATCTGTTAGTTCTGGTATTTAACTATCAGAGGTAAATAGATTTTGAACTTGAAGTAAAAGGGCTAGGATATGACAAATTCAAATCTAGGTATTACTGTGGAAAAACATTCAAATTCATATCAACCCTTGAAATGACATGACAAATTTCACAAAACAAGTAAATGAAGGTAGGTTCTGGATGCAGTGTCAAGAACATGGTAGAGTATAGTAGGTTCTAGATGCAGTGTTAAATCTTTAAAAAATATTGGGAGGACAGTCTCAATTTATCTTGGACTTTGCCTATATGCGCTATAGATTTTTAACTTGTATAGCTCGTTCTTTGCTAAAGCATTATCTTCTGGCTTCTAGTTACCAGTTTAGAAGCAAGCTGTCTTGAGATTTGTGAATTCTGAAGTTATGTCCAATGCTCTTTACTCAACTAAAGAGTATTTGGAAATTTCTGTTGAAGTTGTCTTACTATATTCTAGATCTTGAATAGCAAGAATAACTAAACTAATTAAACTATTTCTCTCTGCAGCCTATCCTTATTGGTTCTGCACCCTTAGGATCTGGTTTAACCTGGCATAGGACCCTTCCGCTATGTGCCATGGGAGGAGATCATAAAGTGTTCTTTTGGGTGACAGAAATGTAAAAAATGGTATGTACAATATAGTGGTTGTGTTGGATAATGATTAGGAGAGGGGAGAGTTAAAGTAGTATACTGTAGTTGATTTATTTTACATTGCTATTATATAGCTATAAAATGGATATATACGAAGACAAAGAATGCTTATCTCTTCATGTTTTCAGGGCTATAAGTTCAGTCACTGCCATCAGAGCAAATGTTTTGCCTGGGGAAAAAGTGTTTGCAGTGAAACATGGCTTTTGAACAAAGTTCTGCAGATTTTAGATTACTTGATTTCTAGGACTAGAAGTGCAGCTGGATTTCACAGGGCATTGTACCCAAAGTTGTCTATGCAAATGTTATTGAAATACTCTCTTGTGCAAATTCTCATTTGTTTAATAGGAAGTGCAGTCAAGAGAAACAAGCAAGATAGATTGCCTATATGGAAAGATATAAGCTTTTATATCATTACCAGCAAAATAATGTAGTTGGCTAAGAGTGTTGGTTCAAATCCCACTTCAGCCTGGAATGTTCATTGACATAGCATAGCAAAATCTCTCACAGTGAACATTTCTTAGTAAAAATTGATTCCTGATATGAATGTGTATGTCTGTGATACCAAGAAATGTCATGCTAACTCTAGATAGCGAAGCATGATGTGGTTGCAATAAATAAGTTCATTTATTAGCCACTATTGTGATATATTTTACCACTGAATATATCAAGAAAAAAGACAGATCAAAAACAGGAACAAGCAGTCGATTTCTACAAAGAAATTAAATTGTACACCTAACAGATTCTAAATGGGAAAAGAAATCATATTCTCATTATGGAAAATAGGAACCATTAACAACAGTAATACTAGTTATCAGTTATTAGCAAGATCTGTAATTGATAACTAATAAACATCAAAATACATGTTAAGGTCTGGCTATGTGCAAGTGAAGAGATGTATTTCCTGTTGAAGAAATACCTCCCCTACTTACATGCTTCAGAATAGGATACCAGAGAAATTTATTTAGGGGAACATTTGTGTAGAATACTGCAGGACAAAATATCAGAGTAGGAATAATAGAAGAATAGAAGGGATGTTTGTCTGTCTGACTGCAAGAAAATAATTCCTTCAAATTTATCTAGCAAGAAAAGATTTTTGAACTCCACTTACCATATGCCCACAACAAAACTGTTTTAGCTACATATACAATACACCTTTCATTAAAAACAGTGCTAGTTTCTGTTAATTTAATTATCAGATTACGCATATGAATTATACATGAGACTGAACATTTTAAAATACATTTTCTGACTTATTTTAGTACTAATACTAAAAACTGTAGGCTAGTAAGCAAGAGAACTGTAGTTCGTTACATGGGTACATGCTACAGACTGAGCAACAAATTTACAATCATATTGCAATCACCAGGATGAGTAAAATAGTTGCTTGAATAGACAAAGTAAGAGGTGAAGTGATCACTGTGATTCTTTTTTGTTAAGAACCATTTTCCTGGGTCAAGATAAGCTCAAACTTTGATCTTTCCAGGTTGCTAAATAATGGCAAAATCCATCCCTCAGTTGCATGAGCGTTAAAAATCCCATAAGCTTCCATTCATCTAGTTAGGACCGGCACAAGACAATGTTTTTGAAGACTAAGCTGTGATAAAGACTATAATTTTCACACTGCAAAATTCAAACGTAATTTATTTCACATGGAAGTTAATAGTATGTGATGGGACAGGGTTATGATACAAACTCAGATGATACAAATCAGACACAATGAGATGTTTTTAATTAAACATGTTCGAAATTCATTTGCTTTTCTAAGCTGCAATGTGTTATTATCACTTCATTTCATTTTAAAATTATGACTTTATTAACTGTCTGACTTGTTGCACAAATATAACAAGGCTACAATAAATTAAACATTCTGTAAATATATATTTAGAGCACTTATTTTATTTAAATGTTAATGTTTTATTTGCTTACAGATTTGTATTGCCTACCACCAGGCTGCCATCTGTCCTTAACATATCTTTATATATTCTCAGTCAAGAAACAAAAAAATTGTACCTCAAAGCTTGAAGAAATCATCTTTAAAAAATACAAACAGTTTGTTCTTTCTAAAAGCTGTTAATGTACTGATTAAAAGAACTGTGTGAAAGTTTATAAGAAAATTTAGCTGGAAAATAATATTTTGATGGATTTGTAATCAGTTGCTGTACTTCAAAAATCCATTTTGTGCATCTCTGTTTTAATTAAACCATTAGCTTATCTGTTACTCAGGGTTTTTGAAGTACACTATCAAATTTCCTGGGACATTTCTCTTTGCACAGTATTTCACCTTTAAATCATTCTCTGAAAGTTTCTCTTACAATTTTCCTACAGGTTAAAGCAGACACAATAATGTCAACGACTACAGAGTTTAGCGTGTAATCCTCTTTACTATAGCATGGATTCATACGTTCAGATCACTAGGACATTTTCTGCATCAGGACCTCTAAAACCTCAAAAGTAGCTTAACAAGTCGATCTGAAACATGCAGGAATCAGAGGAAACTGAGTTTTTCATTTCAAATAGCTGAAAGTCACCCATATCATTTCTCTTGTATATTTACTTCCCAATCTAATATTGTCATGTCTGGTAGATATTTATGGACAGATAATACCATCTTCTCTTCTAAATCATAAAACATCCTTGCACCAAAAACATTTATCAAAGTATAAATTAATTTTACCTATGTGAATCTAGTGGATGTTTCTGATGTTTGGAATATTTGTGCATTGACTTTAACAATCTATGTTAGTTTGCAGAGGTCTTCCTATCTATGCTGTTAACATCCCTCAGCTTATACCCCTTCCTGACTCTCATTTCTACTGAGAGACTATCAGCTGATACCAAGAATTTAAAATTTTGAAAAATGTATGTTTATGTCAAATTAATTTTAGGGTATATTTTTTTAAAAACTCAAAAACCTTTTCATTTCATTGGCTTTTGTAATCAAATGTTTTATCTTTGTGACTTTTTATATCAAACTAATATTTTTCTTAATATTTTCTTAATTTTTCAAATTAAATTGTGCAGGAAGCTTCCTCTGTTACAAATTAAAGCTAGTTTAGCTATTCAATATTTAAACTGATTTGGGTTGGTCCGTTCTGTGTCCAGTTGAACCTGAGACCAGAACACTTTACATCAGGTGTGTCCAGCCCACGGACCACATGTGGCCCTGAACAGCTAGTAATGCGGACCGAAGGATGAAGCACACAATGAGTAAAGTTAGAATTAAAATTTCTGATGAGCACCATGAGAACTCACTGAGAATTGCAACCACTTTCATCGAACCGGACATTGATGCATTAGTTTCACAAAAACAAGGTCAACTATCCCACTAGTTTTATGTTGCCCTCTTTTTAAAAATTTTATAATAAAAAATATAAAAAATAAATGAAGTTTTATTATTTACATACATTAACTATATTATATATTTTATGTGTGGCCCAAGACAATTCCCTTCACTCAATGTGGCCCAGGGAAGCCAAAAGGCTGGACACCCATGCTTTACATTGAAGCGCAGATTGGTTTATTGATAGTGCTGGAGGCAAAGATAGGCCTAAAGAAGCATGGCCTGCAGTCCCTTTTTATAGACTTAGGCATATTAAAATATACATGTGATTAGATAGAGCAGTCAGGTATTTCCTTGGATATAACACATGTGCCTAGTGAGGTCAATGTCAGCCCCACTAGGTAGGCCAGACGAGAAAATTAACTCCACAGGAAAACCAGAACTATACTTTTTTTGAGATAGGCTGTAATAACAGCTTTACAACTGTGAATGTGCTGGACCTCGCCTGCTGCTTATATCCCATTGAATCAGGGAGCTGTTTGCCTGAGCCGCTTCCAGATATTCTCTCGTTTCCCAGGGCTTAAAGAATGCTTCAGCCCCCTTTGCCTAGGAATGGTTCTTATATATTTCTGTCAAGGTCACCTTCCTTTGTCTCTTCTGTGAGGCCATTAGGGTGTAACTATGAAGTAATGGGGCAGGACTACAAAGACAATGGGATTTTGAAAGAACAAAGAGGTAGTCATTCTATGAACATAGTTTCTTTGTAGGGAGTTACTTTCTTTTGCTTCCCAGAGCCCTATTTGCCTCCCAGTATCTTTCCCAGCTTCTCAATGGTCCTTGACCTTCTACATTTTTAATGGCTGTGCTGACAGTTTTAGTTTCCTGGGAAGATGCATTTGGCTTAGGGGCTTTTAATTTGATCCCAAGAATTCTCCTTCAGAAGCATCCTCCCCCCTCCCACCCCCAGTCTGGAGGAAGTCTTCAGGATAGTCATTGATCTGCCTTCCATGAATATATCAAATCCCATTTTAAAACAACTGTTGTAATGGCCATCAACAAGTACTATGCTCTGTGAAGAGTTGTTTCCTTTTGTCAGTTTTGAATCTCTTTCCGGTAAGCTTCATTGGATGGTCCCTTATATTTTGAGAATTTCTCCTGTCCAATTTCTTCTCGTACATGATTTTGTGCATCTCAGTTGTGTTGCCTATTTTTCAAGCTAAGAACTGTAAACATTCTACCCTTTTCTTGTACAGAAGTTGTGCAAGCCTCCAGATGATTTTGGATGCCCGTTTTCCCAGCTCTGTTCTTTTTCAGATGTGGCAATCAGAAATGTACACAATATTCCAGGTGTGAATATAACATAAGAGATTTCTTTCTGCTTTCTCTGCCTAATCTGTACATCAAGGAAATGTTCCTCTAGGGAAGAACTTATTAGGAAGTGTGTGCTTTTCTTTTCCTTACTGTAACTTGAACTGGCTTGGTTAAAACTTGCCCTCCTGCTTTTTTAAGTAACCTAAAGAAATTTAATTAAAACTTAGGGAAAATGTTCAGAATGGGAACATAGGCATGAATTTTATTTTTCATCCGTCAATCTACCAAGGGATGTAGCTGGCTTGCCCAAAATTCATTTTGACGCTTTGCACCCTATGAAGAATTGTGCCGAAATTACAATTATATTGTATCGTCCTGTCGACTGGATCCCGCATGATTTTCGTTTTTACGAAAATCTGAAGTTTTTCCCAGTCCGACGCAGTTTGAGCGGAGAGCTACTGTCAGTACCGTCGGAATTAATACTGTAGTTCGAGCCTGATTTTGCAGAAGAGGCTGCGGGCTGGAATAACACATCAGCAAGCCTTGAGTCTAGAAAAGCCTCCCCTCAAGCGTCTGAACTACAATTCCCATGGTGCCCCTCTTTCTGCCCGGGTGCCGCGAAGGGGGATACCAGAATAGCTTCCGGGGAGAGAGGTCGCGAGGGATGGTTGCGGAAGAGTTTTGCAATCGTGGCCTCGGCGCTGTGAGAGGTTGCCGGGATGGACGAGGACGGGTTGCCTCTCGTGGGTTCGGGCATCGACCTGACCAAGGTATTGGCAGCTGACCTGGTCTTCCGCATGACTTGAGCTCCTTCTGCCCGTCCCGAGAGGCCGGTGACCCCATCTTCGGGTGCGGAAGAGGAGGAACCAACCAAGGGTCCCTTCCCGTAGGAATCAGCCCCTGAGTGCTCGCTGCCTCGCGGCCCGGCTCCCCCATCCCGTAAAAAGGCGCCCTCCCCTGCAGTATTTCACAGCAGTCCCGCAAACGTGAAAGAAAAACATTTCTGCTAGGGAAGGCAGAAGCAGAAGTTTCGGATGAAGCCAAAGCTGTAGCAGCCTTGTCTGGGTGCTGAGGGGAGAGAAATCAGAAAGAATCGTGGTGATGGTTCTAGACACAGGCCTAGGTAGTTTAGCTGCAATCTTATACCCAGGAAACCTCCCTGAGTCATTTCGGAGTGGATACCTGTAAATGCATCGATCTATTTGTTTACGGGGCTTATATGCCACTCCAGCGGTTTCTGATTCTTGTTGGTATTTGTACGTGGCATCTGTAAATCAGGTTGAAACAGTGCATTAATTAGGACATTATTTATAAAATCATCATAAAATACAGTAGCATTTCTCACATTATACTGGGTTTGCATCCTGAGAACATTAATCAAAGAGCCATCCCACTAGGAGAAGGAATAACATTACAACCTTCCAGCCCCCGCAGCAGCTGCAACAGGTTTTTGTGGCTTTCCTAAATTCCAATAAAGTTTGAATAGAAAGAAGCTTCCACGATAAATGTATAAGACAACTTTCCCAAATCTGGTGCTTTTCAGATGAGCTGGGCTCTAGCTCATATTGTCCAGCTACATCGATTTCGTGTGTATTTTAGTCCGATACAAGCAATTCACAGGGTAAGGAAGGTTGATATAATGGGTGAACTTGTTTGAGTTTTAAACTTTTAAGATGTGTTAAACTTAAACTAAACGTAGCCCACATAATTTTCCTTGAATAAATAAATCTCAAAAGTTTCCAAAAAGTTCACATTGAGTGTGTTTGATGCTATGAAAGAAGAAAAAAACCCAACATATATGGCAAGAAAAAAAAAATCTTTTGATAAGGCATTCAATTTGATTGAACAAGCATCCCATAATAAATACCTATTATCAGTATAGCTGACTGATCTTTAAAAGTGAGTTGCTCGATAAA
This sequence comes from Candoia aspera, assembly GCF_035149785.1. Taxonomy (NCBI): domain Eukaryota; kingdom Metazoa; phylum Chordata; class Lepidosauria; order Squamata; family Candoiidae; genus Candoia; species Candoia aspera. The sequence goes on along the minus strand of NC_086159.1, from coordinate 22,469,731 downwards.
AAAATTAAATGGTTTATCACTTCCTTATTTTTTATTATAATGGTTGTTGGCCAATTTCTGTAAATAAGTCATGACATGGAAAAATTTGTGGTATGTGTTTTTCTGCTTATATATTAAGCATTTCTCTTGCAAAGTATATATTAGGCACAACAGATTCAGAGCCAATGACTGCTGTGGATTTTCAGTTTGACCATGAACAAATTCCTTACATTGTTTCTCATTATTTACAAAAGCAGTAAGGGAGGGATGTAGGATACGCTGCTTAGCCTAGTTCATTCCCTGATAGCAGTCTATAAAAACAGAGTATTGTAATATACTTCCAAAATGTTTCCTGTGCCAGTTTCAGGATCTGAGGTTTACAGCTCATATTTACTCAATGTCTAATAAATAGCTTGGATTAAATCCCATCTGAGTGTTCATCACACTGCAGTTTCACTTTTGTTTTTGTTTTTTAAAGCTCTTTCCTGTCTCATCCTTGTCCTCTTCCATATTTGCATGTACAGTTCTGGTAAAAGAGAATGTGCTTATTCAATTGCTGCGAAATTGACAAACTGCAAATTTGGTAGAAGATAAGGTTTTACTTTTATACAACTTGGAACACAGCTTTGAATGAACAAATTGTAACTCAACACTTGGCCAATCTCAGAGTTGGAATGTAAATGTTTGGTGTTTGCTTCGTATTAGAGAGATATGAAACAATGCTCAATTGATCTCTTGTCAAGGTTGTTGTTGTTTTTCCTGTGTTTTGTATAATGCAGGTTCCAGCTATCCAACAAAAGAGGACAGTGGCATTTCTAAACCAGTTTGTGGTTCACACAGTTCAATTCCTTAATCGATTTTCAACTGTTTGTGAAGAGGTAGTACATTCTATACTGTAACTTTCCAAAGCCAGTGTCTATCTACATTGCTCAATAATGCATGCTTGCTACAGAAATAATTTCATTGCTCAATCTCCACCATAAAGAGGTTAAAAAATGGGGAGGAAGAATAATCTGCCAGTGGAAAACATGAACATTTCTCTGTATTCAAAGTTGGCTTGCTAGGCTTTGGCATGCAATGCTTTGGGGCATACTGTATTTCTGGAAAGTTGGTTTTCATCCTTTACTTGGCTAAAGAAGAGGTAGTTATCCATTTTCATCACCATGTCAGTATCAGTCTTTCTGGAGAGACGGTACATTTTTATTTGTGGATGTAAAAAATAAATGGGAAAGTCAGAGTATAGAAAGTTAATTAAATTTATGGGGGATTTTTCTGTTAGTATTTTGTCATTTTTTTAATGTGTTAATACTTTGCAATATTCAGTGATGTCTTGAGGTATTTGTGTCTCTGTAAACTCCAGGAGTATTGTATTGCTTACTTGTACTTGTGATTAATTTAAAAAAATACTAAACCACCATATAGGATTTCTCCTAGAAGCCTATTGGGACTGTTTATTAAAACCTATTTAATAAACCAATTGAATCTTGACTAACAGCTTAAAAGCACTTCCCAACTAATCTGTGCCTAACAACAGGCTCTGGAACTCTGGGACAGCTAACCATCATTGGCAGCCACTTTCCTTTTGGAAAAGAAAAATTGGATTGGAGAAGAAAAATCACAGTGGCCTTTAATGGCAGTGAATGCTGAGTTCTTTGTTTAATAATATGCTTAGTAAATTTAATTTCGTAAGTTTAGTAAATTTAATAGAGTAATTTGTTTATTTGCATGTTTATGTCCTAAATTATCTTGCAGTCTCTGATTTCAGTTCTAATGGGTGCAGGTGGCTAAATGGGGTGCTCAGTGTTATCCTTTTCCAAAAGTGAATGTTCCGCTTCTGCAGTATCACTGTCTCTTTGAATTAACTATAGGTGTAGTATCACACTTCAATTTCCATAATTCCCAGCCAGCTTAGGTCTTGGCTGAGTTGGCTGGGAATTAGGAAAACTGTATATCCAGCATACCTAGATAGCACCAGACTGACCAATGCTGTACACGGTATGATCTAATAACCTGAAAGGCATTATCTGCAACAGATGTAAGTATAAATACCTTCCTGGTTTCAGTGGAGAATAAAAGAAACAAAATGGTATGGAGAAATTCTGCTCTGCATGCTGGATGCCAAATAAAATTTCCAGGAAACAGAGCTCTAATATACTCAAACAATGCTGACCTGTTGTAAGGTTTATTATTCATTTCCTGATTGAATATTACGTTCATTATCTTCTCTCATGTCTATGTAGTACATTTTAGTGTTTCCAGATGCTAAGTCTATTCTGCTCTGTGGTGCAGTCTGAACATGTTCAGGGATGCATAGACCAATAAAGGTTATCTCCAATAATTGACTGCTTTGAGTTATAGTTGCTGAGTAGTGTCTTCCAATTTGTCTTAAAATAGCTTGTTAGCAAAGCTTGACAAGAAAGGATAAATACAATGTCCAATATAATCTTATAACAATATGTATTATGTTAGATCATGTTCTCTGTAAATGGAATTAATATTAGCATATTAGTATATTAAATCTGCTGAACATCCCAGTGTAATCAGTTATTTCAAGCCATCTGTATAATAGCACTTAAAGGATCATTGTCCAATGTGTTTCATATTAATCTCCAAAAGACTGAGGCAATAAGTTTGCTTTTCAGGGAAATGGATTGGGTTGATGGGAAAGTGCTAAATCTTGCTGGATGGAAAATGCGGGGGAGATAAATGATACTGAGGAAATTGTTGAGTAATATTTCTCTTCCTTATTCCCAGAAATTGTCAGCACTTTCTCTCCGTATTCAGCAAATTGAAACTATGCTCAATATTCTGGATGCAAAGGTTTGTTCCTGATATGCCTATTTTTGCTGTGGCAATTTGAACATTCTTAAAAATATACTGTAAGTTGTAGGGTACTGAGGGTAGATTTCATTTAGATCATTTTCGTCGGCAAGCAAAAATGAGTATATATATTTTTTCAGTATGAAGGAAAGTAAGGGAAAACAGATGGGAAATAGATATATACAGTAGTGCAAAGAGGAGGTGAAGGTTTTGGGTGCATGTAAGGTCTGATGGTACTGGTGTCATGTAACTGCAAATTCTGAAACACTGATAGAAGAGAAATGTTTATCAGATGCTGTGAAACCAGTACAAAGTTTGTATGATCAAGATTAAAATGTTGTTGGTCTGTGATGTGCCCTGTCTTCAGTTATCTTCTGTGCCTGGCCTAGAAGATGAGATCTCAAACACCAGTGTTATGAATGGCTCTGTCTCACAAACATTGATAGATCCACAGACAACAAATGTATCACCTAACCTTGAGGTAAATTAGCCTTTCTAAAGCATACTATGACTGCATCCAAAAGTTAAGATAAATCAGAATTATTTGAAGATAACCAAATCATTGGTGCAAGCTGTTTGTTTCCTCTCACTGGTTTCAGGGACTAGTCAAACAATCCAGAACATTTCTATCCATCCTTTGTTTTGCTACCTTTTGTGCGAAGTGGAAATTTAGGCTTGCTTCTCTTCGGATTCAAAAGATGGTCTCCTAGGAGTCCAACTGGACTTCTGGTGACTTATTAGACACATGTCTATTCCAGTAGGGAAGTGGTTTGCCATTCCCTTCATCTGGGATGCATCTTCAATTCCCCAGTGTCACCAACTGCCCTGGGATGCACCAAGATCCCAGCTAGGTCCAGCCCTGCAGAGCTTTTTGCAGTCAACTAAGCTTGACCAGGTGTTGTTATCTAAGAAGTAACCATGGCTTATAATTCTGCAGTATCTGGAGAGAAATAGAATTCCTGATTCATGGGCATTGCTATTCAGGTTTATGTAGCTGCTGCCTTGGCAGAAGGAACCAAGCAGGAACAAATAAACATGTCTAAGTTGCTGATAGAGCAATGAAAGAATTTAGCTTAATATGATGTCCAGATATGGTAAAGTCTACAGACATGTAAAGACTGACATGCACTGTTTGTACTGCAGACCAGTGTACCTGAATTGGGGCAACAGAGGACAGATGGAACTGGTGAAAATGTCACCACTGTAGCAAAGGATCCACGCTATGCTAGATACCTCAAAATGGTTCAAGTGGTAAGTCACATTTATTTTACCAGGCTTTATCAGAAACACTCTGTTTTCTTTTCCCTAAAGCTTCTGGTTATCTAAACTTCCTCTTTTGAGGTTAATTGTGAATGTAGGTTGAATCTGACGGTGTTTCAGCATAGAAATTGGTTTAGAAATTGATTTTGCAGTTTATTGAGACACAATTTCCCTCTATCTAGCTGTTCCAAAAGCACATTATCTGTCTTTGCTAGAAATATTGTCTTTTCATTATGTGCCAAATATATATATATATATATATATACACACAGACACACACACAGACACACACACACACACTGTATGCACAGTCATGAATTATGCTGTCCTGTTTAGTGTGTAAAGAAATCTCTCCAATGGTTTCTGTGATTGATTTAGTCCACAGTTGATGGGAACAGTGTTTATTTGTGATAACCAACTTAAAGACCAGTCTAGCTTTGATGTGCTTCCCATCTGCTGTGCTGGCTATGGGTATCCCAGAAAACCAGTTGCACTTTGTTCATTCTACCATATACAATTTGTTTTTGGCTCTGTTACCTGATCGCAAATGAGCTCCTAGTGAAAGAGACAAGCTTTGAGGGAGCCGACAATTTTCTTTTAATGCCTTCTGATGCTGAAACGTGTGCAAAATATGAGCAAGAGCTGAACTTGAATGAAGTAAAGTTTAAAAAGAAGGTAATCTGTAAGTCTAGAAAAATGAAACTAGATTGAATAAATAGGCATATGTTTTTGTCTTCTGTATATTTTATTTTGTAGATTGTAGATTTAATACAAAGAGGCAAGAAGTCACAGAGCTCTTTGATAATTCCACTTCAACCACAATTACTCTTTACCTTGTTTAGCTTCTGAGCCTAGCATAACTTAATCACAAAACAGATTAGAGACTTGTGGTTTTGTTTGTACGAAAATGAAGGTTTGTAAGAAAGCTTTGCATTTAGTGCTACCGCTTGCAAGTTTTCAGTATTGCCACGGCATTCTCCCAAGTAGGAGACGATGACAACGCAATTTTTTTCCAGAAGAAGCTGAAATGTGTTTCCAAAATCCTAAGCTTCCTACCAATGGCGATGATGCAATTGGGCTGTGCAGAGCCGCTCGCGTGGCACGTGTTTGCCAGTCCTTGCCGTTTCTGCGACTTTTCCTGGAAACACACAGCTGCCCTTTACGGCCACAGTGCAGTCCTGGGAGAAAACACATTTGATTTAAGAAGTTGTAGGCGTGTGCTAGGTAGATGCACCATGGAGTCTGAAGCATCTTTTGCTTTTGAAGTACTGCGTAATCTTGGAACGCAATATAATATTGTGGCTCTTTCAGTAGCAATAAAATTCACAGGAAAAGTTAAGCCTGTGTGGTTGTACTTTTCCTGGATAGACAGGATGGTATAAAGAGGCCAGAGTTGTTCAGTGGAGCAAATGCGGGGGTGGGGGGGTGTCACATGCCCATATTTCCCTCAATGGGGAATCACAGAGAAATAAATCTTCACACGTTTTCTGAAGGTATCCTTTTTTGCCTTAGTGCAATGCAAATTGCTCTTATTTTTAACCAGCTGTTGGCATGTTTTTATCTTTGGACCACAATGCGTAGCCTTCCTGAAATTAAAACAGAACTCACTGCTTAAATGGAACACTTGTACCCAGCAGTTGCCATTGGGTCAGGCTTCAGTACAAACCGTTCACATTTAGAAGAATTGTTAAGAAATTCCACCAGGCCCTTTTGTTGGCGTACATCTTTTCCTGTGCATTTGGGGTGGCATGCTAGCATTATATGGCTAGATAATTCCTGCCAGACCTGGAAAGAGTAATATAGAGAATAAGGGGAGGTGACCTTGAGGGAGACACTGTAGACAAGAACTGTCACATAAGCAAAGAGAGCTGAACCATTCCTTAAGTCCCGGGAAACAAGATAGTGTTTGGAAGAGACTCAGGCAGGCTCTTCCCTGATTCACTGGGATGTAAGAGGGAGGGAAGGTAAAGCACAATCAGGCTTGCAAGATTCTTATATTATCATTTCTTATTATAGCCTATCTCAGTAAAGTATAGTTCTGGTCTTCCTGTGGAGTTGATTTTGTGGTCTGGTCTACTTAGTGGGGCTGACAAGTGAGGTGGCAGCTGAAAGGAAACTGTCTGACAATCTTAAATGCATCAGATTTGCTTGTGAGATGTCCATTTAAGGGGAAGCACATTTACACTTAGTCAGATATTCCTGTTTCAGTGATTGGATGTTGAGTAGGAGAGAGGAATGGCCTGCTTCTTTTTGCACTCAGTCCTTATATAGGGATAGATGTCCAATATTGCTGATAGTATTCTCGATCATTCTGCTAGGGTTTATGTTCTTAAATACAGTATGTATCCCCCTGGGGCAGAACAAAGGCACAGTTTAAAAACTTGGATACCTAGAGTAGCATCACACTTTTAAAATTATTTTTGCAGATGTGATGTAAGAAAATGTTGCAAAAGTGGCGTCCCCCCAAAGGGTCAGACATGACTCGGTGACCTTTCACCTTTTCACAGATGTGATGTACAATGAAGTGTGTGTGCCTGGGAATTAAAAGATGCTCAACTGTTGTTTGCATGGTAGACACTGACCTATTTCAAATATAATAAATAGGGAAAATAGGTGTACATCTAATGCTAAGTTAGAATGTAGCACATATGATGCAGACTAAGGGGCATTGATGTGACATGTAGGACAAATTCTCCCCATCACTACTACTATTTGAATATGTGTTTGTTGGATGCATGTTGAGAAGCTACAGTTTATGCAGCTGCGCACACTTTGACAAATGCTTTGGGCTTCATGCAAGCATAGCATTAATTTGCTAAAACATCCTAAGTCTTTTTCAAGCTTCTGAAAGAGCCTGGAAAAGAAATGCTCTGACTTTTGGGAGTTCACTATGAAGCAAAGAGATACTGTGCTCATGTGAGGTCCAGAGTGCTTCTGAATCTTTTTCAAAGCGTGGAGAACACTAATAGTTTGACCACTAAGGAAATGAATATGTTCTAATCTGATAACCAAGGAATTAGTTCCAGTAAAAAGTTAGAAGCAATATTGGTAATGGCAGCTATCCATGTGAAGCAATTGTTAAGATGTATGTGATAGGTTCAAATGTTTAGTGTAAACTACAATAATAAAAACAGAAGAGCTCTCTGTAGCAGTAACCAAGTCAATGCAGACCCTTAGGAGAGAGAAGTTTCCCCTTTCAAATTGGTACAGAACACAATGATTCTCTAGGTCAGTGTTTCTCAACCTTGGTAAGTTTAAAATGTGTGGACTTTTAACTCCCAGAATTCTGGGAGTTGAAGTCCACACATCTTAAACTTTCCAAGGTTGAGAAACCCTGCTCTAGGTAAAGGTGGGTCTGGAAGTAAATGATCTTTTGTTTGGAACAGAGTACCAGTGTCTCCACCCGTTTCATTAAACCTTAAGGCAGTGTTTCTCGACCTGGCTGGGGAAGCATGCTGGCTGGGGAATCCTGGGAGTTGAAGTCCACACATCTTAAACTTGCCAAGATTGAGAAACACTGCCTTAAGCTAACCTTTAACTAAGCCCCAGAATATAATTTTAAATTCCTCTTGCATTAGTTATGTGATACAATTCCTTTTTTATTTAATTATCAATCATGTTAGCATTATCTCTGTATTAGATAAAGTTGTTGGCAAGTAAATAACTTGCAGTATTTCACCTTACCCGTTTCTTCCTTCATATTACCCATGACAGTTTCTGGGATTAAAGCCTAGGTGAGAAGATTTTGGTTTTGTTTTATTTTTGAAGCCTTACAATAGTTGAAAGCTCTGAATTAGGAACAAAATATCAGACAAGAATCCAATCCACTGGGAAGGTTATAGTGCTGACATTAATGGTTAAGTGCTTTTTGAATATGCCAGTGACTTTCCAGTTGGGTTTCATCTGAAATCCATTAGGTTTACCCAACTTTAAGAAGTTGCATTTCCTTCCCTGAAATGCATCTTTCTTCACTGTTACTGACTTTTCCTTGCAATGTAACATTTCAAGTTTTGAGTTTTTAGAATACAGTTTAAATATGAGAGGGACTTTCCAAGCACTGGTATGAATTATATGGATTTTTAAAATATACCAGTGAATCCTTTTCGGGAGTCAGATCAGAAAAATGGCCAGAACTGGGAGAATAGCTGTTTGTTTGTTTGCATTTATATCCACCACAATAAAAAACTTGATGGTTTACAAGATATTAAAAAAAAAAACCAAGACAACATTGCACTGAAGCTTCCTTAGCCCATTAATTGGTAATGCAAGTTGTTTTTCTTCTGCATCTAGTAGTTAAGCTAGTCCTGTAATTCTGCAAGGTATTCAAATATGAACAGCTAAATACAAATGTACACCCAGAGAAATTTTGAGTTATTGCTTCAGGACAAGGATAATATGAAAACCACCCTTGCTTGGGTAACCAAGCAAGCTGTCAACAGTGTGATGCTATAACCATTTATTGGTCTTCAGTTGTGAAAGACAGTATCATTGCTTTGAGTCCACCAAGAATGCTTGTGTTCTGAACTGCTATAAAGAGAGATTAATAAATTGGATGAGATTCCATCCAGCTACCATGAGTCTTGACAAGGTAGGAATTATCTAGGCTGGAATTTCTCAGGTCTGGAAGTGTAGGATGGAATTTTGTTTCCTCTGAAAGAGCACAGGTGTAATATCCATTGTGCAATTTTGTCATTGTAGGTTCAGGTATCCTCAGGGACATCTAATGTCTTAGCCCAGATTGAGGCATTGCACAAGCTACAGCTGTTCCTAGGTGCAGATAGCCATTGTTACCTGTGCTCTGGAAACCATACATCTGGATTACTATAATGTTCTGTGCTTAGAGCTGTCCTTAAAGACCGTCCCGAACTGTGGTTGATACAAAATGTTGGTGTCAGGTAGCTATCAGAGATCATACAATACTAATCCTAAAGAACTGTCTTTCTTGTCTATGATTTCTGTATCAAATGCAAGATGCTGGTAGTGAGATAGAACTCAATAAACAATTTGGAACCAGGATACGTGAAGGAATATCTCCTTGGTCTGCTTTCTGGGAGATCTTGTCTCATCATAGATGAAGCATATTCATTGATGACTTAAGGCCTTCTCTGTGATAACATCTAAATGTAGAATGTCTCAAATGCATCAGGAATAATTTTATTGACATTGTGATCCGTAGCTAAAACCGATTTGTTCCATTAGGTGTTTGAGAATGGCTAATGGATACCATAGCAAATATCTGTACTTTGTTGTTTTATGATAGTAAAGTAAAGGTAAAGGTTTCCCTTGACATTAAGTCCAGTCGTGTCCAACTCTAGGGGGCGGTGCTCATCTCCATTTCAAAGCCGAAGAGCCGGCATTGTCTGAAGACACTTCCGTGGTCATGTGGCCGGCATGACTGAACGGAACGCCGTTACCTGCCCGCCGAAGCAGTACCTATTAATCTACTTACATTTGCATGTTTTCGAACTGCTAGGTTGGCAGGAGCTGGGACTAGCAACGGGAGCTCACCCCGTCACACGGATTCAAACCGCCGACCTTCCGATCGGCAAGCTCAGCAGCTCAGCGGCTTAACCCGCAGCGCCACCGCGTCCCTTGTTTTATGATAGACAGTTACAAGTGGGAGTAATAAAGAAATAAATATATGCTTGCTTGTTTATACCCTCAGTTTAGGGTAACTGAATGTCAGGATTAGCTGACATTAGACCCCAGTTTGGTGTTGATAGAAAGAATCTTTTATGCGTGCATAATTAAAACATGCTTAATTACTTGATTTTATAGATGTTTTATTTAACTATGTCAAGAAATCCTTGTAAGGTTTCCCCCTTCCAGCTCAAAAAGTTATGCTGACCTTATTTTCAGATTAATAAACCTTTTTTATCCATGGCCATTTTCAGGATGCTATAACTTGAGATATCTATTTAACAACATATGCTTCATTGGAGAATTTGGAAATAACAAACTTCCTAAAAGTTTTTTCCTTTTAGAGTTTTGTGGGGAATTTTCAGCTTCAGATTTCAGAAGTGACTCTTTTCCCAGGAAAAAAAATTGTATACTGTTTATTTAGTCTGATTTTTTAAAAATGTAACAGATTTTCCATTTGTAAGACATAAGAAAGACGTTCTGGATAACAGAGCACTGCCACCACCACAATTTAGTCTTTGTACTTCGGGTTACATTTTCCATATGGCAGATGGTGACTCCGAGTCATAAAAAGTTTGCGTGCTAGTAGTAATGACAGCTCTGTGGATTCCCACTCTTAAACTGCTGAGTTTAATTGTTTTTATTGGAGATAGCTAGTTCTGTATTAGGGCAAGGAGGTCCAAATGCAGATACGCAAAGGAAAATATTAATCACCAGGTCAACATGGCTATTGCCCTGTTAGTCTTGACCACTCTCTTTCTTTCCTCAATGACAGTAGTACAGACACACTTCTCTGAACAGTAAATTATTACTCCCTTCTTTTTAAAGTTTTGTACTTACCTTGGCCCGAAGTACCTGGGTTCCATGCCAAAACCAACCACACTAAATGAACTACTGTTCATTTAGAAATCGAGGCCTCTTACATCCTTTTCAGACCTCCAATAGACTTTGGAAATAAGAAATTGTCCTTTTTTTTTTTTTTACCTTTCACATGAATGATGTCAAAAGAATGTTCTCTTTGAACTTTGGCAGCAGAAACATGGGAGTAGCTTCTCTTGGAATATCTCTAGCAGTGTCATGAGTACTGATGGTGAGCAGGAGGGGGCCCCTATCCAGGGGGGAAAACGCATGCGTAGTACTGAGGAGTTAAGCAGCCATTCAAAGAGACACAGTTCAGACCCGCCTTGACTTTTGGGGTTTATCTGTCTGGGTTTTTCCCACGCTTCTTCAGTTTGTTAGGATTTTCTGTCTAATGTAGCAGTAATAAAACATTAGAGACCTATTCCTTGTCTCAGCGTGGTTCCTGACTGTTAGGACATCAATCCTAACAAACTCCTACTCCCATTGAAAGAGGGAGGAACAAAGAAAAAAAAGGAAGAGACATTTGGGAAAATGTCTTCAGAAAACCAGGAAATTCGGCAAGCCATCCAACAACTGACAGCAGCATTGCAACAACATCAACAACAAGTAGATCTCCAGATCAACACATTACAAGCAGCCATGCTACAGCAGTTACAACAACCAGCTCTGATTAACCCACAACCGGTGCCAGCAGCAGCAGCAGCAGCAGCTCCACCAGTAGTCTTGAGATCCCAGGGCAGTCTACTAGAGAAGTTTGGAGGAGAAGCAGGACAGTTGAGAACCTTTCTCACACAGTGCACAATGTTTTTCAACAGCAGACTGGCAGAGTTTCCCACAGACAGAACCAGAGTCACCTTCATTTTAAGTCTGCTAAAGGGCCCAGCAGCCAAATGGGCTATTCTCATGGTGGAGAACAATGACCCAATTCTCAACGACTACCAGACTTTTCTGGCAGGGTTCTGAGCACACTTTGACGACCCGATCAGAGAGGTCACTGCCAGCCGGGAAATTCGGAAGCTCAAGCAAGGCAACAAGAGGGTGGGAATTTACATTGTGATTTCAAGCTGTTAGCAGGAGATCTGGACTGGAATGAGAGTGCCTTGAAAGAACAATTCAAACAGGGGCTGGGTGAAGAAATTAAAAATGAATTAGTGCGCCAGGGAACACCAGCTACTCTAGAAGGTTTATATCAACTGTCTGTGGTCGTAGATGCCAGGCTAGAAGAGCTCAGACAGATGCAGCCAGGGAGAAACAGGGACCTCAGAGCACTTCCAGGATTTCTAGCTCTCTCCGCAGCAGCTCTTTGCTCAAGACGAGAGGAGCCAATGCAGATCAGGGCGAGCAGGAGGCTTATTTCCGAGGCTGAGAGACAGAGAAGGAGAGAGAGAGCCCTCTGTTTCTACTGCGGAGCCCAGGGGCACATGGTGAGAGCTTGCCCAGCGAGAAGCCAAGCAAATTCCGTAAGAGGCCCAGGGCAAGCAGCAGAACCAAGAGCCACCTCCACCTCGACTTCCAACCAGGGAAACTCCATCGGTCTCCCTCCACAGAGCTCAGCAGGGAGACCATCAATCAATTAAGAAGGGCTCATTCCGAGGATTCCAGGCAATCCTTTTACTACTTACCAGTCATAATGCACGTAAACCCAGAGTACCAGGTCAAGCTAGAGGCCTTTGTGGATTCCGGAGCTTCCACCAATTTTATTGATGTACAGACTGTACAAGACCTCAACATCCTGACCATAGAATTGCCACGTCCCATAGAAGTTGAGACCATTGACGGCCAGCCCCTCAAGGCAGGGCCGATTAGAAGTTTCACAGAACCTTTGCAACTAACAACGGGAGACCACACTGAGTGGATCCAACTTTATGTTACTGCATCACTTAATGTGCCTATAGTCCTGGGCACACCTTGGCTGAAGATCCACAACCCATTGTTGAACTGGACTATGGGAGCAATCTCCTTCCCAGCTAAGGAATGCCAGCACCACAAGATACAAGCCGCTCTTCTCTCTCCAGCAACCAACGCAGTCACGGAAGCGGGGGGGGGGGTGTCCAGTTGCCAGCCAAGTATGCAGATTTCACAGACGTTTTCAGCGAACAAGAGGCCACAGCACTATCCCCCCATAGGGACTGTGATTGCACCATTGAGTTGATACCAGGAGCCAAGATTCCAGCAAGGAAACAGTATCCCATGTCCCCCAAGGAACTAGCCACCTTAAAAGATTACTTGGATTCTAATCTCCAAAAGGGTTTCATCCGACCATCTACTTCCCCAGCGTCTGCTCCTACCTTCCCGGCAACCCAGGAGGCACCCATGAGAGTGGTGCATGATTTTAGTTCCCTCAATAAAGTCACGGTCAAGGAGAATTACCCACTCCCCCTAATATCTGATCATCTGGATCGCTTACAGAAAGCACACATTTTTACTAGGTTGGACTTCAGGAATGCGTACAATCTGATCCGGATGAAAGAGGGGCATGAATATCTGACTGCCTTCGATACCAGGTTTGGTAAATGTGAGTCCCTTGTTTTGCCCTTTGGCTTGTCTAATGCAGGAGCCATATTTTCCCGATTTATGAATCAAATTTTCTCTGATTTACTAGATAAGTATCTGGTCATTTATCTAGATGACATATTAATATTCTCTGAGGATGCTACAACTCATGTAACCCGTGTACGTAATGTCTTACAAAGACTGAGAGAGAACAAGCTGTTTGCCAAGCTAGAGAAGTGGGCCTTCGATTTAACTGAATTACATTTCCTGGGCTATAGAATATCAACAGAAGGCATATCCATGGATCCTTCAAAGGTCCAGGCAATTCTCTCTTGGCAACCCCCCCGAAATGTGAAAGATGTACAAAGATTCCTAGGATTCTCCAATTTCTACAGGAGATTCATAAATAAATTTAGTGACAGGGCTAAACCCCTCACACAGCTTTTGAAGAAAGGATCAAAATTCATTCAGGGGGAGAGGGAGCAAGCAGCCTTCCAAGAATTTAAGCAGCTCTTTGCATCCCAGCCGCTTTTAAAGCACCCTGATCCCACAAAGCAATTCATAATGCATTCAGATGCTTCAGATTTTGCTATCGTGGCTGTTTTATTGCAATATAATGACAAAGAAGGAAAGACACTGCTCCCTTGTGCATTTTTCTCCTGCACGCTCTCACCAGCAGAGAGAAACTATGATGTTTTTAACGAGTTGCTGGCAATTAAAGCAGCATTTCAAGAGTGGAGGCACTGGCTAGAAGGTGCAACATTTCCTGTGAAAGTTTGCACGGATCACAAGAATTTACAGCTTCTACAAAACACCAGATCCCTCACCCCATGCCAAATCCGATGGAGCCAGTTTTTCTTCTGTTTCAATTTTGTTATTTCTTATGTTCCCGGGCGCAGAACTGTTTGGCAGATGCCCTGTCTCGATCCATTCAGGCAACTCCCGCTACTCACCAGGAGGTACAGGCTACTATATTACAACCTCACAACTTTCAGCAGTCTATGAGGGGGAACCAGACAGAGATTTTAGCAGCAGGCAAACAAGCAGAGGACCTATTTACAAGAGTCAGAGCTCAGCAGCAACAGGACCCGTATGCCAGGGCTGGGATGGATGACCTCCAGAGGGGCCCACAAGACACTGCCTCCCCATTTAATGTGGAGGCAGGAATCCTCTGGCATAGTGGGCGATTATACATTCCCCCCTCATTGAGGGAAGAAGTACTGAGACTGCCATGACCATCAAACGGCAGGCCACGGAGGTGTTTTCAAAACTCTCCATAGAGCTCTGAGAGACTACTGGTGGCCTAAGATGACTGCAGACATAAAGGGTTATGTTGCTTCTTGTCATACCTGTAGACAAGACAAGCCTCTCCCAGGGAAGCCCACAGGACTCTTGCAACCCCTACCTACCCCCAGTAGGCCTTGGGATACAATCTCCATGGATTTCATCACTGATTTACCCCCAGTCCAGGGGCTGACTTCCATACTAGTGGTGGTGGACCTTTTCACTAAAATGGCGCATTTTATTCCTTGCAAGGGCCTCCCATCTTTGCAAGCCACAGTGCAGTTGTTTATGGACCATGTTTTTCAGTATAGAGGCATGATAAATCACTTGGTGAGTGACAGAGGCCCTCAGTTCACTTCCAGGTTCTGGAGGGCCCTTTTCCAGTCATTAGGGGTCCAGATCCACCGATCAGCATCGCATCATCCGGCTAGTAATGGGCAAGCTGAGAAAATTAACCAATGGTTATAGCAGTATCTCAGGTGTTACACCACTTATCAGCAAGACAATTGGCCAGCCCTGCTCCCCATGGCAGAATTTACTTATAACAACTCTGTGCAATCCTCTACCAAGATGTCTCCCTTCCAAGCATTCTACGGGGTTAACCCTCGGGTGTTGCCCACGTCGTCCCAACAGGGAGCTGTTCCAGCCGCGGCTGATTTTCTTAAAGAGCAACAAGCCGCACGGGAGTTGTTAAAGGAGCAGCTGAACAGGGCAAAGAGCGCTTACAAGAGAGCTGCAGATGCTCACAGACAAGAGGGGCCAGCGATTGCAGTAGGAGACAAAGTGTGGCTCTCTACCAAGTTTTTGACCTCTACCAGGCCCTCCAAGAAGTTGGACTCTAAGTTTGTGGGCCCTTTCACTGTGGTACAGCAGATAAATCCAGTGGCTTATTGCTTAAAGCTGCCAGCATCCATGAAAATCCATCCAATCTTTCACAGAGCCTTGCTAGCCAAAGACCCTCCCCCAAGTACCTTACGATCTCAAATGCCCCCCCCACCTCCAGTAATTGTGGAGGGGGAGGAGGAATACGAAGTCGAGGAAATTCTGGACTCTAGGAGGGGAAGGGGCATCCAATATTTAATACACTGGAGAGGGTACCCTGAGGAAGAGCGCACGTGGGAAAATGCCAGAGATGTGCATGCACCAGCACTGGTTCAACGATTCCATCAGCTTTTCCCTCACAAACCCAAGCCTCGCACTCTACCAGAGATTCCTCACTTGACTGAGCAAGCAGAGGAATCCCAAGCAGAGAAGTTCGTAAGTTGGCAACCTCCACCCCCCCCCCCAGAGGCTCTGAGGCCAGAGAGAGAGGAGGAGGGGGAGCTGCAGCCCTCCACCTCCGGCTTGCATTTCCCAAGGGGGAGGGGGGAAGAATCTTCTAATCATATAGCTATTTTCCAGCAGCAGCCACCTGGGCCAGAAGTGTTATCAGACCTGGAGAGCAGCACTGATTTGTCCTTGGAGGAGTTTTCCTTTGAAGAATTTCCATCGTTGCCCAGTTCCCATGGGAGCTTGGAGGGGGAGATGGATTCTCATGAGACTCTGAAGGGAGGAAGGAACTATGGAAGGGAGGGGGCTGAAATGGAATGTGAATCTGGAGGGGAGGGTGATGTCATGAGTACTGATGGTGAGCAGGAGGGGGCCCCTATCCAGGGGGGAAAACGCATGCGTAGTACTGGGGAGTTAAGCAGCCATTCAAAGAGACACAGGTCAGACCCGCCTTAACTTTGGGGTTTATCTGTCTGGGTTTTTCCCACGCTTCTTCAGTTTGTTAGGATTTTCTGTCTAATGTAGCACTAATAAAACACTGGAGACCTATTCCTTGCCTCAGAGTGGTTCCTGACTGTTAGGACAAGCAGAGAATTTTGACTTCATATTGTTCCCAGGTGTCCTACTGAAAAAATATGAAAGGAGAATGTTTAGCGGTTAATGGTCCACAAATGTTGAGAGAATTTGCAGTGGAAAAGCCTTTTTCCCTTCAGATGCATAACTGGCTAGAGTAAACCATTGTAAAGAGTCAATATTAAAATCTGGATGTTGTGCTGCTAGAATTCAGATAGGTCTTTCTGAGTGAAGCATCCTTTCTTAAGAGACTGTTAACAAAGCTAAATAAAAATAGTTTATCAAAATTCCTTTCAGATAAAATATATACTGCAAGATTGGTGAAGGTCATTACTGAGAATAGTTGAACATTATATACTATCATTGATGTAGGTTATATCTTTGTGTTCAGCTGGTAGAGTTTACCCTAGCAATATGATAGGGTACTGGTATGCCTAACCTTCATATAAATACAAACACAAGGACGGTCTAGACCAACATCTAAATTTATGATTTCATGAGAAGCTGGAGTTTTTTCCTACCAAGTGCAGCTAGCCAACTGTATTGGAACGGATAGTTCCACTATCTGTCTCCTAGTACAAGTGCATTTCAGCTATGGAACACAATAGGATTATTCTATCACGTTACGTCTGCCTGGAATCTTGCTACTGCTACCATTTTCTTACACAATCACACTGGCTCCAGTGGTGGCATGGCTTCTATTGTATGTCACATCAGTTGGAAAATGAAGTTGTACTTCTTAAAATAGTGCTTTTGCACTGTGTTTCAGGGTGAAATAAGCGGTGCTGTTCATTTGCTGTAAATGTGTCTTAGATAAATAAGAATATTGCTTCTTGATGCTTGGGAACACAAGTGGACTTTTGTATTCTGATTTGTATTGTGCAACTAGAATGATGGACTAAGTGACCCTTTCATCTGATCCAGCTTGGTTACTTTCATACCTTTAAGACCATTCAAAAGATTGAAATGTTGGTAGGATCTTGGGAGGAAATTGGCTTGAATTTTGGTCTGTTACTGACTTATTTGCAGTGTGTCCATTTCGTATTTTCCTTGCTACATTAGCTGTTTGTTTCCCTTGGCTTCACTTCTGTGATCATCTGGCCAACATCCAGCTGCTTTTACAGTGATACTTAATTGGCCCACATCATGCACCAGATAGAAGAAGTGCCTGAAAAGCGGTACTGAGCTTCTTGCATTTATTTTGGGGATTAAAGAAAGATTTACTTGTGTGTATCCAATATCTATCATACTGGGATTTTTTTTAAAATTAAAGGCAAGTCCTTGTTGATGATCCTGGAGTAAACTATAATTGTTTAGAAATGGAAAAGTATCTCCCTTCTTGTTGCATGGCTGCCTTCCCTAACTGGTGCCCTCCATCATAGCTGCCATCAACCCCTAGCAGCATAAGCACCAGGTTGGAGAAGGCTGCCTGTAAATCAATCAAAGTAAAATTTGTCATCAGTAATCAAAGTAATTGTCTCCATTCAGGGCCTCTTTCTTAAAGTTGTTATTGGTTCTTATGTTTGGGGTACAGCTCCTATGTTTTGGGCTTTTCACAGTCTTTTTCTTCTCCATAGGGTGTTCCTGTTATGGCAATAAGAAACAAAATGATTTCTGAAGGATTAAACCCAGATCTTCTTGAGTAAGCAGCAATATCTGTTTTGCTTAAACATTATTTATATGGAACCTAGATGGAGTTGATATTTGCATGTATTTTCCCAGTTCCCAAGATTTATCCTGAGATATGTGGTCCTCAGCAGAACAAAAGTTGTACAGTTGTGCCCAACTGGTTGAGAAATATAGTCTTGAATTATGTGGAAATAGGCATGGTAGTTTGAATTTATGAAGTGTCCTTGGAATGCTCAGTAAGCCTGACAAGAGCTCTATGAAATCAACCAATGTTATCTCCTTATTGCAGAATGGTGGAATCAACTGAAAGTTGATCTAAACTAAGCAAGATGTGAACTTAGAACTTTCCAACTTGGTTACTTAAGCCATTTCACAATACCAGTTATCTAGCCTTCCTGGATTTTACATCCAAAGAGAAAACTTTTATATAATACTTTCCTCCAAAGTATCCCCTACTCTCTATGACATACCTATAGTACACATACATCTCTTGCCTACCTAGCATTTTATTGATTAATTTCATATAGTTGATGATTGTAGGTAGATGGTGACCAGATTCACACAATATGCTAAACCATAATGTTATTTGTTTGGCTTTAGATGCGTTTGCTTTTTGAAATCCATTCATTGTCATGCGCAATTACATTTATAATGTAATTTATAAGTATGACTTAATGTACTATATGAGCCCAGCTGTTAATCCAGTTTCTCAGGTCCAGAAGTCATTTTTGCAGCTATATAAAGCCACTCTTCTAGGTTCTGAATGCCTGAAGACAAAAGTTCAGAGCGTTGAGATTTCTTGCCTTTCTGTTTCAGAACACCAGATGCTTCAGTGCCTGCATGGGGAGATGAGACAAATGCAGGAGAAAGTTCTGATAGTGAATCTTCATTTAGTGACTGATGGTGTTGGCCTTGCAGGAGAATGTTTAACTTTTCCTTAAAAGCATTGTCTAGTCTCTCTCTGTACAAATTTTATATGATTTCCTGAATTTCTTGAGCCATATGAAGTATTCTTTAAAAGCAGAAGCTTTGCACATTAATATTTGCATCATCATCTGCAGAATTTAGAATGAAAGCCTAGTTAAGTGACACTATCACAGTGTGCTCTTATGTAAGATGTGGGGTAAGTGTTGCTCTAAGGATATTCAGGGTGAAGCTGAAGATGAGAATAGACTCATACCCTTTTTCCAAATGAATTCTGCCACCCTGCTCATTCTTTTGGTAATACATAATCTTGTAAATTTCAAGGATTATTTCCATGTCTCTTCCTGGTAACTGTTCAGAATTCAGTGAATGCTGATCTGTTGTTTCCATGCTGCAGAATTCAAAGCACCACATTCTGGCATTGGGATAGATGCACACATTCTGTTTGTTCCGAAGGGTTGAGAATGGGAACAAGGAGTAGTGACAAGGAAGATTGAGGACAAAAAAGAATGGTGTCTGTCTGAAATGAATGGGCATTATTTCATTCAGGGCAAGCTACTAGATATTGTTATATGGCCCCTCTTGTTTTTTCTTAGAGAATCCAGTTCCAGCCATTTGCAAATACAAAATCTGGATAATAGCAGAATTGTATCTCTGTTACCCTGCTTGGCAAAACATATGTGGTCTTTCATTGATCTCTTGTTTAGAATTTTCTTCCTGAGTATTACAATAAATCCAATACATAAAAGAGCAGTTATAAAATGAATAAATTCTGAATTGCAAAGACTAACAATTTCCTAACTTTTAATGCGATTACAAAGTACTTGTAAATTGAAGGGGTATTATAACTAAATAACCCACAACATTGCCTTGTTTCGAAAGGCAGATACAGAAATGCTGCCATTTACCCACCTGCTGGTTTTTTTTTCAAAACCCGTTAGCTTCCTTATAGAGAAACTTGGTAGAAAATGAATGGAGAGGAGAGATATCCTTCCAGGTATTTTTAAAGAAGAAGAAAAAAGAGCAGTCCCCTTCATGTGTTAAACAATGCCTGTATTTTCAGAGTTTGATCAATTTCATAAGGAATCTTAATCTGACTAAAGACCATTTCATATGATAGACTTTAAGTATTTATCATATTTTTATCACTGCCCATCTCCCCCACGTGGGGGACCCTGGGCGGTTCACAATAAAAACAATTTAAAATTCAATAAAATCATATAAGTATACTGTAAGTGTGCATATATGACCCACATTTCCACAGTGCGCTAAGCCAGAATTTGAGGGAATGCTACCTTATTGTTTAGAAGCAAATATACTTGGTACACCCTGTCTCCAATATTGTGTTGTGCCCTGCTTCTCCCAGTGATAGAAAATAGTTTCAGTTCTGTAATTATCTCTGAGCTGGAAGTCCTAATTAGTCATTAAAAGTATAGTCTGGAGTTTGAAATTTTGTTTGTTTGGGAATCTGGTTGAAATCTATCCTCATTCTTACCCCTCCTAACGCATTTCTGGTTATTGAAGCTTCTTCTGTGAGCAAGAAAAACCAAGAATGAGCTGGTGTGCTGTAACATGCATATGAACAAAAATCCAAAATAGTTTATTATTTTTGTGTTAAAGTGTCTTCGCTGGAACATTTGAAAAAAGCACATTACTATTGTTCCATTCTATCTGTCCTTATTAGAGAGCCGCTGTGAGCTGTGGCTTTTCTACATGCAGTAAAACAAATGTATTGAAATAGCCCTCATACTGTCTGCCCACTTATCTGCCTGAGTTGGTTCGAGGCGTGCTAACATGTCCTGTATATGACAGAAGCCAAGATGGCCGTTATGTAGCAGTATCCAAATTCAAGGAATCTCTGAAGTATCGTCTTCTTGGTCAGCAGAACTGCAGTTGCGGCTGTGAACTGGAATCCTTTGCTACATGGGTTGGGACAAGACATCCCAGGCCATTTAATCTTTGCTGGAACTGCAACCTATTTCAGAAAAGGTTTCAAGCAACAGGTCTAAAGGTGTAAGCTGGGGGTAGGTGTATATAAACTAGTATTATTATTTGAAGTAGTAAATACCTTCAAATTGGTTGATCCTTTTTACCATGCTGCCTAATAACATGCACATTGTATCCGATAGCACATGGAATTTAACTTTGTATTATTTGAAAATAAGCATTTGTAATTAAAATTACGTTTTGTAATCTAAAATGGTGGTTCTATTGCCATACGTCGTTTTTCTTTGGAAATAACAAGCAAATGACTCTGGAAAATCATAATATAATTCTCCATGCTTAATTCATTTGTTTCTGTGTTGCAATCACATTTGTTATATGTTGCTTCTTTTATACTTAGAGAATCACCTTTAAAATGATTTACAGTGTAAATGTAACAAAACCTGTGTGTTTGTGTGTGTGTGCAATATATTATCTTTTAAGGAAATCTTAAGTGAACAAGAACAGCGATCAAAACTCGTTTGGCCATTAAAATATAAAAAATGAGATTTATAGCATGGATTTAGCATGATGTACAAAAGGTTATAAGGGACGCGGTGGCGCTGCGGGTTAAACCGCTGAGCTGTCGATCGGAAGGTCGGCGGTTCGAAACCACGCAGCGGGGTGAACTCCCGTTGCTCGTCCCAGCTCCTGCACACCAAGCAGTTCGAAAACATGCAAATGTGAGTAGATTAATTGGTACCGCTTCGGCGGGAAGGTAACGGCGTTCCGTGAGTCATGCTGGCCACATGACCCGGAAGTGTCCTATGGACAACGCCGGCTCCAAGGCTTTGAAACGGAGATGAGCACCGCCCCCTAGAGTCGGACACGACTGGACTTTACGTCAAGGGAAACCTTTACCTTTACCTAGATCGTATTAAAAGGAAACAAATTGTTCTCCAAGAGTTATCAAATTATTAAAAACTAAGGCAGGATAAAAATTAATTAATTAATATGTAATATAGTAATACATGTGCTTCATTAATACACTAAATCAATGGCAAGGCAATAATTGCATTTAAAAGATAAGCAAGTTCAAATTAAATTTTATTTTTAAAAAAAATCATTTCAGGGCAAAGGCTTTTATTTGGCCTGAATAAGAAAACTAAATTATTGAATGAAAAGCTATGTTTCACTTAGAGGTTAGTGAAAATTTGTAATTTTTTTCCCCGTCCAGTTTCACAGACAGCTTGAAAATCTATCCATGGACTCCAGAGTAAGAACCCCTGCTTTACCTCTGTAGAGCCCCAAACCACTTACAAAGGCTAAGTTCATGCCATACATCTGGTTACTGAATTACCCCATTTCGAGAGTTCACACAATCCATTGAACCGTACGCTAACCAAACAGGACTGTGGCATCGGTTCATACAACATGCTGAGTCACTAAAAAAGACTAAGCTTAACATGTTGCACAACTGTAGCCATTTGAACTTTTACAGACCTGGTTCTGTTTGTATATTACAACCTTACAGCCAAAAAACAAGCAGCCTACAGAAATTCGTACAGAAATCCAAGTTTTAAAAAAGGATCTCTTGGGTATTGTACTGGTTTTCCTAAATAAAATGGGAAAGCCTGATTGTTATACAGAGGAAAGTGTTCCTGCTGAAAATAGCATAGGATTGAATGCCTTAGAAATTGTACCAGGTTACCCCAGGCACTTATAAAATGTCCTGTAAAATAACTTCCTTTGCCTGAAAAAAAGAGCTAGCTGAGAATTAAAGCGACGTATAATCCACCATGATAGTCTGGAGAAGCTGGTATAATTTGTGTGCCTTGGCTCTTTTCACAGCAATGTCATGCCAGCAGTGGAGGAAATGAACATAAACCCAGGCGTCCTGGATTTCACCAGAACTACCCCATTTGCTTTAAACATGCCAATCTTTGCTTGGTATTTTTTATGAAGAAGTGGAGGGTAGAGTTGCCAAAAGTGTTCAGAAGATCCTTTTTGTTTATTGTACTTATTCTCCTCCCAATAGCCAGAGTTTTCTGGAATTGCTTAAAAGCAAACAAAAAATACATACAAACTAATTCATAAGAGAGATTGCCCGAGTAGGGTGAAGCGTCTCCCTGCTATTCAAGAACAAAGCATGAAGGGCAATGTAAATAGAATCATCCACTTGCAAATTATCACATCATGAAGGGAGGAAATAGCTTTTCTGCCAGCGCCTTAAGTAGAAATAAAAGTCCTGCATACAATATTTTTCAGTGCATTAATTTACGCCATTGTTTTAGTACATTATTTATAAAAATTACACTGCACTATTCTTACCTACTTTGGGGACTGAAATTATTTAAAAAGCAAAAATATTACCAGTTCAGTCGTATCTTTCATTCAAGCTGTAACAGGCCAAGATCAATTGAAAGTGGAGATTTTTTTTTTCCTTTCAGCCACCAAAGTTAGTTAATTATAAAGATATTGGGAAGTCATCAGGTTGCTTAAACTGCTTAGCTCAAAGTTAGCACTGGATATTAGCATCTTTCATGGAACCTCTGAATTGTTCAATGAAAGATCAGATGGGATTTTTTTTTTAACCAGCATTACGAACTACTGAAAAAGTGTTTCCCCAAACTGTTGGAATGAGATTGGATGGATTTATATGAAGATTTAAAAATAAAAGATGTTAAGCATATTTTCCCCCAAATATCATGGATTACTTGAGCTACACTGGAATACTTGTGCAAAGCTGCAACAGTTGGCGCAATTTATAAAGAATGTATTTTATACTCTAATGACATTTATGGGAACTTTTAACTGTTCATCCCAGCTCAGACTGGTAAGTTGACGAGTTATATAGAGCCAGAGATCATTCATCATTTTAACATGTGGAGTTTTATAAGGAACATTCAAAACATTTGAACTTTTAACATTCAAAATTTAGTATAAGGAGATTTTTTCCCCCAATTTTAAACCTAAAAGTGTGAATGGTGAATGGCATCCTATTATTTTACAGCACTTCCTTTATAGAATGTCTATGATAAATACACCAGCAGTATAGCAGTTGCAGTCGAGAAATCTCTTGGATTTTTTTCACCAACAAATTTTGGAATTTGATTGCAACAAAAATATAAAACCTGATGTAGTAACTGTAATCATATGGCAGAGCTAAAGTTGTAAAATTCAGAATTAACTGAAGCATTTTGGTGCCTGAGGAGCAAATCCAAATGACTGGCCAACTAGCATGTATATATGTACAGCTAAATAAGTATCTAATCAGCTACAATCCACATTGTAGTTGATTAGATACTTATTTAGTTGTACATATATACATGCTTATGCAAGTTCTTTTTAATGTTGAAAGTGATACATTATGAAAGGTGACTGATTCTATATTTAATTAAACATCCTTGGAGGAAAACAGGGAAATTGTGCTACATTCTGAAGCCACAGTTGTGAAGGTCCTGATCGTCATTTGTACAAGCAGTTTGTTCAGGAAGGGGCTGTCCTAGTACAGTAGTGTTTGTTCCCCAAATGCATTTTTGATAAGGACAACAGCACCTTGATTATGGGTAATCAAAATGTGTCTGTTGTATTGCTTGGTCCGTTAGTTCCTCCTGCATCTCAGAGGAACAAAGAAGTGCTAGTATTTGTGGAACACTTCATGAGGACTTGCATCCAATTTGATTAAACACTTACCACATTGTGTAAGAATCTGACACAATTGTTCCCAATAATAGTCCGACTCATGCATAGGTTGAAATGCAGAATTCAGATTTATTGAAGATGTATACAGAACAAGGCAAAAAGCCACAACTAAAGATTCCTGCCTAAACTACCTAATTAAAAGCAAGCAGGCAAGCAAGCACCCCCTGCTTTACCTTCCTCCCCACTAGCTCCAACAGTCCTGCATGCCAAGCACAGATGCCTTCAGTTGGTATGACCTTGACTCTCATCATTAGCCCAAACAGCATTCTTTCACACTTCTCTTGGGTCCCCCTCCCTTCTGGTGCTTGACACGCATTGGCTTATCATGGCAGATGAACACTGTCAAACAATTCACCAGTCTTGATTGTGAATTCTGACACATTGAGGGATAAGTGGAACTATGATTAGAGGCCTGATGGAGAATCAGGACAGATTACATAAGAGGAGCCTCAGCAAAATTAAGAAAAGTCTCTCCATATTCATAATGTAAGAGAAGTAGCTGCCTTCTACCACCTGGTGGCCTTAGTTATGCTGGCTAGGAAGCCTGGGAGTGAAACAACACATCTAGAGGTCTCAGTTTGTGGAAGTTTATTTTAAAAGCAGATATGAGGAAGCAATGAACTTCTAAATTACTGAACTACAACTCCCAGTTGCCCTATGATGAGGATTGTGGGAAGTTGTAGTTTAGTGACATTTTGAAGGCCATAGGTTCTCCATCCTGGGACAACAGATTGATTTCAGGCCATGGTAATCATCACAGTAAACAGATTCCATTTACCTCCCCCCCCAAAAAAAAATCACTCCAAAACAAGGATAAAGTGTTAAATTTACCTAAAAGTGTGTATGTGTATATGAGAGAGAGAGAGAGAGATTTTTGTCCTGCCACAATCTCATAACTCTTGCTTACAATATCACAATAAAAACAACATAATTAAAACAACATACAATCCCAACTGCAAAAATATAAGAAACTATATCTCGCCACAGGTGGAAGACTGTGGTCAGGAGACATGAGTGCCTGTTGAGTCTAGGCTGCTCATCTTTAATGGGTGTGACATGTCACTCTGTGATGTGGTGGAACAGTGCCCTCAAGAAATACGGTAAGTTGACTCCTTGCTGAGCTTGAATAGACAGAATTCATACTTTGTTCCTGAAAAAGTCTCTCTCATACATCCTTTTTTCTACACTGATGTAACAAGTGAAAATTAATCAATTCCTTTATGATTCAACCACAGGATAGTTAAGACTGTGGACTCAGCCAAAAGCTAATTTTCTGAGTTGTATTGGAGAGGGAGCATTTGTAGTCAGTCTTCCCAAAGAAGCTGGTTTATTCACTTATCCTGTAAAGGATGTGCTTATCAGAGGAAAAAGAACAAGAAACAATCAGGAAGCTCAGATAATGTCTCTCAGACTGTCCTCTTGGCAGTGAAATCAGAACATGGAGACCCAACATTTTACTCAAGCAGGTAACTTACCTTGAATACTTTGTGTAGGGTTGTTGCTTTCTTGTGTTTTTCTTATATTCCTCTTTTCCCAGCGAATTTCTGAAAACCTCATCCAAGTGCAGAGCTGCACTGTTGCATGACTATTCTTTTTTTTTCCAGAATGTTCACAAGGTTTGTTAAGTTCTATTTTTCTGGGTATAATGATCTGAAGTGCCTTCCTTTCTATTTTCTCCTAGAGCTGAGCTAAGAAATCCATGATGGATAGGTTACAAATGGCCTAGCTGGACAGGCTAGAATGTGGCAGGAAATTCCCCATGATTGCCAGCAGCCCATCAAAATTTTCTTTTACTGGAGAACTCCTGAAAGGAAGGGGTGTATCAGTGACCTTTACATTATCAGTGTTGCTTCTCCCAACTCATAACAGGGCAACCCCTTATGCCTCTTCTCTCTGATGGCATCTAGACTAGGCATGGTTCAAATACAATATGCCTTCCCATATACAGGTCTGTCTTTTGCAGAATAGGACCTATGACAGTATATGAGCTAAAAAGTAACATAATATGAATGTTTCAAAGAAAGCTCAACGTCAATTAGGAAACCAAACCAGAAGATAAATGCACAGGCAGGTATATAACTGTGACCAGAATTGGGCTCTTGCTCAAGTGACAGGACTGATCTAGAAGCTAATAGATCAGGGACAGCCAAAAAGTTTGTCAAGAGCATAAGGGGATGCTGTAAGGAGAAAGCAACACTTTTTTTTTTTTACAGATTTCAATTTCATGGTCGTAAGAGGGTAACTGCAAGAGGAGAGACATCTTGTTGAAATTTAGGCGATTTTAAATAATCTGCTGTATCAGAAACAGGCCAAAGTACTACTGTGAGAGAACATCTGTTCCCACTCCAAATTATTTTCACTCATCCTGTTCTCCAACACACACTGTCAGGTTGAGAAACGCTGTATTTGCTTCTCAAGGGCTCTTTCCACCTCTTCCTCTTGTATGCAGTTGACTGTGTTTCATTATTCCCACAACAGACTGGGTGGAGTTCGTTTAACTCTGTGCAGGACTGGGTTAGCCTGGGGCTAAATTTAACCTCCCTGGAGTTAGTTAACTGGGTTGATTAACTGCTTTTTCATGTTCCCACATAATATCCTAACCCCACTATTGGCCCAATTAAGCCTGCTGTTGCCAATGTTATTGTGTCTTCCCACAATCTTGCCAGTCTCCAAGGACAGAGGTGTAGCAGCTGGGTCTTAGAAGTTTGTAAGAATATATATTGTAAGAATATATACTGGTAGAAGCTTTTCTTATATTAAGCCATGCTTAAGAGATGGATGTCCAACCAGCAGCACAAGGGCTAATGCTCAGCTCAATTACAAAACCAAACTGCAGGAGGTAGATTCAGCTACTACAGATATATGTTTCTTTCCTGCAACCAGGTATTACCTACAGTGCCGTCCTGTACAGATTACACTGAGGAATGTGGCCATCAACAGAAAAAAGTTACTGTACTCACCCCAGCTTTTGGCTTTTATAGAACTTTGCTTCATAGAGCAGAAAGAGAGCAGCTAAATCTCAGCTTTGGAATAAGCAAATTTAATTAGTAGATGCCCTTCGTTCAAAAGGCTGCATACATAATAAAGGTCGGTAAAGAAAGCCCACCTACCTATTTGGTATGATTGGCTAAAGAGCTCACTTTTTTTCATAACAAGTATGTTGGATTCTTTGGTTTTTTTGGACAGCAATACTGGGAATATTGCTCAGAAGGAAACACTGAAGAAGGAAGGGCTGCTGAAGCTATTGACTGTCTTTCCAATCTCCTCACCACTGCCAACCACTGACTTTAGGAATGTTCTGAAAGAACCTTGCCAATGAAGTAATAGAAACGATTTGGGGACTGTGAACCAAAGTTAGAACAATCTCAGGAAAATGCTGAAATGTATTACTACTTTCTCCAGTTTATGAAGTAACAGCATCCGTTCTTTGCAATTGTAACAACAGTCAACAACAATTAAAACTGTGTGCCAATCTGATGCAAAGCCAGGAATGCTAATTCCTGTTTTAATGACCAAGTTAATTTTTGAGCCAATCTAAACATAACCCAGTGAGTTTTTCACTTCACAATTTGCCTTCCCATGACCTTGTTCTGGAATATGCTACATTCAGCTGGTCTGTTTAATAGAAGACATCCTGCAGTTTTTCCCAATTCTGAACTACATTAAGTACTCATAGAAGATTTAGGATATTTTGCTGTGGATAAAAGCATCCACTTTTTAAGGCACAGAAAGATTCTGGTTGAATTTGACTTCTAAGATGGAGTCATATAACATGATCAAATATTAGTAGGAGGCATCATCCTAAAGGTTTAGTTGACCAAGATTCACTCTCTTACTCCCTTCTCATCACAAGAATTAGCTGTTGAATCTAAGAGGATATATTTCTGCACTTTGGCACCCCAAAGTGTTTATTGGATGCAGGGGTGGATTACAAAATGTCTTGCTAAAAAAAGAAGTAGCTGAGGGCTGCATTTAACTGTTCAAAGATTTTAGAGCTGGGTTAGGTAGCACAAGGATGCAAGGTGGACAGAGACATATCATGTGGGTGGGCCAGGGACTTCTGTTCCCCGCCCCCCTTATTTGAGGGATTTTTTTTCTTTTGATTTTAAACTTTGCTAAGCTAGGTGAAGGCTTACACTACAGTTTTGGGGTGTTTCTACTGCACTATGTCAGGAAACTATGCTACTGATTTTCAATAACTGTAGGAACTTGGAGGAAATGGAGGGGGCACAAAAACAAGGAGTTTGAGAACCACTTATGGCCCTGGAGTCCCAGGCCATATAAGAAGGCACATACTATAACTAAGGTCCTACATTACTTAAGGCAGGTTTGAGAGTATACTTGATTTCTTTCTGGGTTTTTAAAAGGACCTGGATGACTTTAAATCTGTCAAGCAATCCAAGATTAAAAAGACCACAAAATGGAGGCACACAAATATGTTGACGACCAAGCAGAAACAGGGCTTTTGAGCAGGATGGCCAAAACCACACACTCATTTTAGTGTGCAATCTATGTTTGCTTTGCCAGGAGAATCTCTGTGAACCAAATATTATGTAACACAGAATGACGACAGTAGAGGCAAAAGAGGTGATTTGCCAATACTGTGCCCCAGTAGGAAAGCATGGAAATATTAAAGAAAAGCATGCAGATTCTCAAGAGAATTAACCCTTGCTCATTGGGGATGGCATCTTCCAGATATGTCTAGGTTTGGTTTGGTTATTTGCTCTGTGAAGTTTTCTCTCATCTGCCTTCTTTAAAACAATGCTAATTCAAGAACTGCATTTGTTTAACAAAAAATAAAATAACCTCAAGTTAACTTCAGAAACACAAGCGAAACCTTATCTCTCTCTGGATCAGTGGAGTCATTTTGAAGCCTTGTGTTTAAATACTTCAGGGCTTTAAAGCAGCCAATCCAGTTTTTTTTTTGGTGCCTTCAGGGTAGAAGAGTGGGTGGGGAGAGCAATAACCCATCTTCCAGAACAAAAAAGCCCACATGAGACTACTCCAAATGATTACAGCTTGTCCTTTTACTTCTTTCTTGTTTGGGACTTCAGAAACCTAAGAGATTAACCAGAG
Source organism: Candoia aspera (assembly GCF_035149785.1). NCBI lineage: Eukaryota > Metazoa > Chordata > Lepidosauria > Squamata > Candoiidae > Candoia > Candoia aspera. Next base: position 22,440,295 of record NC_086159.1, on the reverse strand, counting down.
TTTTCCATAAGGGCCAAGTTGAAGCTTTGAAAAAAAAAATGTATTTGCCTTAGCAGCTGTGGCGGGGGATTACTTTGGCCATCCCTGATCAGGCATCTGATCAAAGCAACAGACATTCAGATGAAGAATCCATGTGAGTTTCAGGGGCCAGGTGGTGAATGTGCTTGACTACATTCACAAAAGCCTGTGGTTTTGGATCAGAAGGCCCAGTAAACTTCACAAGTAAATGCTTCAATAGTTCCCCCTACCCATCCACCCACCTTTTTTTTTGCTTTAAAAAGTAGTGTACAGCAGGAGCAAGACCTGCAGGGAAGATACTGTGAGAGGGAAAGTGTGCATTTGTGTGTTTAATTCTCTGTGCCTCCAAATCCCCTTGAACCCACCCTGAAGAATGTGAAGATTTTCTTGAGTCAAACTCAAGCACTGGTGACATTGTGGATTTGTCTAAGTTGTTTTCTTGGTGACAATACTAAAGTGATTTGCCCTTGCTGCCTCCTGGGCCATTTTTGTCAACTGCCAACTCTAGCACTAGTATTTCTTAGTGAGATCCTATCCAAATCTCAGCCAAATCCAACCCTGCTTAGCTTTTCATGTTCAGCCAAGGTCAATTAGGTTTTATCGTGTAAGAGGATTTTGCAAATTAGTTTCTGTGAAAGTAACAGGGAAAGCATTCAGAACCCTTAAAGCAGGGTTTCTCAACCCTTGGCAACTTGAAAACGAGTAGACTTAACTCCCAGAATTCCCTAGTCAGCCATCCTGGCTGGGGAATTCTGGGAGTTGAAGTCCATCTGTCTTCAAGTTGCCAAGGTTGAAAAACACTGCCTTAAAGGGTTAAGCATATCTTGCCTCCCTCCCCCATTTCATTATATCCATAATGAAGAAATAATTAACAGATATGGTTGCAGGATATGCTTAACCATGATTAACTCAGTTAAGTCAATTAACTTTTTTTTTCTCAATTCACATAAAACATTTATCACACAGGCTAGATTCTCACAAGATTCCAAGCTAAAATTTGGTGGCTAATTTGGACTTCAGTGTGTCAGGCCTGGTTTCTAGCATGGTAGTGTTGATGCTGCCACTGCTATTGACATCTTCTTCTCCCTACTGATAGAGGGGATTATGATTAAGATTCTGCGTGCCCAGAAGCGTTTCAAAGCAAAGTACTGCCTTTCAGCAACCTACCTTCTTAATCCCATGAATGCCCCCAGAATCAAGGAGAGGCCCAGTCCTAACCCAGCATGATCACCACTATACCACACTGGTTTGCCCAGATACAGTTGATGAATTTCATGTTCAGGAGAATAAAGTTTAGAATGAAGTACATTATATTGTGTCACTGGATATGGGATTTAAAGAAAAACTGTTTAAAATGAAATAAAATACCCCTATTCCACATGGGTATCGCAAACAAAAATGTGTTTTGTTTGGACTGTGTTCTCTCATGTCAGTTTTTTTCTTGTTTTTTTAATATTATTAGAAGCATTAAAAAAGAGGATTCAATCCATTCTACACCACAAAACCAACACTCTGCATTTGTAGATCCTGCAGTAAGAGAAAAATCAAATAGGAAATTGTTCCTTACATTTAGTCGTTCCAGTCAACTGATACAAATACAATTGAGTGCAACCAATTATGTGTGCAGAGCAATAGAAATCTGCTATCAGCCATAGTGCAGAGAGTGACTTAGAGCCAGTGACTATATCTCAGACCAACTCACAGGCTGGGGAAAATGGAGAAAGTACTTGATGTGTGCACTGTATGCAAGTATACACAAACACACACTGCACAGACTTGTCCAGGCAGTCACCAGGTGTCAAAAATGGCTTGAAGGCATGCATACAGAAATCCCTTTATGTATTACCTTTTGCTCCTATAGAAACGATGGGTTAAAAATGAGATTATGCTGGCAGACATGACACACAGAAATGTCATCTGCTTGGCTGAAAGACAGCAGCCTCCGTTCAGTTTGCCAAGGGGAATTATCCAAGCAAGACTTTTGTTCTGGCACTGAATCTTTGCAGACACCGATTGGGTTCTGTCTCCATAAATAAAGAGCCTAAACCTCAGTCATATTTCCCCTACATTCTCAATTGAACAATTTCTCAATGTTGAAGGAACAATGGTGCCAGGGCGGAAAAATCAACACGTCTTATGTAGGGAGGTGTCAAGCTTGAGTTTATTTTTTAAAAATTGAGGCATTGACAAGTATTGTAGGCACTGGTGGCCCATTAAATAAGGTGGCAATGACTTTTTAGAAAGGTTTAGATCAGTGTTTTCCAAACTTAATTCTTAATTAATTAATTATTTTTAAATTAATTCTGGGAGTTGAAGTCCACGCATCTTAAAGTTGCCAAGTAAAACACTGGTTTAAAGATACTTACTAAAGGCCATGGCGAATGAATAGAATAGCAGCCACCAAAGGGAAAGACAAACCTTTTTGTGGTTTGGAAAGTAAAGAGCAGGGCTGAAAGGACAAAACCCAAAGAATCGGTATCTCAAAGCTAAATACTAGCATCCATGTTTTAAGTAAAAACAAAGATTGATGAGGCAGATCTGGGCAGGATGCCCACATTCTTCAGGATGATAAATTCAAAACAAGCCACAATAGAGACTTAGTACCTGGTGCTTGGGAAGGGAGATGGTAGGGGTTTTAATCTGGAATATAGATATGATGTGAAAAATGGCTTGTCCTTACTTGGACAGAGAGTCACTTTAGTATTCTGTGCTCTGGTCATTTTCATTTAAATTACTGCACTGGGTTATACATGGGGTGGTTCTTGAAGATGGTTTGGAAAGTTCCATCACTAGAAAAGATTGCCTCAAGGCTAACATATATTACCCATTTTGTACAATCTTCACTGCCTCCCGGTTCTGCTCTAATCCCAGATTAGGATACTGGTATTATTCTGTTAATCCCCACCCAGTTGCATCCAGTTTCTAAAGTAAAGCCTCTTCTCAGATGCACCACCTATATCCCCTAACGTCCTTCTCTTCTTGGAATGGGATTCATGCGGATTCTCATGTGATGACTCACCTGGAACTACCACTCAACAGGTGGTAGTTCTTGATTTCCATTTTGGTGTTCTGCAAAGATTTTTCAGTTTTTGTTGTATATTTGATCCTTTCTTTAAAAAATACGTGATGTTGTAAGCCCCCGCTGGGAAAACTTAGTTTTGAAGAGTGGCATACTGATTTTTAAAAGTAGACACTTTATATTTGCAACGTAATGTACATGCAGAGGCTGGCTGGGGAATTCTGGGAGTTGAAGTCCACACATCTTAGAGTTACTGAGGTTGAGAAAAACAGAGCTAGAGTAAATATACCAAACAGGGCCAGGTGTTTCTAAGCAAGGGTGCCCTCAGATACCGGTAGGCTACTAGGAGAGCTGATTGTATTGGGCCTGGCTTTTTAAATCTTGTCTTCTTCATAGTAAATTTTTCTACAGATTTTAAATATAGCTGGGGATACACTTACTATGTGGCTGAAAGTAAAGGCAAGTTACAACTGCTACTTCACAAAAATTGGCTTTTTTACAGCAGAGCAAGATTTGGACTAGAGAAATAGGACAATAATTCTGTTTGAAAGCAAAATTAATTTGTGTAGATTCCAGTTAGCAGCTGCTTTTCCCAAGAAATCCAGGAAAATCAGTCAATTAATCTTGTGGGTGTCTTTCTGATAAAAATTCAAACTGCCCACACATGTATTTTTTTCTCCAGGACACCAAGAACCCTTTTTATTCAAGGACTTGTGACACCAAGCATTATGACTGTAGTCCATTAGTGCCATCTACTGTGCAGTAGGGAAAGCATTAAACATTTAGCAGCTGGGATCTCTACATGTTTCCTCTGAAGCTTTCCTTCTAGGTTCAAATGAACTGTAATCCTAAGGGCCCAGTGATTAGCTTTACCCTGCACTAAACCTTGGTTTGCTTAGCAAACCACACCTGGCTCTGTTCATACAACAGATTAAGCCAAACCCAAATAAAACACATTATGATTTCATATGTTCTGTAAATGGAGACAGTTAAACCTCTCCAGACACACATGCCTAGTACTAGGTAGCATATTTCTTAGAGAGACTTCAATTAATACAGAACTCAGCATCTTTCCAAAAGAACCTGGAGGCCACAGGCCTCTGAGTGAAATAAAATGTGTGGGTGTAAGGATTGCCTACCCTAATAGACTCAGACTCACAAGCAGGAACTTAATGATATCTGATTTATTAAAGAATAGTATGCAAATACAGAGAAACCTGAGAATGAGCAAAAGCGTGCCAAATACAAACTAAAAACCCTCGGCACAAATGTAATCCCTCCCCTCGCCCTGCCGTTGCAAACTCCCCCCCCCCCCAGGTGCTGGTAACCATTTCTGCTGATGTCCTGGGAAAGAAACCTTGAACACACGAGATAACCCAAACACATTCCAATCCAGCTGCCAACATACAACAATCCCACGAGATGGAATCCTCCTCCCCTCCCAGACGAAACACGCATCAGCCAAATGACATGCGAAACGTTACGATGCAGCGGTAACATTGGAACGGTGAACATGACATACCGCCCCCCCCAAAAACGAAATACTAAGGAGCAGGTTTCAGAGGGTAAGCCAGATGAAAGCATCTAACTAACACAGGAGATTGAACATCACGGGCAGACACCCACTCAGGGTGGGGGAAGTGCTTCCAACGAATGAGGTATTGCAGGGAGCCACGATGCCTGCAAGAATCAAGGACCTCCTTCACCTCAAAATGTTGCTGTCCGTCAATCATGATCGGAGCAGGAGGTGGAGGATGCGGGTGCCAATGATCAGAGTGGGTGACAGGCTTGAGCAAGCTGCAATGGAAAACAGGATGCAAACGTTTCAGGTTGTGAGGCAAATCCAGTTTAAATGTGACAGGGTTTACGATGCCCACAATGGAGAAAGGACCCACAAACTTAGGAGCCAACGTTTTGGAGGGCTGTGGGGACTTTATGAACTTGGTGGAAAGGTAGACCTGATCCCCAACTTTAAAATCAGGTTGAAGGGCGTGCCACTTATTGGCATGCAGCTTATAAGTAAACTGGGCATCAGCCAAAGCCTGCTGAATTACCGGCCAGGAATCAGCTAGCTGAGCAGCCCAATCAGAAGGAGAGCAGGGCTGCGTGGGGGGTTGGGGCAATTCAGGGATGGGGACAAAATCCCATCCAAAAATAACATGAAAAGGGGTGTGCCCTGTGCTCTGATGAACGGCATTGTTATAAGCCACCTCAGCAAAAGGTAGCAGATCAACCCAATTATCTTGTTGATAATTGACAAATGCCCTCAAAAACTGCTCCAGGGTTGAATTAAGAACCTCCGTAGATCTGTCAGTCTCCAGATGCGACGCAGTGGACAACGCCTGCTTGGTGCCCACCAGCTTCAAAAATGACCTCCAAAATTGGGAAGTGAACTGTGTCCCACGGTCCGTGACCAAGTGGGAGGGGCTACCGTGGATCCGGTAGATGTGGATTAGAAAAAGGTGGGCCAACTGCTGAGCAGACAGAATAGAAGCACATGGAATGAAATGGGCTTGCTTGGAAAAATAGTCCTTTACCACCCAAATGACAGTTTTTCTCTGACTAGGAGGCAGATCCACAATGAAATCCATAGAAACCTCCTCCCAAGGACAGGAGGGGCTGGCCACCGGCTGCAGCAGCCCGTGTGGTTTCCCCCCTTTCCGTTTTGACATGGCACAAACAGGACATGAAGCAACATAACTTTTTACATCATGTCTTAAGGTGGGCCACCAAAACTGGCGCCGTACCAGGTGCAAGGTTTTGACAAACCCAAAATGACCAGCCACCTTATCATCATGACATCTATTTAAAATTTCCCTTCGCAAATTGTCAGGCACATAGAGGCGGTTTTGCTTCCAAGCTAACCCTTTGTCAAATGTAACATTGTCTCTATTCGCCTGCAACCAAGTATCAGATTTCACCTCTTGTAGAAACTGTTGCTGCAATTGAGAGGGAACTGGAGTCCTCCCCCCAGCCGGTGAAGCTGACGCAGGAGGCAGCTGCGCATGAGTTTGACTGCGTGCGACAGCCTGCAAACCCAATTGGGGTTCTGTCCACACCGTACCCACAATGTCAGGTACCTGGACCGCATCCTGGGGTAGGCGGGAAAGCACATCAGCCCGGAAGTTTTTCTTACCTGGAATGAACTTCAATTTAAAATCAAAGCAACTAAAAAATTGCGCCCAGCGGATCTGTTTAGGACTAAGCTTCCGGGGTGCGCTGAGCACTTCCAAATTTTTATGGTCAGTCCAAACTTCAAAAGGACACTTAGCCCCCTCTAAAAGGTGGCACCATGCCTCCAAAGCCGCCTTGACAGCAAAAGCTTCCTTTTCCCAAACGTGCCACCGCCTTTCCGTCTCGGAAAATTTCCGGGACAGATACGCACACGGCTTCAGGCGGTTGTCAGCATCCACTTGCAGCAAGAGCACTCCAATTGAAAAATCAGAAGCATCCACTTGAACCACAAAGGGTTTAGTGGGATCAGGGTGTTGAAGAATGGGTTCAGCAGTGAACAGGCTTTTGAGTTTGTCGAAAGCCAACTGGCAGTCAGTTGTCCAATTGAGCAATGCCCCCAGGTTCTTTACCTTGCGTGTCTCCCCCAACCCCTTGGTACGTAACAAGTCAGTAAGAGGCAACGCAATTTCTGCGAACCCCTGGATGAATTGGCGGTATTAGTTGGAAAATCCAAGGAAACTTTGGAGCTGCCTACGGGTGTGCGGGCACTCCCACCCCAAAATGGCTTGAATCTTTCGCAGGATCCATCTCAATGCCCTTGTCAGAGATCCTGTACCCCAGGTAGTCAAGCTGAGTCTTATGAAATTCACACTTAGAAAGCTTAGCATAGAGCTCAGCCTTTCTCAGTTTGCTAAGCACCTGTTTCACCAAGCGCTCATGTTCCTCTTCCATTTCAGTATAAATCAAAACATCATCCAAATAGACCAGTACACCCTTGAACAAATGTTCATGTAACACTTCATTGATCAATTGCATGAACACCCCTGGTGCCCCCGCCAACCCAAAAGGCAAAACTTTATACTGAAAAGAACCCAGTGGACAATTGAAAGCAGTCTTCCATTCATCCCCCTCCCGTATGCAGATGTGGAAATAGGCTTCCCGCAAATCCAGCTTAGAGAAGATTTTCCCCTTAGCCAAACGTGCTAACATGTCTTTTATTAACGGCAGAGGATATTTGTTTAATATTGAGACCGCATTCAATCCGCGGTAATCTGTACAAAGTCTCAATGTCCCATCCTTCTTCGCCCAAAACAAGACGGGGGTGCCTTCTGGCGAATTTGCCGGTTCAATAAAACCCCTGGCCAAGTTTTTGTCCACAAACTCCCTCAACGCCGCCAGTTCCTTCTGAGTCATGGCATAAATTTTCAGCTTGGGCAGTTGAGCGTCGGGGACCAACTCCATCGCAGTGTCAGTTTTTCGATGGGGTGGAAGTTGGTCTGCTTCTTTCTCACCAAACACATCCGCAAAGCTTTGGTATTGCTCCGGCAAGCCCTCCAGTGGTGTGACAGCGAAATGCGGGGTTGCTGCCGCCGCCCTCCCCACTGCAGCCTCCAGAGTGTCTTCCTCCCCAGGGGCTTGATAGAAACCATCCCCAAGTCCTGTGCACCCAATTTATATAGGGGTTTTGTTGGACCAACCAAGGAATCCCCAGAATGACTAGGGGATGCCCCACAGGCGCCACCACAAACTGCAGCCCCTCACGGTGGCTGCCCAATTGCAACGCTACCCGTGAAATGGGTGACCGCTTTCCCTCCCGCAGTAGAACCATCCAGCTGGGTGAAAATCATCGGACGCTGCAGTGGAAAGCTGGGTAACTCCAGAGCAGCCACACATCAGGGTGCATCAAGCAACGCGAACACCCCGAATCGATCAATGCCCAAACTTCAACAGTCCTGGTGCGGGAGCCTAACTTCTCTTTCACGTTCAGCGTGGGACAGTTGGCACTCACCGAAACATGTTTGTGCCCGTCCTCCACCACCTGCCCACAGGCGCTCTTTAGAGCAGGTGGCTGGCGCTTCCCGCCAGCTGGTTTAGATCGGGCTCCCCCTCGCACCCGAAGTAGGGAACCTCCTCCACTTCAGTTCCAGCCTTGGCTGCCTTCATTTTCCTGGGGAGGGAGGGAGATTTCCCCGCCAGCTTCCTCGATCATTGGTCTTGCCCTTCAGGCACGCTGCCGCTCGGTGACCTTCCTTTCCACATCGGAGGCACTGCCCTTTCGCATAGCGGCGTTCCCTCTCCTCCTCCCAGGCACGTTGACCGGACTTTCCAGTAGGTGCAGCAAGGTGGGAACCCTTGCTGAGCCCGGAATATCTCATCACCTTCCTGTGAGCGAAGGTCTCATGGGCATGTTCAGCCTTCCCTGCCAACTGTATTCATTCATACAGGGTATCTGGGTCGTCCCTACCCAGCGACCACCTCAGGACCTCCGTGTTCAGACCGTCCTTAAATAGCTCTATTAAGGTAGATTGGGACCAATCCTCAACCTTCCCAGCCAGAGCCTTAAATTCCAGAGCATAGTCCATTACAGATCTTGGCCCCTGGCTAAGCTCCCTCAGCGCCCGTTTTGCCCTTTCTTTAGCTAACGGGTCTTCAAAGTGTAGCTTCAATGCCCACAGGAATTCTTCGAACTCCTCCAGCTCAGGAGCATCCAACTGACATAACTGCACATACCAATCGGCAGCCCGCCCCTTCAGCTTAGTGGCAATGGCATTAATCTTGGCTCTTTCTGAACGAAAATACGGTTCCCATTTATCCATATAACTCCTTGCATTAGTAAGGAAGAACAGTAACTTAGTTGGATCTCCGTCAAATTTAACTGTAAAGTCCTTAACCCCCACTCCGGGCGGTCCCTTCACCACAGCTGGGCAGTCGGACTTTCTTTTAGCTCCCAGGGATCTCCGCTCTTGAGGAGGGGACCTTGAAATTCGCACCCTCGGCGCCCTTGCCTCCTCTCTGTGCCGGGCCCTACTCCTTTCCTCCGAAGAAGGCGACAAATGCCTATTACTAAACTCCCCTCTCCTCCTCTCCCAAGGACCCCAGTCCATTGATATTTTCTGAAGCATAAATTCTATTGACTCCAATTTGGCCTCCACCAGTCTTATAAGGTCAGGGGTTTGGGAATCCTCCTTTCCCTCCTGCCTCACCACGGTTGGGGACATCCGGTATCGCTGTTTCCTAGACGTTTTGGACGTCCCTGGTAGGGGTCCCTGTGTTTCATCCCAGGTGATCAGCTCGCCTGGCGACTCGCCGGTCAGGTCAGGGGCTCTTTTACCTCCAACCTTTTCTCCTCCCAGGCTGGAGCTCGACATCTCCCGAATTTCCAAGAGCTCCCGAGTAGGGACCCTCTCTGTTCTTATCACCGTGGAGTCGGGTTCCCCCTCGCTCGATTCCTCGCTTTCCGCGGTTTGGGGATTTGGTTTGCTCATCGCTAGCACTTCTCCCTCACAAAATAAATCTGGAAAGGGGCTAACGGTAAATTTTTTGACATTCTCAGCTTTATGTAAGGATTGCCTACCCTAATAGACTCAGACTCACAAGCAGGAACTTAATGATATCTGATTTATTAAAGAATAGTATGCAAATACAGAGAAACCTGAGAATGAGCAAAAGCGCGCCAAATACAAACTAAAAACCCTCAGCACAAATGTAATCCCTCCCCTCGCCCTGCCGTTGCAAACTCCCCTCCACCCCAGGTGCTGGTAACCGTTTCTGCTGATGTCCTGGGAAAGAAACCTTGAACACACAAGATAACCCAAACACATTCCAATCCAGCTGCCAACATATAACAATCCCATGAGATGGAATCCTCCTCCCCTCCCAGACGAAACACGCATCAGCCAAATGACATGCGAAACGTTACGATGCAGCGGTAACATTGGAACGGTGAACATGACAGCGGGTTATCATCTTTAAAACTCTGCATGGTTTGGGTCCAGGATACCTGCCTTGTTCTTGCTCGCTGAGGTCACCCAATGAGGTTGATTTGCAGAAGCAATGGGCTTGCTTTGGTGGACATTTGGGCACCGAGCCTTTTTTACAGGTGTTCCTGGTCTGTCAAGTGCACTCCCTGTTGAACTGAGAGAACTGACCTTATTAGCCTTTGAAAACAAACAAACAAACAAACTTCAAACACGTTTTTAGTTTGGGAGTCTTTAATTTTTACTTATTTATTTTTAATGAATTCTGTTTCATGATAAACTGGTGTGTTCTACAGTCAACAGTGTAAAATGGCTTTCACGTTTCTTACTGAAAGAAAATGGCATTTTATTCAAACTCTCTCCATTCATTTCTATGTAACAGAAATCTGGAAGCAGCTGTCCTTTCCTACATGCATATAAGTGTGATTTGTATGGCTTCTCACTCCCCTTGTAGATTAAGAACAAACACATGAAGGACCCACCTCACATTACCTTATGTACAAGAGAAGAAGCTAACACCTTCTCCCAACAGAGAGAGAACATCCTTGGATGGATGAACATTTAAATTCGCCTCTGGAAATGTTTCATCAGGATTACAGTGCAAACTCACAAATTCAACTCAGGCCTCATAAATGTAGTGAAATATAAGCTGGCCAATGAGTGAGTACAGTACCTGTGATCTAAAAGCACAGGGATACCAGACAAAAGTGAACATTCTCCTTCCAACAGATTTCTTTAAACATACATGTAACCTTCATTAGATGCTTTCTATGTGAAAATTTTAACTGCATTAACATGATGGCCAAAATAACATCTAGTACAGGTAGACAACTGACAGGTCAGAAAACAAGGTAAAACAGTGATTGCTCTAGCAAAGTGTTTTTCAAAGTTGGCAACTTTAAGATGTGTGGACTTCAACTCCCAGAATTCTGGGAGAACACACCTTAAAGTTGCCAACTTTGAAAAACACTGCTCTAGTACACAATGTATTATCAGTAGATCATACAGAAATGAGTGTAAAAGTGCATTTGTGACCCACATGACATTAGAAAGATAAAATGGGTGCCTTAATCCTTGCAGCCTCATAAACTGGAATCCTGGCCTCACCCTCTTCTGGAACGCAGCCCTTGGTGTGCTGCACAACCCTGGTGCGGGACTTCAGCTGATGGAAAATGTGGACACTTGAGTTTAGAAAAAGCTGTAATAGCTCTTCTTGGACAAAAAGTTTGCTCAAGACTTGGTAGTTTGGTTGCTTTTAATAGAAGATATAATTACACCCTGGGGTATGGATTTTCTAAAATGCTATTTACAATTTTTTCTCTAGGCAAAGGTCTCTATACTTGCTTTAACAAAACAACTAAAACAAAAGTCTTATTTCTGCAGATTCTTTTCTCTGCCTATTACTCTCGACATCATTTCTACAATGTCTATAATCTACAATTCCTACAATCTACAATGTGCTACTGTCCCCTCAGCTTTATGTCTGGCAGCAACACGTAACTTTTTTGTGTCAATTTTTTTCACCTAGATAAAATTTGATTTCTGCATGTAAAAAATATTGCTCAGTATTTATGTTAATCACTTACCTAGGTTTTCAATATCAGGCACTAATTTTCCTCCTCTATTTATAAAAATCCCTAACAAAATTAATATCACTAATGATAATGACAAAATCTACCTGCTTTCTAGGGAAACTATGAAAGCAATCCTTACGCTCTTACCTGGACATAGTTCCTACTGACCTCAGTGGGCATTATATCTAATAGATATTTATAGGTTCCAGCTGTTTTTCCCTGCTGAAGTTCTACTGATTTCATAATAGCGTGCACCTATTTTTGATTTGTGATATAGCCATTTTGATATCTAATATATTAAACAATCTTCCTCAGCCTGGCCCTCTAAAGGTGTGACTTCATGACATTTTGACATGTGACTCTAAGCACATTCACCTAAAAGAAAGCCCCACTGAATTCAGTTGGAATCTTCCAAGTAACTGGTAACTGGAATTGCAGCTCAAGTTTCATTCTGAGACCATCTTTATTCACCAAATGAATAAAAAGGAGAGAGGTTACAGCAGAGGAACATTTGTTCCTGAAGTGATTACATATTTCAGAGGTTCTCTATTTAAAAACTTTAAAAAAACGAAAATACATTTTAAAATACGAAAGATTATTATAACACTGGTTAAACAGGAAAATTAATACCCTAAAACTAAAAAGACATTTTCTCTTGACAATGATTATAGAATTTGCAGCAGTGATGCATCAGGTTCATGCCGTGTCAACCTTGGCCACTGCTATTTCTCTGTAACAGTTTCTTTTAATAATCCCCCCAACCCAGCTAACTGTAACAAAAAGTGGTCAGAAGTTTCCATGTATTTCTGTTGATATCTGTATGGTAACTTCCTAGAAGAAAATAATACAAGAAAAGGCAAAAATCAGCAACTCGTTACAAACCACATATTTAAATGTAAACAGAAAGGTGATGCCAAGTTTGGAACTAGGGGAAGATTCACTTTATTTACTGCATGAAATAGCTGAGGCTAAACTCTGAAATGCACTGTTAAAACAATTTGCTAATGCAGTTTAAACATCACAGCCTTACCTTTGTGTTCTAGTGCAAAGGCCTAAATACAGGTAGTCCTCATTTAGCAACCACAATTAGGACCAGCAACTCCATCGCTAAGTGAAGCAATAGCTAAGTGGGAAATCACGTGACTATGACTGTGCTTCCCTCTTCCCCACTCCCCTGTCCTTTGGAACTTCATCCCAGCAGTGCTGGGACAGCCCTCCCAAAACTGACAAGACTAATCAGTTTCATATCTTAGCTTTTGTCTGTCTCCAAACCACTCCCCCACTCACCCCGGTTTTGCGATAATTAACAAGAAGGGAATTAATGTTTGTATTTACATTATTTGGAGAGGAAGGGATTACAAGTGAGTAAGCAGGCACACAGTGGGGAATACATATCGAAAGCAATGAACTGGCGCCGGCAGCCACAAGCACACTAAACAAACAGCCTGGTGTATTCCCCATTGTGTGGCTGCTTCCTCTCTTGTAATCCCTTCCTCTCCAATCTCTCCAGTCTGGGGTGGGGCAACGGGTCAGGCACAAAAGAGATTGCCTCCAGAAATCACTTGTTTTCTTCCCCCTCCCTCTCGCAGAGAGGTTGGAGAGGAAGGGATTACAAGAGAGTAAGCAACCACACAATGGGGAATATACCGGGCTGTTTGCATAGCACGCTTGCGGCTACCAGTACCAAAGCATTGTTTTTGATGTTTATTCCCCATTGTGTGTCTGTTTACTCTCTTGTAATCTCTTCCTCTCTAGTCTCTCTGTTCAAACAAAAGGTCAGACACAGGACAACACGTACTGACTGTAATGGTGATCATGTGACTGAGGAACAGCTCTGTAATAATTTCGAACGGTTGCTGAATGAGGCAGTTGTTGGGACTACCTGTAAGACACCACAGTCCCACTAATATACATTTCTGCACTAACACTGTTAATGAGAGCTGAATATGGGCAATAAACTTCCATTCTGCAATCATTCCTGGTCAAACAAGTTTGGAAAATTTCTGAAGCATTACAGCTTCACCCATTCTACCAACTTTCAAAACCTCTAATAAACGTAAGTTCTAGTAAGTCCACATATTATTTCCAGATGACTGGCTGGTATTTACACTGGCCACTAAACTTGAGCTCAAACAAGTACTCAGAGATGCAATTTGCAACTATCAGTGCCTCTACAAAGGGACATGAATTATATCAGTGAATTTTGCTATCTTGATAGTCCCACATGCTTACCTGAAAATCTCTGATAAAAGTTAAGAAGAAGAACACAAAGCCAAAGGCTACTGTCCATTCACAGATTGCACTCACAAAATGATAGATATAATCCTAGTGGAAGGAACATATATAAAAAGCCATTAAATAGACTGCAATGGCAAATGAAAGGTGAATCAAATATAGAGACAGCACATAACCATACACCAGACACAGTGTAGTAGAAAAGTATTTATTCATTTAGAGCTGAATCCAATTAGTGTCTCTTTACAGACAGAAGTCTCTCTGATTCAGCAGAAACCTCATCAGTGGAAAAGGGATGTGATTGTCAGTAGTTGTCCTCCTCCTGCAGTCCCCATGTTGTTCTGGAAAATTCTCCCCCAGTCTTCTAGAAGAGATTTGGGAAGAGGACTTCAAAGCCTGTCCCTTTGTCTATTCCACTAAGAGAAGTCCCTGCTGGATCAAGCACTCTTGTCATCTAATGAAGACAATCCTTATTTATTTACTGAATTTCAGTACACTTAGCACTAAATCAATATGCATTTTCTATGTGGCTCATCCCCAATGAAAATATAGTATTAAAACACTCCACATCTGTATAATTTTTCATTACTAAGCTTCTACAAGGACCCAAAAAAGCTATGAATATTTTCTTGATAATCATTGCTTTCAGCCATTTTGAATTATCATGATTTCTTAAAATCATTATTTTTTAAACTGAACTGTAAGTTCTTGACTTCATGATGTTTTCTATGACAAGATTTTTAAGGAGGAAAAAAGCTTGAAAATTTGTGTTCTGCCAAACTGACCAAAAGGTACTTTCCTAGGGGCTAAATAAGCACCTTCCTTTGATTATCTGCTGGGATGGCACAAACAGCAATGGATCCATCAAACATGCAGGGGCCCTGGTAAAGAACTACAGTAGAGTGTTTCATGGGGCTTTTGTAAGTCATAACATGTAGGCTTGATCTGTAAATTGTAATAGAAGAAGGAAAGTGTGCCTACTGAATGGTCACCATTTCTCCCTTCTTGTGAGAGATGAACACTTTTGTGACTGGGACACAAAAACTAATCAATATACCCATTTTAACAACACTCATTTTTTTCAACAGAATATTTACAGAACATCTTCAAAAATCTGTGCCTCGTAGCAAAATCTTTCACACACTCTGCTGTTCTAAATAGCAACCACAATGTGACAGATTAGGCATGTTCTGGCTAAGATCTACTAGAGATCCTGATAGAAGAAATAATGGGATCAAATAAAATAGAGTTTATTTGCAGCCAATATGTATCATTGGTCATAATAAAAACAGAACCAAAAAACTGTATATTATTATTACTATTAGTAATAATAATAATACAGAATAGTTGAGTACTATCTTCTTGGTTGACTTTCCATTGTATTTTGAAGTGACACATTTACCAACCAGATGCAGCCCAATTCATTTTGTGAAAATCACACAAAAAGCGCTCCCTCTTGTGGTCCAGCATGCGCACAGAAATAGTAGTAGAGAGTCAGCACTTTTCAGAGAGTAGCTATAGTCTGCTTGCCACAAAAATAATGAAGAATCTTTATGGTACCAAAACTAAACTGATTTATTATGGCACAAGCTCTCCTCATCCCTTTATCAAGTGCTTTAAGAGTTATCCTTGGTTGATCTATCAGTGAATGTAGCACTAATCAGCAGTCACTATCCACAATATTAATTTAATGAAATTTTATTCTTCAAATATGTCAGGAAGAATCATCATAATCACTAATTATTCTATTTCCTTCTTCCTTCTACAATCCCATGCCTAATCTGCAAGCCCCACTATGTAGCTTCTTACTGATTACAGATTATTTTACTCAACTATTTCATTCCCGAGAGTAAGGATAGCAGGCCAGAACTCACAAAGCCATTTTCCTCTATGAGACACATGCTTTGGGAAACCCTTGGGCCTCAATTAAAAACTGTTCAATTCTGGGAGACAGAATTCTACCTCATGTGCTTTGGCACATTCCAGTGTAGGCTAAGCAGGGGATTTCTCAAAAATGAATGGGAGAAGCCTGCTTATTTCTTGCTTCACTTACTAAAACAAAGAGCATCTCTGATAACTCAGGGCAAAGATCTGAAAAGTCTATATGCATACCAATACTCAAGTATGTTGAAAAAGTAATGTTTTTGCTCTGTATCCTGATGCTTGTTACACTCACGTACATAAGACAGCATTCATCTCATTCTGATCTGACATTTCATTTCATTTATTATATAGATTCTATTATTGTTGTTGTTGTGCTTTCAAGTCATTGTAGACTCCTGGCAACTGCCTGGAGAGGTTCCTGCAGTTTTCCTGGCAAGATTTCAAAGTAGTTTGCCATTGCCTGCTTCCTAAGGCTGAGAGTGTGTGACTGGCCCAAGGTCATCCAGCTGGCTTTGTGCCTAAGGTGGGACTAGAACTCACAGTCTCTTGGTCTTTAGCCTGATGCCTTAACCACTACACCAGACTGGCTCTATAGATTTATATGGTTGCTCAACTGATAGATGACTCTGGGCAGCTAACAATCAATAAAACAACCACAATTACCATTAAAAACAAATTAAAAGAACATTGTGATAACAACACTACTGTTAGGTTGCTGAGATATTATGCATCTATTCTCTGCAAAAGCGTATTTCAGTTTTCTCCAATCAGAGAGAAAATTCTAGGAAGAGTAGTCCCAAACGGTCTGTCAGACCAGATGATATTATTTTAACCATGTGTGTGCATGGACGTCTCTTCAGAGCACTTTAGTCAATGATTATTTTAAAAAATGCATTTCTATCAATATAGGTTGCGTGAGGCATACCTGGTCAGACTCAGATTTGCAAGTAGTTCTGGCAAAGTGTCCTTTTGTTCTGAATATTAGACTGACAACCTTCCATTCCTGGCCTTTGGGTGAGAAGCAAATAGCCATGGACTACTCTGAAAGGAGAATTTACACAAACCTCAATTCTCCAAGTGCAAGTGTTTACCCAGGAGACATTTGTTTTGTTTGAACATATGTATGTATGTATGTATGTATATAAAAAATATAAAATTTCACAGCTCTCAAATATATACGTAAACCAGAATGCACTTGTACATTGAAAACTGCACTTCTCACAACTTAATAATGTAGTTTTGGTTTTTTAAAACAAAACATATTCAAAATGTGTCTACCAAGAAAAAATGTGTACAAAAAAAAGGATGATACCATTATATCTTAATATAGATTAGATTTTTATGTGATATTTTAACCAAATCTGGAAGACGATGTGGAAAATGGGACAAAACATATTTGCAACCAAGAAAAAAACTGAGCAAGAGTTAAGACTCATAGTTTTATTTATCTATAAATGTATTGTTAATTTATACATTTATTAAGGTTAAGCAAAGATGAAGATTCATAGCATTAATACTCCCATTGATTTCTGTTTTCCCATGATGCTTCTGAAGGAGGGCTTGCTTCCTAAAAATGTTTTCAGAGTTCCAAACATCTCTGTATTTTTTTAATGTTTAGCTACAACGTTTAATTTTCTCACACTTAAGCCATAATAGGTTCCACATATGTGGGGTGGGAATAACTCTCCCCCAAACTATTAGCAAATCTAAGACTCTGACCAAATATGTCTCAGGTGACCTATAATATCACTGACTTAAGAATTAAAAAGCACTGAGTTTGAAAAGACTACACATCTAGACTGTATCTAGACCAACCTTTAAAATTTAAAGCAACACAGTATCACAACCTACTAAATAACATTAGCAACATGCATTCACAGCAGCTTTGGCTATCAGTTTGCTTAAGGATCTCAGTAATAAAAACTGCTATTGTATTGCATATTTTGCACACATAAAGTTAAGCTGCACTGAATAGCTGGCCTAAGGAGTAGAAATAATTAATTTTTTTTACCTAGTAAATGTTTACCTTTTCACCTGGATTCCAATCTATTTTTGTTATGGATATTAATGAAGCACATACAATCACTGGGAAAGAAGAGTTAAGAGGAAACATCTGATTAAAAAAATAAAACATATAAACTATAGTTTCCTTTTACCAATATATTCCTTATTGAAATAATGAAGGGAATATATCATTAATCAAATTGGGGCACATGTATATGAAGACGAGATAACCTGATGTCTGATAATAGAATTATAAACTGATTTGTGATTGTACACAATAACCATTGTGCACAAGCAAGCCCACTCAATACAAAGAAGCAATGAATTTAACAGTTTCCTTAGGTTCCAAAATGTCTGGGTATACTTTCTTAATTTCAGTATCAAGAATGAGTATTTTAATTTTTAAGATAAAGTTCTCTTTAAACGATACCCACTGAATGACTGCAAGTCAGATGTCACTCCAGAACTTTTCAATCCAGGAGACATATCTTCTATCTTGAAAATCGTTTCAACATAGCTGGCACACGCTACACATCTAGTTATCTTCTTAGGTCTATTGCTTTTGTTCCCCATGTCTCATCATTTTACAAACATGGCTTGTATCTCAGATTTGTGTGTTATGAACTGTGTAATTTATCCCTCTCAGGAAATATTTTAAGACTGAATATAGAAATAGGAAGCTGACTTAAAACTGTGGCGCTTGTATGATTAAGACCTTGGACGTATTGATATACTGTAAAAAGGATACTGGGAATGACAGCTACCCAAGTCATTAAGGAGAGGAATAATCTTGTGTGACATAAACATGGAGTACTCCACTGTGGACGTGATTTGTAAGAGATAATTGTCTGAAGAAGAATGTACAGAGCACCAGAGACAAAAGCCAAAAGAGCTCCTCCATCGTGGACGGAAGGAACCGCTAATTCCTGAAAAGACAATTGAGGAAGTATTGTATTTTATTAGAATTGCAGTCAATGTACACAAAAGAGGACTATAATCAGGGAGCAAGTAAGTGTAGTCAGACTAGAAGTATTAGAAAGGCCTTACAGGTATTATAAGGAACCTAGTCATAGTAGTACAAAATCTAGAAGAGTTTATTTGCTACTACATCATACAGGATACTTTCATCTGATATGTACTACCCAAAGCTATTTACTTCTAAAATATGAACACCTCTGTAACTGATTATCTTACTTAAAAGAAGTGTCCAAATAAGCAGGAATAATACAAGCTACACAGCCTTCCTTGACAGCACTGCAGTTGCCATCCTTAGGCATAAAAACTAATAGGGGCTACCTGGCATTGAGACAGGTATCTGAACGTACTTGCATACGTACATGCAATACAGAGGCCGGGGCGGGGATGGAGGAGGAACACCTTTATGATCTTCAAGGCTTGAATAGGCATTTGAAACTGAGGTCTCATCTAAAATCAGTAAACTAACCCTCATTAAAAGAAAACTCCTAAAAAAAAGTCAAGTTGCCTCCTAATCTTTTAATGCTTCTTGAATTTTATCTTCTTGCAGGATTTCAAGGCTTCAATGCCCTGGAGATCTATCTAATAGGCCCATGCCTAAGTTTAGTTTTTGCCAGATCTGTTTACATAAGAAACCTAGTGTAGTTTTGTCTGTCTTGATCTACTCATTCCAGGAATCCAGACTATAGATAGTCCTCACTTAATGACCATTTGTTCAGTGACCATTCAAAGTTACGACAGTGCTGAACAAATGGTAGTCACAACAGGTCCTTGAAGTTATGGCCATTGCAGCGCCTCCATGGTCATGTGATCAAAATTCAGGCACTTGGCAGCCCACCTGCATTTACAACCACAAAGTGTGCTTCAGCTTCCCCCCACCTATCTCCCCCCCCATCTCTGCCCTTTTGGCTGCCCTGCACTTGGCTGCCTACGCAGTCCTGCACTCCATTGCCCCTGCTGCCCTCCACTGATCTTTGTTGTCTTCTTCTTCCCACTGCTGGTGAGACTCGCCTGGCTGAGGCAGCTGCTAACCCTTCAGAGGTGTTGCAGAGGCCTTGTGAAGGGCTAGCAGCTGCCTTGGCTGGGCGTGCCTCATCAGCATTGGGAGGAAGACAACAGTAAAGGTCAGCTAGGGACCGCAGGGGACAGCAGCAGCAGAGTGCAGGGCAGCCAAGAGAGCGGGGTGGGGGTGGGGAAGACAGCTGGGTGGGGGGAGTTGAAGTAGACATGAGCGTGGCAGAGCCTCATCTGCCAAAGGGAGCTCACCAGGCCCGGCGGGGGAAGAGGAAGAGGGACGGAGCCAGCAGTTCACACAGGGCAGGAGAAGTGTGAGGTCTTCACCTAATGACAGCATGCTCCTTGTCTAATGACCACAACCAGGACTACCAGAACTGTTGTGGTTAAGCAGTGTGGTCGTCTAATGCTTTGCCTAACAACTGCTGCGCTTAGCAATGGAAATTCCGGTCCCAATTAGGGTCGTTAAGTGGCAACTACCTGTATGGTAATTTATGAAGAGGGCAGATTTTTCTAACAAAAGCCACTGACTTGTCAAAAAAAAAAAACTTGATTACAAAGGCCCTTTGGAAAATCAACAGTGCATTATTATGCATTGTGCACATACCCATAGTAAACATGAGTCACAGAGAACAGAGAAGGAAAGGTCTTATTCAGTTTACATAATGTTTAAATATGATATTGGCTATCACAGTCTGTTCTTATATACAGATGTTTCCTTTAATCTTGATTTTATTTATTGAAAGCTCATCTTTATGTCATACTTTGGGAATGATTTCATAATATAGTTCAGTTTGCACTTGAAGACTGTTCAACAAAAACCTCAAATTTATAACATCATCATTCCTATCCTGCTTAAATGTCAACCATTTCCAAGTGTATCTTGCCTTCTTCATGACCCATATTAAATGGTTCCCATGAGTCTAATAAATAAGGTTTCTGTAGTCTTGAAACGAATAAGATGGAATATACAATTATATCACTTCATGATGTAGTTCATTATTGCTATCTTAAATTTGCTTAGATCCCAAACCATAAAGTATTACACTGATCTGATTTACCTCTTATTGAGCTACATCAAACATTTTGCAAATGCTGATATTATGTAATCTTTCCTGTCTTATACTCCCCTTGCTTTGCCTTAAATTTGTTCCAGAAGGTCCCTTAACTATCTGAAAAAGATTTGGAGGGTTAGAAAGCAATGATTGGAAACTATCACTTCTTCCCACAAGAAGTATACCACTGGATACCAAAAATTCCAACTCATTCATGTTACTTAATGGTGGATCATCTGTTCCAAAACCACTTCTTTCATTTATTTCCAGAGGTCATCAGAAGAGACCCTACTGAGAGGAAGAACATTGTCTAGGGCAAAAACCTTATTGGTAACAGTGCCATTAACCTGGGGGTCTCTGTTCTGCATAACATGCATATCTACTGTAGTTTTAATTATTTAGGACAGGCATTATTACACTATTCAGCTAAGAACAAATGAAAGGAAGGATAAATGTATGTGCTTGTTCTATCTCATGATCTTAATACTGTCCTTGTTTGAGGGCCATGTTTAGAGGGAAGGATCTACTGAACATATACAGGTTGCCTCTAGTGAACTGGGCATCTGATTGCAGAGTGTTCCAGCTGACAGGACAGTCTCAAATTACCAGCTAGGTGACTACACTGCAGGAACTACTATTCTATTTTATTTCTACATGATGCTTCTGATAGAGATTTTTAAGCTGATGCTTTCTCTGGAGAAGGGAATAACTATATTGCTCTGATTCTCTCTTGATATATGCTAAGTTATTTTAAAGGCTGGTCATATGAACACTCTTAATGCTCATATAATATTCTTAATAATCTGTAAGCCACTTGAAGGAAGAATAGAATATCAGTGTAATAAATAAAATATAAACATATCTTTGATACATACCTGAAAACTTGCAACAATGCCCATTCCAATACAACCCAGAACTCCAACATATAATGTCAATGAGTTGAAATAAGGGGAAACAAAATGTGTCACATCATTTTGCTTCTTTACAATTAAATATTTTGTATACATTGTAACTGCACCTAAAAAAATGAGAAAAATATTCAGAAACTGGCCTAAAGACACATAATGCAACACAAAAGTGACTTTGGTCCTGACAACACAGAAAAGAGAATAATTTTACTAAGATAATGAATATATTATATGGAGCTTTCAAGTGTAACAGTAATCATAATGTGGTGGCTTAAAAAGAAATCTGGGCTCCCCCCCCCAAATTATTTTCCAATAATCCATCCCATTCTAAGCTGATCAAGAAGTAAAATTCAGGTCAGGGCTATGCCGATCAAGGACTGACATTGTGTTAAATATTTGGGATTACTAGGAATCACAGTTATACCTTCATCCAATGCCTTTTATTTCCCCAACCGTGGCCCTTTATTTTCCCTAATAAAGGAGAACAGTGTCATTCCATCTTACAGTGAGAAAACAAGTATTATGAAATATATGTTCCTAATTTTCCCCATCAAGATGATCTTGGTTAACAAAAATTTAAGCCCCTACTCTGGCCTCACTCTTTAACTGCACTGACATCTATGGCAAGGATTGGGGGCTTGTGATCATTGTCCCTATATATAAAAAAGGGGAAAAGCATGATCCTGCTAATTATAGACCAATTAGTCTCCTGCACACAATCAGCAAGACACCTACAATGTCTCAAACAAGATACTGTTCCAGGACTGGCTGGAACAACAAAACATATTTGCAGAGAAGCAAGCTGGCTTTAGGGAAGGCCAATCCACCATTGATCAGTGCCTTGTATACCATCATCTCATTGAAAAATATTCCTCCCACAACACAACCTCCCTCTATGCCACTTTCATAGAGTTCAAAGCAGTATCTGATTCCATATCACAAGCTAAATTATGGGGAAAGCTGGAGGCGTCCTCGACTGACCGACATCTGTTTCTTTTAATATGTATGCTACGTGAAGGGACCACACTCAAGAGCATCTGAAAGTACCTATTGGACTTAAAAGAGCACCAGCACAGTACTGCAGAGAAGACTAGCTAGAACTCAGTTATCAGAAAAAATCAAGGCATTTGCCAAAAGGCCCAAGAGCCATTCCTAGAGCATAGATTGAGCAGATCTCCTGTTTCAAATACTTGAGGGTAGTCCTTCATTTTGCCAGCAGAAGGAAAGCCCACAGGGAAAATGCACAGAGGAGCTCATCTGCCATCCTTAAATCCCTTAACACAAGACGTAGCCACTACATACTTGCAGCTTTCAAATTATTTGAAGCCAAGCCAATAACATCTCTATGGTGCCCAGCTGGGTTCCTTCTCCAATTCTGCACCATTAGAACTTCTACAATCCAAATTCTAAGACCAGTTCTTCAAGTCCCTAGTTGTATCTCTAATGCTACCCTGCAACTAGAGACAGGCTTCATGAAAGTGGAGGCCTGAGTGTAGGTGACCATATTCAACTATTGGCTCAATTTTTTTTCCCCTTTGGCCGTGTCCCATTAACTATGAGTGATGATTTTCATTCTACATGGAAACAGGCAATGGCAACTAAAATTTCATCCTTGGGCTTCTCTCCAAGTCTCCTACTGAGCATGGGATATGACCAGGCCAAAGCACTTACTATACAGTGTGTAGCAGACACAGAGCACCAACTGGATCTAGCCAGAACCCCAAACATTATTGTCAGTGAATCCAGCAGGTACTCTGCCTCCCTTGTGGTGCATCTAACTAAACTCCAAGTACCTAAGCACAGAAGGGGCTTTACTCACTCAGGATGTCATGCCCTCCCCTCAGCTATCCTTGAAGGATGATACAGGAAGATTCCTTATTTGGAGAGACAATGCCCCTGTGACTCTGGACACGCAGAAAAAACAGAGCATGTGCTTCTCCAGTGCCTGTACTAAGAAACATTTGTACTAGCCTCATCTCACCATTACTGCATAAATACCCAGGGCACACAGGACAATTTACACTATCCCGTTGCTTTCAGATACCAACCCAGCTACAACATATAGGGCTGCCACGTTCTGTGCAGCAGTGCTCAAAATTTGTTGGATGATAACCTGTGCTATATAGATTTAATGAGCACCTAGTCTGCCATATTAGAATGCTTTGTAACTTGATAGATATACAGGTAGTCCTCGCTTAGTGACCAAAATTGAGACCAGCAACTCGGTTCCTAAGCGGAGAATCATGTCACAACGACAGCCTAATGATCTTACTTCCCATTTGGTCATTACGTGAAGTGCCGCAGTCATTAAGAAAAGAATCCTGTGACCGTGACTTACAATTTTACTTCTGTGTTCTCTGTTAAATCTGCTTGTTGCAAAGTATGAGAATAGCAATAATGTGACCGTGGGACACTGCAATGGTTGTAAATGAGACGACTGGCCGCAAAGCTTTTTTTTTTATTGTTAACTTTGAACAGTTGCTAAACAAGGCAGTCGGTAAGCAAGGATTACTTGTAGTCTTCCACAAACTAACCTTTTATGCTCCCCTATACCCATCTCATGCTCCTACCCCTACTTTTAGATTCTTTTAGATGCTCACTTTTTATATATACATTTAGTTTTTAATTCTTATATCTTTTATATCTTCTACCTTTTCTTATATTTTTTGGATTTTTATTTTTGCTCTTGAGGTATCCTTTATTTTTTTCAATCACTATACTGTACCCCACCTTCCTTATGCTGGTCTATGACCGTAATAAAGATCTGATTTGATCAAAAATTAAGATAATCAACAAAAAACTGGAGTATTGTATTTTAGGCAAAGAAAAATACATACTTAACAGAAATTCAGGAATAGGAGCATGAAAATCCCATGGAAAATGTTTGGGTAAGAGACTGTCAGGGGAGTTTATTA
Source organism: Candoia aspera (assembly GCF_035149785.1). Taxonomy (NCBI): domain Eukaryota; kingdom Metazoa; phylum Chordata; class Lepidosauria; order Squamata; family Candoiidae; genus Candoia; species Candoia aspera. The sequence goes on along the minus strand of NC_086159.1, from coordinate 22,415,762 downwards.
CAAATTGCCTGGGCAAGCAGAAAATAGAAATGAGGCTTTTCTTTGTCACATGACCAGTCTTTCAAAGAGGCATGCGATAGTGATAATGGGGGATTCCAATTATCCAGACAGCTCACGGGAATCCAAACTCTGCCAAAAGTCAGATATCCAACAAATTCTTGTCTTCTCTTGCTGACAGCTTCATTTGCCAGAAGGTGGAAGAAAGAACAATGGGATCTGCTATCCTGCATCTAATTCTCATGAAGAGAAGGAAGAGTGGGTTGAGGAAGTGAAGGTGTCTGGAACATTGGTAACGTGATAAAGTTGTCTTTGAATGTATGATATCTAGAGAAGGAGGTATTAGTAGGAGTCAGACCTGCATACTGGACTCCTGAAGATTGGATTTCAATGAGTTCCATGGGAAAGTAGGCTCAATCCAGTGACCTGAAATCCTTGACTTCTGAGGAAGAAATGGCAGACTGAAAAGACATGAAAAGTGGAGCTGATGACTGCGGCAGAATGAAGAGCCACCAAGTAGACCAGCTCTTTATAATTCAGACAAGGAGAGGACTTGAGATTGCCCACAAGTGCTCCAGACAACTGTTTCCAGACCTGTGAGTTTAGAGTGCTGGGAGATGAGGGAATAACCATCTTGCTCAAACCATGGTCAGCACCTTTGAAAGGAAACTAAGTTTGCATACTTCCTTTTCTAATCACTTTCAGGAATCGCTTATTAATTGCTTTTCAGCTATTAAGAGCCTTTGGTTTGACAAGTTTTACAGCACCAGGTGAGTTTCCTTCAACCCTTAGCGAAAGAAGTTTTAACTGCAAGTTTAAGACATTTTTTTAAAAATTGGAATAAACCAAAAAAGGGTGATTAAAACTTTGATTTCAGAAAGTTACAAACAGACTTTAAATTTGAAATAAGATTTTGGAATTAATTATAAAGAATCCTTCCTGTGGGAAAATGCTTTTGTTTTGATTTTTTAAAAAATAATGACTTTAAAATTGGACACTAGAGGGAACTAAAGATTATAATTAAATGAGAAGAACATTTAAACTCAACTTACAATTACAGAATGAAGCAAAATATTTTATTATTAGACATATTGAAGGATATTTTTGAACAATGGACCTATAAATTAATTTTAATAGTGTCTGCCTCTATAGATAGACTGTGTTTAAAAGATGTTATGGAAGAGGAACAAGTTCTACCTGACAAGACCGAGACTGATTTGAAAATGGATTTAAACATGACAGGCTACAAGAATATGTAAAAAGATGTTACACTGGGCATACAAAAGAAATGGGCTGACATCTTAATAATTAAAAGGGATAAACAAATAACAAACCAAGAGAGTGACCTGGATAATTTTCCTACATTGGATTTACAAAGGGGGCTTGTTAAAGTTTTGAAGAATTTTGTGAGAAGGGACATAGAAAAACAAAAAGAAATCAAGTTTTAGGACATTATTTGAAGGGACTAAAGATCAAGATTGTTGAAGTAAAAGGAAGGAATATAAAGTTGGTTTATTTGATCAAGATTAAAATAGATATGTTGTTATCTCTGGTAATGCTTAATGGACTTTTGCTGACATCAGGACTAAAATGATGAGGCTTCATGGATTTGTTTATAGATAAAGAGATGGGATATGGGAAGAAGAGCTCATTTGTTGTATTTTAGGAGAAGGTGATAAGTTACTAAAATCATTTATACTTGTGATGAAGGGGGAAGTCATTTCTTTATATATATATATTTTTTTACTATATTTTTATTTTTTCTTTCTTTTCTCTTTCTATTGTTTCTCTTTTTCTTTCTTTTCTGCACCTTCTATTTTTTCTTTTCTTTTTTTAGTTTGTATTAGTTTTTACTGTTATAATTGTAATTTTTAATAAAATTACTATTTAAAAAATCCTATAAAATAAGATACTAAAGGAACATCTACAATTCCTAGAAGAAAAAAAGGAGATACCTGAAGATGTCTGCATTGATACAGGCAAAGCTCTTTAAATGCTGAAAAGAATAAGAGGCAAAAATAGGGAATGGAAGGAGGGGCACATAACCAAAGAACAATATAAAACTGTATTCAAAAACTATAGGAACTGTGTCAGAAAGGCTAAAGCCCAGAATGAGCTGTTGCTTTCAAGATACACCAAATCCAAAAAAGGGTTCTTTGCGTATGTTGAAAAAAAACATATAAAAAAGGCAAGGGAGCTGTAGATCCATTTCAAGAAAAACTGGTGAACTGTAATGGGCAATGGTTAGAAGACAGAATTTTTAAACTCCTATTTTGTGTCTATCTTTTATTAGAAAGCAAATGGAGCCATAGCTGGTCATCATTATGGGGGAAATAAGAAACAGCAACTTAGGACAAATAAGAAGAAAATAAAAGAGAACCTAGCTAATTTAAATGAATTCAAGTCTCCGGGGCCAGATGGAATATATCCTAGGATACTAAGGAAACTAGTAAAGATGTTCACTGAACTAGTCTTTGGAGCTCCCAGAAGACTGTAGGACAGCAAATTTCATGCCCATCTTTAAAGCGGGGAAGGAGAACCAGACCAGGCAGCTTGATGACTATACTGGGCAAGGTCTTTGAACAGATGATCAAGCAGCATATTTGTGAGCACTTGGATAGATATGCTATAATCAACAGAAGCCAGTATGGCCTGTCACAAACAAATAATCACTGTCTCTCTTCTTTAACTGGGGGAATACTTATAATGTATTTGCATTACAGCAAAGTGGTTGACAGATTTTTGTCAACCACTTTGCTGAAATGCAAATTTTCCTTAATAAAGAAAATTTTCCTTAATAAAATTATAAAATATTGGTGATACTACTATTAGATGTACTCATAACTGTCTGAATAACTGCACCCCAAAAATGCTTGTAATGCTCCAGCTTGGTGGGAAGTATCAAGTGGAGCACCACAGGCTCTATCCTGGGACACTTACTGCTCAACATTTTTATCAATGACTTGGATAAGGGAGTTGAGGAGATACTTATCAAGTTTGCAAATTACACCAAGCTGGGTGGGGTGGGAAGAGAGAGGATTTAAAAAATTCTACACAGGCTTCAACAGTGAGCTGAAATTAATAGAACAGAATTTAACTATGAAAAATATAAAAGTTATGCATTTCAGTAGGAAAAATTAAAGGCACTAATATTGGATGGAGGAGATCGAACTTGGTGGTATGTATATGAAAAGGACCTGAGCGTCCTTGTGAAATGAAAGCCAGCAGCGTAATACAGCTGCTAAAAAACAAATGGGGTGCATTAACAGGAGCATACAGTCCACATCACAGATGTAATTGTTCTACTCTACTCTGTTCTGGTCAGAGCTTGAAATACTGTGTCACATACCTTAAAAACACAAAACGCGACTTAAAAAACATGTCTGAAATTATTCCACAACAATCCTAGATATACATTATAGGGCAGAGTAAATATTCCAGTCTGTATATTTAAATAGTAGGGCAAGGACACCTGTGATTAGTCAAATTGCTAGTCAAGATATACAGCCATGAACCACAATCAAGATTTATTTGATGATCTTCAAGCATATATTTTTGTTAGTTAACCACAGAAGAGATATAAAAGACAGATCATCATGCAGGTTCCAGGTATTCCATTAGCAAGGGTGTTTCCAGCTGAGGCTTTTATGGTACAATCACACTTCCTCATGCACATAACTATGGATGATACAGGTGTTGTCGTCTTCTGTTTGCAACCCTCCTGCACTAAGGAAGAAAGATGGGCTAGCTATACAGCATCTCTGAAAGATGCTGGAAACACTTCATTTGAAAGCTGTCCAAATTCTATGCAGTTATGAAGATATGTGATTTTGTTAGTTCCTCATGCTTTATTTTTTACACATCTTCCTACACCTGTAAGTATATAGCTACAGTACTATTTATAGTTTGAAACTCATTTCCATAAAAGTCCTTGTTCTTAACATATCACACCCTCTCTCTACTTCTTCTTCTTGATTATTTATGGATTACAGAAGGCTTATTTTACTCCAGGTTAATAAATGAAATTTGTAAAGTATTATGTATAAATGAATTACTTTAACCTATAAATCCTGGTGCTGGTGCTACATCCATCTGGAGAAAGGGTTATTTGCAATATTTTTACCCATACAACTCTTAAAGATAATTTAATTAATTAATAAGTATAAATACTTACATACCTAGGAATGCAGAAACATTAACCATAAATCCAAAGATACCACTTTCTGGAGGTTTTGCTCCTGTATCACTAACACAAATAAAAAGGGCAACATTTAATGTGCAATATTTAATAAACATTTATGTAAAGTAAAATCTTCCTCAAGTCAAGGTTGACTCCTGGTGACTACATAGACCTATATACATCTAATTAAATTGATAATGATAGCTAAATATATTACATTTTGATAGAAGGGCTAATTGTAGAACAGGTGATGACTAAAAAAAGACAAATAGCTTTTATAACTAATAACTCAGTTTTATAACTAATAACTCAAGGCAAAGAAATACTAGCAACCCAGAGAAAGGCACAATTTCCATGGCCATTTATGAGACATGTCCCCAAAAAATAATAAGTACTTTGTAATGTAGGCACTTGTAATTTTTAACAAGACTCATTCATCATCTAACATACATGCCTAAGATTGCAGCGTGTTTCTATGCTTATGTACTGGAACGGAAGTTTAATTTTCTTCAATTGATCTAACTTCCTAGGAAGGCTGTTCTGGTACACACTTAGACAAGGCTATTTTTCATTTGAAATGCTTAAGTATATCAATGTAATTCTCACTTTAATTATTAAGAACTGACAAAAATAACTTTTTTTTCAAAATGTGTGGATCATTAAAAAAACGGTAACCCAATAGGTCCTAAGCCTGAAATATGAATAAGCTTATTCAAATGAGTGGACCAGCCATATACTCTTGGGCACAGCTAATGGTCCAAGAGATAGCTAAATCTGTATGGTTTGACAGTTCTAATCTATTCCTGATGGGAAAAGAGGCTTGAATTCCATCTCCTACATATCTGAGCTAACAAGTGGGGCTACCAAAATTAGCATGCCAAATAGCTGCTTGGTACTTGGTTACAGTTTGCAGTCTATTTATGACACTACATATTCAGTCCGAAGTACTTGAAGCAGACCCCACAAAATATGTTCATTTCTTTTTTTCATTTCCACTGTGATTCTCATAGCGTTTAATTCCAAAATTTTATTTATTAGAAATTAGACTTACCACGAACTAATGTACACCTAATGTTAAAAATCCCAGTCATATCTACCAATATTCTTTTTGCAGAGCCAACAGTTTTAGCAATTCTTCAACCTGTGTTTTCCCAATCTAATCATAAGCATGCCAAAACTTCTGTCATTCCTCTCATCCCCCCAAAAACAGGACATAGCTAGTTCGTTCATTTATTTATTTATCAAATCTATCACCGCCCATCTCCCAAAAGGGACTGGACGACTCTCTGACTGCTCTGAAGTAAAAATAATAAACCTAATTTTCTGTCACATGTAGTTTGGTCCCAAACAGAAATATAGAAATTTTGCCTCTGCCAACCATCAATTGAATTCCCTCAATGTTTATGACAATGAAATATTAATTTTGTTCATGTAACTTTCAAAAATATCCTTACTTTAATTAATTCACTATTTAGTTAGAAATGAGCTTTGAGAACACTTGTGACAAATTTGAAGTATTTCTGCAACTAAAGACTAACTGGTACCACCTAAATACTATACTGAATTGTCATCACTTCAAAACCTTTAAGAGCTCTATGTAAGATGAGAATGGAATCTGCTGTACCCATGACCAAAGTACAACTGGAATTTCTTCTGAAACACTTACTGTTGTAAGTGCATTGCAAATAATTAAAACTATTCAGTATCATTCCTTTGTATTGGATTTAGAAGAAATGTCATTAAATGGTATCTTTTAACTTCAGTACTAAATGTTAGTAAATGAAAACCAATCATGAAGGAAAAATTATTTTTATACAAGTTTTATCCCTCCTTTTTCATATATAACTCAAGATGTGAACATGTAATTTATCTCAGTTAATCTTTGCTCTGGCACATGCAGGATCTGTCTTTACTGCAGAGTTGATGAGATATAATCTTATGATGGAGGACACTGACATCTGTCTTTGCCATGGTCAGATCATTTCCTATGCATGTGGTTGCTAAGAATTGACATTGGCTTGATGGTAATCAATCAGTCAAAGTTGCATATCTGCTCTAGTCTAGACACCAACTAGACAAAGTCCACTGTGTGGGTCTTATGTTTTTCTTCAGGGATTCTTTTATGCTTGCTGAGCTCAAGAAGTGAATTAGATTCTGTATAGTATGAATTTTGCTACATGTAGGCTGGACCAATGTCCTCCTTGCATTGGCTGGATCTGGGAAACCATCAACACTTTTCTGAAGGAGGAAGTAATGCTACTTGTCTTGAAGGAGGCAGTAGTTATGTCTCCTTTTGAAGATGGCTTCCTTAGATCTGATTGTTTCTGACAACTTTCACCCAATCTCTAATTTTCCATTTTTACATAATGTTATTGAGAAGATAATGGCAATTCAGTTACAGAGAATCCTGAAAGGAACTAATTATCTTCACTGTCAGGATTCAGGCCAAATCATGAGACAGAAATAGAATTGGTCACCCTGGTTGGCATTTATTGGGACCTGGATGGGGGAAGTACATCCCTTGATATTCAGTATTATTGACCATGGTATCTTGCTAGACTGTCTGTAAGGTTGGGAGCTGGGAGCACCATTTTATGGTGGTTCTCCTTCTACCTGAGTGGACAGTTTCCTTTTTGTTAAGATATGGTACCACCAAAATTCCTGCTTAAAAAAAAAAATAAAAAAAAAAATTCAGGCCAGATTCTGATAAATCTTGTAAACTTGCACGCCTAAAATTAAGCTTAAACCAGACTTCCCACTATATTGTCTCCTTTGCCCACAGCTGTGCTGCCTATTCCTACAAGTTTTCTCTAGCAACCTTCCCCCCGCAATATAGCTATGCATAATGCAAATCAAATTTGATCAAGATTCCAACTATCCCTTACCTATTTTCCTAAAGTGCCCTCACAAATATAGAAAAAGGTAATAGATTAGGGTTAGAGTACTCCAGGAAATAAGGCCAGACTGCTCACTTGGAATTATGTTAAAGGCAAAATTGAAATACTTTGGCCACGTAATGAGAAGACAGGACACCCTGGAGAAGATGCTGATGCTAGGGAGAGTGGAAGGCAAAAGGAAGAGGGGCCGACCAAGGGCAAGATGGATGGATGACATTCTAGAGGTGGCAGACTCGACCTTGGGGGAGCTGGGGAGGTGTAGGCGACGACCTACAGGAAGCTCTGGTGCAGGCTGGTCCATGAAGTCACGAAGAGTCGGAAGCGACTGAATGAATAAACTACAATGGTGGCAAACAGAAAGGACAACAGAGCAACCAAGTGGACAAACAAGATATGAAAGATATGTATCTGTATGACTGCACATATGAGAATATGGATAAGTATATTATATAAAAAATAACTGTATTGAAGTCATTAACCAGCACAGTATATTATATGTACGAAAGTTGGGGGATAATCTTGAAGGGAAAAGGTGATTGTACAATGGTCCTTTCAAATTGTTACATGCAACTAACTGCAAATACATTCTACTTTTTCAGTCATGGCACAGCATGGCTATCTTAGAAAGATTCTTTCTGTTTACTTACGATGAAGTTCTGTAAGTCTGATAGATATCAATCAATCAATTCTAGCAAAAAAATTTGTTTGATTCATACTGGAAACTGCCAGTAATCAGTTCAATAGGAAGGAAGGAAGGAAGGAAGGAAGGAAGGAAGGAAGGAAGGAAGGAAGGAAGGAAGGAAGGAAGGAAGGAAGGAAGGTAGGTCACAGAACTACCCATGGGCTTTCACAGTTTACATGGCCACGAATGAAGAGAAGGAAAAACAAGGAAATTCAGATGGTAATCTGTAGATTTGACAAGTAAGAACACAGAAACCTGTACCAGCAGATGATTCCATATCCTTCACTTTCTTTCATCTCCATCTACTGGCTATAAAGAACAATTTTCCTGCCCTACTGATGAAAAATAGTTCTTAATTACTCCAGACAAAGATTTCCAGACTTTCAAAATATTATAGATGTGCAAATTGTTAGAAAATGGAACTTGCTGGAACAGATATGCAGAAGAGTTTGTGATTTGTTTTTTCCTTAAGTTTATTACTGTCAGTAGAATAGGGGCAACTGATGACCACTGAAATCATGTACAAATACTTTTTTCTCTTGCTAAAAACCTGCATTTTGATAGGGTTAAATTCCTTACCAGAAAAATGACACAAAACTCCTACCCATCCACCTCCAGTAGATGGCGCTCAATGCCTTTAGTTGGGAAATACCCAGAGTTGTTTTCACAGTGTAAACAGCCATTGTCACTATGATCAACAAAGGCTTGCAGAGAGGGAAAGAACAAGGCTTGAGTAACTACTAGATGGCAGCAAAGAGCTGTTTTTCTGCATTATTTTATGTCTAGTGGTGCTCCAGATTGCAGCCCAGACATGATATACCTGGTGTAATAAAAGACAGTGTTCATTCTATTTCTGTTAGATTACACTAGCTGTCTTTCTAGTGATTTGAGAACACTACTTAAATGTAATTTCAAATACACTTAGTAGAGAGCATAAATTGCACTGAAATCATTTTGGCTTACTTTTGAGAACATATACCTAGCATTGTATCTTTAAATTTTAGAAGAGGCCTCTCAGCTCCAATATATAGAGAGCAGAACGAGATCATTAAATAAACTGTATCAGTTGGGATTGCAATTTGAAGGCATTATTTTTTAATGTATTCCCAGATTAAAAGCAAAAAAAAAAAAAAAAAGGACAAGAATTAACCCTGCCTCCCCAACCTGATGATGTTCAGATATATTGGGGCTGTAACAGAATTTCAGTCTGAGTTGTTAGGAGTTCTCCTGAGATACTGTAGATCAGGATTTCTCAGCAGGGTTCTGTGAGAGGTCACTAGGGGTTCCCTGGGAGATCACAATTTATTTGAAAAAATATTTCAAATTCGGGCAACTTCACATTAAAGAAGCAAGTTTCATTCTTTGTTTTTAGTTTAAGAACATGCTTAATGCATATATAGAGGCATATATACCATGAAACAAATACAATAATTTTGTACTTGTGGCCTATATTTGAGCCTGAATGTGCAGGGGTTCCCTGAGGCCTGAAAAATATTTCAAGAGTTCCTCCAGGGTCAAAAGGTTGAGAAAGGCTGTTGTAGATAGATAATCAGGTAGAAAAAGGCTTCATTAGCACCTTAGAAAGGATTCTCACCCAACCCTCTCATTACCTGTCTTTCCAGCCCAAAATAATGTGTTAAAGAAATTACATAAAGGTGCTTGGGAATGTGTCTGACCATTTGTCTGTAGGATAACTCTCTGAAAACTGAAGAAACAAGACCAATTTTTGTACATTAGGAAAAGTTGGCAAAGGAAAAATTGAGTGTGAAAATGGGCCAGATCTGGATGGGGGCTGCATAGTAAAAAAAAATTCCTCCACTGCATCCCTACAGGAGAGACAACTGACTGGCAATACAGCTGACTGTTCTGTTCTAAACCCTGTACCTTCTTCGTTCCCAGTCATGAGACCAAAGTGAAACTGTTTTTAAGCATTTGGAAACTCCTGAAGAGGTGCTTTCCCTGCTGTCCCTTTTTTTTTTAGGTTCCTAGTTTTCACACTTCCTATGAGTTAGAAGCACCAGATCAGTTTTTAATCTGAAGGGCCTCATTCCAGACATTTCTGAGAGGGGGGTCCACATAACAGCACCACCTGTTCTAAATCTCCCTGCTTTTTTCCACCAAAACAACGCTGAAAAAAATCAGTGGAGAAGAAAACAGCATAACTGCATCATGCCTTTGGCTCTCTGGTGCTAACGGTCCTCCACCACCTCCCCGGAAGCTTATCTCCTCCTTAGCTCAGATTACAGAACCAGTAGAATGAAATGACCTGACCGCCCTTTTAAATGTAGGAAAGTATAGATCCAGGTGTTCAAGTGGTGGAGAGTTAGAACATCATGGCGGCGGCGGCCTGGGCATATCTCAGCCGGACCACGTTCCAAAAACAGGCAGAAGTGACCCACCTCACTTCATCCCATGTGGGGCAACCGTCAGACACGAGGTGCTTTACCTCCCCACTTGATTTCGACGGATTTAACCACTGGATAGTGTCGCTTAGTGGGCTGGTTGTTGCCCCAACCAGCGAGAGCTTACCTGCGCGGCGACGAGGCCAAAAGGGGGCACCCTTCTCCTTCCTCGACCACTCACCTGATGTACGGGAAGAGCGGCTCCACATGGCCGCTGAGCACGGCGATCGCGTAGGAGACGAGGAAGGCAGCCGACGACCAGGAGACCAGCAGCGTGGGGATGAAGGCCGCGCCTTTCGTGAAGCAGGGCATCCTGCGCCACCAGCGGCCGCCCCGCGGGATTAACGGCTCCCTCTCCCCGCCACCAGGCATGGAGGCAGAGAGGCCGCGCCAGCTCATAGGGGTTACTACGACCCGCCAAGCGGGTGAAGTCATAAAAGCGCCTGAAGTCACAAAACTTTAACCCGGCGGGGGGCGGGAGGGGGCAGGACGAAGCCTCTAGGCGTCCTTTCCAGAAGAGGCAGAAGAGAAACTGCTCCCTCCGGGGGACGATTTCCTCTCAGAGGGCAGCCGGGGCCGCGAAGGTCTCTCTTTCTTCCCCGCGCACGTGCCTCTTGGCCCCCCACCCACGCGCCCTTCCGTTCCCGCGCAGGGCCCGGACACGAGGTCGGACCCACTCCGGCGACGTCCTTGTGGCGAGTCAGACAGCCACCGCTGCGTCCCCCACCCCAGCCCCGTCCTGCTGTTCCGCTCCAACCTTCCTCGCCGGCAGCCGCGGCCAGATACTTCCCTAACTACGAGTTGGAAAAACCCTTGTGCCGGGATGAAGTCGGGCTTTCCCGCCTGGCCAACGGCGGCGGGCGGTTCCTTTTCCTCCGCAAAAATTAAGCTGGATTTTTTCCCTGGTGGAAAGCGACGGGCACGGCGACTTGATCGGTCAGCACAACACACCCATATCTCCTCGGGTGAGCCTCAAAGCGGAACTTGGAGAAGTTGTCGTCCTCTCCCAACCAGCTCAGCAAAGCGACAGATTCCCCTCCACCTTTTGGCTGAGTTGGCTCTGGGACGTTGTGCAATACTGCGAAATAAACAGGCCGCGGTTTGCTCCACTCGCCCGGTGCTCCGTCCAAGAAGCGGACTGCTTTTCGCTTTCGTTTCTCTCCTTGCGTGGACGCCGCCGCCTCCATTTGCCCGCTGCAGCTTATTTTGTGGAAAGGGAATTCCCAACGAGCTAACCCGTAAGTTATCCCCCGTCAAGAGATGCTGCTGGCTGAGAAAATTTGACCAACCTTTACCTCAACTGGATGAATCCGTTTTCTGGAATTGAATCCTGTATTCAACCGGCGTGAAAGTGGCCGGGTCACTGGTACAACATGCTGAGTCACAAAAAATGAATCAGGGTTAACACCAGCTAAGTGTAGCATGTAGTGCAAAATGCAGCTGGTGGGACCTGGTTAAGTTTGTTGTAGGGATACAACCAATCTGTCTAACAAGAAATTTTCTCTAGAGCAGTGTTTCTTAAAGTGCTGTCCTGGGACCCCTGGGCATCCCCCAAGACCCTTTTGGGTCCACGAAATCAAAATTATTTGCCAGCCTATGTTGAAAAATAATAAAATATTAAAATCCCATCAAACAAACATGAGAAGCAGCAGCGAATGCATTAATTTTTAATATGGTAAATACTGATAAATCTAACTGATGCAAACAAAAACTCTTTTGTGGTCCTCCATAATTTTTGAAAGTGGGAAGGAGTCCTGAGAGAAAAAATGTTTAAGAAACACTGCTTTGGACTGGCTAAACCAGCATGGCTGGCTGGGGAACTCTGGGAGTTGAAGTCCACTCATCTTAAAGTTTCCAAGGTTGAAAAACACAGAGCTAAACAGTGATACTTAATCTGAGGAGAAATACAGGATGCCAAGGGTTTTATTTTCATACCACTTCTTAACAAACATTCTGTAACTGGTGTGTGCTCTGGATAAACTACAATTCTCAGAAGTTCCAGCCTGCATGGCCGATAGTGAGGAATCCTGGGAGCTGAGATTCATCAACATCTAAAAGTCCATTGGTGCCCCACCCCAAGTATATGTCTGTCATGGTTCTCCTGGTAGCCTATTTGTCTTGTTTCTTTCAGTTTTAGATCATAATCTCCAAAGGTATTGCTCAACATCTACACATGTTGTCTTAGTCTCAAATATTTCTTTAACCTCTTTCCAAGAGCTCCTATTGGTGTTAATGTGTGTCTCCCTCTGTTCCTCCACCAGCTGCATAATTGTGATCTATATGGATGGGGAATTTACAGGGATGATTGCAATTAGGAAGGCAAGGATCATTTGTTCTCTATATCAGTGTTAAGGCATGCAGACTTCAGGACACTGGGAATTCTGGCAGTAGAAGTCCACATACCTTAAAGCTGCCAAGGTTGAGAAACACTGCTCTCTATATATTCTATTAACTTTTGTTACAATTACACTAGCAAAAAACAAACTTTTATTGACATCAGTTGGGTTTATATAACATCTAGATTTGCATGATACTGAGCAATAAGATAGTTACATAGGCTCAGTTCTCAGAACATACTAGGCCAAAAATTTGTTGGCTAGTTTATGGGGGATTGTGGGCACAAAGCTGGTATTTTTCAAAGCTTAAATTAGGGCTAGCAGACTGGAGTTCCAGAAATATGGACAGCCACTAGATGGTAGCAAAGATATACAGAAAATTATCTTTGTTGACATCCATTGGTCCTCTAAATTTTTGCATCCTGGACCTAGGAGCCCTACTTAACTGGGACCCCAAGAAAAAATTTCCAGGGGTGGAAACTAAAAAAGGAAGGGTTGACTATCCTCCCTCTATGCATACTAATCCTTCCCAAAATGCCCTTTCCCCATAACAATTAAATTTACTACTTAAAGTTTCCATTTCTACCAAGCTTTTTTTTTTTTTTTTGGTTTGGTCTAAGATTAATTCCTATGCTGAAGGAAGGAAATATCAAGTGAAGATGCAGTGGGAGAAAAGAATTAACCTCCCTTTTCTTTAAAATATGTCACATCCCCGAATCACCCTTTCCTTCAAAAATTGTAGTTATGGAAAGAAAACTTTCAATACTTCCAGTTGGTCTCCCTTCCAAAGCATGCATAGTTGCATAGGGTTGGGAGGGATTTTCCTCTAGAAGGGAGAGAAAGAATGGTAGGAAAGGGAAGAAGCGTAGAAGGTGTAATGGAAAACAGAGAAACAGCCTGGATAGAAATCTCTTCTCTACATCTTATGTTTTTTATCCTGGAATAGTGTGTACACATAGTGAGTCACCTCCTCTTGAATCTCATTCCCTCTCTATCTACCCTCATTGTATTTGCACAAATAATGCTGTTGTAGAATTTGCTGTCCACATTGTCAACACCAGTTCTGCTTCTGTTATAACTCCCTGGTAGACTAAAGTGCCCAGTCATTAAAGACATACTGATTGATTTTCCCATCAATTAATGATACCAACTAGCTAGTGGGAAAACATCCGTGAATCAGGAGCTGCAGCACAAACAATGGGTCATTGCAGTTGTGGGAATCCTCCTTAGTTTCTATAAACTGATTTATCTGCTCCTTTTCCCACACCATATTTGGGCAGCCCTTGGGTTAACATAACGTAAAGGAAGGCTCCCAATCATAAAAGCATGTCTACCAAAAAAAATACTTTATCTGTGCCTTACCAACAAATTCTGGTATACAGAAATAGGCAGAGAGATACCAAGGCAAAAACTAGCCCAGAGAGGAGGACATAGACCCCACAACGATTGTATGTCTAACTACATCTTACAGAGCTGGATAATTGAAACAGGGTCAATTAGGTAAGAAGGAAAGTGATTAAATCTGACAAATATAGTGAAACTGGCAAATAGTCAACAAAAGCTCATCTCTCCTTATTTTCTATATGCTGCAGTGAGGAAGAAGGGGGCTTTTGTAGCACTCTGATGTCATTTTCAATTTGCATATACAGTTCTTTCCCTCAAATAATATATATCCAGAAACCTGTGGAATTCTGCTTGCTTCATTTCTATCAGGTTGGGAAGCAGATTGTCTAGTGAGAAATTGGTTTCCAAGGTAGGAGGAGTAGCTGACAGATGTAATAGGAATTCAGCAAAAAATAACACTATTGATAGGACAAGTACTAGGAGAAAATGGCAATGGCAGAGACTGGCCAGTGACCAAAGGGAAGGGGATATGCCCAAACCAACTTAACACATGCCCAAATACACCTCTGATCACTCCTGCAAGAGGTCACATGACCTCACCTTCATAACTATAAATTTTATACTTCCTGAAACTTGTTAGAACTGTCAGATTAAGGCCCACAACATTAGGGCTGTGCAGTAATTTGGATTCAAAGGGGAAAAGGTTATTTGGAATGTGTAAGGGGGCATATATAGCACCTTTCAGTATCACTTTAAATGAAATGTGCCTTTTCTTGGATTTCCTTGCAGTCCTACAAGAAGATACAGCTTCTTTAAAGAGTTGCTGTGGTGGTGATCTCTTTAGAGATGGAGAGCAGACAAACAGCCAGCAAGAAGGCAAATGCACCAAAGGAGTAGAATATAGGTTAATTTTTTCATATCTGCCTCATGTAACAGCTGTTACAAGAGCACTCCTGTACATACCAGATCATCATTTCCCTTCGAAGCGGAATTAGTGCACAGCCTTACAAAATACTTTTATTCTAATACAGGAAGCAACAACACAAGGTTGCTTCCTGTATTAGAATAGGTGTGAAGGAATATAGCTCTGACCTTGGGAATGGAGAAGGAATACGCAAACTGTTAAGAGGGTTGAGAAAACATTACTCAATCCTGAGAAAGAGGAAAGTGTCAGAAACTCAAAATAATCTTACCTTGACTTCATTTAACATAAGATGGGGCAGAGAGAACCCTCAACAGGCTTTCAAGATTCTATTATTCCAACCTATTATAATAAAGAGCATTCCTGGAACCCCTGTCTCACCTGTTTCTTACTCTTGCCTACCTCAAAGGGCTGACGCTAGGGATGAGATTGGACCTACATTGTGTAGCCAAGGGGAAACACTGTGTTTTTCAGGGCATTGTAGTGCCAAAGGCGGGATAATAAATAAATAAATATCTCCCTGTTTTGTACTGTAATACATATATAATGAGATGGTATTAAATATTGATTTTCCTTATGTACTTGCTTGTAATTTTTACCTGTTTGTAAGGGTGAAGAGGGAAAGATTAGTTTTTCTACTAAATAGGCTAGGCCAGATATAAAGAACCCAGGGTTTCTGAAGTAAATACAGACTATGAAACATCTGCATTTGGTCATTGTAGGCCCTGGCACAGCCCCACTCCTTTCACCAAGAAAAATATGGCAAAATACCCTGTGTTTCATATTTGGATTTCTACCTGTCGCTTTTTTTCCATTTTCCAAAGGACTACTGAAGTCAATAGGATATATTGTTAATTTTAAGTATACAAAGATAGGAGTGCATGGTTCATGAAGAATTTATGAAATAGATTGTGCTCATGCAGAATATTTACTCAGTGTTAATATAACCACAGCTTATTTAATTAATCCAATTTTCATTAAACCATAAATAAACTATGTTGACTGGTTATATGGCACACTAAGCTAATAAAGATAATGCTTTGCACAAACAACGCTATCTGGAGCAAATATAGTCCCAACACTTTTCCTACCTAGGAATGCTTACCTTGTGGGAAGAAACGGGAAGCTCTATTCTACTTCAGCAACCAGAAGAGAGCATCCCACATAGTAAGTGAAAGTATGAGCAATTGTGATGTAGAGTAGAGCTGCCTGAACTCTCTCTTGTTGGCTCTGTAGAGATCCTCCAGATAAATAAAGGTATCAGGACTGAAATGTTCTCTGCAGTAAGTCCCACTAAAAGTTACCTCTTTTAGAAAGATGCTGTTGCTGGGTAGGCAGAGGAGGGGAGACCTAAAATTAAGAAAGATGGCATTGCCAAAATCTCTCAGAAAAGTTGTTTTTAAAAATATATGTGTCGTGATTACGTTGGAAGTTATTTTGGCTGTGGATTGGTGGCTTTTGGCAAGTTTTCCAAAGTTGATGTGTTTGGCTGATTTGGAATTTTCTGGATGCTTCAACAGCCACCAGTTTCATCCCTGATATCCTTGGTAGCAATTGTACCAATGTGTCTTCGCTCCATCCTCCCTTGGAGCTGGCCAACACTCCCTCTAGCTGACTGTGGGGACTGCAAAAGCCACTCCCCCACTTTTATCCTTCACTCACTGGGTTTGCTTTTCATGTTTGCTTTCATCAAAAAAGGTGGTGAAGAGGTGGTGGTCCTACTTTGCAGGGGGAAAAAGAAAGCTTACCCTTAGATTAACTGGGGAGATCAGGGGTGGGGATGGAGGCATGATGCCATTTGCTTTAGCTACAGGAAAGGGGGGGGGAATTCCAGGAGGGAGGAGTTCCTTGAATAGGAATAGCGCTGTTCCAGAAGAAATGCTGCAAAACTATCATCACCATGTTTCCTCTGGAGCAGGACCAGCTTCCCAAGCCCCATAACATCATGAGAACACAGAGCTATGGTTATGATTTTTCATCAGCGTAACATTTGCATGTGGAAGGGGCCTTTGCATTGCATATTTTTCTCTCTTTTTTCCTAGAGAAGAATGGATATTATGGCTGTTCTTCAAGTGTTGTTACAACATAAACCTTGCTATATTCATCCCTACAGCAGAATATAGATCTATAGAGTTGTATCTATCATGTTATTATACCACCCAATAACTACGGGTCTTAGGTTGTGTACAGACTAGTTAAAAATATAATACAGACAAAACAGTAACAACCAACATGGGATCAGCACAGTATAATAGCAGCTATCCTTTCATCTCAAGATTTAGAGGTTTTGTTTCTCAAACCAATCTGATATATACAGAACAGTGTGTAAAGAATTACACTAGGACCCCATATATGTATCCCAGCTGTGAATATATGACTGAAATAGAATCATATTGTGATTTTTTTTCTTGTTCAGCATTATGCACAAACCACCATTTGGCTAATTCAGAAAACCATGATAAAAAAAAGCTGGCTTAGTTTTGCATGAAAGCAACTATAGAATTGGAAGAGATTTTGGAGAACAAGTCCCTGGACAACACAAAGAAAATGCAGATCAAAAGCCATGGAAGATAGGCTGTACAAGGAAAGGGCATGCATACTAATCTGTGCCTTGGGATAGTTCTACCTGCATAGCAAGACAGAAAGTATTATTCTTTGTGTTGAATGTGCCAAGTTGGTCATTCATTAATCAGAGTGAGGCAGACATTTCAGACAGGAAATGCTGCACAGTGGGCAGCAGTGTTGAGCAAAAAAGTGCTGGCTTGACCTGCATTCTTTATGGTAATTTGCTACCTTCAGATACAGTATGGTACAGGACAATGTGCTGCCAGTATTAGAGTGAAATTCAAATATCATTCCAGTCAGCTTTTATTGATAGAATGGGAAAGAGTGCCTTTTTAAAGCAATAAATGTTCTAGGCTGTGGCCTTTCTTTGTTCCAGTATCAGCTGAATTTGAAATAAGCAGCAGCATAGACAAAGCAATTTTTCACAATCAGTTTTAATAAACAGGCTTAGAATCAAACAGGTTTTTATTTTGCTTCTGCCTTTAAGCATATACAGAAATACCTATCGCACATTTCCTTTTATGGTAAGCAGTGACATGCAAAGCACAGGAAGGGAGGAAGAAATTAAATGCATGGGATTAAAAAAAAAAAGGAAACATCTGACCAGATTGGCCGATAAACATTGACCTATGCCACGCAGCATGACTTCATTCAACTGAGCTTTTATGTATACAAAGTTTCTTAGCAATAATACAGAAGATGTAGCCCAGGTTATCAGCTGAAAAGATTACCTGTGCCACATGCAGTATTCCTTGTTAACAATAAGAGCAGTATTTCTCAGTTTTGGCACAGCTTAGCCAACATGCTGCAAGTGCAACCAAAATTTTACCCCAGTTATGCTCTCACTATTTTATACAAGCCAGGATCTCCTATCTGGAGAGTATATTTACAAGCCAAATTCTGTTTGCTATACATAGCTTACTGCAGGATGACTTTAAAAACATCCAAGTCCAAAGTCTTTGTATAGTATAGCTAACAACCGCATGTAATAAAAGCTCATGCAGTGCTGTAATTATTAAAAACAAAACACAACTGAATATTCATAATATGAATATGTCATAATGTAATGTGAACTAGAACCTTATAGTCCTATACATTTTAAATCTGAAATAACTCCCATTAATCTCAATAAATTTTACTCTCAGGAATCTCAGTCCAAAAAGACAAACAGAACCAGTTGCCTGGCACCAGCTGGTAATTCATTTATACCTGGTCATTGAGTTAAATCATTAAATGGTTTCTTTGGATTGGGTTTCACATATTGTATGTCATTTGTCACTGTATATCATTGTATGTAATTGGTTAGCAAATGTGAATATTGCCAATTGTGGTTTATTTGATAAAACATGGCTTAGGGTAGTGTGTGAATCCATAAAGTTGACCCATTTTTATTCCTACCTGAATCTTGTTTTATTGTAAGGTAAACTCTGGTTCAATTAGAGCTTGACTCCTGGGGGCCTCATGTCCTTGTCCCTGTTGTTTTCTTGACAATAATATGGAAGTGGCTGGATCAAGTGGGCCTTAGGGCAAAAAAAAAATCAAAGGTCAGTGTGAACTTTAAAAACAAGACACATTTTAACCAAAAAAACTTTAATGAATATTAATTCCACACTGTAACTTTGATTTCCATACTTAAGTTCCCAAAGGATTCATCTTAGCTCTGTCTTCATTTCACAGCTCAGCTGTCCCCATTCCTTGTTCTTCTTCACACTAGTTAGTATTTTAGAAAAAGTTTCCATTACTACAAGCAAAATTTCTTTAATAGCTTAATTTCTATGTTGAACTCTGTGTGGGTGAGGTAGAAAATAAGGGAGATATTTTTGAGTAGTTCCAAAACATAACTTCACTCTGGAAATCCCCCGCATTGCAAAATTGCAAAAAAGTCTAGTAGCTGTGAAGAGACACATAGGAAAAACCCATTGACGATATCCAATCAAAGGATCAAATAATAGGTTCCCCCCCCCCCAAAAAAAGAAAGCTGGCTTCAAAACTGGAAAGGAACTTGGGTTATAATGAGCTGATAACATTTTCAGGCAGTGATTATTGGGTTTGGCCATTTCTCCCCCATGAAGAGCCTGCTATTTTACACATACCATAATTATTTTAATTCCAAACCATACCATAACTTGAATTAGTGTTGCATTCCTGTTTTGCTGAGCTCTATCCTAATCTTATTTTCAGTCTTTTATAGAATACTGCAAGTTTAGCAGCTCATAAGATAGAAGGATTTGGGTACCCTCTAGTGGCTACAGTTTCGATAACACAGATCACAGAGTGAGAACTTGAAAAGTCTTGTCGCTGCACTTTTGGCAGTGCATATCTTTTAAAAACTGTTGGCAGTGCTATATTCTATCGATTAACCAACCTCTAATTAGGAGCACAGAAAAGTGATGATGATGCTTTCCCTTTTTTATGTATATGGACAAAGTCATCAGCATGCAGATGACATTCTGCCCTAGTTCTTACTCTAGAACCAACTGAAGCCAAGGGTGGTACTGACCGATTTAACTGGCTGACGAGTAATAAAATGAAGCTGAATCATAAAAGGCAGGCACTGTGGATTGCAAGATCCTAGAAGTTGATACATGACCTATATTAAATGGATTCATTATTCCCCTGAAGAAAAGTAGTTTGAAAATGCTTCTTGAACCAATGATTGTCCTCCGAAGGTGATGTGGCCTGAGTAAGTCCCCATCACCTTTTACCACTTTGTATGGGGGTTTTTTGGTCCCATAATAGCCTACCATGGTGATACATGCATTGTCACCTGCAGGTGGCAATGCCTTGCTGACCCAGATTGTCCCACAATAAGTATGTTTATTATACCATTTGGTATGTTTTTTTTTAATTTAATGATTTTTTTAGGATTTCTAAAGCTTGTGGGTGATTTCAAAGGTAAATGATTGCTTTCCTCCAACACATGGATAGCTTTTCAATCTGGATCTAACTAGACCTGCAAAAACCTACTGATGGTATCAAACAGTAAAAATATTTAAACGCCATGTTGCAGAGGAATGTCATCTAAAGTAAAATGGATATTTTCTTTATTTACAGCTTTGTTCACCTGCTTAAGAATATGCGTATGCAAACTGCATATTTTCTCTTAAATGCTGGTATATGGGCATCAGGAGATGCGGCAAAGGGTGGACAGGCATTATGCTTGTCATGACTTCATTGCACAAACGATGCAAATCACATCATTTGTATCATTTGCATATTGGTGTCATGATACACATGAAGTAATTGTGGTTTATTTCAGATGCCTAGGTGCTTGCATGGTGCATACCAGTCCATTAGTTAAGTGATCATTTCAATAAAATCTGTGGGCAGTCCCAAAGCTGGCTGACTAGAAGCATTCAGCCAGCACTGGGGGAGAAAACTGAGAAATACAGTCTTCTGCAGCATTACCCTGAAGCAGCTTGAGGAGAATTGAGTGGCTTCTTTGCTTCAGCAATGTGAATCAGATGACTACAATGCCCCGAATATGTGAATCTTAGTTACTCTGCACAGGCCCAGTAGGATCATTGCAACATTGCTTCTCATTCCTGAAGACTACACATAGTAATGCTCTCTGTCATTCTATTGCATGCTGACTATTTAATGTGCTAAACAATGTAAGCCTGCTTAGCCTGCAAGGGAGGCAGTAATAACCGGGAGATGAGGCAAGCTTTGGAAACTTCTGTAGGCAAATTCTGATACCCAGTAACCACAGATTTGTAAAGATATCCTATATTTTGACAGAATTATCAGGCATATGGTCCCTAAAAAAGCACTTGCATAATCATGCTTTACAAATTCATATTTTTATTATTGATAGACAGCTACAAAGTAACCCATTTTCTTATATATGTATTACTGAACTGATGTGGCAGGATATTCTGCCCTCTGTGAATGTCCTTTCCAACCACCAGTACATCCAGAGCCCTTATTCGGTTTTGTTGGTGCAGGTTGCTTTAATCATGGGGCAAAGTGGCCTAGATTTCTGCCTGTTTTTGCATTTTAGTTTGGGTAGCTGGGTCTTTTAGCAAAAACCTATTATGGAACCTTAGTCCTGGTGCTTGATCATTTTAGTTTTGCATTATCTGCACAACTCTTTCTAAGATTCAGTTTCCAACTATAGCTTTTGAGATACAAACTTTTCCAAAATCTCAAAAGTGGACAGGGTCTTCTGATATGAGCTCCTCCACTTATGAACATCACCTCTTTCCCTCGCTTCACTAGTTAAAATGACTAGGGAAGGAACTGAGAGATGGATCTGGGTTGTAAGCATCTAAACTCTGCAGGAAAGAAAAGTTAGAGGAGTCTTGAAAAACTTCCTTCTCTTAAAGAGGTCTGCCCTAGATCAGTACTAATGGACAATTATCATCTTATATCCAACCTTCCCTTCTTGAGAAAGGTTGTAGACAAAGTGCTAGGATGGCAACTACAAAAGGTTCTGGAGAAGCCAGTTTATCTGGACCTTTAGCAATCAGGATTTAGACCAGAGTATGGGATAGGAACCACACTGGTAATTCTCACTGATGACTTGTAGTAAGACATAGACAGTGGGAGTGCAATCATCCTTGTCCTACTAGACCTCTTTGCAGCCTTCAGTACTGTGGACCCCAGCATTCTTCTGGGCCATCTGTGAAAGCAGAGTATTTTATCGGGGCTCTGCTCCTTCCTGAACAGGTGGCTCCAGTCAGTGTTTGCAAAGAGGAAGAGATAAGCCTATGGACATTTCAAAACAGGGTGCCCCAAGGCTTCCCCCCCCCCCATCCCATCTACCTGAAGCCAGGAGAAATTATTTATTGGTGCAAGTGAGGTATCATCAGTATGCTGAAGATATCCAGCTATACATCTTCACTCCAGGCTGAATGAGAAATGAAGCAGAAATCTTGATCCAGTCCCTGGAGACTGTCCAGGCCTGGGAAGGGGGACACAGCTCAGGCTCAACCCTGCAAGACAGAGTGGCTTGGACCAGCTGATTCTCCAGTGACAACAATTTGGTTCTTGATGGGGTTGTGCCTATCCTGGAAAAGCAGGCTCACAATTAGGAGTCCTCCCCGATTATCAGGCTCCTACTGGAGAAGCAGGTGGAATCCATGGCCCTGAGGGCCTTTATCCAGCTTCTTTTGGTGTGCTAGTTGTGGCCTTACTAAAATAGGATGTGCAGAAGAGAGTCACTCATGTTATTACCTTGTACTTGGATGATTGAAATTCATTCTAGATGGGAATGAAGACCACCTGGGAATTTCAGCTGGTATAAAATGCAGGCTGTTATGTTATTGTCACCTAACACTCGTTACAGGAGCTATACTGGTTACCAGTTTGTTTCTGAGTGCAATTCAAGGTGCTGGTTATCCTTTGTAAACTGCTCAGAAACTGTTTATCCCAAGTAAATTCTGACCACTCAACCCACGTGACTGGAGTGCCTGTGTTGAAGTTCTTCTCCTATCACAGGGTGTGATGGGAGGGGGCACAGAGGCTCCAGCCTTGGAACAGCTTGCTTATCCAAGGCAAGAATGGCTCCCAGTCTTAAGGCATTCCAGAGAATGGCTAAGTCCTGGCTTTTCTGGAAGGTCTTTGGAGATTGAGCAGCTAGAGTTAAGATCTTTTGTTTTTGTCAATGGCTGTGTTGTTTTTATGGTATTGTTATTTTGTATTTTGATTTAATATGTACACTCTATAGAGTGGTGGAGTGAGGCGGTTTATAAGTAAAATAAATAAATAAGCATCAGTGGATTCCCCAGATTTCTATGACCTTTAGTGAAAGCAAATCTTCTCTTGGATCATTTTTTTCTTAGCCCAGACCACCACCCAGCATTTTGCAATGCATGTTTATCTGCAGTAGCAGCAAAAATGAATAATTTAAAAATGTGTTCTACTATGACCCAACAGCATAAATGAGGGCACATATCTAGGTATTTTCCTCTTTGGCATCATGTATGGTAGCAATCCTTTAGTAGGTGAATCTGTGCTTCCAATAAAGTCATTCAAATGGCCTGCTAACTCAAAAGACTCTAGTAGGGAAAATGTTGCCATGTTCTGTTCAAAATTGCAATTAACCCATTTTTGGGGATTGCAGGACATGGGAAATCATAAATTAACCACATGGGCTGGGTTCATAGAACTCACTAGACTAAGATGTGGTTAGCTAATTCAGTGTGTTGTTACTATTCTTTTTCCAGTTGATGAGCTATACTGTTCTTAGTTGAGCTCCTTTGTTTAATGCTAATGTTTTATGTTACATTTGGCATCATTCATTTCAATAATTTTACTGCAGCACTAACCCAGCACTCTTCAAGAAATCAAAGTGGTACACATGCCACTTATCATCCTATGTTATCCTCACAACAGTCCTGTGAAGTAATTTAGGTGAGAGAAGTTATCCATAAGTTTGACAGCCAAGTAGGGATTTCAGTGTAGGTCTCCACGATCACATTCTATCACTCTAAACATTACACACAACCCATCCTCCATATAGATTGCCACATTTGGGCAACAGATATAACAAAGAGCATCTTAAAAGAGAAAAAGGTATGTTATCTGGTGAAACTGACCGCAATTCATGAGAGCTTATTCAATAATAATTGAATTAGTCTTCAAAATGCAACCCAACTGTTTGTTCCATAGGCATACATATTTCAAATAAAAATGGGATAATCTCCCCAGTAAAATAAAATTAAAAACAAAACAAAAGATCCAGTTCGGTGTAGTGGTTAAGCAGTCTTTCTCAACCTTGGCAACTTTAAGATGTGTGGCCTTCAACTCCCAGAATTGCCCAGCCAGCCTTCTGGGAGTTGAAGTCTACCCATCTTAAAGTTGCTAAGGCTGAGAATCATTGGGTTAAGGCAGCAGGCTAGAAAGCAAGTGACCATGGGTTCTAGTCTCACCTTAAGCACGAAGCCAGCTGGATGACTTTGGGCCAGTCCCTCTCTCTCAGCCCTAGAAAGGAGGCAATGGCAAACCACTTCTGAAAAACCTTGCCAAGAAAACTGCAGGGACTTGTCCAGGCAGTAGCCAAGAGTTACAAACTGATCAAAGGCCACACACAAAAAAAATAAAATGAAATTCAAATGATGCTAATATTTGAACTTGTCTTGTCCTGGCTCTTTGGAAGACCGTGCTGCGGTTCGAGTTTATCTTTTGCATATAGAAAAGCATATTTGCACGCGTAACTGCAGGAAAATCCTGAAATAGAGCGGGTGGGCTGCCCTTCTCAGAAGTTGTTCAACGGAAGCCAGACATAATTGAATTTAGACTCCTTCACCGAGCAAGACGTTGAAAAATGGCCTTAAATAGGCCCTTCTGGAAATATCATCGCATATACCGCGAGCGGTGCGGCAGTTTTTTCGTCACCTCCCAATCACGAGACAGCGGAAGACGCCTGACAAACACATGACCCTGCTGTGGGTAGTATGTTGCAAAACGGAGTCCCGCCCGCGCCGAAGAAAGCCCTTCCCCGCCCACAGGGGGCGGCGCTGGCTGCCGGAAGCTTCAGCGCTGCAGCCTCTGCGATGTGCCGGGGACTGGAACTAGGCGGCTTCGGAGGCGGCGGCGGGGATTGCTAGGATTGGCCGGCGCCCGATTGCGAGGAAGGCGGCACCGGTGGCAGTGGCTGCAGGGTGATGGTGCCCGGCGGGCCATGCTGCTGAAGCTCCTGCAGAGACAAACCTACACCTGCCTGTCCCACAGATATGGGCCCTGCCTTTGCCTTGGAGGCATTGTCCTCCTGATCGTCTCCGCCTTGCAGTTCGGCGAGGTAAGGCGCGGTCCCCGGCGCCCGGTTGCAAGCCCCCTCCATCCGAGGGCTGAGTTCCCGTTGCCTGCGACCCTGCATTCTCCCGGTTCTCCGTCTCGACTCTTCCGGGAGGGTTTCCTCATTCCTTGCGCCGGCCTTACACCTCTAAGGGATTTTCCTTCTTCGAGTCTCCTTTTCCACTTCGCTCCGTTCAGAATAGCTCTTTGCTCACCCGTGCATTCCAGCGCGGCCTCTGGGCCCTTAAGAGTTGCATTATTGGCGGAAGCGTTTTCCCCCGAATCGCGTCTCAGCCAGGGCCAAAAGACTTTACCTGTTGGATTTCTCTTTGGCGACCACCCTAATGCAAAGATCCTGCTGCAAATTTTATTTTCCTGCACGGGCTGAACCTCTCTGGCTTTGTGTCTTCCTCCGTGGTCTGGCCCTTTTCCTTTCCAGCTTCTTTGTAGCTTAAAAAATAACTTCTCTCAAGTTGTACCTTCCTTTAACTTGATTGCACTGACTCCCTCCTGCAAGCTCTATGCCTTTTCCCGTCCCAGCAGCCAACCGTGGGGTCAATACAGTAAAGGCCGTGGAGGCAGCCGCAAGGGTAGGAAACGCTTCTTTCCCGGGCTCCCGCACCTGGCCTTCAGCAGTTTTGATCGGTCAGCGCGGAGCTAACCAGATCTGGGCTGCAGAAAAGACCGGAGGACGTCTGTTTTTACTCTCTGCTGCCATATCTAGAGGTCACCCGCAAGTTTGCCTCCCAGACTTGGTAGCGCGGCACGCGCCGTAACAGAATAGAGTTGAGGAAGAAGCGAGTGAAAGGCGACAGGCAATGGTACTTCTGCGGCCGCGGTTCCCGAGTCTGTCAGCCGTTGACTCAGCGGCAGTTTGGGCTGGAAAAGGAGTTCTCGGGGACCCCAGCCAAGTGGCTGCTTTTCCTGTTTTCTCACTGTCTTCCTCGTGAAGGGAGGGGAGAGGGAAGAAGCATGCCATGCAGTAGCTGCAAAATTCCGGACAACTAGTAGGTGGCGGCAAAGAACCTCAACAACTCTTAATTCTTTGATTTCACCTAATGGATGCCCGGACTTTTGCAGCCTAAAAGAGAAAAGGTGGGATGGGGATTTTTCAGGAGGGGTATGCCTGCAGGAAATCAAGTGGGAGAGGAGAGAACTCATGAGTGATAAAACATGGTCATTAACACCATTCAGTAACACAGAAGACAGAGAAATATAAAACAAGCTGGAAATTAGTTGTTGAGGAATTATGGGGTGTCATAATTAAGAAGGCCATGTCTGATGTTTCTGGTAGAGGAGGTGGGCTGAAGAAGATAAACTGGTGAAATTCTTAATAAAGCAGCTGCATATGAGTTGTTTCCCTTAAAAGTATAGAGGCAAATGGGTGAAAAGTTGAAGGATTTCTGCAAGGGACAGGCAAAATGGGTGCACTGTAAATTTTATTTTTATTTATTTATTATTAAATTTATATCACCCCCCATCTCCCCCAATGGGAGACTTTCCTTCCATTGCCTATGCCTCTCCTTCCATTCCTCCCCATGAACCTGGAAACTGATAGTTAGCTAGTTAATACCAGATGACATTGTGGTTTATAGGTAAACTCCAGATAATGAAGACTGCCGTGCTAGATGTCTAGCAATTTTCATCTGCTGATCACAGGGTCAGTGAAACCATATGACCTGAACTCCCCCACCCCCAATGTTCTGTATGTATTTTTATTTTGTGGACTCTTCTGTGGGGCCTTGTAGAATTCACAGGTTGTTTCAGAATCCAGTAATAAGTGTCTGCAGGGGTGGTAAATCAGGACAAATGACAAAGTGGACATTGCCAGGTAAATCACATGACTTACATACATGTGTCTGGTCTGATGTCAGGACACGAGTACTAAAGGCCAAGGTTTGTGTTACGATATAATGACACACATTTAGTTATTTATTTGTCATTGTGGTTTGAACTGGACAACAATCCTTTGAATTCCAGTTGTCAAGAAAGACTTCACAGGATTGCAGACTGCGGTAGTTCTATGCTGAAATTATTTGGGGATGATCTGGCAAACTTGGTGGTAGAATGTATGAAGGAAAAAAGGACTTAGTATAAGAATTTACTGTACTGGAGACTGACAAGTCAATTTTACACATACAGGGCTGGAAAAATAATTTTAGCCATGACATATTTGCTCTATTTGTTTCATGGGTATAATTCTTTTTCCAGCCATATTCTTAATAATAATGAGGCTTGGTATGTTTGAATGTAATAGTGGAGAACTTCCCCCCTTTTTCAGGAACAACTCAATCAAATAGTTTGTTCCTCTTCCTAAAATATCCTACAAACTTTTCAGCATAAAAAAGCAAACCTAAACATCTTTCTATGCATTTCCATCTACAGGTTAAATTAGTTTTAAAATCCAATTCAGTGGTTATTTTAGAATATAATCTCATTCTTCCATAGGTTGTATTGGAGTGGAGCCGGGACCAGTATCATGTCCTGTTTGACTCTTACAGGGATAACGTGGCTGGGAAATCATTTCAGAACAGGTGAGCCTCAGACCTGGAATGGCAATGCTTCTTCCGTTGTGTAGGAAAAGTACATGCTGCTCTTTGTACAAGAGTCACTTTGGCATACAGTGGTTAAGGCACCAGGCTAGAAATTTAGAGATCATGGGTTCTAGTTCCACCTTAGGCAGAAAGCCAGCTGGGTGACCTTGGGCCAGTCATTCTCTCTCAGCCCTAGGAAGAAGGCAATGGCAAACCACTTCTGTAAATCTTGCCAAGAAAACTGCAGGGACTTGTCTAGGCAGTCACCAGCAGTCAACACTGACTCAAAGGCACACAGAAAAAAGCATTTGTCTAGCTATTTATTTTCATTTGAAATAGTTTTGGTTATTAAAAAAAGTCCCTTGCATTTTGTTCAGTGTTACATCATGTTTTTCTCTCTGTTTTCCTTCAATTTGTACTAAGTGAATTTATGGTGGTGGGGGAACAGTGCAGAAGAAGCAGTGTTGCTGCAATTTCTCCTGATTCTAAGGAAGTAGAGATAAACTTTTTCATATCTTTTTTTTAAAGCAATCTGATACTTCAATTAATCTACATAACAGTGTGTAGTATCTGTTCTCATAACAATCTTTCAGCACAGAATCTTAGATACCTTTAATCACAGTCCCCATGACTTGGCTTGGCTCAGAACCCAGCCAACAATTGTCACTGATGCCAATATTTTTCCTATTTCACTTAGTGGTTATGTTCTTATCTTGTTTGACTGAGCCACGGTCAGTTAACCCAATTTTCTATGTTTACACAATTAAACCTAGGAATTTGGTTTGTATATACCAGGCTAAAATATGGTTGGGTAATTTGTGGCTTAGTGTGTTCTACAAAGACCTAAAGGCTCCTGGCATTTTCAGAGGTTTTGGAAGTAGGCAATGGCATTTTAAAAATACATTATCTTTAGAGTGCCTCTGATTTGGTGTATCAATAGCTACTAAATGTAGAACAAAATACAGCTCTGTTTGCAGTTACCCTGCATGAGAAGGCACCAGAATGGAAATTTGGAGCCTTGCCTTGGGCAGGAACAGTTTGTCAAGTTCTGGACTAGTCTTACCCCATTCATCTGGACTGGCCTTTGAACCTTCCTAGATGGCAGAGTTTCTAAAAGGTTCCTGCCTGCCTGAACAGTTATTGTTCTATTGGATTTTGGATATTTCAATCTTTGTTAGTTCTAATTTCAAGCTTTCTTCCTCTGCTTTTAACATCCTTTTGTCTTTTGAAATACAGATTAATTCACATGGCATATACTGGCACACACAATCCCTTTGCCAGGGCAAAGGTCACAAAATGTGCAAGCTTTATGATCTCTGTCTCTCTTAACCAAGCAACATGTAACCAAGGGAGAGTAAAAAGTGGGTAGAACCTGAATGTTGAAGTCTGTAAAGTCTCTGTGAACTCTAAAATGGAGAATGGGAGGAAAATGCAGTCATTTACATTAGGTTCGGCCTAATTCAAGTAGGTGGTGCACCAAGGATTGTAATGAAAAAAACAATTGTTGGTTTCACAGTTTTGAAAATTTCAAACCCAAGCCCATTTTGAACCCATCTCTGTCCGTAGGAGAAACATACATTTGTTAAAATAGCCAAGAACAGATTAACTAGACAATTCTTATACTGACAAGCCAGAGATAATTATAAATGCTATCCTTAGTAAAAAGTGAAAAAGAAAAAAAATCAATAGATGTTAACTTTTGTCCCTTTTTATATTCCCCAAATAATTGAAAATCAGGCCAGCTCCACAAATTCTCTGTCAAGTATCTAAGAATTATCCCAAGTTTGCTACAGTTTGTGATGGCCAGGAAGAGCAATTACCCCCAAGAGCTGTACATAAATGAAGACTGCTCTTAACAGACACATAAAACTGAATTTCTGTGGTGGCAGTTGGAAATAGCAATGCTGTGGCTATTTGAAAATCTGCATATACCTCATCTAGAGATCACAGCAGTTAAAAATGCAGACTATTGTTTGTGCATTCTATACAATCCATACAGAGCTATATATGAATATTCCGTTGTCTATACTACTACTCATGTTCTTTAAAGACCAACATGGATTTTATTTGTTCAAATATTGGAAGAAAGGACAACAGAAAAATAATGTTAAAATTATGTTATTCAATTATTGTGTGTAATAGCAATAATCCCAGTTATAGCAGATTCAGTCCTATGTGACTCACATGGTTGCTTCTGATTTGAATTCACGTTCTAAATAATCATAAATAGACTTTTTTTCCTATGAGCCACCAACCATTCATAATTTTGAATAACTATAAGAAGGATGGAGATACTTGCTCAGTGTCATCTGCAAAAATCTCTTGTAAATTTAACTTCCACTTTATTAAACATACTTTATAACACTGCTGTAATGTTATGACCTTCAAATGCTGGAATTCCACTTGAAGTAATTGACCAAGATATCATCTTGAAGTGATGGCCTTGATTTTTTAAGTTCAGCAAAATTGGAAAGAAGCAGTCCAGCCTCTTTTTTGCATTTGAGGTTGTGTTGCAATGGGATCGTTTTTAGCTGTAATATACCTTTTGCTCAACTGTCCAGCTTTCAAACTGTTGAAAATGATGAATGGGGTAATTTCTATGTATCAGGATATGGTTGATGTAACTATATAAAAGCTTCTATGGAATATTGTTTCTGCCTTCTTAAACTTTAAGGCATGATAGCTTAATATACTTAAGTTAACTTTATAAAAAGCTTTCTCTATCATACAGCTTCCAGAAATTTTGAGACTAAGAATTGCTAGCCAATACCAATGACTTTCAGGATTACCAGTGAAGATACTAGGTGGGGGGAAGCTTATCTAGAATTTCAGTTTCTTAAACACATTAAGCCTTTGGAGTTTGTTTTCCCTCTGTTCTGCTTACACTCCACTGACAAGATGCTTGGGATTGAGTGTTACAGTTTGCATGCAGCACACTTCTGTGTCCATGAGCTATGGCTCTTTTTCAGAGCAGTTTTGAGATCTCAGGAGCAAATGCACAGTTCTTGCCTCCTAGTCCTTCTGGAAAAAGGAGAATGGATCTGTGCTTAGTGACCACCAACCATATTTAAAGCTACCAGCAGAATGAAAAGGAAAAAAAAAGGATTTATTCTGGATCATGCCTTGTATTTGGTCATAAATGCCTCTGCATAAGCCAGATAATTAAAAATAAGCAATATCAAATTGTTTTAGATCTTTAAAATAGCTTGACTATTTCAAGGATTAGACAAGCATCTTAATAAGCATCTAATTTTCCTTAACTGATGCTAAATTCTACAGGGATGCTGAACTTAAGTGCTTGTGATTCAGAATTTGCCCTGTTACTTTGGCAAAACCACATTTTAGTTTATTCACCTTGGCAGATATTTGTTCTAATGGCTGAACAATATCCATTCTTCCTAATTAAAAGTACAACTGGTTGGGGATATAAGGGTATTGGGTAGCAGGTTAGCAACAACAACAACAAAAACCCTATAATTTTGTGTGAACAAGGAACTCTACCAGCCTAAGGCTCAGAAGGCTCAGATGTTAATTCCCATGGAGTCAAGAAGCTCTGTGGGTAACTTTTATTTATAATTGGTCATCAAAAGGTTAAAATGGGAAAATGAAGCAGTAGATGCAACTTTATATTGCATCATAAATTGTTGAGGAGATTTGGGAAATAATAATTGAGTTTCATCTTTGTTCTTTTGTATCGTATTCTGGGCTTCTTTGGAGTCAATATACAGTTAATTAAAACAAAGCAGTGAGTATCTGGTTCTTGGCAAAGTAGCAGAAATGTTGAGGTCAGGCTGTATCTTTAGCTTGTTTGTTTGTTGGTTTATTTTTCAAATTTCTATTACTGCCCATCTCTCTCAAAAGGGGGAGCTTTTTAAATATTAACTATTTTTTGAATACAAAAGGCTGTTGATATATTGTTTTCTTTCACAGGATTATTTCTGGAATGATTCACATTATAGAAGAAGATCACACATGACTGTCCAGAAGGATTTTTTAAAAGCAGGATTGATTACTAAATGTTTGATGTATGCCAGCTCCTGAACTTGATGGAGTAATGGAAGGCTTCATAACCACAAAACTTTATGGTGGTCAGTGACAGGAATTGGAAGGCTTAACCAAACAATGTGAATGTACAGTATCAAATGTATTAAGTGCACTTGTCATTTGGAACTCATGAGTTCCAGTATTTGAAGAAGAACTTAATCTGTAGCACTATAAAATGCTTCACAATTAAATCCTGGATAGACTAAACAGTTTTTTTCATCTGTTTTTCAATATGAATTCTGTAGGCTTTGCTTACCTATGCCTATTGATGTGGTGTATACCTGGGTGAATGGCACAGATGTTGAACTGATCAGGGAACTGCAACAGGTGAGGAAACAGATGGAAGAAGAACAGAGAATAATAAGGTATGGATTTTTCTCCTTGTGGAAGCATAAAATAAAAATTGTTTCCTAACGAGGTACACTATTAAGCTTCCAAAAATGGCCAAGAATTGTGCAGATGGATATATGAGTCCTTAATTATATCCACTGTATTTAAATGTCAATCAAATCTAAGGTTTGTGTTTTTTTCCTGGCTTTGCCTATTTTTGGAATGTGGCTCCTGGCCTTCTAAAATTTATGGCATAGGTGACTCACTAAATTGCATTTAAACTGATATGGAAGCAGAAGCTTTTGCTGTTCTTATGGTTATATCATAACAGATAAAACAGAAGCGTGCATAGACCAGATATTTGTATATTCTCAATACTAACCTAAGGTGATATCAGACTGGTCCTTTGTCATTCTTGTTTGTTGTCCTGTACATGCTTTTTTGTGAGTGCTAAAGAAATGTGTACAAGTGTCCCTTCACAGTTACTAGGCAAACACTTTTTCCAGGTCATTTATAATGGTCTTGTGGAACAGTAAGAAACTCACTGTTGTTCTGAGAGAATGTTTTATGTCTTCTCCCCTTCCCTCCTATTCCTTGAGTTAGAGAGGTCATCAGAACCTTTTTGAGAAACTATGCTAAAGACCTCCTAATCCTTAGCTAAAGATTTCACAAAGAAAAGCTTTTGAAATATAGGATCCTTAGGAATTTCCAGTTTCCTCTGTGATGCCTTGTTTATTCTTATGGAAAGTTAGGATATTACTTTTACAAATGAAATGCAATTTAGCATTCATGCACTTGCCTAAAGCTATTTTTTTATTTTCTTGGTTTTATTTCTTATCTCTGTCAAAAATGAACTTCATATTTTAGCAATGAGGCTCTGATTGATCAATTCTCAGCTACAAACAATAATCCCAAGATACGTTGAAAATATTGTAATAAGACAAAAATAAGGAATTTGATTAATTTGCCATTCTTTTTTTTTTTAATCTGTTTTACTTGCTTGATTTAATTATTGATGTCCTGATTACCAGGAAACACACTGAGACAATGACTTGGTCTCTAATATTTATTAGTAGTACTTAACAAGAATCCTAACAAACTGAGGAAGCGTGGGAAAAACCCAGCCATATAAACCCCAAGGGTTAAGGCGGTCCCGATCTGTGTCTCTTTGAATGGCTGAACAGTTCCTCAGTGCTACGCATGCGCTTGACAGTCTGGGTGGGAGCCCCCTGCTCGCCATCCTTACTCATGACAATTAAGAACACCAAATCAGTTAATAAAAAACTTTTGTGCAAAGAGTTGGTACAGTCTAGATAATTGAGTACAATAGAAATCATTGGTAGATTGCATATTATTTATTTAAATTTTGTTTTCAAAACTTCTCTGCTGAATATGTGAAAAAGTACCATTTTTAAAATGAAGAATCCCTGGGTGTCTCCAACTGCCACATTTTCTATAGCTATCATGCCCAATCTGAACCTGTGTTCTGGGCTCCATTATCTCTGTTATCTATCCAGCTGTAAGCTTCGTGTTTCAAGTTGCACTGTGGACTGACTTAATCTTCTCTATCTCTGAATGGTTGTGACTCTCCACAACTCATCTCTATGTAACTTTCCACTGATGTCTTCCCACTAGTATAAATGTTTACTTCAACCTTTTAAAGCTATAATCTAAAATGTAGCTGGGACTGCAGAGTTCTTGATTTAATAACAAAGATGGAGAATCAGCTAAGTACATTGGACAAATGTGCTGTGATTTTGAATGAAAGCTGTTAAATACCAGCTTTATACCAGTAGTTGCTTACAATCACTACAAAGTTTGGAAGCAACGTGGTACATGAATTATCAAACTGGAAGGAAAGTCTTTGGAACAATGGGCAATAGGAATGTAAGCTGTCATGCATACATTATGATACAGCCAAACCATAGTGCTGATACTTTGCCTTATGTTCTCAATGTGAAATACAGTAAGTTAAGAATTTCAAATCACCAATTAACAGGATAATTACAATATTATAATCAAATAATGTAGAGTTAATATGTGAAACTCAAAATCAAACTTATCCTTTGTGTGTTAATTGCATCTTGTGTGCATGTCAGTATATTGCATGTACCTCCTAGTTGGTGAGATGCAGATAAAAGTAAATTAGCTTGTGAGGTAGTCTGTAGATAGAGATCCTAGCTTGCACAGAAAAGTGTGAATATCCTTGGGGTAAAACTGGGCTTTGATTACACTTGTGACATACTGGCTAAATGGTACCAAACGCACCAGTACTGCCTTTATTATTTGAGCAGGGAATCATGTATGTGACACAAGTGCAATTGAGACTGATAACTCAGTAATCCTACTAAAAAGAGTTATGTGAAAGGCTCAGTTTACCGATGCTATGATCACTCATGAAAAAGGAATAAATCTAAAGCAAAAGTCTTACAATTGTAAATGATGAAATGTTGAGATAATTAGTGAGGGTTACATGATTGATGGAATGTTCTGAATGTGGGACAGATAATAATTTAGTAGTATCAGGAATGGATCTTGGAGAAAATGGACAGGGAAGAAAAGAAAATAATAGAAACTAGAGTGAATGTAGAATGGCTGCTGATAGAGAACATATAAGACGTATATGAAAAAGTGTTAGAAGATAGATTAATCTCCCAGCAGACTGAATGGAAAGTGAGCTAAGGAAAGAGAATGTGGAAACTGTTTGGAATAGTGTAAATAATTGTGTTGATGTGCCAATATTTGGTGGAATGATGAAGTGAAAGAGGCTTTGGATGAGGAAAAATGCATATTAGAGAATGATGCAAAAAGATGAGATTGAAAGAATGAATGTATATATAGAAAAAAATGTAGTCAAAGAGAACTAGGACAGTTACAATTAAATGAGGTAGAGAAACTGCAAAGTGGTTGTGATAGAAACAAAAATTATTTTGGAAGTGGATGAAGATGGCAAACCAAAAAATTTCCACCAAGAGATTTTTAATGTAAATTTTTAAGCATAAAAAGATGAAGTGATTTGAGATGAAACTGGAGTGAGTGAATACCAGAAGGAATATTTAGAAAAAAAATATTCATATGGAAGTTATAGTGATATGTTGAAGAGAAGAATCGAAATGAATGCTATAAATGTTAGTGTTAAAGAAAGAAGTGATGAAAAGAAATAATAAATGCTGTGAGAATATTGAAAAATGGTAAGGCTGCAAAGTAGTTGTGTTGACAGGAAAAATGGAATAAATAGTTGGAAATGATACATAAATGGCAAAAAATGAAGAACAGCAATGAAGAATTTGTGTACTTTGTCTTGAGTTGTTTCAAGTAAGGTAGCATGTAAATCTTTGTATGTATAATAAATAATTTAGATGGGGAAATGGAGACATTTCAAGTTGTGCAAATGCTGGTGAAAAGATAGTACCATATGGTCTGTTGCAAGGGATGAATGTTCACCAAAAGAAGCTAAAATGGCTTTGTTTAAGAGCATGCTTCAGTCCATCTTGTTATATGGAAGTGAGAATTGGGTATATCACAAGAAACATAAAGTTAAGTTGCAATGGGAATGGCTCAAGAAGTATGTGATAAACAAGAAGAGGAAGAATCAAGAGCGAATGGGTGATGAATGGTGAATGACTGGTTTAAAAAAAGCACAGTGAGGTGGTTTTGGATATAGAGAGAGAATGAATGAAGATCAAATTACAAAACAAAGGTATGAACAGAGTGAATTGCTCAAGAGAAAATGGAATACCAATAAAACCATGGTTCAATGGACAAGTTCCTCAAAGAGAGCTGAGAAGTTTAAAGAAAAAAAGGCAATGTATGAAGTGATTAATGGATGTGGAGGAAGCAAGGATGGCTTGCAAGGATAGAAAAGTATGGAAAGCTACCATGAATGGTTTGGGCATAAATCAGATTTAGCTATACGGGTAGTCCTTGGTTAACAACCGTTTGGTCAGTGACCGTTAGAAGTTAGGACAGTGCTGAATGAGTGGTACTTATGACTAGTCGTCAAAGTTCTGGCCATCCCAGCACCCCCATGGTCATGTGTTTGTGCTCTTGGCACTTGGCAACTGGCTTGCACTTACAACAGTTGTAGTGTCTTGGGGTCAAGTGATCGCCATTTGTGATCTTCCCTGCCAGCTTCCCACAAGCAAAGTCAATGGGGAAACCAGCAGGGAAGTTCACATGTTCCTCCTGCAAGTTGCTTCCACTCACGCTGCTTTTTCTCCTGAGGAGCCTGGCTATGGAGTACAAGATCCCAGGGATCTCGTATTCCGTAGGGTGCCTGCCTGCAGCACCCCCGCACCCACACACTATAGTGCATGCCTGCCTGCCGGACTGTGCTCTCACTGCAGAAGCCACCGGTGCACCCTCCTACACCTGGAAGCAGCCACGCCCTGCCTGGCCATGCTCAAGCCACAGCAGCCACTACCTGCCTGCCAGCCTGCTTGGGAGCCTCCCAAGTCTTACGACTTCCTGTCGGCTTCCCCATTGACTTTAGTTGTTGAATGCTGGCAGGATATCGCAAGGAGGTCCTTGCTTAACAACCCATAATCCTTGATTAACAATGGCAACTGGGACTGCTGTTGCTAAATTATGCAGTCTCGTTAAGTCACACTTTATGACTGCATCATTTAGCGATGGAAATTCTGGTCCCAATTACTGTCATTAAGTGAGGACTACCTGCAACTTGTTCTCTTTTTGTTACCTCATGCCTTAATTTCTCAGCCTTTCTTTTTCTTAATCTTCTTGTGCATTTGGCATAATGTTGGTTATCCTGCAAGGGAATAGCATGATGTTTACATATTTTGCCTGTATGTACTGTGATATTGAATTACTAGTTTAGTTAAAATATGGTCCCTAATCTAATAACTAACTACATTCTCCCCATCAAGCTAGATGTCAGCTCTTCGAAGTAGTCCAGCCTCGATGCCAAAACCATGCATGTTAATACTACCTTTATTGTTAGGTTACAGTAACAGAATCTTGCAGGTCTAAAAGCACTTCCCCCCCCTCCCTGCCTTTACATTCCAGAGAACTATGGAGAGTCAATTCTGAGATGCTTTCTCCACCCCTGTTCCAGCTTTGGACTCAGATTTCTCTTATCAGACTATTGTCTTGGCTGTGGCCCTTCCTCCTGTCTCACAACGTTATTATCACAGCCCATTACACTAGATGGTTCTTTAACCCCCCTCAGAAAAAGCTGATGGCAGAAAAATGGAAATTCTAAATATATTGAACCATTAAATATACCTGGGGTGCTTGAAGGTGAAGTTCAACAACGTCGTGTCTGGACAAGTTTTTTATTCCTGAATTAAACATTGGACATGGGCCTAATATCTTCAAGGCTGTCATTCTATAGCTGCTTATTTAGCAATATT
Source organism: Candoia aspera (assembly GCF_035149785.1). NCBI lineage: Eukaryota > Metazoa > Chordata > Lepidosauria > Squamata > Candoiidae > Candoia > Candoia aspera. The sequence goes on along the minus strand of NC_086159.1, from coordinate 22,378,417 downwards.
TATTTATTTATCATATGGCACCACATCATACATATTACAAATATATTACATTTAAAAAATTGGGAATATAAAAAGGCATATAGAAAATAGACATTGGTCATGGGGCAATTATAACTAGAAACAAACATTAAGATTACAAATATAGTCTTTTACAGCATCAGTTGCCATCAAGAAATCAGCAAAGTTCTTGTCGTAGGCTCTAGTCTTAACATGTTTGTATTATGTGTTTAACAGTTTGTCTGTCAGCCCCACAGTCACACCCTGGAGATGGTATCTTACCCCATTTATATAGGGAATCTGCACACCTCCCATGATTAGTGCGCACTCTATTGATAGCTGACCATATTCTGCGTTGCTGATCAAAAGCAGGAGGCTTCGCTGTAATACAGGGTAGGCTTTGACAATGCTGGGGGCAGGCTTTTTGCCAAGATTTACTCCAGGAATTGAGATAAAAAGTTTTATAGCCAATTCCCTGGCAGTAGCCATAGGTGGATGCCTATATCTTAATCTGTTCCCAATTCTGCTATATCGCCATGTATGGGGAGCTCAGAGTTATCAGCTATTCTTTAATATTCTTGGAGGACAGCATTCTTCCGCTAGAGGTCTGGAGGAGGGATATGGCTCAAGATGGGCAGCCATTGGGTAGGAGTGGACCTGATGGTTATGCTAATAATCCACATCATACTGTTAAGGTGTATGTCTACCTTGTTTACGTTTGCACTGTTGAGCCACAGTGGAGCACAATATTCAGTGGTTGAACGGACCAGCGCTAGAGCGAAAGTGTGCAGCAAGTCAGCAGAAGAACCCCATGTAGTACTGCATAGCTTACGAAGAATGTTAATTCTAGTTCTCAGTTTAGCTGCGGTATTTTCTAAGTGCTTCTTATAAGTAAGCATCCTGTCTATGGTTACCCCAAGGTATTTTGGGTGTGTATTATGTTGGAGTCTAGTGCCTTCAAACTGAACATTAAGTTGTCTATTTGCCAACCTGTTACATAGGTGGAAGCACGTTACTTCTGTCTTCGCAGGGTTTGGTTGCAATCTCCATTTGTGGAAGTATGTTCCCAGGACAGCTAAGTCGGGTGTTAAGATGGCTTCCATTGTCTCAAAGGTTTGATGTCTTATGCCTACAGCCCAGTCATCTTCATATCCAAACTTTCTGGAGATGGTATCAGGCATATCAGAAGTTTACAGATTAAATAAGAGAGGGGCTAAAACAGAGCCTTGTGGTAAGCCATCATTAAGGACTTTGTGAGTGCTCATGCTGTGTCCACTCATCACCTGGAAGGTCCTGTTTGCAATCATATAATTAATAAGTTGGGTAGTTTTCTTACACATTATAACTTGTACAAGTTTGAGGAGTAGTCCACGTCTCCAAACAGTGTCGTATGCTGCAGACAGGTCTAGGAAAGCAACTGATGTCTTACATTTTTTCTGGAATCCTGCTTCTGTGTAGGTAGTCAATGATAAGACCTGATCAGTACAGCTCTGTTCAGGGCAAAAACCAGCTTGCTCCATGGGAACTCTCTCAAATATCTTGATGCTAATTCTGTCATAGAGGAGCCTTTCTAAAAGCTTGTAAATTGTGCTCAAAAGTGCAGTTGGCCGATAACTTTTTGGTTGATTACTCAGTTTTCCCGGCTTGAGAATAGCAATAATTTTAGAATGTTTCATCTTATGTGGGATCATGCCTGTCATCATGATATTCGTAAAGAAATCTGCCAGCCGCTTCTTAGTGTACTTGCCACAATTAAGGAGGAATTCTGGATGGATTCCATCAGGCCCTTGTTTGCCTTCACATCCTTCAGCGCAGTTGTTACTTCACCAGTTGAGAATGGGCAGGAGTATTCAGTTTGTTCTTCGCTGGTAGAGAGCAGCGCTGTAAACTTACGTTTAATATAAATTGCATGAGCTCTTTCCCATGGGGCCCCAGATGTAGATACAAGGTGGGCTGTGATCTTATTTGGGGATATAGATATACTATTTTGTGCCATCCTGTGGCCTTCACCCAGTTTCCGTAAGAGCGACCAGGCTTTTCTGCTGGATTTTTTAAAATCCAGCGCCTCGACCGTTTCTATCCACTTCTTTTGTTGCTCTACGTCAAGACTATGTAGAAATTCATCCACAATTTCTTGATGTCCATTCTTGATGAATTCTTGATATTTTTTTTGCAATCATCATTCCATCCTGGAATATATTGTTTGCGATATCCTCTAGGTATGGTGTTCTTTGCTACAGTTATTATTGCCCCCACAAATCTCTGGTAATTTTCTGCTATGGGGAGTATCCAGCCCACACATTTATTTAAATTATCAGAGAAGGTCTTCCAGTCTGCTTTCTTAAAATTCCACCTTGGGTGAGGGAAGGACATCACCAAAGGGATACTTATGCCAATCTCTATTAACACCAGTCGATGTTGAGTGTGGGGAAATCCTCTAATATTTTTCGAGAGGCTCTCACTGGTAAGTTTTCTTCATTTGTAGTCACAAAACAGAGGTCAGGATTATATTCCTGTCTCTAAGCTGCAGATTTGAAGGAGCCTCATTGTTTCACATCAAATATAAGGTACATACCGTTATCATCTGCCCAATTGGTAAGCGCCTCTTCATTATAATAATTTTCTTTGTATTTCCATTGACAGTGGTGACTATTAAAATCCCGCACATAGATGGCTGGGTGAGGCAAAATAGGCAAAACTTGAGATGGCTATATAATAGCTGGTGGCTTATATATGTTACTGACTGTTACTTCCTCTATTTTGATAACTACTTCATGTACATTATTAGCACAAGATGTTGAGTGCAATTGGACGTTTTCAATATTGGTCCGGACATAGGTGGCTACACCATAGGCATGATGGTATGTTGCTCCAATTAAGTCATGGCCCCGGTATCTTGCCCCTTTTACTAATCCTGGCCTCATCTTCCACACATGTTTCCTGGATGGCAGTGATGTCTACATCATAATCTGTTAAAACTTTCTGCAGGATTTGGCAATTAGCCCTGCTAATGCCCTCAATATTAATCTGGCAAATCCTGATACGAGGTCCATGTTTTCTTGTCGATTGGCCCTGAAAAGAGCCTTTGTTATTTCCTTGTAACATAGTGAAGGTGACAAAAATGGATGTGCTCTAGCCAGGAGATCTGTAGGATTATCTGGCTGCCTCGTATATGATAGACCATTTAGCCACTCCCAAAGTCTTAGGAGGCCCAGGGGACACCACGTGGAGGCGGTCTATCAATTGTCCCCCAATTGGTAGTTCTTTATAAGCCTTTTTGAGTATTAAAAAATATTTTCAAGTTGATGTATACATAGTTGTACTGTGAAGCATATGTACTAGGAGTAATGCTGTGTTTTTATTCACAGGATACTTATAACAAAAGGTATCAATAGAAAAACACCAATTTACTAAGATTTTGTTGATTTTCAAGAAAGAGGAGAAAATGATATCCGTATATATGTTGTGCATACATTCAAACTGTACATTGTATTTGGGATGTGTAATTGTTTTATGTTTACTTGTTCTTTAGAGAATTTCTTGGAAAGAATGTCACTGAGCCAACAAAGAAAAGGTAAAAAATATTTCTTAGTTTAAGTTTTCTGTTTTCCATATTGCAACTTGGAGCTTAACTATGAAAAATTTTAAATGAGCAAAATATATAATATTTAACATTAATAAGAATAAAGACAAGGGAATATTGTAGGAAAATCTGTAAATTTTCTCTAATGTCCAATAATAAATGTCTTATGTATTAAATTACCAGCATGGACATTCTGTGTGAGACTCTGCTTATTATCACCTAAGATGTCTTATAAAGCAGTACATATGTTATTCTCCTTGTGACTATGTCTATATAAGTCATCTTTGGGTGATATTTAGGTCTAAATATAATACAGAATTAAATTATTCGTATGAGAAGTTCCAAATAAATCAAGTTAGTAGCTGTCAAAAATGCTATTGTGAAATGACCTGCTGGTAATGTAGTAGAATAAAAATTAATATGCAGGGTCAAGAAATGCTCTATCTTAATAGAAAGAAGAAAGGGGCTATTCGTTTGACTAGAACCAGGCCAAGCAATGTTGGAATAAGGTGGATATGTAAGGAAGCCATTGGTTGCTGTGGTAGGGGCCTCATGTGCCTAGTCTAGCACCCCAAGACCTTTTTGCAGAAATTTGGTAGTAATTCCCCCCCCCCCCCCCAAATTAAAGGTGGAATGGGAATAGGTTGCCTCCTGGAGGCCTTCTGCTTCCATTCCTACCCTTGAAGTCCTCCAACACTTCTAAAAAGCAGGGGGGAAAGTGGCCCCTCTAGTGAGGTCACCACTTGAATGGATGACTTTCAGTGACCTTTTAGAATGTGAATTACTGCTTCTAACCTCTTAAATGTTGCTCACCCCTATATTATAGTAATTCACTTAGGGAAATAATCAGGTTGGCAATGTAGCAGCCACAGATGTAATGGCACCCATAACATGCCAGGTGTCTGTAGACCAAATTAATCTGTCTACCTGTCTGTCTTAGTAATTAAATGGTCAGCATTTTACAAAACCGCCAAGTTCAATAAAATGCCAGTTTTAGAATGTTGATCTTTTTATCAGATCCTGGGGACAAGATTTTGGCTGGCTCTATCTATCTATCTATCTATCTATCTATCTATCTATCTATCTATCTATCACCTTCAGTCTTATTTTTGTGCATGTATTAGGAGAGATAGGGAAGCAGTGTATTTATTAAAAATCTTGTCTCTGACATAATCAGATGTTATCCATGATTTACTTAATAAGTGAAGAATGTTGTATTAGTATGTATATAAACAGCATGTTCATCAAAATACTGCTTTCTGTGCTTGCCTGTGTTGATTGATATGTCACAAATAAAGAGGGTGTAAACAGCTTCCCAATTCATCCCTAGTTTCAGTATTTGATTGAACTGAGTGATATACATAAGCTGTATGTGACAAGGTGTGAAGTCTTACTTGATAAATCTTTTTTTAAATGATACTGTTTTTGCAAAGTTGACATGGGTCTGAATATTAATGAGTTGTTAAAGAAAAAAGTATGCCAAAACAATACTAGCTTTTCAGATTCTGTTTGATCGAACATCTGTCATACATAAATAACCAGGCATGCAATTTTAATCCTAAAAGTAAGTCTGGCTTTGATCCTCTCTTGATCCTAGTGAGAAGCAACTGGAGTGTTTATTGACACACTGCATCAAAGTGCCAATGCTTGTCTTGGACCCCGCTTTGCCGAACAACATTACTCTTAAGGACCTGCCATCTGTCTATCCTCTGCTGCGATCTGCCAACAATATATTCTCTGTTGCAAAGCCAAAAAATCCTTCCACCAATGTGACGGTAGTTGTTTTTGACACTGCTAAAGAAGGTACAGATCTGCTTTCATATGCTGTTGCTTGAATATGTATGGTTTCAGTTTACCACTGGGTGGTTATCATTGGTTTACTACTTTTCCAGAACCTTCTATAAAGAATTCCACCCCTCCTACCTCTGTTGCCATGATTTAAGAAACGCATTGGATAAACTTAGTACAGTAGCAAAAAACAATATGTCCTAAAAATAACCTTTTTGATCTAATTCTAAATGCAGATACACACATAGTTAGATATACATACTCTTTATCCATCCATCTGTCCGTCTGTCACATTCAACTATATACATACATATGTAGCAAGAGAAGGTTGCATTTTGTAGAGAAAAATAATATGAAAGAATATGAAGTGATGCTGCTCTAATGAAACATCTTATATGGATACAGTCCCTCTATGATTGTCATCTTTGTGTAACTTTACTGTTACTTTTACTTAAAATTCAGAAAAGAGACCAAAGGAGTGCACAAAACTGGGGGGTGGGCCCATGTCTTGGTGTTCTACTTCCACCCCCCTATAGCTGGAATGAAGGAAGATTAGTCTTCCCCAATCTGGTCTGTTGCAGACTTTTGATGTCTACCATTTCCTGTACTCCCACCCAGTGTGGACAAACATATCAAATGGAAGAGAGACTGAGGCATTGTGTATCATCTCTGGTTCAAAGTCAGATTCTTTTTCTAGCTCCTTGTGAAATGCCATTTCCCAATAGTGTTTTTCATATGTCTTTTCACATGGGGGACGCGGTGGCGCTGCGGGTTAAACCGCTGAGCTGCCGATCGGAAGGTCGGCAGTTCGAAACCGCGCGGCGGGGTGAGCGCCCGTTGCTAGTCCCAGCTCCTGCACACCAAGCAGTTCGAAAACATGCAAATGTGAGTAGATCAATAGGTACCGCTTCGGCGGGAAGGTAACAGCGTTCCGTGTCGTCATGCTGGCCACATGACCCGGAAGTGTCTATGACAACGCCGGCTCCAAGGCTTAGAAACGGAGATGAGCACCGCCCCCTAGAGTCGGACACGACTGGACTTTACGTCAAGGGAAACCTTTACCTTTACCTTTTTCACATGGAGATTTGGGTTATCTTTTCTTGCTTCCTCTCCTTCCCCATCTAGAACCCTAAATGATGGTCTACTAAATTTCCAAATAAAGCCTGTCTCATTTTAAATTAATGTAAATATATAGTAAGTCTATTTGCATGCTCAGTCTTGAAAATATTTGGCAATACTTTTATTTATTTCTTGATTTCTCAATTGTAGTTATAACTTGCTTGTTTCTGGTAAAACTAAGCCACAACAGTTTGCAACACAATACAATATAAAACTTCATCAATAAAGTTGCAGTAACTGCAAAAGTATGATTAAAGCCACAAAGTCTGATAAAAAATTGATATATAACAACAGTACCAAGGTAGTACAGCTTTACTTATCCTGGAATATTCAAATCCAACAACCATTTCAAGAATCAAATTTCCCTTTACTTAAGGAATGGGAGACAGCCAGTTTGGTCTAGTGGTTAAGGCACCAGGCTAGAAACCGAAGGACCATGAGTTCTAGTCCTGCCTCAGGCACAAAGCCAGCTGGGGGACCTTGGCCAGTCACTCTCTCTCAGCCCTAGGGGCAAACCATTTCCAAAAATCTTGCCAAGAAGACTGCAGTGACTTGTCCAGGCAGTTGCCCATAGTCAACAGTGACTTGAAGACACCACCACCACCTGCTGCCCAAAAAAGGGAATGGGGAGTTCTGGCCTTCATGCCTAATCTTAATGAAAGAAGGCACACACTGGACAAACTGCTTTTGTCTATGCAGGATTACATTGGAAGGAATGCCTCTCTGTGTTGATCTTCAAGATAGAGAAATGTCTATCGGGGCACACAGCTTAATGGAACTGTGTCATCTCCATTCTGCCATGCTTTAAAAAGTGCCCCTGGAAAATATGTGTGTAATCTTAGTTTTAACTTTTAAAACTCTGCAGTCTATGAAGTGATGACCTGGGATTTGAATTTCTTACTGTTTCAGCCGAAGATGCCCATTCCCTGATGATCAAGGAGAATAGCAAGCAAACAGCATGGAGGGGATATTTGGTATGTCCCTGAACATTTACTGGGAAGTTAGTGTATATGCTTGTAATAAAGTGTGACTTGCAGCCTAATGTTTTGTTAAAAGTCAAGTCACTGATTTTAAACATCTTTTGTTGTAATGTTTCTAAATACTTGTAAGTGAAAAGTTTAAATAATCTCAGTATAATATTTAAACATGCTTGTACATGACTCCAAATATTGTAGAGTTCACCTCTGGGAACAAAATTAAAAATTCTTAAATAAATCAGGATAGGAAAAACCTACAGCGCGTGGCTCTGAAATTCTTTCCCATCTCTTTACCAATTGGCCACAAGGGAGGTCTATATTTTTTTTCTGCTATACGTTGTACCCGTGTATATGCATGCGTATGTATTTCTCTGTCCTTCACGTCTGTATGTGCACACTGGGAAACAGGGAAAGTGGCTTTGGCTCCCTCTGAGTCACGTGAGACCTGGGAAGGGAGGTTATAACGGTGCCGTTGCTGACATTATGAGGCGCTGCCCAATTGCCTCTTCCCATAGAGATGTATTGGGAAAATTTAAGGAATTGCTTATCTGCAGCCCTGAGTTGGATCTGGTCCATTTTTGAATCCAGCCTTTCTTTTGCTAGTTGCTCCCCACACCCCAAATTTAGTCTCATTCAGTTCAGTTTTTGAAGAGTTATTGTGCTGATGGACAGACAGACAGAATTCCAAGATCCTTTATATAATTTCTTTCTCAGATTTTTTTTGGGGGGGATGGGAAGAATAAAACATGGTGAAAATTTGATTTTCTTTCAGACTACTGATAAAGAAGTTCCAGGTTTAGTGATAATGCAAGACTTGGTTTTCCTGAAAGGATTTCCACTTACCTTTAAAGAGACAAATCAGCTAAGAACAAAGCTGCCAGAAATCCTTGCTTCCAAAATAAAGCAGGTAAGATGGCTAGAGCCTGAGGAACAATACCAACTGCCCATTCAATAAAACCTCACAATTCTAAATAATAGACTATGCCATTTGCTAAGTGCCATTTTTATTTTTCCATTCTACTCTATCAAGATTATTTTATCCTGGCCAATTTTAAAGTAAGAGTACTCATACAATCAAAACTTTGAACTTTGAAAATGTGGAGATCTATAAAGCTACCAAATGCTACTGCAAATGCCCTAATGCACCAATTCATTGGGAAAATGTAATATAATTAAGAAACTGCAGGATAACATGAGCCCAGTACCAACTCATTTATTCATTTGTTTTCAACATTTATATGGCTGTCTCTATTATGTAAAACAACCCTAGCCAGCTAACAGACACACAAATAATAAAATACAAGATTAAAACTGCTGATGTTTTAATCTTGTATTTTATTAATTACTAATTAATAAAATACATTAATTAATTACTTTAGTGAATTAGTAAATTAGTAATTAATTAGTAAATTAATTACTAATCTTGTATTTTATTAATTAACTGGCCCAGAATACAGTGGGCCAGTTAATACAAGATTAAAACAGCAGCAGCACCATAATTTATTTATTTATTTATTTATTCATTCATTCTTCAAATTTCTATCACTGCCCATCTCTCCCAAAAGAGGACTCTGGGTGTTTATGGTACCCTCTCAAGAAAAACACACAAAAGGCTGAACTCCCCTCCCACCCTGACCCAACACCTGAGGGGAGAGCCAGGCCTTAACAGCCTTCCAGTAGGCAAGAAGGGTTGGGGCCCTCCTTATCTCGGAGGAAAGGCTATTGCATAGGGGAGGCACAGCTACTGTATGGCAAAGGCTTTATTCCTAAGTCCTACCAGGTGACAAAATTTAATACAGGGGACCTGAAGTGAGCCCACCTTATCCAATCTAGAGGGACAGGTAGATGTCCTCAGGGAGAGGCGATCCCACAGATAACCACCCAGAGTCCTTTTGGGGGAGATGGGCGGTGATAGAAATTTGAAAAATAAATAAAGCCTGGTCCTGTGCCATATAGGGCTTTAAAGGTGATAATCAGCATCTTGAATTGCATTCAGGAAAAAATTGGGAGCCATCGCAGCTCACACAGCAGCTGTGTAACACGCACAAAAAGTATGATGCCCAAAACTGTGTACACCACTGTATTCTGTGCCAGTTGAATTTTGTGGGTGGTCTAAAGGGCAGCCCCAAGTAGAGCACATTGCAGTAGTCCAAATGAGGAGTGACTAGGGCATGAGTGGCTATTAGGCAGGCCCCCAGGTCCAAAAATGGGTGCAATTGCACAAGATGGACTTGTGCAAAGGCCCCTTTAACCACAACTGCCACCTGCTCCTTGAGCAGGAGCCCTGAGTCCAGGAGGTCCCACAAATTGTACACTGACCCTTTCTGGGGAAATGCTGTTCCATCAAGGTAGCACTTATATCCTTCACACATTTTGGACAAGAGGTTTGTCTTTATTCATCCAGCTCAGCTCTTTTAAATGGGTTCATAAAAGAAAAACAGTCAAATTTCCTTCCTAGTCAACCCCCAAAGCTGCCACTCACTAAATTTTAAGTGTAGTTGGCCATGTGCTCCAGGGGACATCTTGTCCCGTGACAGATTCTCATGCCTTGGTTGTAACTTTTACTTAACACTTGTTGGAATGTGCTCTGCACTGGCTACCAAATTCAGGCTGAGATCTGATTCAAAACTTTGAAAAGAGGAGAGAGAGGGTTGGAACCTACTAGGTGCCACAGCAGCAGAGAGAAGTTGATGTGAGGGATGGATGGTGGTGTCATTGATGATGTGCATGGAGTGCTACTGTCTGTGCTCATCTGTGGCTTTGGGGAAGATGCCAAAAGCTGCAGCTGGCCAAATCATCCATGTCACTGGAAGGCAAACCAGTTACTTAATTTACTATACTACTTTGTCTCCTTTTCATTATAGAGATATGGAGAAAGTGCTTATTCTTTTACAGACATGGTATCTGCCAATTTGTACAGAATTATTTGGTTTGGATTTCTTCAAATATATTCCAGTTTCCCTAGGACAGCTGCAAATTAGGTCTGAGGCAGTTCACGTTGATTTACTTAGAGGTTGGCTGAATACCTATGTAGATGTTTCCATGAATTCCAAGTTTTTAACAACTACAAGTTACTTAAATTAAAGATTTGATTAAAGGCATAGCAGTATTGGGAGAAGGGATGTAAGTTTGTTCTACTGCTCTCCTTAAGACAAATAATATATTGCATTTATTTCACAGTAGTCACAAGGAATAACATTTTACAGGTATTTACATCTGATCACTAGGTGTCACCGTAGCCTTATAATTTGAATACTTAGGCCAAGCTTTTTTTCAAGGTACCTATAAATAAATATTCCAGACTTGTACCTTTTGGGGCCAGGAAGAATAAATAAGGATAAAGCCTGAATTTTAAATAAGTTTTGCTACAAATGTAAATCAGTACCTGGCATCAGCCAAACTGGAAAGGCACGTCTCTTCAGTTCTGGATGTGGTCTAAAGAGCTTATACTCAGGGTATCAAGAAACAAGGTTTGCACAAGGTCTCTGAGCTGTAGTTCTATCAGCAATTTCTGTAACTGCCTTTTATCTCTGTTTGTTATAAATTAGCATCTGGAAAAGGCTTTTAGTACGTTATAAAAAAATTGAAAGCGGAATGTTTGATTCTAATTAAGGTAAAGATTTCCCTTGACGTAAAGTCCAGTCGAGTCCGACTCTAGGGGGCGGTGCTCATCTCCGTTTCTAAGCCTTGGAGCCGGCGTTGTCCATAGGACACTTCCGGGTCATGTGGCCAGCATGACAACAAGGAACGCCGTTACCTTCCCGCCGAAGCGGTACCTATTGATCTACTCACATTTGCATGTTTTCGAACTGCTAGGTGAGCAGGAGCTGGGATTAACAACGGGAGCTCACCCCGCCGCGCGGTTTCGAACCGCCGACCTTCCGATCGACAGCTCAGCAGTTTAACCCACAGCGCCACCGCGTCCCTTTGATTCTAATTAAATAGGGCAAAATTTGGCTTCTCCAGCATTTTCCCATCTTTTCAGATGTTTTGGACTATAATACTTACCACCCCTAGTGTCAGCACCTGATGGGTTTTTGTAAAACCTTTGATCAGGGGGATCTGACACCTAGCCTGCAAAAACTAAATTCATTACAGCCAAGGACCCAGTGTTGTTGGTTTAGCTCCAAAAAACTTCCTCCTTGGATCCTATTCCAACCTGCTTAGTTTTTGGACCACTTTACAGTGGCATGGAGCTCTTGACAGCTCCAACACAATCCTAACTTCTAAGGGATTATGACCCATAACAAAGAAAGTTTAGCTGCCTTTATATAGGTCAGATTCACAGAGGATGCTACTATCGTTTTTTGAGAAGAAAAAAATGGGAAGGAACCTCCAAGTGCATAAGGCAGGGGTCCCTAAACTTTTTGCCATCACACCTCCCTTTAGTGTAATCTTAATGTACACACCTCCTCTAAAAATCCAAACACCAAAATGAACACAATTGAACAATAAAAACAATACAGTGAAACTTTGGGAAAAGTAGATTTATTGTAACAATGTAACTAAGAGATTCTTCACACCTCCCCTGGAGGCTGGCCAGGGAATTCTGGGAGTTGAAGTCCACACATCTTAAAGTTGCCAAGATTGAGAAACATTGAGTTAGACAATCTTAGTTGGGTTAATGGTGGAGGAAGGGGCTAGAGTAAGACAACTTGGCTCATATGCTGCCACCCTGATTTATTTCCAGACTCTGCATGCTTATATTTATTTTTAAATAAAGTACATATATTATGAACGCATAACATATGAAAGTACACACATGATATTATACACACACATATTTAGCAGAATATGTAGCTTGGCTGTAAAATTTAAAAATACAGTGAGTGGCGGGACCTTTCTTCCCTTCTGTTCCCTATGTTCTGTTTCTTCTCCTTTATTTCCTATCTTTTCTGAAATCCATTTAAGTTTAATTGCAGACTTGTGGCATATACTTTAATTGGTCATTATGAGAAAAAGGAATTTAATTAGTTATGCTTGAATTTGCTGCCAATCAGCTTGTTAACCAAAAGTCAATCTTAATTGACTGTAATTGTGAACTTGTGGCTTAGTTTGGATGTACGGTACAGTTCTCTCATTACATTGCTTTTCCTGGTCCAGTACTCCCCAGGTGTGTCAGATTACAGCATTCAGAAGTCCCATCTAGGAATTCAGGGGGTTGTCATGTAACATACCTGGATATTCAGGTGGTTTGCAGACTGTTTCCCCTTAAACATCATCCACAAGATCCCAAAATTAAATAATAATTAATTCCATTTAAAAAAATAAAGAAGCAAAAAACTCACAAGATTACCAACTATTGTGAAATTTGGCATTCTCCCAAGAGATTGGACATTTAAAAATTAGTGCCTACATTAGAAAACTCTCTCTAAAACCTTCTCAGTTCCCCACTGGTTCCCTGGTCTTGGCCTGGGAATCACGGCTATATATGAGTTTCCTTGATAATTAGGAAGGTGAGATACTGGGAAACAGCTAAATTAATGCAATCTTCCCAGGTGGAATGGAACTTCTGAAGACTGCTTAAATATATATAAGATGATGGACTGCAGAGAGGACAGTGTGACATTGTTGAGCTTGTGAGGAAATACAAGGCTGCTGATGGCAGTTTTGCAATCTGTAGCATTTCCACAGCATTATTTTTGGAGAGTGTCTCCATAACTCACCTGGGTCTTAACTCCAAGGAGGCTATCCTTTCATCAGATTGTCTAAATGATGGTCTGGAAAGATTGAGATTTATCAGATTTTTCTAATGGCAGATGTCATGAGTCACATTTGGAGCTATCAGGTAGCAAGAGAATGCAAACCATCAACAGCCTTAAAATGTCATAAGTGACAGCTGGTCTTACATTTATGATTGAACAAGCTGGGTGAACTAGACAAATGTGTGAAAGGAGAGGGGAAAGGTCAGTTATAATTCAGGTTCAGAGCTAAGTTACCTTGGGATTTATGACAGTTGAATAAATAGGCAAGACAGGTATATTTTACAACACCTTGCTGCTTTGCCAGCAGTTTCTAGGGAAGTTAAAAATGGGGTATTTAATAAAGTTCTTAGTCCAGTTTCAGATAGACATTCTTCACCTAAGAAGTTAAGTTCTTTAGATTAGTTAGCACTGAAGGATTACACATACATGAGTTTGTTTTAATGTGTGGCATTTACTGCATCCAACTGAAAAAGTATACCTTTCTTCCATTTATCAAAATTGCTTGTTTTGTAAATTTGCCTTATTCTTAATTTGGTTCAAAATGTAATAGACTCAGATATAAATGCAATATCTGTGCACATCCTGGTTGTGATTTTTTTCAAAGACAAAGAAGTGTAAACATATTAATGATTGAGTAAAATACCACTGCTAGTTTGCTTTCTCATAGAACAAAATATATACAGTAAAGACTTGGTTTTAATTTAAAAATTATTGTTATTTACTGTAGCTATGAAACTTAGGAAATTCAAATGTTATTTTAAAGGAATGTTCAGACTGGAACAAAATCACAAGTGGGATATGAACAGATACTGCATTTACATAATTATCTATTACATTTTAAAGCAAAAATGAAGACACATTTAAAAACGTCAAAACAAGTATTCTGGGGGAATACAGACTTGAAAATAGCATGTTAATTTGGAGAACATGGAAGGAGTGCAGAATATTATATTTTCTCTGCATATGAAAATTTGGAACATCAATACCATTTGCCAGAAAGTGCAAGGGAGTTTTATCTTCAATAAAACTCATATGTCTGTATATGGATTGGCATTCTTAAGTGATTCTGAATCCCCTCTAGCTCCAGATGATTTAATATGTACAGTAACCTCAGTGGAAGACCATTTGGGAAAATAACAGTTCTTTAGAATTAAAATTAGAATTATTACATCGAATAGTTTGGAAATCAACAAAAGGAAAAATTACTATAATAGCCTTTTATTTAGTTTTGCAATTATGGGAAGATACCTGTTCTCAGTCATACTGTATATTAGTCTGAAGAACATGCCTATATTTGAACAAGTATTTTATCACCAGGTGCCCCAAATAGAATAATGTTTGGAAATTTGAACTGCCTATAAAATCTCCCATTTCCTCACTATTAAATAAAATGACAGATATTAATAGTTACATTGCATGATAGGATATGAATATATATGTAAAACTACTTTTGATTAGTATATGAGAATTGTAACGTTTTGTGTCTTTTGATTTTTATTTTTCATATAAAATAATAAAGAAGATATTTGCAAAGAAGGGGCACAGGTGATTCACTCATTAGGTGCATCTCTCCTTTACTGAGCTAACCAGAATAAAGACTGCTTATCTTGATTTGCTGGTATACCCCAAAACAGGATGCCACATGGAGCTTTCATGCCAGCTGCCTCAACTCTCATGGCTATGCTGGCTAGATATTATGGTGGTTGAAGATCAATACACCTGAAGGCAACAGCTTGGAAAATAATTGCTTAAGGACTGTTAAACCATGTAAGATTGGCAGATCAGAAATTGGGGCTGGGGAAGTGGGGAGAGGCTATAGAAACAGTGCAGGGTTATCCAAGAGGGTGTATTTTGTTCTGTGATCCACCTTCACAAATGGGGTAGTTTGCTATTTATGTGTTTGCTTGGTGGTAACCTTACTTGCCCAAAATTAGCAGCAGATCACAAGGCTGTAATAACTCCTCCAAAACATTAGTAATCTTTCATACCTCATTTGATCATATTGAGAAATGTGGCCAACTTTTTTATTTCTGCTTCTCCCAATAAATGTATCTGAAATGTACTTTCTTTGAGGATGAAAACATCAATTTGCTCTTTTCATGCCACACTGCTGTCCGATGCAGTGCCTAGTGTGAACTACTTGCCCGTTAAGAAAGCTGATATCTAAAATAATTGGTAGCAAGTGGTAAAAACAGCAACAGATCAAATAGTACCCTAGTAATGAATGACCTTAGCAGTGAGCTTGTAACACTGGCTGAGGATTTTGGGAAGATCAGCAAATGGATTCGTTCTCCTTTTCTGTATCTCAGTTTTCTCAGTCCTTTAAGCCAGATTTTCTCAACCTCAGCAACTTTTAAGGTGCATGCTGGCTGGGGAATTCTGGGAGTTGAAGTCCTCACATCTTAAAGTTGCTGAGGTTGGGAAACACTGCTTTAAGCTGAGTTCAAAATGCACTGGAGAATGCACAGTTAAACAGTTTGTTTGGACGTTTCATTTCAGTGTATTGTATAGTATCGCAACATGATAGTAAGTGTAAATGATGTTACTGCTTGGGGAGACATGATGTAACAGGATCATAAAGTGTTTTTTAATAAAAAGGTAGATCCAGATTTATAGATCCTAATGTAAAGAATATCAAGGAAACCAGCTGATGTAAGATTTAACACATTTGATCTTCTGAGGCAGAACTTGAAGAATCGGAAATAAATCCTGTTTTCATACCTTTTTTTCCTTCCCTCTCCTGTCCTCTTGTGTTTGCCTTTCTGCATTATTCTTTCCTTTGTCAAACCATAGTTTGTCATTTTTTATCCAACAACTGGGCTTATTAGGGCATCCAAAACCAGGGCTACATATTGGTGTCAAATCTATGTCTTATAACAGCTATAGTAGAAAGTCATACGGGTCACACAGAAGGGAAAAAAATAAGTGTGGTTTCATTCCAGGGTTTGAAAATGTTGTTTTTCTATATAGTTGCAGCTTTATTCAGAAGCCAGCGTAGCACTCTTGCAACTGATTGATCCCAAGGTTTTCCAAGATCTGAATAAACAAGCAAAGAAGAATATGACTATAGACGGGAAAGAACTGACACTTAATCCTGCTTATTTATTGTGGGATCTCAGTGCCATCAGCCAGGTAGGCAAAATTCTTTAATGTAAAGAAAAACAAATAGTTTAAAAATTTTCCATGCTTGATGAGAACTACATTTTATGGTGTGATGTGAAGAATTAGAAACAGCGAATTGAAAAGTGTGCATCTATAGTCTAGATATTTTGGACAACAGTTCTCATCATTTACAGCCAGACGGCTAGTGAGGATGGGAGCTATAGTCCTAATATATGTACTGAAGATACTCAGTTGAGGAAGTCACACGCTCTTCCAACAGTCTAAACAGGATGAAGATATTTCACCCAGCCGCTTTGAAGATAATGAAGAGTTGCGGTACTCGTTGCGATCAATAGAGAGGCATGCCCCGTGGGTGCGACACATCTTCATAGTCACAAATGGGCAGATTCCTTCCTGGCTCAATTTGGACAACCCTCGGGTTACTATAGTAACACATCAGGTAAACGTTTTTGGAAACCTCTTCCTTCTTGGACAATTTAAAAAAAAAAAAAAAGATTTTCGTGACATTGATAGGTGGATAGACAAGGGTGGCATTCACAGCTCACAAAAAATATGTTAGTACGTATTTTCTTCCCTAATCTTGTGTCTTCCAAATTAGGGGGTGAGTTCCAGTCCTCACAAATCAGAGAACACCAGAGCCCTGATTTATTGCAAGATGCATGAGTAGGCATACACCACAGTAAACCACTCTTATTTTTTTCTTTTCCTTCCATGTGGAGCTCAGCAACTTTTGTTTCTATGTTTGCTTTACCACAACTGGCAATGTTGCCTGACCTGATACTGTGGTTGAAGTTCATGATGGTTAGTTGAAAACAAACCAGCTTCAGTAACATGTGAAAGCTTGTTTTAAATTATCAGAA
The DNA here is from genome assembly GCF_035149785.1 of Candoia aspera. NCBI lineage: Eukaryota > Metazoa > Chordata > Lepidosauria > Squamata > Candoiidae > Candoia > Candoia aspera. The sequence goes on along the minus strand of NC_086159.1, from coordinate 22,361,265 downwards.
GATAAAAACTGATGGTGAATTTAAGTATGGAAGCACAAACTTGTGATTTGGTTCACACATAATTATCCACCATATGGGTTCTGTTTTTTGTTTTGTGTGATGTGTGACTCTTCCCTTCAAATATTATGGTTTGCTATAAAACAGTCTTGGTGTGATGTGTCTAGGATTGGAGAGTCCTCCAAACCATGGTTTCATTTCCTGGGCTAAAGGTAACTTGAAAGGACTGATGTAGCCTCTTCCATTTGGCCTTCATCTGAAGTCCTAAAGTGCAATGGTGACAAGGATGATGATATTACAACTGTTCTTGTATGTGAGAGATGTTTAAGTATATTCATGTTTTCATGCTATCGTTGCTTAGTATGTATGAAAGCAAGTAAAGAGTTTTTCCAAACATTTGGCAGTATGTTTTGAAACATGTTATAAGATGGGGTTTTTTTCTAGTAAGGAGTTTTTGTTTTTGTTTTAATGACTATAGGACGTATTCCAGAATTTGAGTCATCTGCCTACTTTTAGTTCTCCTGCCATTGAAAGCCATATTCACCACATTAGAGGTCTATCACAGAAGTTCATTTATTTAAACGATGATGTGATGTTTGGGAAGGATGTCTGGCCTGATGATTTCTATAGTCACTCCAAAGGTCAAAAGGTAAATTCACCACAAAACAATTGGATGCATCAGATTTGACAGCTCAAACAACCTTTCTTCTAGCCCAGCTTGACACTAATAATAGTGGCTATCCTATTTATTCGTAGGAAGATGAGTTCCTACCCCTCCCCCCATACTTACATGTGACATGAAGATGGTAGTGGTGTCTTACTTTCATTGAAAAGAAGGAGGTGTTGAAAACAATGGGATGGACAACAGGTGCAAATGGCAGGCTACAGAATGTGGATCTCTATGAAAATTAGTGCATGATTGGGTGGGGTTTATTGCCTGATGAATGTGACCCAGTTTTTAACATCTAAGCAGAGGCCTCCTGTTTCTTTTATTTCCTTTGTTATCTGTTTCAGCTAATCTCTCACCAGTTCTGTCCCCCCCTTTTCTTTTCCTTCTCATTCTATCTGCCCCATCTCCATACCTGATTTCTATTCTGTTCTATTCTTTTTTGCTGTTTCTTCTAGATGGAGTAAGGAAAATGTGGGTGTCTGCACTTTTGTGTACAGTTTGTGTGTAAAAGAGAATGGTTGTTATATACAGATAGGGGATCAATTATTTTTATGATTGATAGATTATATGACATCAAGTCAGTGTCAACTCTTAGCAAACATATAGATAGATTTTCCCCAGCATAATCCTAGCAGAGAGAAAGATACACATAATATGGCTATACAAGAATGTTATATACCCATATTTATTGGTATATAACAAGAATGTTACATACCCATATTAAGAAATATGCCTACACAAGAATGTTATATACCCATATTTATTGGGGAGGGAGAAATACTGTATCCAGGACTGATTTCAGCTACATCTGGTAACCCTAGGTTGACATGGTAAGGAACTTTGACATTGTGCAGGATTTTTGTCTGTGTTTACATACTTCTTTCCTCTCATCTTTTCAGCAGTGTGGGGTTGGCTTACATTCAGGGTCAACTTCCTTTTGGGAAATAGGTCATATTCTTTTGTATTTCCTCTGCTTAACTGATTGCTGTTTGTTAGGGACCCCTCTGTTGTATTCAGATGGTTGTGTAAATAATTAAAAAACAAACTTCTGTTGTACTACTCCGGAATTATTTCACTGAAGGGCAGGTAAGCAATAATTTCAGTATATGTTCCAAAGCTTACAAATCCCTAGAAATGAGAATGCTAAAGACATTAGCTTAGATTGTAAAACGTGGATCTTAAAACAATTTATCTGTTTTGTATGCATTAAAGCAAAACACTCATAGGTTATTTAATATGGCTAAAAGGTATTAAACAGTTATAGTTTGCAACCTAGAGTCTTGTTGCCCAGCTAGGTGATGGTTAATCACCTGGTTAATACATGGATGAGAGACCATCAGGAGATCAGGGCTGTATCTAGATGAGACATCACAGAAACACCCTGGAAAAAAACAGTGGTAAACCATTTTTGTATTGTTCCCAGGAAAACAACATGGATATGGACATGAAAGTCATCAGGAGCCAAGTTTTACTTAAAGAAAAATTTACATTTTTAGTTTCTATTTCCCAAAATAAAATATTAACACATTTGCAATTAGGATTCCAAACATTTTCTATTTACCTTTGCCAGTATTTTGATGGGCAACCCTATGAGTTAAACAGACATCCTTCAGTAGCAATATTATGTGTATGCATTTCGTTTTGGGGCTTTTGAGCCAGAGCTTCCAATGTAATGAAAGGAGTTTTCTTAAGTCCATCAATATTTATAACATTCTTATCAATCAAATATTGGTTAAATAATCATTATCACCTGAGGAGACAGTGATAGTGATGCTTGGTGGTGCAAAAAAATGGTTCATACTGCATTATCAGGTACCAGCATCAAAGCTCTGTCTAATATTCATCAACCACTGGCAGATTAAGGCTACCCAAATTCTGTGGCTAAACAAGGAGGTGGTTTTTTTTAGTAGCTATTGCCTACAATATCACTCTGGTATTAGCATGACATAACTGAAAACATTTTTGTAATTAGTGAAGGCTGGCATCATTTTGTTCCTATATGAGACTAAAATATTTTTAATCAGATGGTTGTATAAAGGTTAACATGTTAATTTAAAATGTATGGATACTAACTTAATAACTGCTTAGCAATTTTAAGTTTGTCAGATAACTGAATCACATAGAGATCCCTGTTTGGGTTCGTAGGAACTTGAGCTAAGGTACTGTATATAAAGCCTTTCTCTTTTATTTTGAGAATTTGGAATCTGCAATTTGAGTTTTTTTTTCTTTTTCTTTTGCTGTCACATGAAGGAACAACAAGAAAACATTTGTCCATATATAAATCAAGGTTAACATTATATTCTTGGCATAGGCAGATCAGTTTGCTGTACAGAGGTGAGTTTAAAATACTTTTTGAAGAGCCATGAATGTGAAAACAACATGTTTTTCTGACCATTATCAGGTTTATTTGACTTGGCCTGTGCCCAACTGTGCTGAAGGATGCCCTGGTTCATGGATTAAAGACGGTTATTGTGATAAAGCCTGTAACAATTCTGCTTGTGATTGGGATGGAGGTGATTGTATTGGTAAGGAGAAATACATCTTAAAACCTGGCCTTTCACATTTCAGGGACCAGTTGCTATGTGGATGACAGTTTATGTTTTAGGATGCCAGAGATGCACATTCATCAGGCTGTCCTGAGCCATTCAGAGGGCTATTTGCATTCACAAGGCATTGTAGTCCAATGCCCCACATTCAGTGGCAAGCATTTTAATGCAACTGCATCTACGCAGGAAAAGAATCACTTCCCCTATAGCCACGCTATTCTGATACGGAGTAATTTGTACAGGGAAAAGAAGAGACCTGGGTGTGTAGCACTGATTTTGCTGCAATCATTGAGCAGCTGCTACTCAGCTTTTCCTTTGATTTTAACATTCCCACCATGTGGGTGGAAATGGTTGTGCTTGTTTGATAGGCAGTGAAAATGAATCCTAAAATTTCTCACTCTTTTCGTATCCTAGTGTTAATATCTAAGCTAGCTGTTTACCAGTATTTGTTGGCAGTTCCTTCACGGTGGTGATCCACTCAGTATAATAGCATTTCATCAAGGAAAGGGCCAGAACACTGGAAATGGCTGAGATGAATTAGCAGAATAGAAAAGTGTCTGTTCAGTCCCAGTTATTTCCTTCTTCCCCTTGGCCCATGCCAGAGGTATTAAAAAGTAGAACAACTCTGTTTATGTTACTCCTGATCTCTAATAGCTGCTATTACCCAGGCAGGAAAAAATTAATTCTAAAATGACAATATTCTTGGTATATTTGATACTCTCCCACCCAACCCCCAATATGCTGAAAGCTTTAAGTTTGGTCTTCTAAATAAAGCTTCTTTTTACTTTTAAATAAATAAAATCAGTTCATGATTTAAGAACTGTGCTACAATTAGACCTTTTAGCCACCTCTTTTCTCTTTTACTTAAGATTTTCCACAGCGGTGATATGAGGCACTGCCATCTTTTTTTCTTTTCTAGGTAATAGTGTGGGTAGCCGATACGGTGCTGGTGGTGGAGCTGTTGGAGGTATTGGGAATGTCCCATCCTGGCAATTTGGTGCAGGAATAAGTGGAGTTTCTTATTGCAACCAAGGCTGTGCAAATTCATGGCTGGCTGACAAATTCTGTGATCAAGCATGCAATGTTCTCTCTTGTGGATTTGATGCTGGTGACTGTGGACAAGGTATGTCAATACATATTTAGCAGTATAGCCTTTGGGGGTGAGCTATCTTCGTCACTTTAGGTATATAACCTGGCCCAATTCTTCAGTCTGTATCAGTGAAAACAGTTCGTTTAATTCCACTGTACTGGGGCCACATTTGTTTGAAAGACTCACGTGATAAACCAATGTCACATGAATGTTAATCCAACAAGAGACATGCTAAGGGTATGTTAATGTGTTTGGGATAAAAAGGAAAAAATAGGAAACGTAAGTGTCACCATCCATATATAGGCTTATCTCTTCTAAACCTGTAGGCCTGCTTTGTGTGCAGAACCCTAAAGGATGGAAGCAAAGTGAATCAAATGCTTTTAAGACACTTTTAGGCTTTTGGTATTTTTATTCTTTTATCATGTCTTCATTTTGTTTGGGTTTGGATATATAGAATTGGAGTAAAATAGGCCATTACTAGTATGTAGCAAACTGAATGGTTAAATAAAGACATGGCCTCTTTGACATCTTTTATTTGTATGCAAAATAATATACCCCTCCCGTACTTTTATTTCAGCACATTTTAGTATGTCAGTGTTTTAAAAGGAACTCTTCAGGGAATTTATTTCTATGTCAAATTTCTAAAACCTACTTGGACCACTAGAACAGGCTACGGTATACATAACTTATTTTCTGTACATATCATGTGAAAATGTGACTGTCCACTTTGGTTAAGTATCGAAAACTGGAAAATGCTATTTGTCTGAGCAAGACATGATCATGGGAAATTGGCAGATCATACCAAGTTGTATGGTGTAGTATTGGACTAGAGTTATGGATACCAGGATTCCATCCCCATTTCACTGAGTATCCAGGGTCCAGTCACATATTTTCTGTGCCTAACCTACCCCACTGAATTGTTGAGAAGATAGATGTAATGGTATGTGGGAATGACCTTGGGAGACGGGGGCGGGGGGAGGGATGCTGCCTAGGGAACGATCAGACAAGAGGGGGAGGAGGCTGCAGTTGTATAACGGGCAGGAAAAAAACTCAGAAAGGATCTTCCCTAACTTACCAGGCTGTAAAAAGAGAAGGTTGGAGATTTGTACTTTCAGACCTGCAAGATTCTGTTAACGTAGCCTTACAATAAAGTAGAATTAGCTCATCTGGTTGTGTTTCCTGTCTGGTCTACCTGGGAAAGCTGACAATAATATAGGGCATATGCACAGTCCAGAGGACCTGGAAGAAGGGTAGGATGCAAATGACAGCAACATGTAAATAGCAATATTATCTTCTTCCAGATCACTTTGGTGAGCTGTACAAGGTAACTCTTCAAAAGAATCAGACTCATTATATCATTCCAAAAGGTGAATCTCTACCTTATTTCAGCTTTGCTGGAATAGCCAAGAAAGGACTGGAAGGTGCTTATAGTGATAACCCAATAGTACGCCATGCTTCTATTGCTAACAAATGGAAGACAATCCACCTGCTAATGCACAGTGGAATGAATGCAACTGTGATTCATTTTAATCTTACGTTTCAAAGTAAAGATGAAGAAAAATTTAAGATGCAGATAACCTTAGAAGTTGATACTAGGGAGGAGTCCAAATTGAATACAACTTCCACCCAGAAACCTGAAGATGATTTGAAAGCTACAACTTCAGTGCCAGAAGCTGAAATGATATTTGAGGATATTCCTGAAGAAAGACGTTTCCCAAGCATTAAAAAACGTGTCAACAGTACATCCAAGTACTTAGATGAAGAAATGGTAATTCAGACAGTTAATGTGTCTGCACTTCCTGAAGATATAAAGTTAGCTCTGCAGAATTTAGAATTGCAGCTAATAGTTGGCGACATCACTCAGAAAGGTTATAATCGGTCCAAGGCTGCTCTCCTAAGATCATTCCAGATGATACCTTCAGAAACAAAGGCAGTGCTAAACGATTTCCAGGAAACAAAGAAAAGGGGCGAAGGGCTGAAAAATGTTGGAAAGACCATGCTTTGGGAGAAACCTTTCCAAAATGGCAATGAAGGCAAAACAGTAGATACAGAAAAAATGCACAATATGTCTCCACCAGGATTTGTACCAACAAGTAGCATTCTTGTGGAAATGAAGGTGACTAGTCATTTCCCCCTAAGATACAGCTCTGCAGTAAAACTGAAACCCACACCTGTAGTCAGGAATGTCGATAAAAAGCATGGCTCTCAGGAGAAAACCCTGAATGCCCTCATGCAGAAAGAAATGCAGGAAAGGAAAATTGCACAAAGAAAGAGGAAAGAGGTAGATGTTAATCCAGCATTTTCTGAGGAAGATACCGCAGGAAGTCCAAGAAGAAAATTACAATATTACACTGGAAATTATCAAGGCTTTTTGCCATGGGAAAAACATAAGTATTTCCAAGACCTTCTTGATGTGAGTATCCAAAGGATTGAAATATTTTGGCAATGGCTTGTTACTTGTTTCTAGCTCTTACTTAATTTTATATTTGCTTTTTTTTAAAAAAAACTGTATTCAGAGAACGTATTACAGAGCAACTAATTCATTTAGTAAACAGATATATCCAAATGGCTTTAGAATGGTGGGTAATAATATAATTATGTGTGTATATACTCAGAGAGTTTATTAGGAATTATTCCCCAAGTGAGTACAGACTTGCAGCTAAAGAGACTGGGCCATTATTAATGGACTCACTTGACATAACCTTTTGTGGTCTTAGGCAAGTAATGGCTCTGAACCTTAGCCATTCCTCATCTATGGTATGGAGTGATAATGTCTTATCTGAAAGAGTTATGATGATGATTACAGCATAGTTTGGCTTTGAAAAGACAAAAGTGCCATATCAATGTGAGTTTTCGTACAGCTTTAACAGTTGTGAATTCATTCAGCAGGACGCTTATCATTTGCCCATGCTATTTTCTGTATTAATCATTAACTTTAATACACATAACAAGAATTTTAAAATTAAAAGGGATAGTGGAAGCCATCCAGTCAGCTCTAATACAAGCAAGCATTCCTTAGTGTCTTGCTGCTACTTAAAATACTTCCAGTTAACAGATGTCAACTGCCAACCTAGCAGTTCGCAAACATGCAAATGTGAGTAGATGAATAGGTACCACTTTGGCGGGCAGGTAACGGCGTTCCGTGTAGTCATGCTGGCCACATGACCATGGAAGTGTCTACAGACAAACGCCGGCTCTTTGGCTTTGAAACAGAGATGAGCACCGCCCCCTAGAGTCGGACACAACTGGACTTAATGCCAAGGGAAACCTTTACCTAACAAATGTCTATAACTTCCTGAGACAACCTGCACCACTGCCCATACTGAATCTTTGATTAGGTCAACTGGAACTTTATAAAACAGTAGCCAAAGTTTGAGTTTCAAGAATTCTGTTTCAGGCAAGAAAGTTAAATATTCAAAAAGGTGATGAAAGGGAGGAGAGATGTGTTACCATGCCAAATCAGTCTGAAATGGGAAGTTGAGACACTCTGCAGACACTCAAATTTGGTCTTATTAGGTCCTGAATTGGTGTTAGATACTTCCAAAGGTTGCTGGAAGTAAGAAAGTAGCCAATAAAGATTAACTCAGTTTTCAGAATATAAATTCCATGCCTGTGTCTACTTTTTATAACATGACCAGTCTTCTTGGTGGGTGGGTGTGCTCTAGGTCCCTTCAATTAAACAGTACCATCTATTGGGACCTAGGAAGTGTGCCTTCTCTGTTGCAGCAACTATCCTCTGGAACACCATCCCCCTAGAGATCCATATGGCTCTCTTGGAAGACCTGGTTGTTCTCCCAGGCTATGGGCTAGGGTGGGTGTTGAACCCCAGTCAGTTGTTTTTGTTATATTGCACATTTCTCAGATGTGTATGGTCCTTTATCCTTGGTTTTATGGTTCTGTCTATTTTAACTGTAAACTGCCAATGGTAGAATTGTCTGGTTTGGGCAGCCTCTAAATCTAAGTAATTAATTAAAAAAACTAGACATTCTTGATATTAACAAAGGTAGGTTAAGCAAGTAATTTAGGCTTTTGGATTAGGTAAAAAAAGTTCATTGAAGCTGAATCAGTTTTGTTGCTTATGTAAGCATGATATGTGTCTTTGTTTTTCAGGAAGAAGAATCATTAAAGAAGGAAATTGCTTATTTCACAGATAGTAAACTTATTGGAAGACAGCTGAAAGATACATTTGCTGATTCCCTCAGATATGTAAATAAACTTCTAAATGGAAAATTTGGATTCACATCTCGGAAAGTCCCTGCTCATATGCCTCATATGATCGATCGAAAAGTCATGCAAGAACTACAAGATCTGTGAGTCCAATGGGGGGGGATAATTATTCTGTTTATTTATTTAAATATTTTTCTCCAACTTTTCTACTTGAAAACCACTGTGACTAAATACTCATAGCTCTTTGTTGCTTGAAATAGTTATAAAACTTCATTGGAGTCATCTGAAGATACAGGCTTAACATGGTTTGGCTCAACTGTTTTCAGAATCTTGAAATGAAGTAGGACTGGCTCAGTTGTTTTTCTAAGCTGTTCAGGCAAACAACTTTGGAAGTTCAATGGTTGGAGAGTATGATTGCTCCTTCAAGGCATATTGTCTGATGTCAGTATACTCAACTGGCCATGACTCAGGAGCCATGCATTTGATGACAATATGAAAGGCATCCTATGCGTATATAAATGTACTGAAATAAGGCTTCTTGTTGGGAATAAGATAGGAAAAGGAGTCTGATGTATGTAGGACCCTTCTTGCCATAGACCTTAGTTGCACAGATGTCATGGCACTTGGTTAGGCAGTGAGCATTGCAGAAGAGTGACTTGTAACTGTAGTCTCCCTACAAATGTCTGACACTGTTTGAACAACCCTAATTTTTGTATTTAATTCATGGACCTAAATTGTACGAGAACTACTTTACAATAAAAAGTTGCTCCTGAAGACAGTTGTATACTATCTTCCACTGGAAAAATTACTCAGATTAGGATCAGTTTTTGAAACTTTGTAAATATGAGTAATTCATTCCTTTTTATGGACAGATTTCCTGAGGAATTCGACAAGACCTCCTTTCATAAAGTACGCCATTCTGAAGATATGCAGTTTGCCTTTTCATATTTCTATTATCTCATGAGTGCAGTTCAGCAACTAAATATTTCCCAAGTTTTTGATGAAGTTGATACAGATCAGTCTGGAATATTATCTGACCGGGAGATTCGTACGTTGGCCACAAGAATTCATGAACTCCCTTTAAGTTTGCAGGTAATTAAAAAAAACCCATTGTAGCTTGTTCCATATCATTGCAGAAAGATCTAAAGCTGGATCTAAACCATACTTTACTTGCAATAGAGTTGGCCAAAGTAGTTTTCTGAGTGGGCTTTGTAGGACTTCTAAAATGTTTCACATTAACTCCATGAATCTTCCTCAGGGAATCAGTAGGGCCAGTTGTGGTGAAAGGGAAGAGTACTGATATGAAAAGGTATCTTCCTAAAGCATTGTGTAAATTATATTTTTAAACATATTACAAATGATACAATAAGTATGTGTTTAAAATATTGTCTCCTTTTATTAGCACATTAACCTTCCCCAGGCTTGCATTATCTGTAGTTGGGAGAACAAGTGTAAAAGCTGTTCTTCCACTTCTGATTAACCACAGCTCGCATCATCGGAACAAGATAAGTAATGGTTGATAGGCTACATTCAAACTGTGGTTAAGAAAACTTATAAATAACTATTGCTAAAATTAATCACAGTTCCATTTTTATAAGACATGGTAAGTTATGCTTAATAAAAAGAGTTGCTTTCCAACTCCACCTTGCAGCTGGGATGTGAAGACCAGTATGCTGTAGTAATTAATGTTAGTCTAGGACTGGGAAACTTTGGATTCAGAATCTCAGTCACGGAACTTAATTCATAAACTTTGGAAAAGTCATATTGTAAACTATCTCACAGGGTTGTTGAGAGAATGAAGAGGGGGAGGATAAAGTTTAAAAGATAAATCATGTTACTTTGAGTCAAATGTAGTTTTCATAAACAAAATAAAATAACATGAACCGAGGAGAAGATAGAGCATCCTCTTTCACTGACCTATAGGTTCATATGGTAACTCCGCAGCTTTTGTCTTTTGGTAGCTATTTAAAATGAAGTATCCTATTTTGAATCCTAGTTCTTAGTATGTAATCATGTGTTTGGAATGTATGATTTTGGACTACAGAATGCTGTTCCATATACTAAAATTCCTTCTTATAGAAATAGAGCCTGTCAGGGAGAAAGATTCTCACCTAGACTTTCCCTGATCATCCCATTTTTAAAAATGTATTGAATTTTGGAAGAGTGACTTATTTGCATTTGAAACAGAGACCAACTACAGGTCTCTGTTTCTTAGACAGTTTTTACCAAGATGATAAAACATTAATGTGCTGAGATAATCACATTTGCATTTTTTTTAAGATTGTAAAGATTGCAGTAAGGAAAATGCATAACCTTTTCCCTTTTTATCCCTGCCTTACTAGGATTTGACAGGACTGGAGCAAATGTTAATAAATTGTTCTAAATCCCTTCCAGTAAATATAACTCAAATTAATATCATACCACCAACTCAAGAAGCATATTATGATCCCAATCTGGTAAGGAACTGTTACAATGTGAGTTTATTCTGCCATCTAATTTGTACATACAGTCATTTCAGACAAAATTAATTTGCAACACATATATAATTTTTAGTAGATCAGACTATTAAAGAAAAATCCTTAAATATTTTCTATTCAGTAAACTGTTAGATGTCATAGTCAAAAAATCACATGTAAAGAGAACTTGCTGTTCATTTCATTGATGAAAATACTGTATATCTCCACTTTATATATGCCAGTAGTATGAACATACCCAGTGGTTTTGTTTATTCATTCACTGATAAATAGATCGCTTCGTCTCCCAATGGTATGCCAGGACTACTTTTGAAAATCCTGTTAGGGATTTAAAAAAAAAAAAAGCTCTATAGTGTGGAACAATGTAATTAATAAAATCCATATCTTCCAGGACTGTATGAAATTAGATTTTGGACATTAACAGTAATCTTCTTAATTCATCACCAAAACAAAATTCTCTAAGGTTTTTCCAGTCCCTGGAGTTGAACTGTATGACTTGGTGATGTTGATCAGTGATGATGCACTGATGATGTTCCCTAGTCGGGTAATGAAACGTCTGCAAGCAAACAACCAAGCTCAAAGAGCGCCAAGGACTCCACAGTTCCACCCTGAGCTACTATTATATAATTCTCTTCTATTGGAATTCTATAGCCTTCAGCTTTCCTTCTGACCCTAAATGCCATGATTCTGTTAAGTACTTTATAAATAATAAGAGAACAGATTCTTACCCCAAAGAGTTTATAGTTCAAAATTTGTCAATAAACGAAGAAATGAAAATAGGACAATATTAAACACTATTATATATACATGAAAAGTGTATATAAAGTCTTTTTCATAATGAGATGTAAGGCATTTTTATATGAAAAGCTCAATTCTGTAATATTTTCAGGATCCCCTTTTGGTGTCTTAACAGCCTTCATGATTTCTTTTAAGCTGCAATTTTCATCTTTAAAGAAAAGCTTGCTTAAAATAACACTATAGTATCTTCTGTTCACATTTCTTTTTGACTTGTTTCTGTTGGGTTTCCAGGTACAAGACTAAGCCTATTTTTTAAAAAAATCCCTTAAGAATTGAAGTTGTGTTTTTAGAACTGTTTATGGCTTTGCCAGCAGGTGTTAATTAAATTGGAATTAGGAATCCCTGCTCAGATCTTAGTTGGTTTTTCTGATTGTCGAAGACTGACAAGCATTTTTCTCCCCTGCTGGAGAATACATTGCACACTGCATTATATATGAAATATGGAAACTAATACAGTTATTTTTAAAAGTCACTCCATTTTGTATAATATGTCTCTGACATTTGCTGAATAATTGCAGTACATCCTGGTTCTTTGGGGAAACAAGAGAATAGTAGGGAGCTTTTCTAACTGAAAATAAATAAAAATCTAGAGGTAATGATCTCTATTTTGCATAATTGTTTATTTTTCAGCCTCCAGTGACTAAAAATCTGCTAATGAATTGTAAGCTTGTGACTGATAGAATTCGCAAAGCATATAAGGACAAAAACAAATACAGGTATTGATTTATTATTTTATTTAAACTGCGACACCAGTAATAAATAACCAAAGAACCATTTAAAGCCACTTGGTAACAAAGCATGACATAATAGAAGCGAAAATAATTTCTTTTAAAAAATAGGGTTGAATATACATGATTCTTGGTCCATCTTTAATCTGGAACATTGTATTTCCATGAGAGGACTGTACATCCTGGATGATACCTAGTATGGTGATATCTAGAAAGATTAGCCTTAATCATGCCATATGCCCATTAAAGTTATTTCCAGTTTCAGGAAGGAACAAGAAAATAATTATTACTACTTGTAAATGCAAGTGCATACAGATATAGTTAAGTTTTAATAATTTGCTACCGTAGGTTGGTGCTTTTCACCATTAGAAGTCATTCAGCAGTGAGATAGACACAAAATTGTACTAGCAGGGGTGTCAGCAAGGGTGTCAAAAAAAGTCAAGATGGCAACTACAACCATGCAGTTGAAGCCCTGCCTCCTTTTTATGTGCATCCCGTATAAAAAGGGGTAGGGCTTTGACTGCTTGGTCACAGATGCCAAATTGACCTTTTTGATACCTTCTCCCATGGAGACCCCATGTCCTGGTTTTATTCTTTGCAATCCAGCTGAAGGAAGTTATCTGAAAGGATCAGAACTCCGCCTTTCTGTGCAGTGCTTCTCCAGGACAGGGGAAATCTTGTGTAGCGGGTGAAGAGAAGCCAGCAAAAGAAAGGTCAAGTTCTAAAATGGGATGGATCAGGTTGGAGAGTTGAGAGAAACAAATTCCCAGCAAATTCTCCCACTTTGTCCTGGTAAGAGGCACTGGGGCAGTGGCTCTGATGCTCCTAATTCCTCCATTCTAAGACCGCTTGGTCACGTTACCCAGAGAGAAGCATATGTACCTCACCCTGTGCTTCCCATTTTTCAGATACACACATACATAGAAACACAACGTGAGAGTCCAGAAACGCAGATACAAGCACAACATGTTCCTTTGTTAGACAGAAGAAAATACAGATGCCTCCTATGGCCACTGCTGGGAAAAGAATTTGAAAAAAATGGCAGAATCTGAAAAAATGGCAGAAGCTATCTTCTGCATGGTTTCCTACCTTGTTCAGTATATATATTGATGAACCAAGTCTTCATGTTTGATGGTGATCATTGTGAGAAATTTTTAGGTTTGCTTTCAGGAGGCTGAGTATGGCCCATGCATAGATCCTAGTATGGCTCAGAAGAGGGCTGTTTTTTTTTCCCCTTCTCAATTCAAGCATCAGACCAGGTCATTAGGAAGAATGCAGAACTCCATGCCTGTGTCCACATCACTGCACTGTGTGAATTAACCTTCAGAGTTAAAGTAATTTCTAATGGATAGCTAGGAGACAATGATAGAAAATAGATACCTACAAATTTGGAGGCAGTTACTAAAATACCATGGGCTGAGTAAGGATGAATCAGGCAGTCCTGGATCAAATAAAGGCTGACTACTCCCTTGAGAGGATCAGCAAGTGGAATGAGTGATACATGCAGATGAGAAAGCGATTTTGCCTGACAAGATTGAGGGAGGTAGAAGGGAAAAACAGAAAATAAGGTGGGGTAGACCAGTGAAAGAGATTACTATAATGCTTCTGGAAGAACTATGAGTTATTTCTGGAGGTGGGGTGAGATGGCAAGCATTTGTCCATAGATTTGCCATGAGTCCAGTCCAACTCAGTGGCACCTAACTATGAAGAAAAGGAAGGGCTGGCTGAAGCCCTTGCAAGGGGGATAGGCATGGCCTCTCTATTTCCCATAGTGCTCTGCTTTCTGTCTGAATGCAATTAGTAAGGCCTTATGGGAAATACTTTACTTGTTGTAGGAACTGTTGTCCACAATATCTTTTCAGGTTCCATCTTTCAAACTGGATGAGATTAATAGCATTTAAAGCAGTAAAGCAACTGTGTTCTTTAGAAGGCTGACTGCCTGCATGCACAGTAGCTTCACTTTGCTGGTGGTGTCAGCAGAAGTGTCAGGTGCACATGCAGACAACAGGAAACAGCTTTCAAAGCAGCAGTATGAGGATGTGGCAACTTTAACAGAGGAAGGATGCTTTGCTGTTGATATTGCAAACACACTTTGCAAAGCACCATTTCAAATGCTTTGCAGAGTCATAGTAGACACAAGGCTGCCGTTCCCTAGTATGCTAGCAGATACAATAAGGATCAAAGCCAATATGAAACAGGATAATCAGATGCTGCTTTTTAATGAATGTAATGACACTCTTTTAATTTCCTAGTTCATATTATTTTGTTGATGCTTACATTTTTTGTACCATCATCAAGGTTTGAAATTATGGGAGAAGAAGAAGTAGCATTCAAAATGATCCGCACCAATGTTTCCCATGTGGTTGGACAGCTTGATGACATAAGGAAAAATCCCAGGTGTGCATTTCTAATCTTCATTCAGCTCTGATACTGTCTCAATTTTTTATTCTATAGAAGAAAACATTTTTGAGTGGGCTTTTAATTGTTGATGGTTTAAGTTTTTTAAAATTTTAATTAGTCGTTCTATGCTTATTATAAATTACTATGAGATTTCAGTAGTTCTGAACTGTTAGTGACCACTTAAGCATCCTTGGCCTTTTAATGGAGACCACTGATCTAAATTATTAGTACCTCAATTGCCTTTGATTTCTTGGATTTCTAAACTAGGATTGTCCCAGAGCATAATAAGGTCCTATTGTATTGTCTGTCACCTTGCCGTAAGGCTCCAATAATGTTTATGAGACAGCAGGAATTGGGGGAAGGAGCTTTATGTACTTTTTCACATATAATGCTGCATTCATATAACACTAGGTAGCAAAAAAATGTACAATTGTGTTAAGTATGCTAGCTGTGGCCATTCCTAAATGTCTCTGATCTGCAAGAATTATCCATGCCTTTGTTGCATTATGCCTAGACTATTGTAATGTACTCTATGTTGCGTTGTCCTTGAAGAGTATCCAAAAGATTCAGTAGTTACAAAACTTGGTTGCTAGGCTGCTAATAGTGCACAATACTGTGATTATATAAAAGGTCAGCACAAACTGCCAGTTATTTTCTGGCCTCAGCAGATGTTGGATCTTAAAATGTTGGGTCTTAAAATCTTAAAACGGATTGGATCTTAAAATTTTGAGCAGCAGTGAACTTGGTTATCTAAGGCCTTAGGTATCTCATTACAGACCCTCCTTGTTGTTAAGATCTGCAAAAAAGGCAATTTTGAGTGACACTCTTACTTGCAAAGGCTTATTGGCCAGGCAGATGCAGAAATCTAGTCTCTCTCCAGCACCACTGCCAGATTAGGAGTGGCATTATTTTGGAACTAAGTGGGGCCCTCAGCCCCTTAGTTAATTTGAGCCTTTTAAAATTGCTAATGAATTTATTGTTTCAATATTTTAATATGGTTTTATTTTACTTTTGTAAGTGAATTCTTCTACATCATTTCTGTGACATTACTGTTGCTGCTGCTGCTGCTGCTACAACAACTACTGTTAACAACAAAAGCTGGATGCAATGAAACCATTTTCTTATTAGGTTAGGAACATAAACACTGTTGGTTGTCTACAAAATACATAACAATACAGAAAAAGGAGATGAGTCTTTCTGAAATTTAAAGGGAACATAATACAAAGAGTCTTATATGTCTGTGTATCTACAGATGCTAGCATTATATATAATAGATATTTTATTGATTTATTTAATTAATTTGCCCCCGCCCATCTCCTCCCAGTGGGGGGCTCTGGGCGGTTTACAATAATATTCCCAACCTTTTTATTCCTATTAGCTTTAAATGTAAGATCACATTGTGTTTAACTGAGATATGAGAATATGTCAATTATTAATAGCTAATTAAAATGGAAAGTTGCATTTAGTCCAAGTAAGATTTTTTATGTACTTTTTTCCAGAAAATTTGTTTGTCTTAATGACAACATTGATCACAATCATAAGGATGCCCAGACTGTAAAGGCAGTTCTTAGGGATTTTTATGAATCAATGTTTCCCATCCCATCACAATTTGAACTGCCAAGAGAATATCGGAACCGCTTTCTTCATACACAGGAGCTTCAGGAATGGTGAGTGTTTCAGCACCTTTGAAAAGAATATGCATATACTGTATTATCATTTGAAGTAAAAGGAAGTTTTCCTTTCCTTTATGGTGGACTGAATTTACTTAAAATTAAAACTGCTAATATTACTCTTCTTTAAAGATAGCCAGTAGAAAAATGATAGTTCAAACATTCCATTGCTCTTTCAACGTCAGTGTAATTTAACATGTTCTCTTATGGGCTCTCATGGGAATAATTTAATCCTTGCTTTCAGCCAACTGGTTACTTTACGTTTTCTAATTAATGCAAGGGTGAATGCCAAAATTTCTGTCAAAATTTTATTTTATTCATCCTTTCAGATGTTGGTTTCCCCCTCAGTCATAGATCAATGCACAAATACAGAAATAAATTAAAGATGGGGATTGTCTCCCTCCACTTCCCTGGTGTATTGCCTCCTATTTTTACTTTTTAAAAAAGGGAGTTCCCAAAGCTTGCTGAAAGTCTTCTTTTGTATGGAGAATAACCTTTTGGTTACATAAATTTTCTCTTTTGGTATATTGGATTTAATCATTTATTTTTTACTTGTTTTTATCATATTTACTTAGGAGAGTCTACAGAGATAAGCTGAAATTTTGGACACATTGTGTATTAGTAACATTGATTGTGTTCACAGTCACCTCATTTTTTGCCGAACAGGTAAAGCTATACATATCAAATTCTTTCTGGGAGATCAATTACTGTATAGTAAAAGTCCAAGTATGGGAAAATACAGAAATATACCAAGGTTAAAATCTTAGCTTGTTATACCAGCTAAATGTGTGGCTTCTACAGTATCAAGCAGTTACTGAAATTAATTCATCAAAAATAATAGAAGATATATATAATGGCTGTGGTGAGGAGAGAGAATTGCCCTAAAACGACCTCTTCATTTCTTCATTCTGTGAGAGGAACTGCAGCTGCAGTCATGGGAACAAAGGCATGCAATAGTTTTTAGGAGGGGCATTCCTTACAACTACACATCTGGATTGATAGTCTGTTGCTTAGAGGGACAGATAAAATATAATGCTGTTTTATGAGCAGGTTAATAGGTCTCTGGCTAAATGGGATGCACACACATCCAAGAATTGGGATGCGTGTACATCGTCAATAATACCAATAATCTGTTCAGGAAGAAGCACTATGGTAGATTAATTTTTCTTCCACAAATTTATCATGGTTAGAATTGTTGCTAATGATCTAATGTAATACTATATGTCACTTCCTGGATTAATGGGGAACCATGTATATGACAGTTTCAAAGGCATTTTTATAAGGGTTTCATGGTTTTCCTTATAGGTATATTATGATATAAAGTCTGCCATGCTTTCTAGAGGGAAAACAGCCTTATCTCAGAAATGGCTGGGGTGGACACATGTTTCCAGGGAATAGAATACAACAACTTGATTGTTCAGGTGCATAAATGTTGTAAAGATAAAAAAAAATTTTTTCTTATTTTTCAGCTAATAGCTCTCAAACGAAAATTTTTTCCAAGGAGGAGGATTCAGAAAGAAGTTTGTCATGAACGAATGAAAGTGTAAAAGAATATTTATTTGTAAATCAGTCTACCTCAACATGTGATGAGCATGTAAAGACTTTAGTTTCAGAAGTGTATTGATAGTTATGTCTTGGGCATTTGCAGAAGGGCCCCCATCCATTATTGTTGTGTTTCTGTGTGTGATCCATGCTACTGAATTTAGAGAGGAAAAGTAAGTTTGTGAGGGAGAAAGGGTTGTGTTGCCAGCTTTCAAAAGTTTGTGACTCACAAGTGATCTTCTGAATGCTTTATCCTTTTTATAAAAAGGGTTACTGAAAAATAGCTGCATTTACTGCAGTATCCATTGCCAATACTGGAAAGTTACGCTTCTATTGGATGTGTTCTAAGCTTCTGTCACAAGGCTCTTGGTGAACTATTAACCATTTGATTACTTCTTTAGTTCTTTTATTCTGTTCTTTGAATCAGAAAATATATAAATTTGGGCTGTAATTTTGCATCCCACTAATACAGAGAGTGGGATATGGGCTAGCGTACACTGAAATCATTACCACAATTATGCCATGGTATTCTCTGCTGCAGCCAGTTAGATCAATGGGAGGGTTTTTGGTACTAATTTCTCTTCAGGTTCCTTATCTATAGATTACTTTAGAAGAGCAGGAAGAATGTGATACAAAGCCTAAAAGAAAATGAGCTTCCAGATGCTTCTATGAGCATGCGAGTAATCTTTATATTGGCAGCATTGGGGTACAGCTGGAATCCCCATCAGGGTTAGAATCCTACTGTTCTTCTATGGGAGCTGCTGTGAATCTTGCACTTCACTTCAAGCACAAAGGGGCAGAACTGCTGCTTTAGCTTCCCTCCCACCTACTCATTGTAAAGTATTTATATACTAATGGGTTCAACTATAGGATATTTTCTGAATGAAAGATTGGAAATGTTAATACCCTGTTGCTTTATTTTCCGCTACTAGGTACAGAAAAAATGATACATAAATACTGTTCGAATCTGTGATGCCATTGTAATGCCTCTGTTGGTCAAAACCTAAATTGCAGCTCAATCTGCTTAATTGCATTTTTAGTAACATTAATAATTGAATGCCTAATTAAAACTTAAGGTTATCGTCAAGTAAAAGAGGCTTAGATGTAACTGTTATTTATACGAACATGTATATTTTAGCAGTAAAAATGGATTGTTACATGTTGTCATACATTGTATTGTTTTGTAAGTGTATTAGCATGATACAGAGTAATTTCTCATATCATGTTTTTAGAAAATTGGGATTTGTTCTGTGATCTGCTTTCTTTATCAATAATTTTCCAAAATCATGTACAGAAAAAAGGACAATTTAAAAAAGATATTTTGAAAGGATTATCTTCAGTCATGATAACTTTACTACAGTTTAGATTACATCAATCATTTTATAATGAAGATAAAAGATTTTCATTGTATGTATGCTGTAAAATATATGTTTTCTTTTAATATATAGTGTCACTGATTTAAAATGTTACCTGGCAGGTATGTTAAAGAATGATCAAATATTTAATGTTCTGAAAAAATGTTAAATATTTCCAAATAAAAAAGGCACCTTATTCTTTATCCAGAAAGACAGACGATTAATTTTAAATACAATAAATTTCTTTCAGCTTCTGTAAGGTAACTTGTTTTCACTCTTTTTTTAAAACACAACAAAAGAAAACATTTTGTTATGAACTCTAAAAAAATTTAACAAGGGGCTGAAAGGATTATTGTAATGTTAAGGAGGGAGGAGGGATAATTTGTAACTGCTGTAAAGAAGGGTAGACGGAGCTTCTTTAACTATCTTTTTTTTTTCTTTAGCTGTACTCTTTTCTGCACTTTTTCTTTTCCTTTCTTTATATACTGCTGTATTTGTCTTTTAGCCATGTAGTAAAGGTAAAGGTAAAGGTTTCCCTTGACGTAAAGTCCAGTCGAATCCGACTCTAGGGGGCGGTGCTCATCTCCGTTTCTAAGCCTTGGAGCCGGCGTTGTCATAGACACTTCCGGGTCATGTGGCCAGCATGACGACTCGGAACGCCGTTACCTTCCCGCCGAAGCAGTACCTATTGATCTACTCACATTTGCATGTTTTCGAACTGCTAGGTGAGCAGGAGCTGGGATTAACAACGGGAGCTCACCCCGCCGCGCGGTTTCGAACCGCCGACCTTCCGATCGACAGCTCAGCGGTTTAACCCGCAGCGCCACCGTGTCCCTTTTTAGCCATGTAAAAACTTTTAATAAAAATTAATAATAAAAAGCAGTACTATACTCAGTTAAATGACTTATTTCAGTTATCAAATGATTTTGTAGCCATGAAGACTAACATTTGGAAACGTCAAAACTGACCTGTTTTTATGGACTTTTTGCTAAAAGAAGAAAAAAGTTAAATGACGATTTATAGATTTAATGATTGAAAAAGAGGATTAAATAAGGGTTTGAAGGGATCTCTGGAATAGTTAAGAGGGAGGGGGGATGATGAGTTTGTTAATATCTGTTGAAAAGAAGTTTAGAAGTCATTTAGTTTCTTTAGTTATCTTTTTCTTCTTTGCACTTTATTCTCTTTTTTCTTTTTTTTAGATTTGTCTTTTACTTACGAAAAACCTTTGATAAAAGTTATAGATATATAAAAAAAGACTAACATGCTTTGGACTCTCTGTGCCTTCTTTTATTAGCTGCATTGATTTCCTCTTCTGCATCCTTGCATTCAGTGTTTTCCAAATTTGGTAAACAAACTGATTACTGCCATTTATTTTGATTCCAAGGTGAAATCAGAACTGATCAAGAGATATAATTTTTATAGGATGCCCATCTCCACCCCAACAGAAAAAGTCAAGTTCACTGTGTACTGAGAGCCAAAGTAAATACAATAAATGCCTGTTACAGCTGCTGGCTACGTTTTTGAAGATTAAGATTAGCTTCAGAGGAGAATGCAAAAACCACTGTTGAGGGCCATGAAGAATGTGGAAGAATACAGCCAGGGAAAGTGCATTTTTAAAATACTCATTTCAAGAATAAAAATGTGTAGAGTGTTTTTCTGCTTGTCTTTCTCCTATGCTTTTAAGTTGTTAAGCAAACAACTGCAATGGCCATCCAGCGCCTTGTCACATTTATGTGTATGCTCACTAGGTTTGGCTGGGATCAGAGCTGCATCTGCTGATCCTTTCGACCTTTCAGTACAAAATGACAGAAGTACTCTATTAGGGCTATCAGATCTGAGTGAAAAAATCTGGACAACCATTAGATGGCAGCAATAGTAATCTGGATTGCTGGGTTCAGGTAGCCCTAAGGTCTATCATCAAAACGCAGAAAAATTAGGAGGGCTGTACTGTAGGTGTCCAATAAGGAAATAGAGAAAATTTGTGAGAAAAGTCCTTGTCTCTGCTTGCTTTCTCTGAATAAAATCCTTGCAGTGGTAAAACTGCTGCTTCCTCCTCTGCCTTTTTATTTTCTCTTTAAATCAGGCCACTGTTTCTGAGTCTTGAACCATTCCCAGTCCTCAGAGCTTGGCTTTGAATGCTTTCACCCAGACACTGCAGCTGAATTATTGTCTGGAAATGGGAAGACAGGCACGGAAAGGCAAGCGATATTAAGCCTCCAGCAAGACTTTTAAAATGAAAGCCCGCAGGGGGGAAAAATTGCCAGAGCTGATTGTGGAGTGGAATTGAAAGAAGGCTTGTGTACTAGATCAGATGTTTAGGTGAAAAAACATCCAGGTTAGGTTCAAGCAACACCAGGCAGTCATCCAGAAGGTTCAAAAAGTTACCTTTTGGGTGGGTGGGTGTGTTTCATTTATTTATACATAGCTGCCCATCTCACAACCTTCTGGGCTAGGGGTTCTCCTAGTTCCAGGAGCGGTCACTAGGGGTTCCCTGGGAGATCACAATTTATTTGAAAAATTATTTCAAATTCGGGCAACTTCACCTTAAAAGAGGTAAGTTTCGTTCTTTATTTTTAGTTTAAGAACACTTAAAACATATATGCAGGCCTACATATGAAACAAATAGAATACTTTTGTAACTTCTGGCCTGTATTTGAGCCTGAATGTGGAGGGGTTCCCCAAGGCCTGAAAAATATTTCAAGGGTTCCTCCAGGACCAAAAGGTTGAGAAAGGCTGTTACTGCGTGTGTGTATTTATTTATTTCTATTTATACTGATTTATACATGGCCACCCATCTCACCATCTTTGGGATGTGTGTGTTATTTCTATTTATTTTGATTTATATATGGCCACTCACAACCTGTGGGTGTGCGCGCAATTTATTTTGACTTCTTTATTTCGTTTTATACATGGCTGCCCATCTCACAACCTTCGGGGGGGGGGGTGTATGTCCACCCTTCCAACTCTTCAATCGTAGGGAAGGAACGACAGACCTCTTCACTCCAACCCATTTGCGGCTACCGCTCCCCGCAAGCACGCGCTCGAGGGGCCGGCCTGGAACGTTGTCGCGCAGGCCTTTCTCCGTTCCCTCCCCGCTGCACGTGCTGGCGGAGCCTTCGAGGCAAGGGCGGGGAGGATCCGGCGTAGCAGAGCTGCGTGGTGCGGATACAGCGCCCTCTCGTCAGCTCAGCTGTCCCTCTGTGTGGGGACAAGCGCGAGCGGCTGGGACGGGAGGAAAATCGCGGGAGGGATGAGGAACCGGGGTGGTCGTGTGTGAGTGGGCGAGGGGTCGTAGCAACCGGCCGGGTATTTGGAAGGGGAAGCTTCTGCCGTGGTGGGGAGGGTGTCGCTCAGGGGCAAATAGCACAAAGCCAGTTCGACTCTGAGGTGATTTGGGCGGGAAATGCAGGCGGTGGCTGCGTTGAGGAGCGAGGAGAGGGGCCTTTTTGCGTGAGCCCTTTTCCTCTTCTAGACCTCGGGCACTTCGGGGGAGAGAATCTCCAAGGAAGGGCTAAGGCAGGAGAAGATGGGCCGAGCAATTAAGGAAATAGGATACTCAGAAAAGGCTTAAATCGAATTTATTAAATCTCTTACAGTGTTTTATTTGTGTCTGTGTGGACTTTGAGAGTGCCTGCCCCTACTAATCCGAAAGTGTTAAAAGTTGCAAAGAGAATTTCCCAGTCAAATACAGCTAAACTCCTAAACTGAAAGACAGCCTTGACACTAAAAGAGATTACAATAACCTGGTTTTAAGAAGTATTTTTCAGTCTGCATTTCATGTATATTTTTTTATAACACACTTTTCTCACCCAAGTTGGCAACAACCAGTCTAATAATAAGGAAAGTGCAAAACCAAAACGTAACCTTGGTAATGCAGTAGGAAAAACAAGATCTTAGGATCTCCAAGAGTGTCCTACCGGAATATGCATCTGAACTGCTGCTTTAGCTGATGCTTAAAAGCAGAAAGGGGAGCCAGCCTGGTTTCTGGAGGCACTTTTTTAAAGCCTTGTCACTACCATCAGGGAATTCTCTTTTCTAGCACACCTACCTGTTATTTAAAGGTTGAAACATGGAATTGAGTGACCTCCAAAGACTCAGAGCTGCAACTGATTCACAAACAACTTTAATATGAAAGCCAACACTCTAAAATGGATCTAGAAGCAAACAAATCTGTAAAGTTGTAATAATAATAATAATAATAATAATAATAATAATAATACAGTAGTGATAGTTTTTATTCTGTTTTGCAGTTTACTTAATTAAAACAACTTATGTTAATTTATGAGGTTGATTTATTCAGTTGAACTTGCATGGTGAAATGGAGTTGTTTTATATATAACCACTTTGAGTTAAAAAAAAACATAGGTAAGGGTTATCTTGTCATAACCTCAGACTAATTTCATATGTGAAAATGTATAAGAAATTCTGCACATAAGAGACATACTGAATTCCAATTAGTTTTATAAAAAGAGATACAAGATACAACAGTACTCTGAATTCAGATTTAATTAAACAAATGTGAGGTTTGAATGTTACTGATACGTATTTACATAAATTTTATAGCATGGCACCATCAGGAAGAAAATCCGCAGGGAAAACAACCAAACTAACACAGGAAGATTCAGCTGTACATGTCTATAACTTTGAAGATGACACCAAAAAACATCTGAGTGGTTCTGAAGAGGACATTAGAGAAGGTGTAGTAATCAGCTCAATATTTTAAAAACCCATTATTCCACCAAGTATCTGTTGTTTAGGAACTCAGTCATCTGGCATGTGAAATTAATCTACAAACAGGTTCTGAGAGGTGGAAAGTAAACAAAATAATTACCAACAATCATGTAGAAGAGAGCCAAAATAACCTAATAGGTTATTTAGAGAAATTTATTTATTTACTTAGAGAATACTGTGTTTATGTTATGCTTGTGGGCTTTCCATCTGGAGCGGAACAAGATAAACTTTTGGTTTAGATTGGCAGAATTCTGTTACACTTTTACTGATTTAGAGGCATTTGATCTGTTTTCATGTCCTAATTCAAAACTCTAAGAGCTCTGAAGTTTACATGCAGTACAGTTTTCCAAGTTGTAGCTGTCATAGTTTGTTGCACTAAAACCAACAAAAACTCACGTGGCAATTTAAACATAAAAAGATTTATTGTGGCTTAAACTTTAGTCTATGAAAGCTTATTATATAATAAATCTTTTAGACTCAGTCTTTACAAATTAGTGTGCTTTGTCATTTATTTCAGCTGAGATTTTTGCATAATTTTAAACCATGAGTATGTCGCTGCAGTATACTACATGCCCAGTCATGAAAAAATTTGTAGCTCATTCTCTGAAAGTTTTAAAACATGAAGTGTTAGAAATTAAGCAATATTAAGAAATTAAGCAATATTTTTTTATATATTTAATGAAATAATTATGTGTGTTAACTTGAAGTTTGTATATGACTTGGTAGTATAACTTTTTGTACACATACAATCTTAGATGCAGTCTCCTGAACATTTAATCAAATATAGAAGGAAATGATATCTGCTGGGATTTTGGAGAGCCACTGTTAAGCTGAATAAATATTGCAGGGATAGATGGAACAGTACATTCATTGTTGACTCCTGTACATTATGTTCTGAATCATGTTTCATTATTTTGTTGATACTATTTTAATGGTTGTCCCCACAGAAAGATGTACATAATAGAGAAGATAATATGTAACAATTTGATATATTAGGTTTAGCATAGAACTATAGGAGTTTTATTTAAATGGAAAAATAAAATTTGTGAGGATTTAAACCTGAGAAAAGTATGATTGAATGAGTAAATGTAATTACCATGTGACAGCTTCATTGGCCTTATGCATTTGAGTGGACACTTACAAGACCCACTCAGTGTTTGGGGAGGTTCACACAGTACTGAGGACTGGTCTGCTGTTTTCTTTCATTTTTTCCTGGTGAAGCAGGTAATTAAATTTATGTTTTGCTTTTCTATAAAGATGAAACTCCAGTGATTGATAAACATGGGAAGAAAAGATCTTCAGTAACTCCTCATGCAGGAGTTGAGGATGATGTTGGGTAAATTGGTCTCTCTTTCACTTTTTTGCACAACTGTTGTATTGTTTAATTTAATTATATATGATCAGCTAGAGTTACAGTAGCTTATCACAATCAGAAATATGTGTGTATAAATAGATTCACAACTTTGGCCACAATTTATGAGTGTAAATTTTCTGTATATCAACTGAGATATGATAGTACATAGAAAGATTTATTTTCAGGTCAGAGTAGGATTGCATTGCAAATGTGTGTATGTGTGCATATTTTAAGTAAAGTTGGTCTTTATTTTACATAGAAACATAATTAAGAATTTATAAAATTACTGGATTGGATCAAAAGATTCCCAATGTGAGAAATTTCAAGCACTCAAAGTCTTTTTTTGAACTAAGAAGAAATGAATGGGGAAAGTGACATATGAACTTATCACACGGAGAAGAATTCTTCAGTCCACATGCTAATAGAACAGGAGTACCATATTTGGGCTGCAGAACTGGATGGCCACTAAATAAAAATATAGAAAACACCAACTCTTTGCAACCAACAAGTGGTCCTCCTGGATTTTTCAGTCCAAATATGTTAAGCCCCGTATGTCATGGGAGTCAGGACACCTTATTAGATATTTTACATTAGAGATTTTAGCAATTTATACCAAAGTACAGGTAGTGCTCAGTTAACAATTACTTGTTCAGTGACTGAAGTTATGACGGTGCTGAATGAGTGGTGCTTATGACCGTTTCTTGAAGTTCTAGCCATCCCAGCAGCCCCTTGGACACATGATCGTGATCTGGGTGCTTGGCAACTGGCTCGCACTTAACGACGGTTGCAGCACCCTGCAGTCACATGATTGCAGTTTGTAACCTTCCCTGCCAGCTTCCCACAAGCAAAGTCAATGGGGAAGCCAGCAGGGAAGAACACAAGCTGCTCGGGTAAGTCTCCCTTACCTGCACACCTTCCTCTACCCCACTGCGCTTGCACCTCACACCCACACACCCTCATGCACCCCACTGCACTCGTGCCTCCCCAGTCACCCGCATACCCTTGTGCACCCTCCCTGAGCCTCACTGCGCTTGTACTGCACCTCCCCAGCCACTTGCACCCCCCCACCTGGCAGCAGCCACCCCAAGACCTGTTGCACTCGCACCGCACCTCCCCGGCCACCTGCACATCCCCTCTCTCCGTCTCCCACCTGGCAGCAGCCCCTTATCTGCCTGCTGGCCTGCTTGCAAGCCACCTAGGACTTGCAACTTCCTACCAGCTTCCCCTCTGACTTCAGTTGTTGGAAGCCAGCAGGAAGTTGCGAGGAGGTGCTTGCTTAACGACCCACAATCCTCGCTTAACAACGGCAATGGGGACTGCAGGGATTGCCTTCGTTAAGCAATGCAGTCACGTGACGTCACACTTTATGAAGGAAATTCTGGTCCCAATTGCCATCATAACTCAAGGACTACCTGTGTAGCTTGATTTAAAACATTAAAATTGTTGTGTAATACAGATACTTTGTAATTGAAAAACACAACTGTTTAACAGTAAAAATAGGGATTATGTCTATCTGAATTAAGTGGGAGTTACTTGTAAGAAAGAAACTATAGAATTGCAACCTGAAATCCAAATTTGGTTAGACAAGGATCCTTTTTTTTGGGGGGGGGGTTTAGTAAATGAACTATTAGTAAGCCAAATAATAACTACTGAACTTGTTAAATAAAGCTTTGCCTCTTCATCCCTGCGCAAAATTTGATTCAGGTTTTCTATTGCCTCTCCCCCCCGACAATTATTTTTATGAGAAGGAAAATAAGGGTTAGCATACCAGCGATAGCCATAAATAAAATACTGCTGTTGAACATCCTCTCTCTTTGATGGTATAATCCTCATCCAGTTCAGATATAAGGTGACTGCAATGAAGTAAACTCATATTGAGTACAGAAGAGCCAATCATATACTTAACATCACAGTAGTTTAGTTATTATATTTTTTTTCTTCTTTCGTATCCAGATCAAACCTTAAGCTGCCGATATGACGCCACCTTCTTGGCTTTGTCACTGGACAAAAACAAGTCATTTTCAGTGCATACTATTGGTTGTGCATACTACTATTAGTAGTATGGTGGTGGTAGTAGTAGAATTAGTAGTAGTATATTGGTAGTGCATACTACTATTATAATATTATATAAATACTGCAAATGTCAGACCACTTGGTCCAGAATTAGCTGAATGTTCGTTGAAGCCAGCAGTTCAGTAACCACAATTTAAAGATAATATTGTTACTTAATTATTTATTCACAGGTAATGTCTTGGATTATTTCATTTAATAATATATTTCTCTATTTTTCTCTGATTTACAGTATTTTTAATATTGATGGGTGCAATTCACAGTATTGATTTTGCCAGCATAATGTTTTAGTATTGTGTAATGTTTTATACATGCAGTATATTAACTGTATAATTGTTATACTATATTAAATAATATCTCTATTTTGTTGTTGCAAAACAATATGAAAATATTAAATATATACGTTTAATTTCTTACAATGTACAAAAATAGTTACTCTTAAACAATTTTATAGGGGAGAAGTACAGAATATGCTGGAACGATTTGGAGGTATGTTTTGAAAAATACTCATGTACCTAGTAATAAACCTATTACTATGCACTGCAGGAGGAGAAATAATAAAAACAATTGAAAAATATTTTTAAACAATGTGGTATGAAATGTCCTGTTTTGGCAGCAGTATAGTAAGTTTTACTGTGTAACATAAAACTGTATATTTGAAATTTCAACAGTGAATCCTACTAGTATGTAAAAAAAATCCAAAGATGGAGGAATTAATTTATGTCAGCAGAGCTGAATGGAAGAACACTATTTTATATGCTTTACTATCTTTTGGGTTTCCTGCTTTTATAATTCCTCCAAGTTAATGTGGAGGGTTGGGTAGGAATAATATAAACCAGATAAATCAGTTTATAAGATACTTCAGTGTATATTAATATTTGAAGTACAAGATCAGTAGTAGGAAATATATTGTATTGAAAATTCTCAGCTAACACTGAATTAATATACCAATTTTATGTTCAATGTAAAGTCTGTATTTATTTTGTTTTTATTTTGCTGTGCCTCATAGTATGATGGTCTGTAGCAGAACTGTGGAAAGATGATGATGAACACTGTATTTAAAATAAATGCATTTATGTCTTATTTTTAGGCATAAATTACCAATTTGTACTCTCAACATTTGGCAGACCATGGTGGATAGGAGTAGGGCATAGCACTAAAAATGTTTATATGTTATACTAGAACTTAATAGTAGATATATTAATAGAACAATACATCAGTGTATTCTTCTAGACTAGTCATTGAATAGTATTCCAGAGTACTAGAGAAAAAGAATATAGACAAGCATTCCTCATTCAAAATAAAGTCCCACTCAAGACGACCTCAGCTCCTGTGATTTCATGGACATGACATGTAGTTAACTTGACAGACAATATCCATACCCATGAACAGCCACCTCTGCCCTCACCATATACATAGTGTATATAGTTTATGTATAGTACACACCATGTATAGTTTAGAGCGTGCATGACAGATTGCTAATTTCTCCTTAGAGGCTTTTCTTGATGTAATAGATAGTTTCAGTCAGTTTGGTGCCCCTGAGACATGGGTACAAGCTTTATGAGATGAGTTTAAAAACCAGTATGTCAAAACCAGCAGAATTCAGATCAGATTCTGTTTTGCTTCATTTTATCCTTGGGGAATAAAGTCTCTTAATATTAGAACTTACATATTCCAAAATTGCCTAGACCTGTGGGAGGAATTGCTTACTCTGTTTGTCTATTATCTGCTTCAGCAAGGCCGCAACTAGGGGGGGCAAGCGGGGCATGTGCCCTGGGCACCGCACTGGGGGGGGGTGCCAAAATGAATGCTGGGGAGGCGCCAAAATGGGCGCAGAATCCATGTTTGCCCTGGGTGACACAGACCCTAGTTACGGCCCTGTGCTTCAGCCATTTTTTTCCATCAGTGTTTGGCTGAAATTCTCTGGAAGCAGCTTTTGGAGGGAGAATGTCTTCCTAAACTTATCTTTTTTTTTTTTTTTTCAAAATGGCCCACCCATATTTGTTATTTGGTTTGTGTACATCGTATTCTGGGATAATGGTGCACACAAACTGGGAAAGGACCATTGGATATTCATCATAAGATTCTTTCATGTTGATATGATTAAGGCATCTATTCCCACCTTTATTTTTCAAATTAAGCTTGTCTTTTGTTTGCTCAGTGGTGGGATGAAAATTGTTGTTTTCTTCTGTATTGATAGCCTTGGATATTTTCAGTGTAGATATGCTTCCAATGGCTTTGTCATGGAAGGAACTGCCTACCTGATAAGAAGAATCTGTGAGTCTAAATAAAGTCAGTTTGCTTAACAGAGGCGCACATGAATACAAGAATGCCTGGCAACGTGGTAGGCTGACCCTTCTGCCTCCATTGAGTGGGGATTTTAAGCCCTTCTCCCACAGTCCTTACTGCATACTCCTAGGGAAAGCCTATGCCTCTTCTCAGCCATTTTTTCCCCAGAGAAATTCTTTTTGTGCTGAATTACTCAGGAATAGGCAAAGGGGCAACCTCTTTCCTTTTTGTAGTTTAACCAAGTACATGCATGTGCTGAGATTCTTCCAGAATGAGAGTCAGATTCAATACAAATTCAACTCTTTATTATGTATATTATGTATATCAAGTTGAAGAACTAAAAGGGTTCTAATCTGTATCTAACTCCTCCATTCCCTAGATTACTACATTTTTCCTGGATTTCCATCCAACCTCTGAGTTGGGACCTTGGTTACTTGGCTTTGAGCCAGCCCACTCCTGCAGAGAATAAAGAAAAAGGCAAAATGGAACTGCCTTTCCTTTTTTAAAAAATTTACCTGAGGGAGGAATCTCCTTGATCCTGATTGGCTCTTCATCATTTGCTTTTTGCAGGCTTTGGAGGTCTCTGTCCATTTACCTGGATTGACAGACTAGGTTTTTAACCCTTTCAGTGTATGTATCTCTTAGAATGGTATTTCTGTTCACTATAGTTTGCTAATCTATTCCTGGCTTATTCCATCTTCTCATGGAGTTAATCCATTCAGTGGATGCTTCCATCACACCTAACAAGAAGAAACTTCACAATGAACATCCAATATACCTTTCCCAGTTGGTGCAAGAAAGGCATATTTATATATCTGGGCTTCCTAAACAGAAGTAGAATTGTCTGAATGCAGCCATTGATTAAAAGAAAGGGAAGCGTTGTTATTCAGTGTAGAAATCTGAAAGACAAAACAGTTGAAAATTTTCTTACTGTCTCCCTTTGTCCTTGTGCTTTCTGCTTATTTTAGAGCTATGACTAAATGATTTAATTCATATACACGTTTCTTTTATATTTCTATAAATTACAGATGACAAGCACTAGCGTAAAATAAGCATTGTTTATTCTCTTTTCCATAGGAAGAATGACTTTTTTAAGATCATACCTGCTAGAATACATGGTCTGTGAAAAGAATATTGGTAGTCCTCACTTGTTGACCACTTGTTCAGCAATGGTTCAAAGTTGCCACGGTGCTGAACAAGGGATACTTAACAACCGGTCCTTGAAGTTCTGGCCACTGCAGTGCCCCCACTGTCACATGCTCATGATACAGGCCCTTGGCAACCAGCTCAGACTTATAATGGTTGTAGTGTCCTGTGGTTACAAGCAAAGTCACTCTGGTAAGTCCCACCCACCCACCTTCCTGCACATTGTGCTGCCTGTCCCTGGGCCTCCCTGCGTTCACACAAACCTGCGCCCTCCTTCCCTTGGCCTCCCTGTGCTCACACGAATGCATCTGCACGCTTCCCTTGGGCCTCCCTGTGCTTGCATGCACTTACCAAAGTCCTCCTTCCCCGGACCTCCCTGCACTTGTACGCATGCACCTACAGTACCCCCATCCCACAACTCATGCACAGCCTGCGCTGGGCCTCCCAGGGCTTCCCCCACCCTGTACTCCTTACCTGGGACTCCTGCATAATGTCCTGTACATCTTGGGGTTACAACAGCAACTGGGACTGCCCAGATTGCAGTCACTAAGCAATGTGGTTGCATGACATTGTGCTATACAACTGCATTTCTTAGCAATCCCAATCCCAATTGCTGTCATAACTTGAGGACTACCTGTATGCTTATTGCTTCTGAAATTGTTTCTGGTTTATATGTAGGTTTATTATATAACTTACTCAAACTCAGTTAAACTTCATTTAATCAGGTACAGTCTTAATAAAAGCACGTTCTTAAATCGCAGTTAATGCAATTTCAGTTTGGTTCTCAAGTCAAGTTAGATTTGTGAAATGGCCTTACTGGAAAAATTAATTAAAAAATCCTGAGAGATGTTTAGTACTTACAACCCAATGATAAAGTGGACCTGTAAGGAAATCCTGTTTTACTGCTTTTGCTCTTGATCATGATATGTTAAGAAATATTCTGTCTGCAGGTGCAGTTTGGTATTACAGTGGAATTTATCCACTTGACAATGATAATGATTCAGCATTTAACAGCATATTGGCTTCTTGCAAATACTACGATTTGGTGCACAATTTATATAATACTCAAAGTCAATCAGAAAAGGTGCTGTAGTAATGTTTAGATTTATTACAAAGTGTTAAACTGCTTCTTAAAAAACATTGTACAACAATTGTCTTACTGTAGCAGACATTAACAAAGCTCTTCTGGCTAAAAGGAAAAGATTAGAAATGTATACAAAGGCTTCTCTTAAAACAAGCAACCAGAAAATAGAATTTGTTTGGAAAACACAACAGGAACAAAGGTAAGTCACTTCAAGAGTAATACATATTTCACAGGAAATCATTACTTAATTCTATAACTAAATAGAATTTTGTTCAGCATTTTGCCTACTGAAAAACAAATTCCTTGAGTTCTTGGAGAAATATCCTAGCTGCTTTTTTAGGTATCTGGATTACACAGAATGTGAATGAACCCCGATTATATTAACCTAGGAATTTAAAAATAAACTGATTTAATTTTAAAAAATCATTTTCATTTCTGTTTGCATTTTACAATATAAAGAAGTGCCACAATTTTCATATGTATAGCATCAAAGTCTGCAATTCTTCAGGAGTTCCCACAAATAATTATATTTGTTAAATTCACCATTTATTGCACACCACTATGGATTTATTTTGCAAGATACTACATATTGCAGTCTTTGTAATGATAAATATATATTATAGGCAAAAGGTTAACCATGAGTATTCTCAGCAGTTCCTGCATGTATTTCAACAATGGGATGCCGATATACAGAAAGCAGAGGAACAGGAAGAAAAGCTAGTGGTTTGTTTTCTTGAATTTATTTTTGAATATATGAAGTGTCAGAGATAGCTATTTCATGCTGACTTGTCCTTTTTCTTCCTGCAATATAGGAGAAATAATAATTAAAGATAAGAGATGCAGTATTCAGTGATGTAGAAGTCTGTGCATAACTAACTGTGATAATGTATATTCACCCAGAGTGCAGGAAATTCAAGTAAAATTAGCAAAGTCAAGCACATACCAGTTTATAAGGTTTATGTTTTACCATGAAAAACAAGTGAGATTTAAGGCCAGTTAATAGGTCGGTCAGAAACTTACAACTTTACTTTCTGCCAGAACTGAGACTCACACCAGCTGTCCCAAGTGGCTTTGTAAACAATCTCCTGCCAAAAATAAACTTGAACATCTAGGGTTCAAGTTGAATTCAGGTGTACACATGCAGTTTTGAAACTTAAAATCTGCAGCACCAAACAACTTGGATTAAGTCTATTCCTGATCTGTCTTGTTGACAAGAAACATTTCTGTAATAGAATTGTATCAACTTGTTAACCATTATGCATTTTTTCTTCAGAATGTATTTCGACAACAACAGAAAGCTTTCCAGCAAGCAAGAATAGTTCAGAGTCAGAGGCTGAAAACAATTAAGCAGCTGTACGAGCAGTTTATAAAGGTCAAGTTACACACTTTTATATCAAATAGTAGTTCTGGAACATATTTTTATCAAGTTCACAATTAAAAGTGTAGTTTTCAGTTAAAACACCAAAATTGTGTTAAAGATATACATACCACAGAATAACACTTGCAGTAATATTGTTAAAGCCACAGCAATAGTTTTATGCTTTAGAAATGAAAGTGATTACTACTATTAAGTATTAGCTGTTTAAATTTGTTACCAAATGTCTTTCTGTACCCATTCTGCCCAGTTTCTACTAATTTCTGTTCCATCCAGTAGTTTTAAGATCAATTCAACATGCTGAGTACAACATAATGGAGTTGATACAGTAATCCAACATTAATTTTCATAACTGGACAAATTTCTTATGTAATACTATCTAAACTATGTTTCACTTTCAAGCTTTCTTTATACCTTAATGTTGCATATAGTGGTTATCTTTCTAGCTCTCTTCCTGAATCACTTCAGAACTTGTATTGTAGCACCAAGATCAGTAAATTTCCTGATGAAATTATTTTATCTTGCTAAGATTAACATTTCCCGTATCTATGAGATTATGCCTCTTAGAATACTGAGGTATGTTCAGGGTTTAGCTATATATTGACTTTAAAAATGGAAGAGATTTCTTGATGTGAATTACTGTCAAGTTTTCATGAAGGTGAACTCTAATTTTAGAGTATGGAAGACATGGAAAAGACACATGAAAGTCTTTTAGCAGGGGCACAAAGTGAACTTCGCAAAGAAATGTCTATGTTGCAGAAGAAAATCATGATGGACACAGTAAGTATTAATACTGATTTATGAAAACTTCAATGACATTTTAAAATAGAACACTTAAATAGAAAAAAATAGACATGGTTTATAATTCACAAGTTAGAGTTCTGCGATACAAAATGTTGCATTTGATCAATATTTTTTTCTTTTTTCTTATAACAGCAACAGCAAGAGATGGCAACTGTTCGCAAATCTCTTCAGTCCATGTTATTCTGATGGATCAATGGAGAAACAACTTGTACCTAAGTAACATCATACAATTATACACATTAGCCATCGTGGGGTGGGATGGGGGGAGTTACTATTTCACATGCCATTTTAAAAATTACATGGGTCTGAATACTTCTTCATTGTTAACAACAGAGAAATTGACAAGTAATAGAAGCAATTACTGTTTTTTTCATTTTCACAATATTATGGTTCTTTAATCTTAACATATCTGCACAATATTCCTTCATTTTCAAATTACAAATATAAATGCCTGGGTTGTGATAGTATTTGTAAACTTCAATATACCTATAGACTGATGCCTAATTAAGCACAGTAGTTAATAGAATTTTCAAGTCAAAATGAAAAATTCCTAAAAGCTAGGGGAAAAAAGCGTTATCACACACATTAAAGTGCTTTAATGTGAGAATTGAACAATACTGTTTACAAATTCCTTGCTATTGTAAATCACAGTATATGTTTTCCAGATTTAGTACTGTAATAATTTGAAAGTAGTAATAAGTGATACGACGTACTTTTAGCAAGCAAAGTTGTGGGCTAATAAATCAATACATCAGACCTAATGTTTTGGAAATACTGGTTTATGTAATTAAATTAAAACTGTTAAAGTACTAATGCAGTGATTATTGAATAAAGCTTTATAGAGTAAGAAAGCACTACTTCCAGCTGAAGTTTCTTATCATCTGAAATATCAAAGGCTTGATTCAGTGAGCTTATAAAACAAAAATTTTAAAAGTAATTTGCATTTTCATAGTTTAACACACATTCCCTAATGGAAGTGTACCATAGAAACCAGCAGTAAAATCAGAGAACAATATTTTAAAAATAATCAAGCTCCTGACAGTATCTACAACTGCTTTTTTTGTACAGCGTCAAAGCTAAGATGTAACACATTTTTTGAAATCAAGCATGATTTCCATTAAATTGAATATATGCAGTTATAGTTCCTACTAATTCATTATATGTGCTTCCCATAACCTAAGAATATTTTTGAAAGACCATAAATTAACAGATTTAATGCCTCAGTGTTACATGCAAAGACAAATTGTCATGTAACAATACAAAGGAAAGAACTGTGGCTGTAAATTTTTCTAGTGACGTAGGCATTCAAAAGAACAGGAAGAGCACATACTGCTTGCTTTGCAAATATATATTCTAAATACAAATGTTGATGTCTATGTCACACCAAAAAGTACAGGTATATAATCCCAAAGAATATATATAACACATTTTTGTAAAGGAAAATAGAATTTGTGTTGCTTTAAATGTAATGGACCAGATTATATTATGTTCAGAAATGGAATGGCTTCACATTTTAAAAAAGAGGTTAATGATTCCCTTCTCCATCTTATGTCCAAGACTCATTTGCAGTAGTTTCTCTCCCCCTCCACCCACCCCCAAGTTTTCTTTATAAACCGCTGCCCAGGGAGTTAAAATTTGCAATGGCAGAATAGGGGATCCAACCCTGCACACTGATGTGATGAAAAGCAAACACAGTATTAACAAAGGGAAAAAAGGTGTGGCAGTTGCCAGAGGAGGAACATGTTTAAATGTTTCTGTCTACCATGGACTTCAGCTGAAAGGGGAAACTGCAAACTGTATGTTTCATGGCCCTAATAGAACACCATATCCTTTTAATCACTGATTTCTTTAGGCATATTGGTTAATTTTTTAGCCATTAAGAAGTAACATTTCTTGAAAGCCCAAGAAGTTATAGAATGTACAAAATGGGCTACTCTATTTATGTTGTTATATATTATTACTGGTAAAGTTACTCTCCTAAAAAGTCAAATCTGTTTATGGAATAGCCCATGCTGGTGGTCCCCTACATTAGACTTTCAAGCATGTGTGTCTACACAGAATTTCTATGCAGGGATCTGTTACCTTTTTTCAAAAGCTTCCTTAAACTCTATGGTCCTGATCAAACTAACTACAAGTCTTAGTATAACTTGAAACTTTATGAACTCCTCCATATATTTGGTTTTCTTTAAAAGCCTTCAGGTCCATATTTCTTTTAAAAAAAGTATTTTCCATAATTCAGCTTTTCCCCCTCCTCATCCTCCTCTTCGCATTTAGCTATAAGTCACTCATTATGGTTCTGAACCTGTTCAGGAGCTTGTTGAGATGAGAGCTTGAAGACCTGTATGTGAAGGTGAGCAGCAATCTGTATGCATATTCCAGTGAAGTATCTCAGCAAATCAATCAACGAGATGAACTAAAGATGAAGAGGAGAAAAAAAAGCTTACAAGTTAATATTACAGCAGCTGTTGTATACAACAGAATTATTCCGTCCTTTTATCTTCCTCCTATTGGGTCTGGGAGAGCCAGTTTGGTGTAGTGGTTAAGGCATAGGCTAGAAACCAGGAGACCGTGAGTTCTAATCCCACCTTAGGCATGAAGCCAGCTGGATGACCCCAGGAAAAGGGGTCCTGGGTGGCCCCAGGAAAAAGGCAATGGCAAACCACTTCTGAAATCTTGCCAAGAAAACTGCAGGGACTAGTCCAGGCAGTCACCGAGAACTGGACACGATTGAACAGCAAAAAAAAAAAAGGGTCTGGCAGATAATTTAGAATCATATAAAGCCACTTGAAAAAAAGAAAGCAGTTACCAATCAAATGAGAGTTGTAGTACTTTTAAGGTTTTACTGTTCTATAAAATTACAGGAAACATGGCTTTCCCCAGAGCTTTAATTACTCACCCCCCCAGGAAGAGAGAATTCCAACTGCATCCAGTAAACTGCAGAAGGATGAACGAAAGAAATAGGAAAAGCCATGGTTGCCTCCCCTTCTAAGTTGGTGTTGAATTAAGAAATTAAGTGTCTTGCCAACTTGTAATAACTGTAATTGTTACTTCTCTTCTGTTTGATATGACCTAAATGTAATGGTACATTTCAATCCAACAAAACCTATACATTTGAAAGCAATACATTTTAAGAATGGAAATAATCATAAAAAATATTCATAAAAAAACCATTAGTGACACAGCTATTAATGGAAAATCCTAAATCATCATTTATACAGTGCAAGTCTTTTTTTCTGTAACAGGACGGTATCTTGAAAAATGGGTTGCTCCTCCCCCTTCATTCAGTAGGTAGGATTAAAAGATGTGTAACAATCCCTAAACAGGGAGAGAGCACCCCTCTTCAGTTATGTTCCTGCCTAAACATGCAGAACTTTGTGGAATTCCATCCTATCTCTTTTCCCTCACTTTTTTTTTTAACATGGAAAGTCAGGAAGTCTGAGCTAAAAGGTGTTCCCAGAGATAACAGCAGGAAACCCTGCTAGGACCTCTCTTGCTGCAAAAAACAAACAAGCTCAGAAGCTAAGCAGGTTCAAGCTTGATTTAGATGGGGGACAATGTGGGCTAAGGCTGAAAAGCATGTTGATCAGTATAAAAGTAAAATGGTAATATACAGAATATATGCTAAAAATTTGAGACTAACTTGTCTTTATCCTCATTGAGAAGTTAGGGAAAATACTCATTTTCCTGAGGGTTTAAAAAAAAAAAATCTAATGGTAGGATGGAGTTTCTGCAGAAATTCCCTCTAACAGCTTGATAATTTCATTATGTTCAAGAAAGTTAAAGAGTCTTAATTCACTTCTGTCTGATACATGTAACTTCTCTCCACAGTATATGTTCAAGGGAAAACAAAGTTATTTAAGAATTATTTATAAAAATAATAAAGGCAGGATAAAAAAAATCTAAAAAAAAGTTCCTGGCCAAATTAAACTTTTAGCTTCTTTTTCAATGCATATTCTTGCTGGTGCCAGATTTCTCCTCAGAGAGAAACTCTATCCCCATTAGTTGGAGACATACAGAAAGATTTCACTCTATTCTTTTGTCATTTACAGTAGTTGAGGCCCACTCAAAGGGAAAATATTTACTGTACTTCAATAAGGCATTCTTACAGCAATTGTTATGTATGCCAATTATTCAGGGGAGCAACTGGAAGGGATGCATGTTAACTGTATTCTTTTTTAACATTTATCCTGGTCAGTATTTCCTACAGACATTTGGATAATTAAGCTGCACAACATACAGTTTCTAGTGATAGAGTAAAGATGCTGAGCGGTTTTCTATCCCAGTGTTCCCAAACAATCAACATCTACCACTCTTTCTTACATGAGTAAGCTAACAACTCACAATCACTTTCAGTAGTAATGTAGATTCTTTTAGTTTACTGTTATAGTGCCATTTTGATGTTCTTTCATTTTTTAAATCTTCTATTTACTCTAATGTTTCCAATATGATTTCATAACATTAGGTCTTCTTCAGGACCTCATTTTATCTTAGATCTAGACTACTATGGACAAAATTAGCATAGGTTGGACACATATTTTGGAGAATGATAACATATTTTCATTCTAGGACTATATACTTTGAGCAGGCTATCTTAAGACATAAGGGATTCACGTTTTCAAGGTAGGTTAATTCCACATTTTCTTTCATCGGTTGCCTCTCTGGAAGAATTGTCCATTCACTGAGGAACACAGCCATCTTTGCCTTTTTCCCATCAAGCTGCCTCAATACAAATAAAGCTACTACATGGTTTTTGTGCCTTCTTTGTTGACACTCCTAAAGTTCTTGCAAAATTGTATCTCTCAGCTCCAGAGGACTGCTTTGGTATGTTTACCTTTTCAAAATACCCTCTTTCCACTGTAGGAAAACAGAGCATTAAGCAGAACTAATGATATCTTTCTATCCTTGGGAACTAACATTTTTATCACGAACCAGAAATTAATATGTTCTTGATTTCTTGTTGTTTATTCATTTAGTCGCTTCCGACTCTTCGTGACTTCATGGACCAGCCCACGCCAGAGCTTCCTGTCGGTTATCAACACCCCCAGCTCCCCCAGGGAAGAGTCCGTCACCTCTAGAATATCATCCATCCACCTTGCCCTTGGTCAGCCCCTCTTCCTTTTGCCCTCCACTCTCCCTAGCATCAGCATCTTCTCCAGGGTGTCCTGTCTTCTCATTATGTGGCCAAAGTACTTCAGTTTTGCCTTTAATATCATTCCCTCAAGTGAGCAGTCTGGCTTTATTTCCTGGAGGATGGACTGGTTTGATCTTCTGGCAGTCCAAGGCACTCTCAGAATTTTCCTCCAACACCACAGTTCAAAAGCATCGATCTTCCTTCTCTCAGCCTTCCTTATGGTCCAGGTCTCGCAGCCATATGTTACTACAGGGAACACCATTGCTTTAACTATGCGGGCCTTTGTTGTCAGTGTGATGTCTCTGCTCTTAACTATTTTATCGAGATTTGTCATTGCTCTTCTCCCAAGGATTAAGCGTCTTCTGATTTCCTGACTGCAGTCAGCATCCGCAGTAATCTTCGCACCTAGAAATACAAAGTCTGTCACTGCTTCTACATTTTCTCCCTCTATTTGCCAGTTATCAATCAAGCTGGTTGCCATAATCTTGGTTTTTTTGAGGTTTAGCTGCAAGCCAGCTTTTGCGCTTTCTTCTTTCACCTTCATCATAAGGCTCCTCAGTTCCTCTTCACTTTCAGCCATCAAAGTGGTATCATCTGCATATCTGAGATTGTTAATGTTTCTTCCAGCGATTTTAACTCCAGCCTTGGATTCCTCAAGCCCAGCATGTCGCATGATGTGTTCTGCGTACAAGTTGAATAGGTAGGGTGAGAGTATACAGCCCTGCCGTACTCCTTTCCCAATCTTAAACCAATCCGTTGTTCCGTGGTCTGTTCTTACTGTTGCTGCTTGGTCGTTATACAGATTCTTCAGGAGGCAGACAAGATGACTTGGTATCCCCATACCGCTAAGAACTTGCCACAATTTGTTCTGATCCACACAGTCAAAGGCTTTAGAATAGTCAATAAAACAGAAATAGATATTTTTCTGAAACTCCCTGGCTTTTTCCATTATCCAGCGGATATTGGCAATTTGGTCCCGAGTTCCTCTGCCTTTTCTAAACCCAGCTTGTACATCTGGCAATTCTCGCTCCATGAATTGCTGAAGTCTACCTTGCAGGATCTTGAGCATTACCTTACTGGCATGTGAAATGAGTGCCACTGTTCGATAGTTTGAACATTCTTTACTGCTCCCCTTTTTTGGTATGGGGATATAAGTTGATTTTTTCCAGTCTGATGGCCATTCTTGTGTTTTCCAAATTTGCTGGCATATAGCATGCATTACCTTGACAGCATCCTGCAAGATTTTGAACACTTCAGCTGGGATGCCATCGTCTCCTGCAGCCTTGTTATTAGCAATGCTTCTTAAGGCCCATTCAACCTCACTCTTCAGGATGTCTGGCTCTAGCTCACTGACCACACCGTCAAAGCTATCCCTGATATTGTTATCCTTCCTATACAGGTCTTCTGTATATTCTTGCCACCTTTTCTTGATCTCTTCTTTTAGGTCCTTGCCATTGTCATGTTCACTGTTTCAATGTGCATTGTACATCATAATGTTTCACATGCCATGGTGCTAATGAGTGTTTCTGTTGGGAGGGAGCTGCTGTGAAACCTTGTGCCAAGCTCTGTATCTATGTTCATTTCAATGGAATGTGTTTGGGTTATGTGCTCTGCTCAAGGACTTTTCCTGCAGACCATCAGAAGCCGTTAGGAGCACCTGGGATTGTGAGCCTGGGAAGATTCTATGGGGGGAGGGATCTCGTTTGTACCGAGGGTTTTTTAGTTTGCATTTGGCGCGCTTTTCTCATTCTCAGCTTTCTTTGTGAACCTGTATACTATTCTTTAATAAATCAGATATCTTTGTGAATCTGCTTATGAGTCTGATGGTGTTTTAGAGTAGGCATTCATTACAGCCATCTTTGTTTTTGATCATACCCATTTTTGCCTGGAATTTACCTCCGATGTTTCTAATTTTCTGGAAGAGGTCTCTTGTCCTTCCTATTCTATTGTCTTCTTCCACTTCCACGCATTGCTTGTTTAAAAATAATTCCTTATCTCTTCTGGCTAACCTCTGGAATTTTGCATTTAATTGGGCATATCTCCCCCTATCACTGTTGCCTTTTGCTTTCTTTCTTTCTTGGGCTAATTCTAGTGTCTCAGCAGACAGCCATTTTGCCTTCTTGGTTTTTTCTTTCTTTGGGATGTATTTTGTTGCTGCCTTCATCCTGAACAATGTTGCGAACTTCTGTCCATAGTTCTTCTGGGACCCTATCTACTAAGTCCAGTCCCTTAAATCTATTCTTCACCTCCACTGCATATTCCTTAGGGATATCAGTGAGCTCATATCTAGCTGATCTGTGGGTCTTCCCTAATCTCTTTAGTCTGATCCTAAATTGTGCAAGAAGTTGTTCATGATCGGAACTACAGTCAGCTCCAGGTCTTGTTTTTACTGACTGTATAAATGTCCGCCACCTTTGGCTGCAAAGGATGTAGTCAATCTGGTTTCGGTGTTGTCCATCTGGTGAAGTCCATGCATAAAGCCGTCTCTTCGGTTGTTGGAAGAGAGTGTTTTTTATGCAGAGTGAGTTGTCTTGGCAAAATTCTATCAGCCTATGTCCTGCTTCGTTTTGTTCTCCCAGGCCATGCTTACCTGTAATTCCAGGTGTCATTTGACTGCCCACCTTAGCATTCCAGTCTCCTGTGATGAAAATAACATCTCTTTTAGGCGTGTTGTCCAGTAGGTGCTGCAGATCCTCATAGAACTGCTCCACTTCAGCGTCTTCAGCATCTGTGGTTGGGGCGTATATTTGGATCACTGTGATGTTAGATGGCTTGCCCTGAATTCGAATTGAGATCATTCTATCATTTTTTGGATTGTATCCAAGCACTGCTTTAGCCACTTTACTATTAATTATGAAGGCTACTCCATTTCTTCTGTGGTCCTCTTGTCCACAGTAGTAGATCTGGTGGTCATTTGATGTGAAGTGGCCCCTTCCAGTCCATTTCAGTTCACTGATGCCCAAAATGTCTATCTTTAATCTTGACATCTCACCAATAACCACATCCAAGTTGCCCTGGCTCATAGATCTTACATTCCAGGTTCCAATGGTGTGTTGATCCTTAGAACATCGGATTCGCCGTTCACCACCAGCACTGTCGGCCGCTAGCCGTCCTTTCGGCTTTGAGCTAGCTGCATCATCACATCTGGGGCTAGTTGAACTCATCCTCTGTTCCTCCCCAGTAGCACTTTGACCATCTTCCGACCTGGGGGTCTCATCTTCCGATGGTATACTGACGTATCTCTGGTTGTGCTGATCCATTTAGTTTTCACAGCAAGAATACTGGGGTGGGTTGCCATTACCTTCCCCAGGGATCGCATTTAGTCTGACCTCTCTGTCATGACCTTCCCGTCTTGGGTGGCCCTTCACGGTTTAGCTCATGGCATCATTGAGGTGCTCAAGCTCCAGCAGCACGGTAAGGTAACGATCCTTTGCTGAAGTCTTGATTTCTACATTAGGTAATCCACTGGATTTTTATCTTGCTTTTTGGGGGATCAGGGTGGGGCAAAAGTCAAACTACCAAACATTTAGTATGATTACATACATTGTTACATACACAATGCATACAAATTTAATGGAAATTTACTTACCAGTGCT
Organism: Candoia aspera; assembly: GCF_035149785.1. NCBI lineage: Eukaryota > Metazoa > Chordata > Lepidosauria > Squamata > Candoiidae > Candoia > Candoia aspera. The sequence continues at coordinate 22,318,248 of NC_086159.1, read as the reverse complement.
ATGCACAGAACAATATATTCATCAATAAAATAATTGAAGTACTGGTTTAGAAATAAGAGGCCTGGCCCAATGAATGCAGTGTCTTGAAGGAAGATCTCACTTTTTGTCATGTGTGCTACCTATAAACAGAAATTAGATTAATCTACTAAATTACGAGTTTAGATCCTATTTCAACTTTTTGCAATATAAATGTACTATCAACTCTTGTGGAAGTCATTAGAATGCTATCAAATCAAAAACTCTTCAAACTGTTTTAAAATGTATGCTAACAAGAATAGTAACAATTCACTTATTGATAACAATCAACTACAAAAATACTGAATAGATTTTGTCTGCTGGTAGAGGTACTCATTTCTTAATCACAGATGCACACTTTAAAAAGCGTAATATAGAATAGCAATTGCAATACACAATATATATTCAGTGTTTATTAAAGGTAGACTTCATTGAGTAAATGCATACTTTCTGGTTTATTTTGGTATTCAGTGGGTTTTCTTTCTGGTAAATATGGCTTAATAATAAAGTCTGAAACTCCCTTGGGGGGAGATGGGTGGTAGTACAAATTTGAGAAATAAATAAATAAACATTGTTTTCAAATGTTTGCTATTAGCAAAAGAGTACCATAAAACCATTCACTGTTTTGTTTGTCTTAATAAACCATAATTTGTAGTGTCAATTTTTTAAACTCAATTAATATACTAGCATCTTATCCTAGATCTCTAGTTTTTAAGAAACAAATTTTCCATTTGCCCACATTAGCTACAATCCTAATCACACGAACTTGGAAGTAAGTTCCTCTGAACTCAGAGGGCCTTTTTTCTTGGTGAACATATATTGAATTACACCATTAGTTTGACATTTTTTATTAATAACACATCAACACTGATTTTTAGAATTCCTTAGTGTGTACAAAATGCTTTGCATACATCAGCTATACATAATGTTTATGTGTACAGCAAATATCAATAATTTTTTACCACTAATTTTTGTGTGATTTTTGCAATCACAAATCCAAAAGTTAGGGCATACAGACAAGGATGGTTTTCAAACAGATGAGTTGTGGATTTTTTGTAGATCATTATTGCCAAAGTAATAATTAGTCCTATATGGAGGCCTGGAGATAAAACACTTGTTCCCTGAAATACATAAAGACATTGAAGTATTTATTTTAGTAACTTATGTTCTGTTTTTTCTCTCTGTAGCTCAAATAATAAGAAATTTAAAAAAAACCATAAACAGATGTTAAAATATAACAGAAAAGTTAGAAAATAATTAACAAAATTAAAAATATAATAGCACTAAAAAACAAAACAAAACATGATCCACTGAATTTGAATCAAACCTATTTTTACAAAAAAAGTGAATGTAGGGAGAAACATGGAAGAAACCTATCCTTAAATGTATCCAGATGTCAAACAATTTAGGCTTTTAAATGTTGAAACCAGAATTTTGAATTCATTCAGAATTTAACAGATAATCTCTGCAAACTGGAAGATGGGATTGACCAAGTAGCATTTTCCACCATTTGAAGTTTCTAAATGCTTTTAGAGAAAGCCATAGAACCTCAGTTTAACTCCCTAAGATATGAATACAGAAAGTCCTGAGGTTACGATGCCAACTGGGAGCAGAATTTCCATCACTAAGTGATGCAGTCATAAAGCATGACATCACATCACCACATCACTTAGTGACGGTGATCCGGGCAGTCCTGGATAACCCAGGATAACGCAGACACCATGCGGGTCATTAAGAGAGGATCTCAAATGACCAGAGTCCTAGGCAAGTAGGTTGGCAGATGAGAGCTGCAGGTGGGTGGATAAGTGCCACAGGCAGGCAGTTCTGTAACTGTGGAGTCCTTGGTGCTCTCTGAGCCTTGTTTTCTTGCAGATGTTTCATTGCCAGACTAGGCAACATCTTCAGTGCGAGCAACTGAACTGTAACTGTAACTGACTTTACCCCACTTTCCTTAGGCTGGTCTTTGACTGTAATAAAGATTTGTTTGCTTGAGTGCAGGCTGGCCGGCGGGGGCTGTGGGCAGATGCTTCTGAGCATAGGCAAGCTGGTGGGTGACGAGGAGGGGCCAGCAGGGGCTGCTACAGATCACAGGCGAGCCAGTGGGGACCACTATGGAGCGTGGGAATGTGTGTGTGTGGGGGTGCTACAGAGTATGAGATCCCTGGGATCTCATACTCTGTAGGGGGGCTCCTTGGGAGAAGAAGTGGCAGGAGCGACTTACGGGTACGACTTGTGACCTTCCCTGCCAGCTTCCCCATCGACTTTGCTTGTAGGAAGCTGGCAGAGAAGTTTGCAAATGGCAATCACATGACTGCGGCTTGCTGCGATGTTGTAATCATGAGCCGGGCACCCAAGCACCCGAATCAAAATCCTGTGACTGCGGGGACACTGAAACAGCTGGAACTCTGAGGAGTGCTCATAGGTCCCCCTCATTCAGTGCCATTGTAACTTCAAATGGTCACTGAACGAGTGGTAGTTATAGCAAAGTCTAATTTTGTCAGGAAGAGTTAAAGCTAGTCCCAATAGCTCACTAAAGCCACTGAAGAAGATTTTAGCTTTTATACCTTTTTCCTCAGGTAGAAGAGGAAAAAGGCGTATCAAATTGTTACACTGGTTTTGATTTGAGAACTTTTAGCAAGAATAAGCAAACAATTCCAGAGACACTTAAGAAAACTGAAAAAATAATCTGATCTTGAAACTGCGTAGCTCCTTTCCATTTCTCCCTTGTAATATGAAGCTGTAGAACAATTCAAGCTATAGCACAATTTTTTAATTAGTACACTTCATACTGAAGATTGGATTTAAGGCTCTCTAAAACTGAGCACACAGGAACTATTTAGATTAACCAAGGTCTCAGTAAATGAAGTAATTCTGCAATTTGGGAATAAACCCAACTGAAGAAATGTTTATTCATATAACCCAACAATTAACATCTTAAAAATACTTACCGCTATTGTAGATCCATTCTTCCCCACACCTCCTCCAAAGATTACTCGGAAATAATTATAACTTGAAAATACTGCCCCAAACACTACGCCAACAACAATTATTTTCTTCAGCTGTAGTTCTAGCACAGGGACCTTGGAAGGAAAATGATCATTTAAAAGGTTTTAAAACTTTCCAGCACTTCTGAAACTTAGCAATTTATCTGAACTATCCATTTTTCTTCACTAAAAGCAAAGGTAACAGCCATACTGCTCATGTCAAACAACTCTGTTAGCAGTCCCAGATTATGACTGGAGAATGGGACATTGCAGACACACAGACACTGTTCTTTAAATTCTCTCACAACAACATACGACTTAAAATTCAGAATCAAGGAACAGCATTCTTAAGCAATATGAACTCAATTTATAGCCCTATGTAGAGGTAGTCCTTGCTTAACAATGGACCAGCAATTCCATTGCTAAGTGACACAGTTATAAAGTGCAATGTCACATGACTGAGCCAACATACAATGGTAGTTACGGCAGTTCCAGTGGCTGTTGTTAAGCGAATCCCCCACGGTCATTAGGTGCAACATCATGTGATCACCATTTGCAACCTCCTGCTGGCTTCCTCACTGGCTTTGCTTGTTGGAAGCCAGCAGGGAAGGTCACATATAACGACCACATGACCACGGGATGCTGCAACTGCCATAATTGCAAGCCGGTTGCTAAGTGCCCGAATTGCAATCATGTGATTGTGGGAACGCTGCGATGGCTGCAATTACAAGGACCAGTTGTAGGCCTCCTCGTTCAGTGCCCTTGTAAGTTTGAATTGTCATTGAATGAGGACGACCTGCATACCATCAACTACATTTCCAAAAAATGGATAGTTCCTGATCTAAACAGCTACAAGCACCACAGGAAATACAAACACCATCTGCCCATTTTGTTTAGATCAGACCATGAGACTGTGTTATCTATGAACTCTACCTAATACAACTTTAGCACAAATATTTACCTTTCTTATTCAACTGTAGTTTGAAGGAAACTTCCAAGAGGCAGCACAGGATTAAAAAAAAAGCAAAATAAATGAATCCTGTAACCAACCAGGTTACATTTCAGAATACAAAGTTGCCTAAGGTGCTACTACCAAGATCATTGTATCTCAAACAATCCATGACTCCATGCCAAACAAAATAACTTTCACAATGAAAATGCATTTCCAAAGGAAAACTTGAAACGTTTCAGTAATAACATGCTGAATTTCTTACATACAGGTATTCAATAATTCAAGCATGCCAAAACCTTAAATCAGTTTCAAGAGTAAACTCAGTCACGTGATGCTTACAAACTGTTTAATTGTAAATGTTAAAATGTTGAAAATGTTTAAATACTTGCATAAATACTTATGCTGTGGTGTCGGTTGCTTTGCCCTGCAGTTAATATTCATTCACTCAATCTGCTGGATTTCCAAATGGCTGGAAAAGTCCAGGGAAGCTACAATTTCTCCAGCAAAAAGATCAGGCTTACACAACCTGAGGTCTTTATATCTAGTGGACTTAATTCCCAAAATTTCCAAAAGGTCATCCCAGCTCATGCCTCCTTTGAATAGTAGTTTTCTTAATCCTTTCTGTAAATCTAAATTCTACCATATAGGCAAAAACAGTCCAGCTTTGAAAGCAGGAGGAGCATAATTTGATCTGAAGTTTTCAGAAGATTAAATGGAGTTGCATCCTGTTGACTTTTAGCCATAAACTCAGTACAGCCTTTGGATGCTACACAAATGTTAAATAAAGGGCACAGAACTGGAACTATTATGGAACAGCTATGTTTAAATAATTGTAGTAATTTAATTCAAACTTCAGTTACAGCAGATGGAGTCTTGTTCCTTTATGTAGTTCTAAACTCATGCACTGGAGAGCATATCACAAATGCAGAGGTGACATTATACTTGATTCACATGGGTAAAGGTATCCTATAATAAACATTTAAGAATGTCCTATTTTTAAATGGGGGAAAAATCAAAGTTCAACAAAATGCAAAGGATTAGATAGAACCACTTAGTATCAATATGTTTTCAGAGATCTGAAAATATATTTAAGCCTGTAGATATGTTTACTTACCTTTGTATCCCACATTGTTGTTCCACCAAATGAGGATAACAAAAAGACCATCATTATGACTATTTCAGACTCAGTCACATCAATTCTAGAACAAAAAAGAAATTGATTGACTCATACCAATAATTTAGTGCTTTTATGAATGGGGAATCATATACCAAGGATTAATCAAACCTTTTTCTAAAATAAATGTAAACATCAGGGAACTCAATAATGAAATTAGCTTACTAATTAACTTTGTTTTTGGTAATTATATTTTCCTAATTCAATATGTAAATTGGCAGAAATAATGGCTGGAACATAACTATTTTAAAATAAAGAAAGCATTTTATTTCTTTTATAATAGCAGCATTTTAAAATATATAAGCATGGATCACTATCTCTTCCCACCCAATATAAGATGCAAATTTCTCTATTATGAAAGAAATACAAAATAATCACTGGCCTTGATACTTGAGCAGCTGAAGCCAGTATCTCACTATATCCCATTAAAGGGTTCCCGAAATGTAGAAAAGTAGAAGTTTTATAGCATACTATGTGATTTGTGTTGTGTTTTGTATCTGAATATGGTGAGTGTGAATCCAGCTAATTGTGATGCATTCCACAAATCATGATTAAGCAAATCGTAACTTAGGACATATGAACCAAGCTTCACATCTTTCTATTTGCCTGCTGCTGACCAAGTACCAATTGCTGGACAGCGGTAAGGCTACTGTTCTCTCTTTTCATGGTCTTCTACCTAAACTGGAATTGAATCTGAGCCAGACAGCCCCTTCAAACAGACAGTACCTTCAGAAAGAGGATTGTCATATGATAGCCATTCAAAAAACAAGACAATTTCATCCTATTTTGGTTTCAACCTTGCCAGGTGAAAGCAACAGCCGAAGTTTAGGTTTCTGCCCCCTTTAGTATCTTATAACCTTTCCTGCAAAGTTTTTTATCCTTTTCACATACCCTTCTTAGCTTTCAAACTGCTTTGTGAAGTATTATCATCTACACATCTGGCTGCTGGACCTCACAAGGATTTCCCAGCAAGAAAAAGCAGCATGAACACCGAACTGCTATGCTATTAAAAAAAAAATCTCATTTAATATAGTATTATCTCAGCATGGAATTCACAAACAACATTTTTCCTATGAGGACTCAGGAAAAAGCTGGTACCCCAGTTGAGGATGACAGCAACTTTTTCTTAACCCAAGTTGCAGATCAAATTATTCAAGCATTCACTTACTTGCCAAATTTGAGCACCCCCGATACGTAGGTTTGCCAGTGAGCACAGTAAAACAGGAACATCCCAATGAAGGAAGAGAAAAAGAACCAGTCTGGATCTGTTCCCAAGCGAACTGCAATGCAGCCTGCAACACCAACGAATACTGAAAAGGCCAAGTAAGTTAGGTTATATCTCATAGCTGTACTGGAGAATATATATAAATTAAGCATTTGTGTGTAACCAGGAACTACTTTTCATTGATAAAGTAAAATGGAAATCATACAGTAAAAAAAATCCTTGCATTAACTAGCAGATTCCTCCCATATTAAGTTAATACGTTTTCCTACGACTGTTTTATGAAAGACACCATGTATTTTAAAAAAATACCTACAAGCTGAGCTTCCATAAAAAAAATATAACTCTGCAGTCCAGCAATTGTTATGCTCTTTATATATATAATTTTTATTAAAAATTTTAAGAGCAATAATAAGAATACAAACTAAATTAGAACAGAGAAAACAAAAAAGAAAGAGAAAAATAACAAAGAAAGCTAAAAGTGCAAAAAGAAAAGAGAAAAAAGAGAGAAATATAAAGGAAGATATAAAGAAGCTTCCGATATTCTTCACAGCAGTTATAAGTACAGTTATATTTTAACCTCTCTCTCTAAAGTTACATCATGACTCTCTTCTTTCTATAATCTATCCTGTCTAATCATCAAAACCATAAATCACAAGTTCATTTTTTTTTCATTTTTATGCAAAAAGTCCATAAGGGGGGTAATATGCTCTTCATTTAATCTGAACAATGACCTGCTGGCTGGGGAATTCTGGGAATTGAAGTCCACTCATCTTAGAGTTGCCAAGGTTGAGGAACCCTGGGTTATAAGATGAGCTTGGGGCTGGGGTCTGCTGAACCACAGCAAATCTCTTAGGAAGGCCTCAGTTGAAATCCTAGAGGGAAGCAATCCTATATTTGGGCTAGAAATAGGGACTACAGGGGGTAATCTACTGGGGTTAGTCTAGAAGTCCTCCTTCCAACCTTATGATTCTATGATATTGCTGGAAATGCAAGATGGAGCTAATTAAAAAGTTACCTGTGGAAATAGAATCACACCCATGGTCAAACAATTCTCCCAAAGGAGAACTGCTATTTGTTCTTCTGGCTTGCTTTCCATCAATTGCATCCAGAGACTGGTAGATAAAGAGTCCTAATGCACAAAAGAGGAATATCCAAGGAGGAGCCTGAAACAAACATACAGAACAATCTGTTCTGTCATTCTTATCCAGTGCGTATAATAAGCATAAAGTGGCCTAGAACATCTATTACGACCTTCCCCTCAATCAGTGTTTTGTTTTGGCAAATCGCATTTTAAATTCGTTTGTAACAAAACCAGTGAAGGACAGGCCCCTTCAGTCTGCTAGCCGGCTTTGTGTTTTGCATGCCAGATACGAACACAGATCAAACAGGTGAGGAAGGTTACCAGAAATGTCATTTAATGTCATTGCCAGCACTCCAGAATGGTAAGAGTTAAATCTTGTAACTTTTTAAAAAAGTAAAATTTGTAGTAGTTGTAGTTGTAGTTGTTAATCACTGGGGCAGCTTTTTCCAACTTGGTGCTTTATGGATTCATCAGAATGTTCAATTTTGTCTTTTGGAATTTCACTCATCTCAAAAGGCAAAATGTTTAATAGATTTTACAACTTTCCCGGGCTTTTTTTTTAATATTAGGAGGGCAGAAAATTTCAAGGAAAAAAAATGCAGATGGGAATACTTTTAAGTCCCTCCACACTCCCCATCCAAAGCCTGGATGAGAAAAGAGGGAAGGTTGGGTGTAAGGCTCGCAACCTGACCCAATAAAAAAATGTTCCCTGCTATTGAAACAACAGATGGAATTCAACGTGATCTGATCAAAATTGTTGGAGAGCAAAGTTTGCCCAATGTACTGAATAGTAAACCAGGCTAGGTCTAAGTCTTCCACATATTTATTTTTTTATTTAGCAAATGGATATGGTCTCCCACATCATTTTATTTATTTATTTATTTTTCATATTTCTATCACCGCCCATCTCCCCCAAAAAGGGACTCTTGGTCACATTAACCAAGTAACTTTGGGCAGCTTACAAAATAACTACAAATACCATGTAAAAGACACACATAATCGAAGCTCCTCACATAACTTCTAATTGCATAAGGTTAACATACACATTGTTGGAGGAAAATTCTGAGAGTGCCTTGGACTGCAAGAAGATCAAACCAGTCCATACTCAGGAAATAAAGCCAGACTGCTCACTTGAGGGAATGATATTAAAGGCAAAACTGAAGTACTTTGGCCACATAATGAGAAGACAGGACACCCTGGAGAAGATGCTGATGCTAGGGAGAGTGGAAGGCAAAAGGAAGAGGGGCCGACCAAGGGCAAGGTGGATGGATGATATTCTAGAGGTGATGGACTCGTCCCTGGGGGAGCTGGGGGTGTTGACGACTGACAGGAAGCTCTGGCGTGGGCTGGTCCATGAAGTCACGAAGAGTCGGAAGTGACTAAACGAATAAACAACAACATACACATCCTGGACAACATTAACATCCTGGCCCTGGTGCCAGAGGAAAAAGCCACATCTTCAAGACCTTCCAGAAAGCCAACAAAGCTGGGGCCCCATGGATCTTGAAGAGAAGTTGTTCCACAGGGCAGGTGCCATGAAAGAGAAGGCACATCTCCTTGGTTCTGCTAAATGAGTCCTGGATTTCAGAGGGGGGACCCAGAGCATGCCCGCACTGCCAGTTCTGGTAGAATGGGTAGAAGCCATCACTTATCCAACAGTGCTTGGAATATTAAGCCAAAATGCAGCTAACAAATATGCTAGAAATGTAAGAATTCATTAATTTGAAAATTTGGCACTCTGTTTTGTATTCAAATATATTCATAAGAAGAATGGTGGTAGATCACACCAGAGGTCTCAGTATCCTGCTTCCATATTCAGAATTTATGGGAAGCCCACAGATAAGTGCAACAGCCTCTTCTTTGACAAAAGAAGGCAGAAATATAATCCAGGACTGAAAATTCAGCAAGAGATAGAAAAACCTATAAAAATAAAATGGGAAGCATTTACCACCCAGATACCTTTGCTGTAATTAAAGAAAGCTGATCAAAGATCACAACCACCAGCTACTGGTTTATTTCATAGCATCAGACATATTCTTAGTGAGCTATTTAGCATACTATAATTAAGTGTAATTAATCTCACAGGAGGAGACATTCTGCAAAAGAGAAAAAAGATGCTAATTTTTCTACACAAGAAGTTTAATTCTACATTTAGGTAATTTCTATACAGTAGTGTTATTTCTTAAATTCTCTGCTCCCTTTCTAAGCTACCTATCTCGTCCCTGCTTCCCAAACTAAAATCAAAATCTTTCCTATAGTCACCCCACCCATCCCTTCCTCTCATCTTTTCATGACCCTTCATCATCCTAGAGCAGAGGAGGGTAACCTCTGGCCCCAGGGCTGCACAGAGTCAATTCCTCTTTTGGTAGACCCAGGACCCCTCCCATCCATGATTGGTAAAAACAGATGGCACAATTTACTGCCATTCTGATTTAGCATAAACTGCAGGGTAACCAGTTAAATGGGCATGTAAAGAAAACTCCCAAATGTCCCCCAAATCATGCCTCCATTCTCCCCAAAACCTTAAGAGTGGCCCTTGACCACAAAGAATTGCCCAATCCGTTCTAAGATTTTGATGCCCCTATAGGAGTAGGAAGCTGGTATCTTTTTTGAACAAATCCAATAGAGTCTCAACTCAATGTTTAGAAAATGTTTTGGGCAGCCAAGCCTTAGACACCCTACAAACCCATCCAGCTCAGTCTTGTTACACTGGGGGCAATAGTTTTCCATGCTTCTAGTCTTGAGTTCAGTGCAAAGGAATGAACCTATGATCTCTTCCATGCAAAATTTACACACACACACAAACACATGTATGTGTGTGTGTGTGTGTGTGTATGTATGTGTGTGTGTATATATATATATATATATATATATATATATTAAAGCAATTCATACGGCTGCCCATCTCACTATCACAAATCATTTAATTTGACCTTTGAGTATCTGTAGTCTAGTCACAATGAAGTAATATCCCAAGTGTGTGTTAATATACTGCACATACCACCTGGTTGGTGGGATGCTGGCAATATTATCTTGGCTTGCAAGACAGGCTCAAGATTAGAGATCCAAGTTTGCACAAAAAATGAGTATGCTTGGGGTAAAACAGGCCCTTGGTTGCACTTCTGACATATTGGCTAAAATATGCCATAAATGGCAATGAGTAAGATTAAGGCTGATAACCTAGTCTACAGTTTCTCGATCTTATTAACAAGCATAAGCAGGGAGATCCAGTTCTAGTCCTCCCTTAGGCATGGACTAGAACACGGACATCCAGCTGGATGTCTTTGGACCAGTCACTGTCTCTAAGCCAAGACTGTTAAGTGGAAACACATCTATTTACCAACCCATACTAGACTAGCATGGTACATTACAGGCGATACACTTCAATAAAGAGGCTTTCATTCTGCAGTGAATTGGGCAGATAAGAATATGCACCATAGATAGCATCTAGCCAATCTTTGCTGATTTTGAAAAATCAAGCAGGTCATACCTGGTTAGTCCTCAGATGGGGACTACCAGAAACTCCCAGAGGCAAGGGACTAGACTGGGAATTTGTTAGAGGAGGAAGAGGCACAACAGATATCACTTCCTTATTGTTGAGAAGCTTAATGAGTCTATGCAGTCACCAGCAGTTAAGCTCCACAAAAAGGAAATTGTATCTTTATGTGTATCATGCAAATACAATAGTAAGTGAAGCACATTTCTCTTTGAGAGAGGCAAGAGTCAGCCTTTCCCTAGCTTCCACTTGTGAAGAGTGCAAAACATGTACATACTGTGACTTTGCTAATGTCTAATTCTTGTGCCAGTCTTAGCTGGAAGAAACTTTACAGGTTTCTAATCAGCAGAGGAAAGCCATGACGGAAGTCTAACAAATAATAATAATAAAAAAATTAAATATAATACCCTCATTAACAATATTGTTGAGCTACTTCAATTTCTGCAAATCCCAGGGTGGCCCAAATATTTTCTTAAAGAAAAAAAAGGATTATGACAGCCAACACAAACCTTTCCCGACACAAACTACAGGCACTGAATTCCAGTCCACCATGCTTCTAACAACAGCAGTACTGGCCATCAATAAGCCCCCACTTCCCCTGAGCAGAGGGGGGCTTCCCTTAGGGAAAGCGTGCATGAGAGAGCCTCAAAAGGCTTCATGAAAGTTCGGCTCACCGGGCCGTTCACACGAAACGTGTCAAAGAGTATATCCTAAGCACGTTAAGACCTTAATACTGCCGTTGATCTGTCGGAGTATCTGCTGACACGCTGGGCAGGGTGAACCCTTGGAATTTGAACTCCAGGGCGGTCCAGGCCTTTCCCTTTCCTGCCAACCCGTCTCTCTGCCATCCGGAGGGCGCAGAAGGAAACCCGGGGGGGCGGCGTCTCCACAAGGGCGAGCGTCGGGGGCGATTCTCCCCCGCGTGGACTACCGTACCTCCTCAGTGGCTCTAGGGCAGTAGTAGATGAGGACCACCGTAGGGACGACGCTGAAGACCAGGCCGCCGAGCGTGATGGCGTTGGGGGCCAGCCAGAGCGGCGTGCTCTCCAGCAGCCAAGTCCAGTAGCGCTGCAGCGGCGGCTCCAGCAGCGAGCGCCCGGACGCGTTGTAGCGGTGCTGCTCGAGGCGCTTCAGCTGCGCTGCGCTCAGCGGCTCCGGCAGCGCCATGGCGCCTTCCCAGTCGCCCGATCTTGCTGGGAGAGCCAGCCACTGCGCGACGGCAGCTGCAGGAGGAGGCGGGGCAGGGAAGCCCGCTGGCCTGGCTGGAGGCGGGCAGGAAGTTGTGAGCTGGGAACTGAGGCCGCCCTGTCCCGGGTACGGCTGGGGGACTTCGCAACTCTGAAGCCGCTCCTCGCTCCCGCGTCCTCCTCCTCGCCGGCAGCTGCTTTCCCTTCGCTGTAGAGCTAGGGGAGGTAGCTGCAGTAATCTACCGTTTCAGTGTCTCTTCTCACCTCCCGTCCGGTCTGGGGAAGACGGGGTGATTTCGGTCATCCTCGGCGATCGGAGGGCGACAGAACCGGGCGGAAAAGGTCGTGTCGATTCTGAGCGGATCCCGCAGACTGTGGCTGCGTTCGCACAGCACCTTAACCTCGTGTTTTCTTACCCATGGTTTGCTAAATAAACTCAGTTGCCCAGGTTTACATAACTCTAAACCATGAGCCCACCTGATGATGAGTCACAACGCCGCTAACCACATTTTAATTGTGTAAATTAGCCCGTGTAGTGAATTGACTGTGCAAATGCAGAAGACTGGGTTGAGCAAACCAAGATTAAGTAAACCATGGCTAAGCATGTCTCTCCAATTCAGTGTTTGCCGTCTAGGAGCTCTTCCGTGCACGGGCAGCACCTGCCAGTTGTGTGCTTTGATTCTGGTTACACTCACATAATATGCTGTTGAGCCACTTTTTACCTTTTGAACCCAGTTGCTTGGATGTGAACATCACACTGAACCACGAACTAGACAACTATATTTTAACCTAGAAGGGTGTGCATGGTGCTAAACTATGTACATGTTTCTGATAGGAGCATAACCTCCCCTTGCCCCATCCTGAGTCATTGCCTATACAGACCAGCAATGACAGAAGTTGATAGCCTAGACATCTAAACAGCCCAGGACTGAAGGAAGGCTGATACCAACATATTTGCCTTGCCTATATGTAAAGATCAGACTGATACGGTTTCTCCAGAACTTTTCAGTGTAAGCCTAGCATTGGAGTACAGTTGCCCCAGGCATATTAAGAAGTCGTTTCTCTATTTAATCCCTTTGCTGCATGTAATACCATGATTATGATAGATTGATTTAAAGATTACTGTGTACATTTCATAATAAGGACTTTGATTTGTGTTCATATGTGTTTATGTATGGAGTTGCTGCACTAGTCAGTTTCATGGTTAATGTATGGAGTTGCTGTGCTAGTCAGTTTCGTAACCCACCAGCCATGCTGTGCACCTTCCCCTAGTAGAGTAGCATTTCACAGGTAATACAGATAGTGGAGACTGATTAAAAAATACAGAAATTAAGTTCTCTAATGAGTGCCCTCCAGAGTTTAGATTCTGGCACCCTTTGAGTCAGTGGCCTTCTGGTCATTCTTTTCCTAGCCTTGAGAGTCAGAGACATCTGTTTAATATTTATATATTGTTCTGTCTGGACAGAGAATCACTGGTTCCACATTAGCGTGCTTGATTTCTGTGTTCTGCAAAAGGCAGAATTTCTGTGCACAAGTGGCTTATCTGCAATAAAGCAACTTTTCTAGCTGTATCATGTTTATGTCTATGAATCTCCTGCTGTACGCAAGTCCCTGAACAGAGTTGAGTGTCTTGTATGTCATTGCTGTCCTGATGTGAAGTATAACTTTAGCCTGTGTTCCATGGTCTTTGGATGTATTTATGCAGAAAAGCACTCCCAAACAATCAGCTTTTTCTAAAGAAGGTGGAATTCTGTTACTCTGAACAATGCATATCGATTCTGGACCACTCAATCTTTGTGATGCAAAGCATATCTCAGAGGATACTTGGAAAGCATTACTTGGAGCCAAAATCAGCTATACAATCTAAGGCTACCAGATTCGGGCAGCAAAAATCCATGCAACCGTTACATGGCAGCAACAATACAAAAAACTCAAATACATGGCGATCTGGATTTTTGCAGCTCAGATCTAGTAGCCTTGCATGTGAGGTTTGCCCAATGTTCCTCAGCCTGGGCCTATTTGACAGAAATAAGGAAGCCAATCAGCATTACTTCCTTCAAAACTGCATTCAGGCTTGGGAAGTATGAGCGCTCTCTCAATTGCAGTAGCCATTCATAAAGTGAAGATTTAAAGTTGGTTTTGTATCCATTGACCTAAAGGGTTGTGATGGGTCTTTCGGGCACTTCCGTATTATTTTAAAAGCCAAATGTAAAGTTATAATACATTAAAACAAGTACGCTTGCATACAATCTTAAACACTGAAATAAAGTAATTCCACTGAACTTAATGGCACTTTTGTATAAAACATGCTTACAATTATATGAATAAGTGATAGCTATACATTAAAGGCTTCATAACAAGTAATTGTTGGTATCGCCATTAATATGTATGAGTTGCTAGGCTAGAATTTGTCATACAAGTGTGCTAACATATACTGTATTATCAACCAGGTGGCTATACTCCATTCCAAACTTCCAAATAGATTTTGAACTTTTGTGTCTTACCTAGCATTGCAGTGTATGCACTGTGTGTACCTACTAGTGGGTGGGATACAGGAAACAATGCTAGCTTGAAGGTAGTCCCCATATTAGAGACCCTGTCTTGCATAGAATAATGTGAACATGCTTGGGATAAAACTGGGCTTTGGCCAAAGTGTTCCTAAACTGACCAGTATTGTCCTTACTATTAGCAGGGAATGTTTGTGTAACGTTTGTGCCCATAGATTAGAGTGAGCTTCTGCATACTTTCTTATATGAAAGTGAAAGTTTGACATATGATGAAAAAACAAAAGTTGAATGCAGTGGGTACTTAAGTGTGTAGAGTATACAAGAAAAAATAGGGACAAAATATATTGAGGAGGTTTAGTCAGAGAGAGAGAGTGAGGACTGAACCACAAAGCAAGTGTATGAGGAAAGAATGAAAGAGAAAGACGGAGAAAGTTGTGTTCGGATAAAGGTCTCAAGATCTTTGAAGCACTGTAATAGTAATGCATGAACTGGTTAATGGGCAGGATGAGAGCACAGAAGATTTGCGGGACAGAAAGGTGTGGAGAGGCATAATGAGTGGGGATGGTGTAAACTAGGCTCACCTATACAGTACAGGTAGTCCTTGCTTAATAACCATTCATTTAGACTTACAACAGTGCTGAAAAAACTGACTTACAACTGGTCTTACAACTGTTGCCACATCCCTGCAATCACATGATCATGATTTAGGCGCTTGGCAACTGGTTTGCATATATGACTGTCGCAGCATCCTGTGGTCACGTGATTGCCATTTACGACCTTCCCAGCTGGCTTCTGGCAAGCAAAATCAATGGGGAACCATGTGATTCGCCTAATGACCACATGATTCTCTTAGTGCCCACGGTGATTCGGTGATGATGCAAAAAAGGTGGTGAAATTGGGCTAGATTTGCTTAATGACTGCTTCACATAGCAACCAAAATTCCAGTCCCAATTGTGGTCATTAAGCGAGGACTATCTGTATCTCCTTTTCTTATCTGATGCCTTTAATTTTCCTTTCGTTTTCTCTGTGCTTTATACAACAGTGCTTACCCCAAAACGGAGTAACATAATGGATAGGAATATGTGTGTATGCATCTGCATCCCTGCCCATAATCCAGTGTCTGTCGTTGCAAGTAAAAAGCAAAGAAAATACAAGGACAGAATAGCAGTGATAGCTTAACATGAAATAAACATAAGAATCCCAGATATGTGGCTGGGTCATAAACACTTCAGCTTTATTGTACATCACCAAAAAAGAAAAACAACAACCCTGTAGTAGCTTAAAGAAACGGGATTCACAGATGAACAACAGAAAAAGAAAACCCTTTTAACTGGGGATGCATTCAGCTGCAATTACTGTTAAGTGCTGTAGATCATGTGTATGCAGGCAGCATCTCAACCTATAACTAGTGTTATTTGGCTATCGAAAGAGGTACTATATGTTCTGATTGCAGTGTTACTGGGTGTGGCAGGATCTGCTTTTCACAAAAAAGAAATAAGTATCTACCCATATAAATTAGAAACTAAAAAATGAGCTCCCATGCATATTTATTTAGCTTGTCTTCTTTTCTGCATAAAAAAAAAAGAGGGGAGAGAGAAGGAAACAGAAATGCACAACAGTGTGGAACATTACAAAATGCAGGTAAGCATCAGCTTATTTCATTACAACTCCAAAAACCAATCCATGCGTGAGTTTTTCTTTCCACCAGCAGCAGGAGGAAGTGGGAAGGGGCAAGATATGGTGTAGAATAGTGTTTCTCAACCTTGGCAACTTTAAGATGGGTGGACTTTAACTCCCAGAATTCCCCAGCTCAGCCATGCTGGCTGAGGAATTCTGGAAGTTGAAGTCCACCCATCTTAAAGTTGCCATGGTTGAGAAATCCTGGTGTAGGAAGACTGTAGTAGAAGTGAAAGGCTGCAGGATGGCTAGCAGTAGCAGAGAAGTGCTTGGGCCAGACTTTATTTCTTTCCAAGCTTGCTTGCTTCCATTTCTTTCATGTAGGACTGGGCAATATGTGGAGGCACCCCTTGCAGGAGTAGTCGGAAGAACGAGAGCCCACCTAGGGACAAGACAATTATGAAAACAACCAAAAGGACAGGTTTGATCTTTCTGCCTGTATGCATTACAAAAGGAGAAATATGCCATCATTTTAACAGAGCTTCCTTTAGCGTAAATAGGTTTAGGATTTTTAGACTGGATCCCTCTCCAACTGCTACTTTTTTTCTTTGTGTGTGAATTAAATAAATTCTTTTGAGAGTGGTAAGTCAGGAACTCTATGTTCCATTGACCGTTTACATTGTCCAGTGGATGGGGACTTGATGGATCCAGCATGAGGTTGCTTTGAGAATGCTGCCAATAATGACAAGTCATTCTTGTTGAGGCTGTAAAGTCTTCAGGTACTCATCAGAGACTCACAGTGTGAGTCTCCATACATTCTCCCCAAGCCAAACATAATGAAGAAGCTTTGAAGTGAAGTTGCTGACCCATATTGTAATTATCAGAATAAGGAAGTGAGAGAAGGAGAAAGAAGGAGACTCAGCAGGATGCTGGTGATCCACATTGTGAAGGTCACCTCAAATAAGAACACCTGTTATAGCATCAAGAATATTCAAATGCCAAATATGAAGGGCAACCTAACTCCTTTCTTCTGTAAACAATAATGATATTAAGTCTAATGTTACATTTTTAACTTGTTACTGTTTTTGCTTCCAGATTTCTTCCTTACAATTCCCAGTAACTGTGCTACAGTGAAATATAACCAGGGACATACAGACAGAGGGTCAACAGCATCAAAATGGTGGGTGCAACTGGGCAATCAAAGCCCCAACCCTTTTTAACATGCATCACATGCATCATACACACATAAAAAGAGGTGGAACTTTGAGTGCACATCTGTGCCAGCCATTTTGATGCTGATGACCCCCCCATGGGTATCCCCAAGTATGACATTATTGCATTTAGTGACCTCCCTATCAATACCTTCACCACACTCTACACATTTGTCAGCTACATGCTATCTAGGTGGAAAATGCTTAGTATCATAAGTTGCATTGGGAACTAATAAAACCTACCATCCCAGTAAGGTAAGAATGTGCATAAGGTGCCAACCCACCAGTGCAATATCATAACTGCATGCTCTTTTCTTGAATTGTTCAGCAATGTTGGCAACATGAGAATTCTGTGCAGGGATGTAAGCTTTATTAATTGTCTAAACTCCAAGAGAAGTTACCTTAGTTTGCTGAGATTCAGTAAGGTAATAATAGTTAAAACAGAAACAAACACTGAGATGCCTTGCTTTAAGACAGCCTTGGCCAGAGAGAAAAAAACATGCCCTCTAATAAAAAACTTACCTTTGAATGTTTGTACCATTAATCTCAAATGCAAGAATCTTTCAAGCGTTATGGATCATATTTTACGGTTGACTATTATGGAGGTACCTTTTTTGCACATTCAGGCAAATAAAAATCCAAATGACAATTCTGTGCACAACCCAGCTAAAACTAAGCTATTTGATTTAACTTTCCTTTCCTTTCTCTTCTTTCTCATACCCTTTTGTGCTAAGATATACAAAATCTACCATGCTTTTAAACTAGTTCCTTAAAGTTGCTGCAGTGTACAGTTTTCAAGAAAAGGAGTTAAGAGTTGAGTATAATTAAACAGCATCACTTCCCTAGCTGCCTGAACCTTGAAGCAAATAACTGGCATTAGATGTTCAAATGCTGTGATTTATGCTTATTTATGTATAGTGAGCTGTTAACCTGGTTCATGCTTTATCACTCCCTGCATAGCTTGTTAGTACATGTTGCCATCACAGCGGGAATTGCTTCACAAGCATTTATTCAGCAGATTCAGCGAGAGTTGTTAATTAAGAACACAATATAAACAGTCAGTCGGTTGCTACATGGGTTTTACTACCCCATTTTCATTAAATGACATAATGAAAATTATGCCATACTTTGGTAGGTTTTGTATGACGTGACAACAGAAATAAGCTTCATATGCAGAGACCATATGAAAGCTTACCTTAGATGACATTATACATTCAAAAATCCTTACTGTGTAACTACAGGAGAGAGAGAGAGAGAGAAGTTGTAAGCACTTTACTTGCTAAACATACACGTACAGAATCCGTTGAGTGAAAGTATGTCACAGCGATAAGAAGATGGTGATTTAATTCCTTAGTCATGTAAAACATGAGAGAGAGAGAGAGAGAGAATGGAAGAAAGAGAATGGAAGTGAGAGAAGCCAATGGAAAGTCAAAAGCCGTAGGGTCTAGCACACTTTCAGCATTATCATTAATACAGGAAGCTTAATTAATAATGCACAGTCACAAGTGATTGGCTGCCACTCTAATCTAAGAGATACAAAGGAGCCAATCTGATTGTGTCACTAATGTAGGACTAACAGAGAAACTAGGTTAAACTAAATTAAAACATTTTAATTAAAATTAAAATTCTAGATATAGATACAGATATATGCACACACGCAAACACACACACACACACACATCCAGAGTGTTTCTCAGTATAGGAAAAAGCCATATGTGTAGCATTGAAACATCTATATCTATATCTATTTTTAGTTGAATAACTACTAGGCAAAATTATCAAGTATTATGGCATAAAGATAACATAATTCATACTCCTTTATATACTTTTGCAAAACAAGGCTGATATAATTTAACAAACTGTAATTATTCTACATTAGCCTTTTAAACATGTATTTTATAGGTGAAAAGCTATTTTCTTAAAACTCCAGCATAGGTAGTTACTAAATCATTGTATTTATAAGTTATAATTCGCTTTATAAAATTTACTGCACAGTCCAATGAGTATTTCCTCAATAGTAAATTTCATGCTGTCTAGGCGAGCTTATTCCCAAGTTTGTGGATGTTCTTAATATACCACTAAGTTATATGTTATCATTTTTATTCTGGACAATTAAACAGTGATAATGTGATTCTGCTGAGAAACTCAACGTTTATTACTGATTCAGCTCTGTTCTTCATAATTCAGTCTGTCTGCATTTTAATATAAACTATCTAGAAATACTGTTTTTAACATATGCATTTATCATTAAAAATTCATTTGATGTTGATTATGAATGTATTGAAAACATGGAAATAAGACTATATCTATTGATAAATGGGATTCTAATCTAGACATTAGTTTCTATATTCTTGATTAATTTGGCCTTCTTTGCCCATGCCATAGAAGTATGCCATAGGGCAAAGATAAAGAACATGTATAAAATAGACACTTATCATGCAAACACATTTTATATAATAATAAAGGAATGAAATAAAAGGTAATGTCCAGTAGAATATGATTTTAAAGACCAGTTTCTGTTCCTCTAAGAAGGTTGGTTTTCCTGGTGAAATTTCTCCTTGATATGTCATTGCAGAATTAAGATATTTGACTGATATGTAATTTACGTTTACATTCTGTTGCACCATTGTTTAACAACATTAAGCTTTTTCTTTTCAGAACTGTCAACACCATCTGTAATTCTTTTTAAGCTTTCAACAGATAAAAAGAGAAAACATGATTCTATTCAATACTGGACTGTAATGAGTGATATTAAAGCTGCATTATGATGGCAATATATCTTAGGACACCATAATCAGTATATGTAATCTAGGGTAGTTTACTGATGTCAGTAGAATTTCTTGGGAATAGATAATTGTAGGTTTGGGAGTGATCCAAAAATGACTTCTTCAATTGGATATTCCTGAGTCAGTCTAACTTAATGGCAATGAGCCTTGTCTTTCACCTGCCAAGTAAGTCTTTGAAAAAGAAAAAAGAAACTAGGCACCTCATTAATTTTTTTAATTCTAAAGGCTCTCTTCTTCCAGAGCCTTTGATCTTCAATATAGGATGAACATCATAGATGCCTAGTTTCTTGGAGTTTGTTCTGTTTGGCATCTCATATGGTGGATATCTCAGTGCCAGTTTAGGTAGGGGCAGAGCAATGACTAAACAATGGGCAGAAACTATACCAACAATAAGCCAATATCATTCCTCTCACACTACTCCAAACAGTGGCTGTAAGATAGGCTTTTCCAACCTTTGCCATACTCGCTAAGAATCTGGGAGCTGTTTTCCCTACGCATCTAGAAGGTGCCAGGTTGGGAAAGGATATTCTTTGTTTCTGAGAAAGAGAGTACAAGAAATATTGACTGCAGACAATTGGTGCAGACAAATTTCAATGACTAGTAGGTCTTTAGCCATCTTTAAAAATATACTCAAAGGGTATCAACAACAGTTAAAGGGTTGGTAATAGCAATTGTTCAGGTAGGGGTGCAATACTCAGGAGATGATGGAAGTAGCGTATGACACATATAGTCAGCTGCCCTCTTACAGCATACATTCTAAGCAGAAAGATGCATGTTTCTTTCAGCCCATTGCTTTTGGACACAATGAAGCCAGTTACAAAACTTTGATTTTCTTCAAGAGGTATGAATTCAAGAGGGCATCAGCTAAAAATTTTGACTAGGGGGTTGAGGAGGAGAGCCGTTTCTGCTGTTGCCACCACCCTGTGGAACATCTTGCCCCCTGAGGTGAGGTTGTCTCCCACGCTTCTGGCCTTCTGGAAAAGCGTTAAGACCCCGCTCTGCCAGCTAGCTCAGGGATCCAATACTGGTAGGCAGCCCTGGGGGTAGTTGGTGGTTTGAAGGTGCTCTCTCCACCTTTTAGTTTTCCTCTCTTCTTTGATCTTTTGTATCTTTTGTATTTTTATAATTTTTTATGACTTTTTTATTTGTAAGCTGCCCAGAATCACTTTTATAGTGAGATGGACAGTGTATAAATTAAACAAACAAACAAACAAACAAATAATTCCAAGGATCTAACTGGATGTGACCCAGGGAGTTCTGTGTGGAAGACTTCCCGCTTTGCCTCTTTCAAGTATAAGTAGTTACTTGGGAACGTTGACTTTCAGACTAGAACTATAGCAGAAATTAAGGCAGGGAAGAAATCCTTTCCCTTTGTGCAAAGTTCTCCTAAAAAAATCTGCCCAAATTGCAATTTGTTCTACAGACCTAATGACAGCTTCAAAAGCAAACTTCAGCCAGGAAAAGTGCAGGGGTTAAACCTTCTCCTGTAGTATCCTGGGCTCAGTCAAATTCAAAGATCTTACACATCAGATTTATTTGATTCCATTTACAGGTGGCTATAGTGGACACATGAGAAATTCTAACTTCAAATGAAATCCCACACGAACAGGGAAATGTGAATCAAAGTGCAAATAGGAAAACAAAATTGGGACCTACTTATTATTATCACAAAAGCTCCACAAATCAATGTTTTTCTGCATTAAAGTTCTTCAGTACTTTTCCATACTCCTACAGTGTTTGATATCTTCACTTCCAGCTCCCCATTAAAATGAATTATACAAAGGGAGGTACTTAGTTTGTATGGAACCATATGATTTTGAATATCTGGAAATGTATCTTCACAGTGAAGCCTTATATATAAAACCACAGAATTACAGAGGATCACTGAGGCCACCGAATACAACTCCTTGTTATATGTATGTCTCTTCAGAAGTAAATTCCACTGATGTCAGTGGGGCTTACTATGAAGTCATTGCAACCTTAATTAATGACCTTGAAGGATGTTTGTTTGACTACATGTCCAAACCAGTTTAGCAGGAAAGAACTGCTGAACCTCCCTAATGATGATCTCTCAGCCAGTGAATAAGAGGTATGGGATTTCCGTTAATAAATACTAAGGGGAAAAGAGAAGGAGGAAATAAAAAAACAGCACAATTGCAGTGAAATATTTAGTAGCCATTTCTTTATGGCTACAAAGCATTTTGGCAACCAAGCTTTCAATATGGAGACTTTTTAGTCTTTCCAACTAGGTGATAAAGGGGAAAAAAAAAATAAAGGGATGAAAACTGGGATATGAAGAAGAAATTTTGTTATATTTGGACAGGATCAACATGTATGGAAAAGATATGAATATTATAATGAGATTTGAGAGTTAAATGGCATTTTAAAGGTCCCTTTTAAAAGATTACTTTTGGTTGCAAAAAGATTCAGGATGTCAGAAGTTTTTTCCTCTCCATATTAAGGAATGTGGTTAAGACAGAACTTGACAGAGATGAATGAAAGATTAATTCCTGCCCCCTCCAATTCTGCAATACAGAGGGAAGAGAGGTGAGGGACGTGTATGAGATAGAGGAAAATCAATCAGTGATGGAAATGAGGAAAGGGATAGCTGAAAATTCTCTCAGTAAAAAATTCTATTCTTCTGTAGGTCCCTTAGCTACTGGATGGGGAACCACAGCCTGATGTAATTTTCTGGTCTTATATTCAGTCTATCTAGTACAGAAGCCCTATCAGCCTTCAGTAGCTTCTTTCCAAGGAAACTGGATAAATCCTTGCAGCTCTAAAATGTCTCAATGGGGCACATAACTCATGGTTACTGGTGCCATAAACACTGCGAATGTTCCATGTTGGCATTTTGAGTTGGATTGTGAATGATACAATTACAAATAGTATTCATGGAAAGCATAAGATTAGAAGGTTTATGAACTACAATGACAGTTTATAATTAATAAACCTTCTAATCTTATGCTTACCACAAATACTATCTGACAGCTTAATCCAAACCCAGTTTTTCACAACCTGTTAGCTTTCTTCTGTGGTGCTTGCTAGGAATTTGGGGAGTTGTAGTTTTACTATCATGTGATGTAAAAGACTGAATTTCCTTGAAATGATGGCATCCCCTCTGTGCAAACAAATAGGTAACAGAGAAACTGGACAGTCAGGAAGTGTAACTACTATATTGCACAAGACAAGTCACATCTATCTTGCTTGAGCTGTTGGGCAAGATAAAGAAAGTACACAAATCCCAGAGCAAGGATAATATACTAATAACACATTAACAAAATTGAATGCATTATATGAGCAGTGAACGCCTCGTTGGATTTTCAACACTATATCTTATAAAGCAAAGGCATAAAAGACCTAATTAGGATTCAGAAGTAAGTAGAAAACAAAAGCTAGACAGTCCCAAAAGGCAGAAATCGGTGAGCCTAGAACCCATTAGGATACTACGGACAATGTGCATTGCAGAAGATTTCTGATGGGGTCAATGGAACTAGGAAATGCTTTAACTCTTCTTTAGATTAGGTCAGTTTGTAACCAGATAATTTTAAAGTTAAAAATGGAACACTGTGATCCAGTTACTAATCATCTACGCATTGTGTTATTTTACTCCAGAAACAGCCTGAAGATGTATTTATGATAGATATACAGATGTATCTGTAATATTCAAAACACCATGTTGCATACTCTCAGTAGAGCATAAGTGTTTTACCCAAATGTTGCTATTACTTTCCATGGAATTAATGCATCACTTGCTGTTTTAATATTCTTCTATCAACATTTTATTCATTAAGATTTATTCCCCCACAAAGCAAAAGAGGCAACATTTATTGTCATAAAGAAGGCATCTTCCTCCAAGCTGTTTTTGCTACTGAAGAAAGCTATTCCACCCAACGGAGAGCATCTTACCTCTTACTTCCAATTTGCACTCAACTTCTCCTTCACCAAGACTGTTGACAGCCCTGCAAGTATAGGTGCCACCATCATAGGGGCTGGGTTTCCGAATCTCCAGTGTACACACGCCCTGGTTGCTAAACATTCGGTAGCGTGGGTCATTCACTATAATGATTTTATTTTTCATCCATGTTATCTTGGGCTGCAGTTAGAATACAGAGACAGAGAAGGTATGAAATTAAAGACCAAATTCCTTTTTTGTGGCATAATACTACAATCAGATGTTAATGAAGTGAATGGTCCAAAGAATTTTCAATTCATTAACATCTGATTTTAGTATCATGGTCTGTTTTCTGTTTATTTTAAGGACTTCTTAAAATAAATTGTGCTATTTTTTAGGTTTTCAAATTATTTTATTGGATAAACCCATTTCATACTTTCCCTCAAATTCTACCCCAAAGACTCTCATTTAAATATGACAGAAACTCTCACAGTCCATTTCAGACTGACTCACTATATCAAAGTGTGAAGTGTTTTGGAAATTGCCCATCTGGAAGACCCATATCTATTATGAAATACTAAACTTCCATGAAGTACATTGCAATATATTTCAATTTCTGCAATTAGATTGTGGGACACCTTTCTCAAATGTGAATTCCAAATGCAGCATTTTTACATGCATATTTTACATGCATTTTTATTGAACATATGGTTTTAAAATTACACTATTAGAAGAGGCCATAAAAGTTTTAAACAAAGGTGGATATTTTAATACCTCCAATAAAAATAAAGTCCCAGAACTGCAGAACCAGAAGAATATCTAATGCAAATTCTTTCATCGTAGCAAGATGCTTAAAAACCCCTCTGTCTCCCCAAAACAAATATATTTTCCTTTGAGAATAATATACAGGAAGTATTAATAAAACAGTGTTTCCTAATCTAAATTAGTCAGAAATAGGTTTTGTTGCTGTTTCTTCTCAGAGCGAGATTGGGATTTCTGTTGAGATGCTGAATGAAGATTGAATAGTGGAGTTGGAGAAATTTAATGGAGAGAAAGATCTGTAAGCAATAAGTGAAACTGACTTTCTGGTGGAATGCTATGAAAAAGAAGGGGTCATTATGTGTGGGAGGTTTTTTGAAGAGAAGCTGGAATTTTTGAGGGGGGCAGTTGGGCTGTTTGATTTTTTCAAGAGAAAAGCTCTGTGCACATTGTGGGGATTTGTAAGTGCTCTGGTTTATTTTGAAGTGGGATAAGGGTAAAAGAATGCTTATCCGGATTGCTCTAAGGGTTTGACTGATGTTATTTGCTTTTAAGGATTTGGATTAAGATTATTAGGGTATAAAAATGTTTATTTGGATGCTTTTAAGGATTTGATTTAAGGCCACTGTTTTGAATTGTTTTTTGTTTTTTGGGTTTATTAAGATTAAGATTATTAAAACTGTTGTACTATTAAGTATAATGGTAGACAATTTATATGCTTTTTAGTTTGATTCTTATTATAGTAGACAGAAATGTACAGAATGGTAGTAGGAAGGGAATAATTAAATAAGTGTTAGTTTTTTTGGGGGGAGTTGTTTAGGGGGTCTATATGAATTTTTTTTCTTTAATATAAGGGGAGGGAGTAACTGTACTTAGTGATTTTTACAATGTGCTAAAGTGATTTATAGAAATAATGTGGTTTTGGTTTAATATAGAGTAAGAGATTGATTATGGACATTTTTGTGTGTCCTTGCTGTTAAAAGTTGTAAGTCACATCTTTCTGTAATTTTGAAAAAAAAAAAATTCTTGTGTTTTCACACCTTTTTAGTTCTTTTTTCTTCTTTCGTGGTTTTTTTGTTTTTTCGTAGCTTTTATCCTTGTCTCGAAACTTAATAAAATTCTTTAAAAAAAAAAAGGAAATAGGCTTCGTTGCCAAGTTTCAGGTTGCTTGTACAGGAATAGAAATAGGTCTGCGGACAACTGTAAATTTGACATGTGGTTCAAATAAAGACCTCATGCAGTTTATTAGGTACCACAATATATACAGGTAGTCCTCAGCTTATGACCATTTGTTTAACAACAGTTCAAAGTTACGAGGGTGGTGAAAGAAGTGACTTATGACTGGTGCTGAATGAATGGTAGTTACAACTGGTCCTCGTACTTATGAGGCTGCAGCATCCCACAGTCATGTGATCACCATTTGAGACCTTCCCAGGGGACTTCCGGCAAGCAAAGTCAATGGGGGAAGCCAGATTCGCTTAACAACTGTAGTGATTCACTTAACAACCATGGCAAAAAAGGTCATAAAATCAGGTGTGACTCAACAACCGCATCATTTAGTGATGGAAGTTCCAGTCCCAATTGTTGGCGTAAGTCAAGGACTACTTGTACTGTAAATACCCCTCCCTGATATACTGCAGTTGTGCTGGGTATCCAACTCCAAGAAAACTCAGATGAGTATCAAGTTAAGGAAAAAAGGTGAAAACACAGTGGGTGTAGAGATGGAGAAACAAAGCAGGTTTGTACCAGTGGCACCAATGAGGTTATTTATTTATTTTGCTATAGAGTGATGCAGCAGACGAATAAACAGCTTACCTAGTAACCAACAGTTTTGAGTGGCCAGCTGTGCATTCACAACTATGGATTTTCTAGGTGCCATCACAGTTGGGAGTACATGATGCTACGTGAATTACAGTGCCACTTGTCACCTCGCTAGGAACACCCCTCCCCCTTTCCCCAAAACATGAAGCAAACAAGGACATTATAGGCTATGTTAAGTAGAAAAATACATCTCAGCCCAGCTAGAGCAAATAATGTTCTTGAAGATGCAGAACCCTAATAGTTGAAAAAGAAATAAGGAGAGAATGGAAGGTAATGTATGTTTTCAACATGCACTGAGCAAGTGGGCTTCCCTCCTAAAAACCTCCCCAGCTATAGAAATTGAGCGTCACACATACAGGTTCTACACCTATGCAGAGCACCATTAGAACCTATATGTGTAATGTTCAAGAAGTGTGATGAAGAAGTAGCAATCTGATATCTGATCTGCCTCATCCATACACTTTTAAATTCTCTTGTGTATTGGTTATGATTCTTACTAGACGGGTATCTTACCTTTGGATTTCCTCTGACACTGCAGTTCAAAGTTGCATTGTAACCAGATATGGCATATGTATTAACTAAAGGTTGAGTAAACATTGGTGGTTCAGTGAAATTGAACTCCTCATAAACTGGATTTTTGTAGACTTTACCTGAAAAAGAGAAATTCAAGAATTGCTAAAAGATAGACTTTTGTAACATGATAGCGTCCCCGATTGCTACGTACATAAGAGCAAACTTTATCTATAGATCATAGGACTGTGCAATACATTTGAAGGTTCAAAGTGCTTCTGAGACATGGACATGCAAATATAGTAAGCACTTAAGTAGTTTTGGATAAAGTGCTGTGGCAGGAAAAATCTGAGTCACTTTTCTGACCATCTTCCTCTATGCAGGAAAGGTCAAGGATCACAGATTTATGTTTGGATAAATAGACATAGATATTGATAATTATGAATCATTAGATTCTACGAAGAACCTACAGTGAATTATGCAAAATCCACATGGGATCACCTTGTCTGTAATCAGTACTTTTGCAAATTAGGTATAATACCCATACTTTTTAGCAGATGGGATCTATAAAAAAAATCCAAGTAATTTTAACATTTCCCCCCTTCCAAATGTAGATGTGTTTATGTTACAATTCAAACAAGAACAGAGTCTCCCTTATTTTATCCTTTGCCTCCAAACTGTACCATATTTTTAAAAAAAGAATAAGATATTATCAATGTTTACTATTAACATGATTGGCTATGCTACATAGTAGTGAAGTTGCCACAAATATGGCAGCTTAATATAATTAATGGATTAATATAAGCCTCCCTTTTCCCTTTAAGCTGGTTTCCACTGTCATATTTGTGTTATGTATTTCAGGAATTTCAGAGTTCTAGCTAACCATCTTTAGCAATCACAGCACTCTCCATTGTTCTTGTTGCATCCTCACTGAGGCCACATATATTTTCAGAGAAAATGCGGAAGAAATACTCATTTCCAATCACAAGTTCAGTAATAGTAGCACAGGTTCGGTGATAATGTTCAATGACGGTGAACCATTCCTGAAAGATAGAACAGGTTAACTTGGGCTCGTCACACCATAACAGTTACGAACTCAGAAATAAGTCTGGCTGAGACATCAATCTAGAAGCATCTATCTGCTATGCTGCAGCCTGAAGAATGGCTGTAATTTTATAAACAGCCCCCATGAAAAGACAATTGAGACATCAAATATTAAAGAAACTAAAAAAGTTTATCCATAAATTTAGATTCAGACATGTGAAATAGCAATATAGATTAAATATATGTGTAAATGCTGTTATTCAATACAGAGATAGATATAGATATTACAATATGTTTATATTGAAATAAACATTTCCTGAATGGCTTGAACCAGTAAAGCATAGTAAGTGATAAAACTAGGAGAAAAAAATGATAGTCTGGGACACTAAATCTTAATTTGGCATGGAAAAAGTAGTGAAGTAGATAACTGATGGGTCTTGCTATGGAAAGACTTCCAGAAATGGATCTCTGCTGACTGCATCAAGCATACTTCAATATATCAAGTATTCTCCTATATTCTCCTCAGTTTGTTGGCTTTGATGCCTTCAAGTCAGTCTTGACTCCTGGCAACTGCCCGGACAAGTCCCTGCAGTTTTCTTGGCAAGATTTCAGAAATGGCTTGCCCTTGCCTCCTTCCTAGGTCTGAGAGAGAGTGACTGGCCCAAGGTCACCCAGCTGGCTTTGTGCCTAAGGCAGGACTAGATTTCCCGGTTTCTAGCCTCGTGCCTTAACCATAGCACCACACTGGCTCTCTCTCATCAATCAGGTATGTGTTAATACTTTGTTTTCAGGTTTTATGATGTCCTTTCCTTTTTCTCCCTTTTTGTTTTTGATTCTGTTTCTAGTTTATTTATGAACTGTGGGTTCTTTTTAAGTTTATGTCTGGATACTGCATTTGTTTAATAACAATTTTTTTAAAAGAAAAACTGCGTGGAGTATGATTAGAAAAATCCGGACAACCAACAGATGGGAGCAAAGGGTTAGAGTTTTCCGTATCTCATTGCTGCTCTTTATGGAGATTTCCCAGAGCTTGGCAGCTCAGACCCAGCTGCTCAAGTGCAGAGCCTCTACAACAGCCTCTTCAGAAGAACAGCATAGCAGAAAAACAAGAGCAAGTGAGGGAAATGGCACTGCAGTTGCTGTGGCTGCCTCTTCCTTCACTGCAGCTCCCAAATCTGCTGTCACTTCAGCAGCAGCAACATGCAGTGAAAGGAGAGCTCTCAGTGACCTTGGTGGCTTTGATGGTTGCTGGTTGTGTCTTCCTCTTCTTGCTCTCCCCTTATGCTACCCTACTTGTGAAGGAATAAGGGGGAAAAGAGAGTACTGTAGGGATACCATAGTGAGCCTGCAAACTCCAGATGACCACTAGATGGCAACAAAGAGATATAAAATCATTAATTGTTTGCTGCCATCTGGTGGTTATCCACATTTCTGCAGTCCAAGTATAGTATGCCTAAGAGACTTTCAGGCAGCCAAGTTTGAGAGGACAGGGACCTGAGTTGCATGCATGAGTGTCTGGGGGCGGGGAGGCACCTCTGAGTCTAAAGGTCAAATAGGTGGGAGGATGGGATACTTTGGGTGACTGAGGAGACTCCCTTGAGTTTAAAAGTCAGACAGGAAGTGAGGGTAGTGGCTCTGGTGGTTGTGAGGAAAAGTGGCCTTGTGACTGTCAGCCCTTCAAGGGAGTCCAGACTAGGAAACCAAAGTCACCCAAGCCAATGTTACTTTTATTATAAGGTTATAGTAACTGAATCTTGCAAGTCTGAATGCGCTTCCCCTTCCTTCCCTCCCTCCCTCCCTCCCTTTATCTTCAGGAAAACTAGGGAGGATCTTGACTGAGATGTTTTCTCAGGTTACAGTTCTGCCCCAGACTCAGATTTCCTTTATCTGACCATTGTCTTGGCGGCAGCTTTTCCTCCTGTTCCTCAAAGTTATTCCTTCTGTCCATTACACCTTCCTCTTACCCTTCTCCTGTCCATTCCCAATTGCCATAGCCTGGTGGGTGGGGTGGGCTTGGGGGAAGCTCATCCTTTGTGCTTTCTCACTATTGTGGGGCCCCATCTGAGAGATTTGCCTGGGGCCCCAAGAGCTCTATTTATACCTCAGCAAGATGCTGCAGTGCGAAATAAATACTTTTTAGCCAAGAGTAAGCTACGAGTTTCTTAACTGAACTGAAACCCCTTTAGGCACAAAGAGGAAGATTGCTCAGGCACATGAAGCTTCTTCCATCATGGCTCTGCTATGACAGCATGTCAGTTATGAGGCTAGGTACAGTAATCTACTTCAAGAGCTTAAACCTATTTTTAAATCAGGCATAATTCTGCTTAATTAGGCCCACATGCTGCTAAAAATGTAAGCTGGCTCTGATTAAAACACTTCAGTCTCTCTTGCTGGATGAATAATGTGTGCTCTCCTGTTCTACAAAGCTAATTAGCTACCTCTGTGTTCATTTTAAGTTCTGAAATAAAGGATAATGCTGGAAGCAGTTGGGAAAGCCTGTTTTTCCATGCCCCTCACCTCTTGCTACTGTTAGCTGCAGTATGAGAAAGCAAGCTCTAGGGAAGGACCCATCCTTCCCCACTGCTGCCCTTTCTCAACCTTTAGTCAGCCAGGAATGGTGGAAAAGCCCAGTCTTGTCAAAGCAGCTTCTGGTCTCTCTTACCCACTGGTAGTAGTGAGGAGAAGGTAGTAGTGAGCAGAAGGAAAGGAAGGATGTCCTTTCTTCCTGCCCAGCTCTCTCAACTACTGGCCAGCTGGAGACTGGTTCAGAGATCTCAGTGGTGTGAAAGGAAATCTTTTGTCCCGCTATCCATTAAGTTGGACAAGTTATGAATTCCCTCAGTCCATGACAGAGGTACCCAGACTGGGAGACTCTAAGGCAGTATTTCTCAACCTTGGTAACTTTAGGACATGTGAACTTCAACTCCTAGAATTCCCCAGTGCTGGCTGGGGAATTTTGGGAGTTGAAGTCCACATGGCCTAGAGTTGCCACAGTTGAGAAACACTGCTCTAAAGTGTGCACCAAAGGGGTCTCTTAGTTGGCCTTCCTGGTATGTGCTGTGCAATTCCCTCTGGCCTACACCAGAATCAGCCAGCCTGGAGGACTCTCAATGCTTCAGGCTAGCCACCTCCCTCAGTGCCACCCAGGATGCTTCATGCTTTCCTATGCATACTGTGAGGTTCCTGAAGCCTGCTCTAGGGCTTCCCAACCGAAGAGTTCTCTTGGCCAGTACTGCAAGGAGAGGCGTCTCTCAGCCTTCTCCAGTCGTGTGAGCTCTGAAGGAAAAAGGTTAAGAGGGGCTCTGAATTACTCCAAAGAAAATAACATGGACACCTCACTCCTGTCTTAAAAGCAAAGGAATCACTGTTTGTGAAGCAGCTTCGAGTAGTGCTTAGTTTACAGCTTCATCAAAGCAAGACATCCCTTCACACAGCCCTAACAGATAATTTTATTTTTTTCCTTTATTTTCAGATATTTTCAATCCAGCAACTAACTAACTAATTTAGAAGTCTTATATGGCCTCCCTTATCACTGTGCGACTCTGGGCAGCTAACAAGAATTTAAAAGAGCAACAATAACACCTATAAGTAAAATAAGTAATGCAATATCCTAAAGCAGACTTTCTCAACTTTTTGACCCTGGAGGAACCCTTGAAATATTTTTCAGGCCTCGGGGAACCCCTGCACATTCAGGCTCAAATATAGGCCAGAAGTGACAAAATTATTATATTCGTGTCATGTGGAGGCCTGTATACAGTATATGCAAAAACAGTGTTCTTAAACTAAAAATAAAGAATGAAACTTATCTCTTTATTGTGAAGTTGCCCCAATTTGAAATAATTTTTTAAATAAATCATGATCCCCCAAGGAACCCCTAGTGACCTCTCGTGGAACCTGAGGGTGCCACGGAACCCTGGTTGAGAAACCCTGTCTTAAAGTCTGACTCAATTCCTCCCCCCACCCCCCAAATCATGCAAATCATTATACATAAAGAAGGTATGCAGAAACAAATATGACTGTGAGACTGCAGTGATCATTTGAAGGTAACAATCCCAAAGAAGGATTTTTTCCAGGAAGAAACACAACCTATCAAATGACTTGTCATGTCATGTCATGTTCACAAAAGGTCTTTTCTAACTGTGTTACTTGAAGAAGCATTTAAATGGCAGATGTCCTTGTTTTCAAAAGATATTTAGATTCACAAATAGTAGCAATGTTTCCAGGTAGCCTTGTATGTGAGGACCAGGAGGCTTATCCTGAGATTTGCCATGTTAGAAAGACTACCTACCATGCTCTTTTTGTCTGCTTTTTGAATTGTGTATCCAATAATGTTGGCATTCCCATCATCTCTTGGGGGTGTCCATTCCAAAGCAACATTTTCTCCCCAGACATCTGCAATTTTTACCACTTGGGGTGGGCCTGGACGATCTGTGGCAATAAAGAGGAAATATTAACAGTTCTGACAGAAGTAATTTTGTTCAGCTTGTCTCAGTTTGGCAGGTTTTAATTTTCTTTTGAAGAGTGTACCAAGTTTATGTTTTTTAGGCAGCCAAAAGTTTTGTAAGGTGGCATTGCCTGCTCCTGATTCCTTCATGTGACTTCTCCCTCTGTTTCTGGGTGACAACTCAGCTTTGCACACTGCCACTAAGTGCATCTGATGAGAGTTAACAATTCCCAACTGGGTAAATTTCACTCATGTTCCACTACATTTCAGTCCTTCAGTCACATCCTATGCAACAGTCTTAAGCTACATGGCTTTGCTTTTTAAAATTTATTTTACTCTATCAAATGATTTTCAAGGCAGCATATGAAAATAGCAGCAAGATACAGAAAAACAATTTACTAATCTTTTGATGTTGGGATGGCCAAGAGCTGAAGGTTAGAATAGTCAAGCTGTTACTGCTATGAAACGTCCTGCTTTACATTGAGATATCATAACCTTCTTCCAATGACATCTGTAACAACTCATGATGATGTCAAAATGACATTGTATGTCATGACATCATCACACAAAGGATACCAATACGTAATGATATTAATGAGGTCGGACACAAGTATGCAAGTTGCACCACTTGCATGATGATCTCATTATACATGTGTCATAATCTGTCCTCCTGTGTCCCCTGAAGACATCTCTGGATTCTCCCCTCAGAAACTATTTTTTTCAGACATGACTGGGTTGTAACTGTCAGATAAGGCTTTTTTCATGTCCAGATGAAATGTAGCTTCTGTCTTAACTCTGTTTAGTGGCTGTAGATAAGAAAGATGCTATCAGGATCATAATGGTAGCTTATTTCAAACTCTTAAGTTTTAGAAGAGGCATTGAGGACTTCAGGCCATGGACTTCATCCAGCCCACCAAGATTTCCTATCCTTTTTATCCTGCTCCCTATGTAACATAACCTCCATTTATGTTATGTTAATGCCAAAGTGCTGCAAAGTATTACACCTAGCAGACTATTTTCTACTCACGAGGAATTTCAATACATACCAACTATTTGAATATCTATTGTGGCTCTGTCCACAAGGTTTTCTACTTTGACCTTCATGTCATATTTCCCAGAATGGCTCCTCTCTGCCTTTCGGATGAAGATGATAGAATCATTTTCACTGTTGCGGATATTAATTTGGTTCTTGTCTACGTGGGCACCATTTTTCTTCCAAGATACCTTTGGTCTTGGTCTTCCCTATGGAAGAAAAAAACCCCAGACATGTGTCCATTGAGATATTATATATTTTTTGATTATTATTTCATTTTTAAGATGTTCTTTAAATACATCAGAATAACAGTCAGCTGCAAATTAAAATCAGTGACCTGCTTATTGAATTAAGCAGATGGAATACATTTAGCTATCAGCCTTCTCCAAACTGGCTCCCTCCTACTATAAAGCCCAGCTGACATGGACTTTAACATTGTCAGCTAAGAATTCTGCAAGTTGTACTCCAATTGCATCCAGAGGGCACATGGCGGGCAAAGGCAGTTTTAAAATAATGCATTGTATTTTCAAAACTGCATGCCCCCTGAAAATAACCACTTGTGATTTAAAATACAAATAAGGTTTTTGACATTACATTTCTTGCAATATGCAATAACCTACATCTCATAATATTCCAACTGTGTTTGCACCTTCAGCATAACTTCCTCAATTTTTAAATATTATTAGCACACCGTACGTCACACCATACATCTAAATAGATACTGTGCATCATGCTCCCTCTATTTTCATTCCCAAAGCCTCAGAAACAATTTGAAGCACTCCCACATTTGCCCTCACAGAAAGCCCCTTCAAAATCCTGGGAGACCACATGAGCTGATCTGCAATGAACAGACCATTCAGAGCATAAAAATTAGAATCCAGCTTTCCCACCCCATTCATGTCCAAGTCATAACAAGTGTATGTTCGGTGTGATTAAGAAAGCCAGGATAGCTGCTCTGAAAAAGAACTACCATGGTGCTGTCCCTCTGCTCAATGTAGGGGCACCATCAGCTGCAAAATGAAAGAAACTTGGTGGGGGGTGGGGGATGTCAGCTGGGAAGCAAGAGAGCCAGTTTGATCTAGTGGTTAAGGTGCTGGGCTAGAGACCAGGAGACTGAGAGTTCTAGTTCTGCCTTAGGCATGAAAACCGGCTGGGTGACCTTGGGCCAGTCACTCTCTCTCAGCCCAACTCACCTCACAGGGCTGTTGTTGTGGGGAAAATAGGAGGAGGAAGGAGTATTTGGTATGTTCGCCACTTTGAGTTATTTATAAAAATAATAAAGGTGGGATAGAAAATAAACAAATAAACAAATAAATAAATAAGAGGAAGAAGCTCCCATCAAGGGGAAAATGGCTTGCCCTAAACTCTACAGAGCTGCACTGTTTCAAACTGATTTCAGAGGGTTCCTCTTATGCCCCAGCTGATCTAGAAGCAAGGTTAGTTCCTTGAAGAGGCCCCTGTGAAGTACATGTATTTAAATTAAGAACTTTTGATATCGCCAACTTGGATTTTATATTTTATATTTATATTTTTATGAAGAATACTGTTTTTATTGCATTTTAATCTGTAGTCATTTTAGTTTGATTGTAAACCTCCCAGAGCTGCTCTTTGAGTGAGATGGGCAGTGATGAAATTCAAAATATAAAAATAAATAAATAAATAAATTGGACCAGATGATGAGCGATCACACAGGCATGATCATGTGCAAATGTTAGATCTGGAGGTGCCCTACACAGTCATGAGAGATTGCAAGAGAAAAATGTTTAGTTTCTTCTAATGCCTTTTTTGTCAAATTTATGGTTTGGGAGATTATTAGAATTAATGTATATTTTAAAAATTGGCCTTTCTTTCAGGTATAGGGTTGGAGTATTTTATGACTTTGAATGGGAATTAAATGGCATTTAAAGTTGCTTTGATTACAGTTGAGTATCTTTGTAATAATATACTGCAAGTAAATTGACCAGTATTATAATCTCCATATTTTGAATACAAGGATTTTTAAAAATTCAACATAACTTAACGTTTGCTGCAATTTAGAAAATATCAAAACTTCCTAGAACTTCCTCAATAATAGTTCTATCAGTGCAATCAGGGCCCTGGGAATTGTATTGAGACTGTGGTCTTCCATCTTGGATTTTATATTTCATATTTTATATCTTAGAGTTTTATGTATGTTTATATTTTTGTAATGAAGCTGTTTTAATGATATTTTAATTCTTTTATTGTTTTAATTTGCTTGTAAACCACCCAGAGTCATTTGTCAAGATGGGTGGTGAAGAAATGCGATTAAATAAATAAATAAATAAATAAATAAATAAATAGTGTTAGTTGCACCCACAAGCACGTAGTGTTAGATGTAGACCCATATGCATATGCACACACAAACACTCATGCATTCCTTACATGGAAAGGAATAACAAGATTCACAGCTTCTCCGACCCTTCGAATATAAGTTTGCTTTAAGTGTCTTGGCAGACGAATCTTCGGAGGTTCTTAATTTAAAGAAAGGAATTTGTTTCTTAATTCTTAAGATCAGAATGTTGCTATGTATAGAATGTTGTTTTTATTGGAAATCAAAACAACTGAGCAAAGGGAGATGACACAGCTGTTAGGCAAGGAAAGTTACCTTTTATGGATATTTGTATGAGTTACAAATAAATTATCAGTCTCACCTATAACTTCTCTTACTAAAATAGGCTGTGGATGCAATCGGGGCTCACTGGGACCTGCAGCATTCACTGCTTTTACTCGGACAAAGATTTTTGATCCCGTTGGAAGATCAGTGATGGTGTATTTTGTTTTATCTGTTAGATCTGGATTGGCCACAATCCATTCTTCCGCTGAAGTAGGATAAAAGCAGAAAGAAGAAAAAAGAAAAAGAAAAACATTGAGAATTATATATAAAGACAGATGAAATATGGCTCAATTTTTAAAAAAGTACTTTTAAAGTATAGTGAACTGAACATATTATGGTATTTTGCACCTTTGTGGTCAGATCACTAGCTCCTATTATGGTGCAACCAGAAGAAACAAAAGTTACTAGCTTGCAAAGAAGAATCAATATTTTCAGCTGAAAATCAAAGAGAGACAGAGAGAGAGAGAGAGAAAAACACATAGTCAAGAAATAAGAATTATAATACTGTAGGGCAGGCCATCAATATTATTGTATTGTCTTTTTAAGAGAAATGTTAATATGCAAGCAACATAATAATTGTCAGTTGTAAAAAACACATTTTCACTTGGAATCTATCCACATTCTGGATGTTAATGATTTCCTGATTTTTTTAAAGAAGAGGTTTCCATATTGAGGAAATTATTAAGGTAATAGGGTGGTACGTACTATAGGTAAAGGTAAAGGTTTCCCTTGACATTAAGTCCAGTTGTGGATGACTCTAGGGGGCGGTGCTCATCTCCGTTTCAAAGCTGAACAGCCGGCGTTTGTCCGTAGACACTTCCGTGGTCATGTGGCTGGCATGACTACACGGAACGCCGTTACCTGCCTACTCACATTTGCATGTTTTCGAACTGCTAGGTTGGCAGGAGTACGTACTATACATATACTCAAATACACATTCAAACAAACACAGAGACACATAAACATATAGACCTTTTATTTAAATAGCAATATGTTTGTACTCTATATCATACTTCGTTATATTCACAAATAAAGCCTTGCTGACCCCTCAGCAATCCATGCCTTTTTTTTCTGTTTTCACAGCATTTTCTTTCAACAAAATGCCAAAGTTCCAACATATCCTGCAAATCTCTGAGTACACTGTAAACCCAGAGTAATCTAATTTAATCCTAGTATAAATACCTTCTGCATTAATGTAACCCTTGTGGAGAATGCTCCAGTATGCACATGGAACTTCCAGCAAGCAAATATTGCTCCATTTTCAAACATAAATATGTTAGTTTTGCTACTATCAGTATTAATTTTAGAAGACAGCATGAAAACTTAATTTATGTGAAGACATTGCATAAACAGGTTATTTTTTTATGTGATGAAAACTGTGTTATTTCCTAATTCAGAATGTAATTTTTGGTAAAGTGCATGAGGAATGCTCTGTGTGATCCCATTCAGCTGGCTTCTGCCACTAATAACTTTAAATGCCAACATCTGCCATTCAACATTACAGTAGTAAGATTATTATTTTTCTCTTACATAGCATGCAAATTTTGATTTTTTCCCCCTGTTTAGGTACTCTGGAATTATAACAATAAAAATGCTAGTACGGAAAAAAGGGCAATGGCTGATTCTTCAGAAGACATGAGTAGAGGAACAAATGATTTGCCATGCCTATTTGTAGTCACTTCATGTAATTGGTTATTTTTTATTTTTGTGTCTTTAGTGAATTTCAGGAACACTTACATGAATAGAAACTACAACTGATTAAGAAGAGGCTAGATTCATAAAACGTACTTGAAATGAATGGGTTTATTTTCAGCATTTGTCTGACATAGAAACGGAATTATCAATCTACCTTGTACAAGAATTAATAGAGACAAATAATTAAATACCATTATATAATAAATTATAATAGGATTTACTTACAACCATCTCTAACATAAAATGAAAGCAGAATGATACCTAGACCAGTGAACTAATCCCAATGCAAATTTCTTATGTGTTTATGAATACTTATGAAATTGGATTCATTGTTTACCTGTGTTAGTGTTAGATTAATGACAAATAACCTAGTTACAGATAAAAAAGATTAGGGTAATTTATTAGAACTTTTAGAACCACATGGGAGTGCTTTCAAAGGTAACTTGAAAATTTCTGCTGATGAAGAGCACAGCAGAAGAAAATGTTTGTGGAGCAGCTACAGGAACAGGTCACCACTTTGGCATTTATTTCATTGGTGCTTCAAATTGCTGGTTTTAGCTTTAAAGGGCCAAAGAGTGGAACTAGCAAGCTGAAGGGCAGTCAGCTTGTAGAAGCATGCCTGAACTGTGTATCAGTCTCAGCTTCTGAGGCCCTGCAGCCTGGTTCACAAATGAGAGACATTAAGTGGGCAGGGACCAGGGGCAGAGTATTATCAGTAGTGGCTCCCCAGTTGTCTTCCCCTATCAAGAACATGTGAGGTTCTTTACTTGAGGTTTTTAAGAGGATTTTAAGAGTACTTTTATTTCAGTCTATGTTTTATTGTGCCTTGAAGTTTTACCCCTTTAAGAGGTTGTAAACAGATTATTTTACACTGTTATGCTTCCTGTGGGTACCATTCTAAAAATGTAGTGCAGTCTCTGAAAATAATTATAATTCTCTTAAGTCAATCACTCAATAGACACCATACAGCTCCAAAAACCATATGACTCCCAATTTATTTCAATGCCAGGGAGGAAAGCTATGGACAGACATAGGAAAATATATGCATGGAGCTGTCCCTGAAATTGTTCTACATGGAGAAAACCAAGTTGCATGAACGTTTGATGTGTACATTAGAGCTCCACATGTGCCTTTAGACTGCATTTTAGCCTTTGTCTGGATACCATTAAATAAAATATAATTTTACAGAAACAGCAAAAGAAATATGAAGGGAACATACATCTCTTATACAGACAAAAAACACTTCCAATGGCAATAATAAATTGCCTTAACTAGTTTGTTATTAAAAAGTTCTTTTGAGACCAAAAGTACATTCTATGCTAAAAAAAAAAAAGAAGTAGCGTTCAATGCTGTTTGAATAATGTCTTCTTGCAAAACCAAAGACTCGTTGCCGTGAAAGACCCCTTGTGCTTTAGTACCTGGGCCATTGGATCTGAGCCTCTAAAGCAGCGTTTCTCAACCTCATCAACTTTAAGAGGTGTGGACTTCAACTCCCAGAATTCCCCAGCCAATTGCCCAGCTGTGGACTTCAACTCCCAGAATTCCCCAGCCAATTCCCCAGCCAAGTTGC
This sequence comes from Candoia aspera, assembly GCF_035149785.1. NCBI lineage: Eukaryota > Metazoa > Chordata > Lepidosauria > Squamata > Candoiidae > Candoia > Candoia aspera. Next base: position 22,278,607 of record NC_086159.1, on the reverse strand, counting down.
TGAGGTTGAGAAATGCTGCTCTAAACTGTCCAAGTTCAAATTCTGTTTCATCCAGTCTTTCTTGCTTTCCATTTCCCACTTATAAAATAATAATAATGATGTATCTCACAGAGATGCTATAAAGGAATGAGCTGAAAAGTACATGCATGTATTAAAATAGGATTTCAGTTCCTTGATCATTTCCCAAGCATTCCAAATTATGTTGCCTTTATTGGAATCTACCCATCTATCTCTATCTCTCTCTCTGTCTCTGTCTCAATAAGAATATTTAAATATCTTGCATACTTTACCTTCCAGATTATGGGCTGCAGAAAGTCAGCATCACATACTTCTGTTGGTGGACCTTATTTGGGATTCATCTTTATTATTAATTCAGAGACATCCATTTTCAGACAGACATAACATGGTTAGTACTCTCTATTAGTAAGTACACAGAGACACATACTGCACCTTGAAGAGGAGCTTGTGATGATCACAGAGTTGATGAGACAGTAAAATCAAGTATGCATTTATGTGGGGTACCAGCAACTCCTATAGGATAAAACACTGTTTGCTTTTTTCCCCCCTTTGTTTCCATTCAGCTCCAACCACTGATCAAAGGTAAACGGTACAATGAAAAGAGAGAGAAAGAGGGGATGAAAAAGCTTGATGCTGAACACTCACAGGGTTTGGGTGTCTTCTCTTCAGTCTGCACCAGGCCCCCGGCTGTGTCCTCACTAATATTTTGCTCTGAACCAGAGTCAGGGGGACCTAAATGGTTTGGAAAGCACAGATGGGGATTTACAGTCATAGGCAGAAGTGCCTTTTGGACTGATATACTGTAGCTGAGCATCCAGAGAGAGTCAGAAACCAAGACAGTTGAGAAATGTGAAAAGAAGAGATAGGCAAGAGGCATCCATTCAAAAAAAGAGATTGAAGAGGAAGAGAAAATTAAAGCAGACTCCAGAATAAGCAAGAGGAAACCGAAAGAAGAAGAAAAAGAAAAGATATACATGGAGGGATATACTGGTTTAAGATGGTTTGGAAAACTACTAGCATGACTATTGTTGAAATCCATTGACTAATTATCAGAAACTCAGGGTCTGCCGATATTTCCTGCTGAACAGTTTGTATCTGCAGCTCTCTGCCTTTTATATCCTGTAACTGAACTATATCTTGCATGGTATGTACAGAGGATGGGTATGCCTTGGACCATCATATGCAGGACCTGGACAGTTAGTTCTGGGGCATGTCGAGAATCTGTTAACCACCGAATTGGTACAGTGAATTGGTACAGTCTATTTCAACAGAACCTATGCTTCTATTAATGATTCCTTGCAGCTGATGACCTATGAAAAAATATTTTACCATATCATAATCTTTGCTCAAAAATTATTGGATCAACATTCAGAGGTTTGTGTGCCAGCTTTTCCACTGAGTGAAAGGGTTATTGGAAGTATCATATAGGTACCACAGAAAAAGATGTGCAACATATGGGCCTCAGAAAAAAGATGTGCAAAATATGGGCATCTCTTTATGATAATGTTTTTCACTAGCTGAGGAACACTTCTGAATAATGTCTATCTCTGAATTTAAAAAAATAAGTCTTATTTTTATTTCACCTATTTTTCATTGTTATTAATCTGAGACAAAAAGAAACAAAACAGGAAAAATGAGCATGTTTGCTCCTTTATTTTCAGTTCTTAAAAGCTTTGTATTCTACAGTATTCTTGTAATGTAAATGAACAGGGGACCTAAGATTTGATCACATCTGTACCCTGATGTTTGATCCTTTGAAGCTATTTATGTAGGTATATCTAGAGTATAACACTGTTTCCACTGAAAGCTGAGAATATTTTTATTAACTTTTAAACAGCCATGATGTTTGTCTTTTTTCTAAGGTTGGTTTTGTATATTTTAAAAAAATTAAAAATAAAATTTGCCTCTGATTGAAGTGGCTCTACTAATACCCCATTCAAGGGTAATAGACAAGAAAGAGAGAAAAGCAGAGAAAAGAGAGATTGGTTGATAGGAAAAATAAGTATAAGCAAGAAAAGGTAGAACTGAAGAAACGGAGCTGAAAGATTGACAGTCAAAGAGAGGATTGCTGGAGATCCAAGTGAAAGATTAAGTTTTATAGAGACATTAGTGGAAAGAAAAGTACTGCAGGAAAAAAGATGGAGAATAGAAAAATCCAGATACTAAAAGAACAAAGAAAAGAAACAATGCACAGCAAGAGATACAGCAGGTAACAAAGTATTGTTTAACCCTCTAGACAGTTCTGCCCTAAAATATTGCAATATATACATGAGCGACATTAATTTTGTTTGTGTGTGTGTGTATTTGCATGTGTGGGTGTGTATATGTGGGTGTGTATAATTTATATCTACACATGCGAGGTGTAAATAGAATATACAGACTGCACACAATATTTGTTTGTAAAATACATTGCTATTGTATTTTATCCAAGGTGGGCAATGTCAAAATGAGATATAACATATATTTTGAGATATGTTCTTATTACTTTAAACTTAGCTGCATAACGAAAGTAAAAGGCTTGCTCTGTTCAACAGTTTCACAAGAAGGTCTGACATGCTGAACTCAGAAATATATCTGAAAAAGACTACTACTACTACTATTATTATTATTTACCATTCACCATGTTTTTGGTGGGGGTTGAGCTTTTTTTGCAGTTGTTCTTTGATAACTGAATGGTGGCTAAAGCAGGCATGCTAGAATTTTTACCCATTGATCATATATCCCCACTTTGGTTTACTAGAATAAATGAGTTATGAGGTTCATAAATATCAGGCCAATTACAATATAATTTATAATTTTACAATTATAGTAAACCTGTAGTGAACTTGTTTCAAGTTCAGCCTGGATTTAATAGGAGATGATATTCATGTCTTGATTAATTTTTATTATTGTGTCTCAGAACATTTTGACTCTTCTGAAAACTGAATCAACAACAGAGTTGAACTGAACATTTGGCAAATTCAGTCTTCCATAAAGTTTAAATTATCAAGAAAAGAAAACTTTTCCAGTAGTATGGAAAACTGATTGATTCTTGTGTTTTGTGCAGTACATTATCAGCAGATTGCTTTTTGTTAGGAATACTGCAAAAATCAAATCAAAACAAAACAAAAAGCCATGTATGTTTAAGAGCCAGTTTGGTGTAGGGGTTAAGGCATCAGGCTAGAAACAGGAAGACCGTGAATTCCAGTCCAACTGGGTGGCCTTGGGCCAGTCGCTCTCTCTCAACCCTAGGAAGGAGGCAATGGCAAACCACTTCCAAAAAACCTTGCCAAGAAAACTGCAGGGACTTGTCCAGGCAGCTGCCAGGAGCCAACATTGACTTGAAAGCACCCCACAACATTTTCTTTTGAAAAGCAATAAGCCATTCTCAAGGAGTCCCTTTATGATATCTGTGGCTGTGTCCCCCCACCCTCCACCTTGTGAAACAACAGTGTTCAAGCACTTTTGTTTCTTGAACTATCTAGTTAGCTTACTGAAATGCTGCTTCCTTGCTTTTTTTTAAAAAAAGTAATTTCTATTTTTTAAAATCAGTTCCACATGACTGTGGCTAGCACTATGGGGAGAAATTTAAATTCCAGTAGGATAGAAATCTTTTGCCTAGCCAATGAACCTTAATGGTACTTTTCTTTTATAAGGCCAGACCTGGAAAAACAGTTTCTGCTCAGCTATAATTAGAAATACAACACTTCTTACTTTTATAACACAAAAGTCCTTACATTTCTGCTCTCAAGCAGACATATTCCAGATAAGTGGCTTAAATTTGCCTTAAGTACTTTGTTCAGCATACAAATGTTGACAAGAAAAGGCAGAAGATAGAGAATAAGGCTGCTTGCTTTTAAATATTTGTTAGGATGAAATGATAAATTGTTGGTTAAGCAGGGAAAAGTATAGATTGGAAGCTATTAGCTGTGTCCCAACTGTCTTCTCCACTCTTCTGCAATTTACTGTATATTCCATTTACTTGCTTTGGAAATAAAATTTCCAAAATCAGCTGCCAAATTTTTACGAAGCATGAATTGTATATGCTGGCTACACCAATAAATCCGTTAACATTACATTTATGGTGCATTAGATTTTTGAGCTATTCTTGATTGGTTCCGTAAAAGTAGCAGTAGTAATAGTAATAGTAATAGTAATAATAATCAAATACAATGTCCTTTGTATTCCATTTACTGCCCTGTTTCCTTACACTTTCTAGCTGATATCAACATCCACTGTTCTTTGCTTTAGATCAGTATCTTTTCTACTTAGACCAGTATTTCTCAACCTTGCAACTTTAAGTCGGGTGGGCTTCAACTCCCAGAACTCCCCAGCCCCAACACTGGCTGGGGAATTCTGGGAGTTGAAGTCTACCCATCTTAAAATTGCCAAGGTTGAGAAACACTGACTTAGACTAAGGCTTTGGGAGGTACGTGGAACAATTTGGAACTTCTGGTCTAGTCAGTATGCTCACATTCATAAAAATCCAACATGGCTGTCTTCAGTAAAATAAGTGACACAAATCACATGGAGCCTGATATAAATTTAATAATTTCTGAACTTGCTTTAGTTATGTCCTGGATCATGTGGAAAGCAGGACTCACACCGAAGCCCCCACGCGGTTATATGTGCGGCTTGATATTACTACCTTTAATTGATTTCAGAAAACACTAATTCTGCTTTCCTGTCTTCCTTTCTGATGTGTGAACAACAAATTTCCCACTGAAGGCAAACATGGCTTTTTCTTATTAGTGTTATATGTCTGGAATGCCAATGGACTCTATAGAAGCTATATTTATATATTTAAACTCTATAACTCTATAACTATATATATATATATATAACTATATATATAAAACTATATATACATATAAGCAAACTATATTTATAGATTTAAATTGCATTTATATTTCACTGAGTCAACAGTTGAGAAGCTGAATAGAACAGAACAACACATAGCTTACTAGTCACTTAGTAACTTCTTCTGAGATGAATTCAACACAAATTTTGAAGTGGACTTTTTACTTTACTTTGGAGAATCTTTACATTTTATATACTGTACACTGGCCTACAGGTAAATGTATAGTATACAAAACCAAAGCTGCTGTTGAATAGGGAAAAATGGATGTATTTCATCTTTTGCATGAAATATAATATGATTGGCACTTACTTCCTTCAAAGCAATACTCTATAACGTAGCCATCTAAACCTGCAGCTCCAATCTGATCTGGGGGGCGCCACTTCATGGTAACTGTGGTATCAGTGACAGAGTCAACCACCAGGCAGGTAGGAGGACTGGTGACAGCTAAAAACAACAAAAGAGAGTATTTGCATTAGCAAGAAAAAATAGACATAATCTGTTGTAGATCACTAACCAATTTCCATGGTGGTCATATTAGTTAGCAAAGGATCTTGCAGCACCTTAAAAATTAACCAGCACATTAAAGACTTTCTACGTCCCACTACTAATCTAAATGAATTTTGCATTAGGAAAATATGGGTGATAACACCAGCTCCTCATCTGTATACCTCTGTTATTTTCATTAGACTAGGTGAGATTTGGAACCTTTGAGCTCATCTTCTGCTGTCCCTAAGATGAACAATTGAAAAATCAGATTTTTAAAAAGAAACATCACCTTAAAATCATCAAAGCACATTATAGAAGTGAAACAGCAGTGTGAATGGGATAAGGATTAGAATGGAGATGTTTGTTCAAATAAAGATGAGGGATACAGTACAAAGGTTAGCACAGGAACAACTTTTTACACTAAGAAATTCTAAATGGGGTGCTACTGAGAAGGATGCAGGAGTCTAGACCATTGGTTCTCAACCTCGGCAACTTTAAGGTGTGTGGACTTGAACTCCCAGAATTGCCCAGCCAGCCTTTCTGGGAGTTGAAGTCCATGGATCTTAAAGTTGCTGAGGTTGAGAAACTGGTCTACAACATGTGACCGTACACAGCACTGTAATGTGGTCTGACGAAAATTTTGTGTTAATAAAAAAATAACAATGATGAAGCTGCAACCAGTACTGAATCACCACTATACTTAACATTGGTCAACTTTATTGGTAAATGGATTTCTTTCTGATGGTATCCACTATGTCAGCCAGACCAGACCAAAACAAAACAAAGCAGCATGTCATGCAACGTCAGGTAAGGATGATTCATTTCTTTTCTAGCTTCCTATTTCTACCGAGCAATGAAGTCTTCTCTGAAACCGAATAATAAGTCAATTATCTTTCTTCCTGGATTTTATATCAATGAACATCTCTGGCATTTTTAATTAATTTTCAGTTTTACTACAGTACCCTATTGCAATAAAAGCATTTAATGAAAGTTTTGAATATTTAAATACATAGATATTATTTACTTACCTAGGGGCACAAAAGCTTTTGAGGGCATGCTTGGTATGGAAGTCCCAATGGCATTAACTGCAAACACACGAACTTCATAGGCAACTCCTTCAATCATCTTTTTGGGCTCAAAAGTTGTTTCTTTAATAAGATCAAAATTTAATCTCATCCATCTGGAGCTTTGCTTCTTTTTCCTTTCAATATAGTATCCTAAATAAATATATGCATAAATATAAAACTATTAGTTAATGGCTCAGCATTTCTAAAAAGAGCAAATGCAACTATTATGGACACGACCTGTTTCACCTGGTCAGCCCCATGCAATCTAAATAATAATTTTCACTAATAATAATTGAGCAAAACCTCTCAGTTGAAACCCTTCTGTTTATGAATATGCTCCCACTTCAAAGAACCACCAAATAATTCTACAACAACATTAAAATAGCCATGTCAATGATGGGTCTACATACCTAAAAGAGGGGATCCGCCATCATAGGCTGGAGGTTCCCAGGTCATAATACACCAGTCTTCTCCTACCTCAATCACATTGGGTGCCTCCGGGGCATCAGGAATATCTGTTGCAACCACAAATTTTAATGTTGTTACAGTTTTACTGGAAAAGCAGATAGTTTTGTTCATCACAAACAGAATTATTTATAGTTATACTGGAGCAAAAACTAAGGGAAAAATCCAAACTTGGTCTTATTTAAATTATGGAATTTAAATTAACCATGAATAAGCTAAATCCCATTGATTTCAGTAGGTTGGCTATAAGGAGGATTTAGTTGGCATTTCACATCAGGCTTTCATTAAACCGACAGACTACGAACAAATGTTATAGTCTAGACCAGTGTTTCTCAACCTCAGCAACTTTAAGATGTGTGGATTTCAACTCCCAGAATTCCCCAGCCAGCAATTCTGGGAGTTGAAATCCACATACCTTAAAGTTGCTGAGGTTGAGGAACACTGGTCCAAATCCAGGTTGAAATCCCTGAACTAGAAATAATTTGGGAAAAATCACTTAGAGTCCTATTTTAACTCAAAGAGTTATTGCAAAGCTAAGACAACACCCTCCAAAGTGATTGAAATTGCAACTTGTTCAGTTACAGAATTCTCAGTCATTAGGTCAATCCTCATGTTGGCTGGGAATTATGGGAGTTTGCAGTCTCAACCCTTATGGAGGGCACCAGTTTGGAGAAGGGTAAAATAGGAGGAGCTTTCTGCATTGGTGCCACTTTGGTACAAAAGCCTTGCACTGCATTGACTTACCAACTACTTTTATATTGATATTAGCTGCATCTTCTCCAGCCTCATTCTTCAGCATTATTCTGTAAACACCTGAGTCATCTTTTTCAGCTGAATCAATCACCAAACAACTGCTGTCTGGATAAGTCTCTGCCCGTATTCTGGTTGCAGAATCCATGATCCACTGCCAATCATTTTGCAAAAGGGAATAGGGTAGGGGAAAAAATAATTTTAAAGAGGTGAATTAAAAACCACCAGAAGATTGGCAAATCAGGATCAAATTAGGATAAATAATAAGGAAACTGCATAGATTTAGCAAGAAATTTATCAAATGCTCCACAGACATGTTCTTGGTGCTTCAGGCTTTGTGGCTTACCTTAAACAATTTTTTTTAAAGAAATCAGATTGAGAGGCTGGTATGCCATAAAGCAAAGCACCAGGCCACCAGGACATCTTTATGTCTAAGACTACCTGTGGCTCAACATGTGCCCTCAAGGCTTTCTTAGAAAAATTAAAAGTGCATGATTGCAACTTAGTCTTGACTTGGAAGTATATCCATTTATTGAGAGAGAGAGGGAAAAATTACTTGAACTAATAAAGGGAAACTGGGGGTAGCAGCAACCTTACTAGTTTGCCTTTTGATAAATGTGTCTTTTGAGAGGGGCATATTCAGCTGTGCCCACTAGCTCAGTCACAGGTATTATTGAATTCCTTTTTCTTTTCTGGATACCTGTGATATTTTATGAATGATTCCTAATATAACTAACTGTTTGATAGTAGACTATTAGATCTGATTGCAACGGCAAAAGATTATAACCCCTCCCAAGTTTCCTCCAAATGTATGGTACCTTCAGTACAAGAGATTCTGAGTATTTTCATACCATTGCATATTTTATTACAACTTATTTAAAAGATTAGACATAAGATGATATGTATATGTTTAAATTACAGTTTTACCTTCTCTCCCCTGCTCCACATAACCTTTGGAGTAGGCTCCCCAGAAACAGGGATTTCAAGACGTAATTTAGTTCCTGCGACAACTGTCACCGTGTTATTTTCACCAAGGCCTTCAAGGTGAAGTCTAGGAGGATCTGCAAAACCAAGGCACTGAGGAGTTTTCATGGTAAGAAAAACATCCCAATATTTGAATATATGATGAGAGAAACATCTCCATATATACAAAGCCAAAGTTAATATAATGTTGAAGAAGAATTTTGGGAGTCAAGCTAAAGGCCCCTAACCCAAATACATCTTCCTGGGGAAAACACAGCACTAGCTCAGCTATATGGTGTTAATGAAGCAACCACCGTCTCTCCAAATACGCTTTCCCGGGGAAGCTAAACTATCAGCGCAGCCATAAAACATTTAGAAGGTAAGGAATGCTGATAGTCTCTGGGAAATGATACCAGGAGGCAAACATAGCCTTGGGAACTAGGGACAGTTTGATTAACCCTGTTACAGTAACTCCTCAGAGAAAACTTTGTTCATGGAATACTGCCTTCATGTTCTTGCAGGCTCCCCATTGTCTTTGCAGTTCTGCCCCATTTTCTCAGAGGTACACCCTAACTGCGTCACTTGACTCCACTCGATCCATGATGTGCTGCAGTATATCCATTCAAATACTTGCTGCTATAGCTAATCACCTGTAGACCCTAATTTGCATATAACCCTACACCTTTTTAACTTGTTTTTGCCTCCAGCATTGCCAGTAAACTAATTTATGTTTCGATATCATTGTGTCTTGATCTCTGGCTCAAACATACCCCTGGAAAAAGTCTATAATACAGAGGACAGCAGAGAAACAGTTTCTTCATGTCCATTTTAAAAAGTTAACATTCCTTATTATCTATAAATCAGTCCTTCCTATATACTGATTCGTTCAGATGCTATAATAAAAATATAAGTATTTTTAGTTCCTTCATGTGCTATAATCAGGACTATACCTGATTTACCCAAATTCATTTCTTATTCTATTCAAATTCCTATTCCTGTTGCAGCCCTATGGGGAAGGACTACTCATTGGTAGTTTATGTTCCAAAGGTCCTACCGAAGTCCCTGGCATCTCTAAGTAAAAGCAAATGAGTCAGTAAGAGAGGATGTGATCTAGTCAGCACTGAATGGACAAATAGTGTGCCCTAATTTCCTTATAAATGGTTCCCAATATATCTAATTAAGTAGGTACAAGTTAGGTAGTAAATTTCCTATGTACTTTGGTATTAATAGTGTTGTAAAGTGATGGTCTCCTCACATCACTACTGAATTAATCTTGCAACTTCTAGCTGTTATTATAGTTTATTTCATATAGTTTATTTATTGAAATTTAATTATTCACAGCGAATGTCTATTGCATGGCTTCATAGGTCCATCTGGATTCTTCTTCCTGCCTCACCTCAAACAGCCTGATAATCTTGAAGTTATACCAGAGATGGGAAAAAAGGAGGATTCCCCAGGATGTTTAAATCCCGTTAGAGCGATTTATTCCTAATCATGGACAAATAGCTGAGTGTATGCTGTGGACCATTAATAATTTGAAGTAGCTCTATATTATGTATGTGTGCAAGGTATCTCTGTGGGATCCTGAAGGAGATATCTTACCTCTTAGGAAATTAAAAGAAACAAGCCCATCCAATGATTAAAACCAAGGACCATAATATATTGCCACTTGGGCTGGAGTTGGAAAGGAAATTAAAAGAAGCAGCCAGGTGTACTTTCCTAGATTATCCAAACTGGAAAATTTAGACTACTGCATATGCCCAGCCTTTTTTCCCTTCCAAAGCTGCCAGAAATGTGATCCAGAGAAAAGCAAAGGACCTTATCAAGGACAATTGTGTTGCCTTTTCACTCTGCAAAGATAATTCTATTGCCTCCATGATGTAGTGCATTTCAGGGAGGCAAGATATAGCTGAGGGTGATGTGAAGTGAAGCAATATAACAGTTTCACTTTAGTTTTAGAAGGAAGGAGGGTACTGCATCATAAAACTGCTTTGAAGAAGTCCTTTGCACAAACCTTCATCAAGGTGACATCTCTTCTTAATGCTTTGCACTAACCCCTAAGTATACACACCACACATATACAGTACATAGATACATACAGTTTATTAGCTATATGGGGCGTGACACTATCCATGCACTTAATAACCACACAAATATTTATTTAATTAAATAGCGGCTGTGGAAGCCCACAATCCAGATCTTTAATGCTTTCCTCCTGATTAATTCCAGTCCAGATCAACATCTCCTGGACCATATCCCACAGTATTTAAAACACTACAAAAAGTTTTGCTGTATAAGTGACCAACACAACCACTGCAAGTAGAATTGTAGAATTCTGCAGGGTTGAAATGCAGGGAACAAGTCCCAGACTGGAAGGCCTGGTTACTGCCTGGGAATTCTAAAGTTGCAGTCCTAACACAGCAGGGGAGTACCATGCTCAGATGGCTACACTAGGTCACCCCTAGATAATCCAAGTGATCAGTCCATTTTAGGAGCATCCCTTCTGCAGTCTGTGCTCTTGTCTTAGAATATAAACACATGACAGAGCCAAATAATAGAGACACATAGGCATTACCTATAACATGAACTTTGCAAGGGATGTTGACATTGTAAGCATCAGGAACAAACATGTATTCACCATCATCATCCACAGTTGAGCTATCAATAATTAGCCGATGGATTCTGTGAGAATCAAAGTAGAAAAAACAAAGTAAACATCCTTCTTCCTGCAACTGATGGCCCCATCCTGGAGAAACTGGGTGAGGGTAAATGCAAAAGGACAGCTAAGCTGGAAAGAACCTCTGCATGATCTAATGGCTAAATTAAATATTACAAAGAATATCTGAGAGTAGAATCTTCCCTTTTGTTGTTGCTGTCATAACAAGCCACAGGATTTCTAAATCATACTGAATAAATATTTCCAAAACAAAGAAATTGCAATCCCATTTTTCTGTGCCATTTTTCAAATTAATTATTCCTCTCAAACTGCTATTTTATGTTTCATTTGTGTGTGGAGTGGGGTAGGGGAAGAGAGAGGGAGAATTCTAAATAGTTTAAGATCTCCCTGTGGTTATGATTAACCTTGTACATAGGGAAGGAGTTATCAATGCCTGCACATTTTCCCCTGTGGTCTATATAGTTATTTATGGGGGAAAGGATTAATCTGGAAAAAAATAATGGAGGAGATATAATCACACCCCATCTACAGAGTTCATATGATTGTCTTTCTTTTCTCACACTCTTTATCACAAGCCTGCTATTAATTTGGGTAGAACCTACAGTAGGTTTTGTTGTTGTGAAAAGGTAAGGCAACTGAAAAACTCAGGAGTACTTTTTGAACTTTGGCAACTTCAGCATATCAGCCATTTCTTTTGGGTGCCAGATGCAATATTAAGTAAGTCCCAAATGAAAAAGTGTGCATATACTGTATATACTTTTTTTTTTTAAAAATGAGGTATTTCAAAAACCTGCATAGATACTTTATTTGAAAATAGAATCTTGAGTTCAAGAGGATGATATATAACATTTTGCAGGAAAAGGATGGTAGTGAAAAGAGTTCAACAATGCAACCCTAAGTATGTCTAATTAGAAATAAGATTCAATGAGTTTGATGGGAGATATTCCCATGAACATAGGTAAGTTTGTATTTATTTATTTATCATTATTACTGCAGCTTTCATTAAAGTAAATGCACTGAAGCTAGAGATGGGGGAAGAAATTCATTCAGCTCACATTTGAATTGAATGTTGGACCAATACATGAATTAAACTTTCTTCACAGTTCTCCAGATTTTGAAATTAGCTCAACCATAATTAAAAAGTATGCTTTAATCATACTTTTCCATCATTAAAAATAATCCCAAGGTGAGAAAATGCTGTACACAAATACAGATATTCATAAAAGTAACACTAAAAATGTGTAATATTAAGGAAAATTATTTGCAAAACATGGTTACAGTAAACAAAATTGCAAAGAAAAATACATATATCTGGAGATATGTACACCAAAATACAGTTTTTAGCATGAATAAAAAAAAAGAATTCTCAAGCATAATGAACTAAGCTTGAGATATTAACAAGAATCTGAACTTCATATATTTATCTACAGATGTGCAAAGTTCTGTGTTCTGGTAACAGAACCTGGAATCTTCTGTTTTTTTCCCCAGAATGCACTGATCCAGCTGTTTTGGCAGTTCAACATGTTCTGGTAGTGGTTCCAGGCATAGTTCAGCCCAGACATGGCTGATATGCAAAACAGCCAACCAGAAAACAAGGGATTGTTCCCAGAATGGCCAGGTTGGTACATACCATGTGAAAACCAGAACATTCTGGTCAACATTAGAACATTCTGTTACTGGAACACAGACTTTTGCACACAAGTAGATTTTCCCAACTTTAGCTGAGGCATAAATGGAAGGATTTGGAAAAATAATGATTAGGACAAGCCATTTTCCAAAATTACTTTTGCTGAAAACACTGGTTCAATTTCACAGATATCTTTTAGAAAATCCTGGATTAATTCCACTGCTTTTTCTATCATTGTTTCTCCTGATCTAAGTTGCAAGCTTACCTTCCTTTGTGATATAACTTGATGCGATCACTGGCCTGAAGCAGCTGCCCATTTCTGTACCACTTTCCTTCTACATTCTCAGAAACCTCACATTTCAAAGAGATCTCTTTGCCGAGCCTCACAGTCTGATCTTCCAGTGCACGTAGTATCTTCAGTGGCCTCACTTAAGAGATGAGGAATGACAGAATGATAGCCTTGTTTTATTATGAGATATTTATTCAATGACACCAGACTAGTTCTTATCTAGGCTGGCTGGGGAATTCTGGGAATTGAAGTCCACACATTTTAAAGCTGCCAAGGTTGAGAAACATTGATCTAGACTATGGACAGGAATATAGGAAGGGGTTCCACACCTCCACCTTTGAGCTGGTGTGTGTGTATGTGTTGTCCCCTGCTGGCCACCTCATTTTGAAGGTTGTAATGTGCCTGAAAAGGAGTGTGTATGAAAGGGACACTGCATAGACTTGGAAATCCTAATATGCATCTAACTTACCAACTTTTTATTAGGCTCATATGAGATGGGGAGGCATTATTTGGTAAATATAAAAAAACCTTTTGATGTAAATATGACCTACAATGTACTTTTTATTTGACATAATATCAAATGCAAGCTCTGTCAGCTTGCATTTGATAATATTGGGGGGAAGGATTGTTGTTTTAAGCAATGCTAAGTGTTATATTTATTTGAATCATTCTTAGCTAGCTTGAAAAACTAACCCACAAGATGAGATATATACTTTATTTATGTATACAAACATCTATAGACTCGAGGTGGTTTATCATCAAACAAAATAACAACAAACAATTAAAACAAGTATAACCTAATCTAATCTAATTAATGCAAGACGGCCTTTTTTACCATCAGGACCCTGCCTTTAAGGTTTCTTTAAGGCCAACAGATTAGGGGCATTCCTTATTTCTGGAGGCATGGGGCTCCAAATTGGGGGGGAGGCAGCCATTAAAAAGATAAAAGATTAGGTCCCCAACTCCCTTAGCATATCCTCCTTCAGAAACTACATAGGACAGGCCAGATCTGGGCAAGAAAGGTGATCTTTGGGTATCTAGGCACCAAGCCATATAGGAATTGAAAGGCGATAACCAGTATGTTGAATTGGACCCAGAACCAATGCTGGCCGTGCAGTATAAATGTTAGATTGCTTAATCTGCTACTGACATGAAAACAGACAGGCCATCACATTGTGGATCAACTGGACCTTCCAAGTCACCTTCAAAGCAGCCCCATGTATAGCTTATCCAAGAGGTGACAAGGACATGTTAATAGAAATAAATTTTTAAAAAGATTTTTGCTAATAAACTAGAAATACAATCTTCACTCACAATCAACGTTCAGCTTGGCAGACGATTGTCCTCCAGTTGTCATGACTGAGTAAGTGGCATTGTCACCTTTCGTTGCTTCATCAATAATCAAAGTGTGCTTTTTACCCTCAATCTTAACTTTGTACCTTGATTTACTATCAAGGGGCAACTCCACACCGTTCTTAAACCTGATGAACAATAACAACAACCCAAAATGGTGTAATTAACTTAATAGTACTTCCACTAAAACAGGGCCTCACAATCTTTATTTGATTGGGAAAAAGCCATCTTTCAAATGAAGCAAGAAAAAGAAAAGGTTGGTATATGAGACAAATGAAGGAGGGCCAGAGGAAAATCTTCTTGATCACACTCCCATGTAAGCTTAGGATGAACCATGAAAGTTGCAGTGTTTAGCTTAGTTTTGTTTTTTAGCAGTGAGCACACCAGGATCTGTGAGTGTGGTCAGAAAAAGGCAAGCTTGTGGTTGGATGCATATACAAAGGTGCATGGCTTTGTAGTTGTAACCACCATCTTGCCTTTTTTGATCCCCCCTGCAGAAACCAGTTAATAAGCATGAACTTTATCTTTGGTTTTCATTTTCATAAAATCATAGTCCCACACAGTTGGGTCATTTGGACCATAAGATCCAATCTCCTATCTAGTGGAAGAGTTTTACCATCAAAGATAGTTCTACACTAGTGTTTCTCAACCTTGGCAGCTTGAAGATGTGTAGACTTCAACTCCCAGAATTTCCCAGCCAGCCTTGCTGGCTGGAGAATTCTGGGAGTTGAAGTCCACACATCAAGTTGCCAAGGTTGAGAAACACTATTCTACACCATTATTAAATTTCACCAAAGCCAAGTTTTATTCAGTAGCCATGAAACAAATTAGTGATTGGGAGGGATCACACACATCCATGTATTTGTAATCTGGTTGCTTAGGTTACAATCAACATGTGTGCAGACTGAAGGCTTTATTTGGTATGAACAAGGCAAGCTCTATTTTTCTTATTGCTAGGGAATACTCCACACATGGACATGCAACCTGAGCAGAATTCAATGTGCCTTTTGGCTGTTTTGCTCCACTGTAGAAAACCTGATGAAAACATTATTCTCAGGACAGTTTCCATTTGTCTTCATTTTATGCTGCATGCTTTTGTGAAAGGTTATCAAGGCCCTGCATTATTTACTGTCAGTTTTGGTCCCTTCCCTTTAGCAAGCATTAAAAAGGCCTTTTATTTTTCACTAAATGTGTTTGTCTCATAAGGATCCAATCCAGCTAAAGTTAGTCATAATCAAACTCAGGTATAAGAAGTGGGAGCTAAATTAGGTATGACTGTTTTGACTAGTTACCACTAACCTTAGTGAGATCAGGTTTAAAATATTTATGAAAGAAAGAGGTAGGTGGCATACCATTTCACGTTGGCATCATCTTCAGACACTTCAACAGATAATTCTACTCGGTCACCAATATAACCATTGGTATCTTCCAGGCCTTTTGTCACCATTACTGGAGGCTCTAAAGGAAGAAGAAATCATATCAGGGACAAATGATTACAAAGACTCATCTTTAAAAAAACAACAACCCAACCCTGACATTAGATGATTCTTCATGCTGCAGCTTCCTTTGAATGAAAAACACCAAGTTCCCACATACCACATGGAAAAACGAAGTTCTCAGGGATTTCAGAGGCTGGTCAGACATTAAATTTTATGGTTACCATATATACTTGGATTCACTCTGAGTTGGATTCCAGCTATGAGGGACTGTTGAGTTGACTGAGACACAGTCTTGCTCAGTGTCTGAGATAAGCTTGAGCCTATTAGTCCTGCGGAAGTGGTCAAGGACCCTGGACCTGTTGGAGAGGCCACCTGTGTTTTAGTTCCATGCCCTTTCTGGCTGGTCAAGGCCTCCAGGGTGATGTTGTTTGATTACAACATCATCCTGATTGCAGTGGTATACAGATAGTAAAGGGGTGTTCCACTGACTCTTAAGATGACAGTGGTTTGTCCCTCCTCTGGATCCAACAGAGTTAGACAATTTTTGCCCTGTTTCCAATCTTCCTTTTTCAGGAAAGATTGTTGAGAAGGTGACTGGTTTGCAGCTCCAAAGAGCATTGAAGGATACAGATTTTTCTGGATTTCTTTCAGCCTGGGTTTGGATTGGAACACGCTACTGAGACAGCATAGGTTTGATATCATGATACCCTTCTGGAGCAGCTCAGTTGACTGGGAGTGGGAATTAAGATGTTGCAGTGGTTCTCATTCTTCCTCTGGGGTTAGTTCCAGTCAGTTCTAGTGGAGGGAGATAGGTCTAGCCCTAGATCCCTGCTTTATGGGGTGCATCAGGGCTCTCCTCTCCTGCTTTTGTTTAACATCTTGTTAAACACTGGGTGAGGTCATTTGTCAGAACAGGGTGAAATATTATCAGTATGTTAATGATTGTTGTTGTTTATTCATTTAGTCGCTTCCGACTCTTCGTGACTTCATGGACCAGCCCACGCCAGAGCTTCCTGTCGGTCATCAACAGCCCCAGCTCCCCCAGGGACGAGTCCATCACCTCTAGAATATCATCCATCCATCTTGCCCTTGGTCGGCCCCTCTTCCTTTTGCCTTCCACTCTCCCTAGCATCAGCATCTTCTCCAGGGTGTCCTGTCTTCTCGTTATGTGGCCAAAGTACTTCAGTTTTGCCTTTAATATCATTCCCTCAAGTGAGCAGTCTGGCTTTATTTCCTGGAGGATGGGCTGGTTTGATCTTCTTGCAGTCCAAGGCACTCTCAGAATTTTCCTCCAACACCACAGTTCAAAAGCATCTATCTTCCTTCTCTCAGCCTTCCTTATGGTCCAGCTCTCGCAGCCATATGTTACTACGGGGAACACCATTGCTTTAACTATGCGGACCTTTGTTGTCAGTGTGATGTCTCTGCTCTTAACTATTTTATCGAGATTTGTCATTGCTCTTCTCCCCATCTTCTGATTTCCTGACTGCAGTCAGCATCTGCAGTAATCTTCGCACCTAGAAATACAAAGTCTTTCACTGCTTCTACGTTTTCTCCCTCTATTTGCCAGTTATCAATCAAGCTGGTTGCCATAATCTTGGTTTTTTTTGAGGTTTAGCTGCAAGCCAGCTTTTGCACTTTCTTCTTTCACCTTCATCATAAGGCTCCTCAGTTCCTCTTCGCTTTCAGCCATCAAAGTGGTATCATCTGCATATCTGAGATTGTTAATGTTTCTTCCAGCGATTTTAACTCCAGCCTTGGATTCGTCAAGCCCAGCATGTCACATGATGTGTTCTGCGTACAAGTTGAATAGGTAGGATGAGAGTATACAGCACTGCCATACTCCTTTCTCAATCTTAAACCAGTCCGTTGTTCCGTGGTCTGTTCTTACTGTTGCTACTTGGTCGTTATAGAGATTCTTCAGGAGGCATACAAGATGACTTGGTATCCCCATACCGCTAAGAACTTGCCACAATTTGTTCTGGTCCACACAGTCAAAGGCTTTAGAATAGTCAATAAAACAGAAATAGATGTTTTTCTGAAACTCCCTGGCTTTTTCCATTATCCAGCGGATATTGGCAATTTGGTCCCCAGTTCCTCTGCCTTTTCTAAACCCAGCTTGTACATCTGGCAATTCACGTTCCATGAATTCCTGAAGTCTACCTTGCAGGATCTTGAGCATTACCTTACTGGCATGTGAAATGAGTGCCACTGTTCGATAGTTTGAACATTCTTTAGTGTTTCCCTTTTTTGGTATGGGGATATAAGTTGATTTTTTCCAGTCTGATGGCCATTCTTGTGTTTTCCAAATTTGCTGGCATTAGCATGCATTACCTTGACAGCATCATCTTGCAAGATTTTGAACAGTTCAGCTGGGATGCCGTCGTCTCCTGCTGCCTTGTTATTAGCAATGCTTCTTAAGGCCCATTCAACCTCACTCTTCAGGATGTCTGGCTCTAGCTCACTGACCACACCGTCAAAGCTATCCCTGATATTGTTATCCTTCCTATACAGGTCTTCTGTATATTCTTGCCACCTTTTCTTGATCTCTTCATCTTCTGTTAGGTCCTTGCCATCTTTGTTTTTGATCATACCCATTTTGGCTTGGAATTTACCTCCGATGTTTCTAATTTTCTGGAAGAGGTCTCTTATCCTTCCTATTCTATTGTCTTCTTCCACTTCCATGCATTGCTTGTTTAAAAATAATTCCTTATCTCTTCTGGCTAACCTCTGGAATTTTGCATTTAATTGGGCATATCTCCCCCTATCACTGTTGCCTTTTGCTTTCTTTCTTTCTTGGGCTACTTCTAGTGTCTCAGCAGACAGCCATTTTGCCTTGTTGGTTTTCTCTTTCTTTGGGATGTATTTTATTGCCGCCTCCTGAACAATGTTGCGAACTTCTGTCCATAGTTCTTCCAGGACCCTATCTACTAAGTCCAGTCCCTTAAATCTATTCTTCACCTCCACTGCATATTCCTTAGGAATATTTTGAGCTCATATCTAGCTGATCTGTGGGTCTTCCCTAATCTCTTTAGTCTGATCCTAAATTGTGCAAGAAGAAGTTCGTGATCGGAACTACAGTCAGCTCCAGGTCTTGTTTTTACCGACTGTATAGATGTCTGCCACCTTTGGTTGCAAAGGATGTAGTCAATCTGATTTCGGTGTTGTCCATCTGGTGAAGTCCATGTATAAAGCCGTCTCTTAGGTTGTTGGAAGAGAGTGTTTGTTATGCAGAGTGAGTTGTCTTGGCAAAATTCTATCAGCCTATGTCCTGCTTTGTTTTGTTCTCCCAGGCCATGCTTACCTGTAATTCCAGGTGTCAATTTACTGCCCACCTTAGCATTCCAGTCTCCCCTGATGAAAATAACATCTCTTTTAGGCGTGTTGTCCAGTAGGTGCTGCAGGTCCTCATAGAACTGCTCTACTTCAGCTTCTTCAGCATCTGTGGTTGGGACGTATATTTGGATCACTGTGATGTTAGATGGCTTACCCTGAATTTGAATTGAGATCATTCTATCGTTTTTTGGATTGTATCCAAGCACTGCTTTAGCCACTTTACTATTAATTATGAAGGCTACTCCATTTCTTCTCTGGTCCTCTTGTCCACAGTAGTAGATCTGGTGGTCATTTGATGTGAAGTGGCCCATTCCAGTCCATTTCAGGTCACTGATGCCCAAAACGTCTATCTTTAATCTTGATATCTCACCAATAACCACATCCAATTTGCCCTGGCTCATAGATCTTACGTTCCAGGTTCCGATGGTGTGTCGATCCTTAGAACATCGGATTCGCCGTTCACCACCAGCACCGTCGGCTGCTAGCCGTCCTTTCGGCTTTGAGCTAGCTGCGTCATCATGTCTGGGGCTAGTTGAACTCATCCTCTGTTCCTCCCCAGTAGCATTTTGACCATCTTCCGACCTGGCGGTCTCATCTTCCGATGGTATACTGACATATCTCTGGTTGTACTGATCCATTTAGTTTTCACAGCAAGAATACTGGGGTGGGTTGCCATTACCTTCCCCAGGGATCGCATTTAGTCTGACCTCTCTGTCATGACCTTCCCGTCTTGGGTGGCCCTTCATGGTTTAGCTCATGGCATCATTGAGGTGCTCAAGCTCCAGCACCATGACAAGGTAACGATCCTTTGCTGAAGATGTTAATGATACTCAGTTATATATCTCTGCCCTGGGCTGACCAGGTGATGCTGTCAAGGGCCATCCCCTATGTCTTAAGGCTGTAGGGGCCTGGATGGGGAACAACAGACTTCAACTTAATTTTATTTATTTATTTATTTTTCAAATTTTATTACCACCCGGAGGGACTCTGGGCTGTTTACAGAAACAAAATTTAAAATTCAATATCAATATAAATACAATAATAAATAGACAATAAAATATAAAATATAATAAAATCCAGATGGCTAAAAGTTGTGTTTCAGTCCGTGAGTATAAAAGATCATCCTCGGGTGCTAGCTATCCCCATGAATGGCTGTTCCCCATCCTGCTCCAGGCATGATGGCAAAACTAGGTTTTTAGCTTTTTGCAGAAGACCAGGAATGAGTGGGCTTGTCTCACCTCTGGGGGAAGGATGTTCCAGAGGGCAGGAGCTACTGCAGAGAAGGCCCGCTTCCTGGACCCTGTCAGATGGAATTCCTTTACAGATAGGGTCCATAACATGCCCTCTCTACATGACCTAGTGGTTTGCAGGCTCTCTGAATCAGGAATTGGAGATTTTCCACCATTGGTTATGAAGGGGGTTGTGCTCCCCCACTTAGAATCAGTTTGGGGATCCTCCTGAACTAAAAGCTCCTGCTCAAGAAACAGGTGGCAGCTGTGTCTAGGAAGTCTTTACATAACTTATGTGCCATTTGAGCCTGTTCCTGGATTGGGATGCCCTGCTTGTGGTAATTTATGCCTTAATCACCCCCCATTTGGACTACTGCAACATGCTTTAATGGGGCTGGCCTTGAAGACAATCTAGGAGCTGCAATTAATCCAGAATGCAATGGAGCAGGTAGTTATGGGTACCCATCTAGCCTCACTACTTTTCAAACTTTATTGGTTCCCAATAGGCTTCTGGGTGCAATTCAAGGTGCTGCTTATCACCTACAAAGCCCTACATGGTACAGGACTGGGTTATTTGTGGAACCGCCTAACTCCAGTTATTTCTGGCTATCCCACATAGCCTATGCTCTCATAGGATGGTGAAGCTCCAAGTCCCATCCTTGAGGCAATGTCACCTGATGGGACCTAGGAGGCATGCTGCTTCTGTTGCAGTGTCTACTCTTTGGAATGACTTCTCCTCTGAGATTCAAAGAGTCCTGATGCTGTTAGTCTTCAGGAAAGCTTTAAAGACATGGCCTTTTCCCTGAATGTTAGCCCAGGACAGCTCTTGGGAGATGGAGCATATGATTGGTGAGTCCCCTTCTACATATTGTTGATATGTAGGTTTATGGATTCAAATATTTTTGTTGATATTGTATGGGTTTTATTTGCAATACTGTGTGTGTGGGGGGAGATTTTATTTGACATACACTGCCTGGAGTTGCAATTATGTCAGTTGGCTGTATATAAATCAATCATTCAATCAGTCAGTCAATCAAATAAGCAAATAACCTGCCTTTCCTTCAGTTGCTTCTCCCAGTTTTCTTTAGGACAACAGTCCTGAGAGTTAGGCTGGACTGAGAGATAATGATTGGGCCCCCAACACAAGTAGACTTCCATGCCTGAGGGTGGACTTGAATCTTGGTCTCTCAACACTCCATTGCCTTTCTTTCAGAAGAAAGCAAAGGAGAAACAAAACAAACAAAACAAAGAAAAACACCCCCCTTCCCCCAATTATCCTTCATCCTGGGCTATCAGAGGAGAGCACAGGAAACAGAAGAATCAAAACACCACGTAAGATAATAAATGCTAGCGATTGCATCATCTCTTTGACGGTTAGGGCAAAAGACAAGAGATAGACAAAGGGAAGGGTTTTTACACATTCTCTCTGTGTCCATTTTTCACCTGGCCTATGGTTAGTTAAATGAGTCTCTGAGTTTAAGAGACAAAAAGAACTTCCTGTTTCCTTTAGGGCTTCCCTCTCTTCAGGAGATAGGTAGAAGGGAGGCTTTCCTATGTGTTTCTTAACAAAACTAACTTTCATTTCAAATATAATGAATGGCTGCTAATATTCATTTACAGCTGTGCTGAGCCCATACTCTGCATCCAAGACAACTATGTGTATGTGTATATAAGTATGTCTGTGTGTGTGTGTGTATACACACACACATATAAATAGGGTGCCCTGCTACTTAATTACTCAGTATTCTTTCAGCAATTACAGTATGTTCTGGAGCACATCCTCTAACAAGGGCTCCTGCTGAATTCAAATCTAGTAAAACTAAAGACAAACTTCATGATACAATGATTGAGGAAATAAAAACAGAAAGTGAGCTGGCATCACATTTAAGTAAATAAGTATGTTATAATATGGCATCCAAATGGTAGCAGCATCAGACCTGGTCTGCTTTCAGTGAGAAGGATGGCTCCTTTCAGCTTCCTGATTCTATACACTAGAGATTTACAAAAAGTCTGCAGCCACCTGTAGGGCATAGAGAGAAGGGAGAAGCAAGCCAGCCCCCTCCATTCAACCTGCAACAATGGCAGATCTCCTGCAGAGACACATTGGATCCTCCATTTGTAGATCTTATTGAAATATTCCCCTTTGTCTGCAAAATGAAGGTGATTATCTGCTAAATGGGATAAAATTCAGCTTCAATTTTGTCTGTTAAATCTGAAATCTGATATACTGGCATCCATGAAATTGAGGTTTGACTCTCCTAAAGAAACAGACAGAAGCTTTGGAATAAAGATTATGATTCATTACTGTACCTCTAACAAACAGTTCAGTTGAGCATTTCTCATTTCCAGCTGTGACATGATAATGGGCATCATCCGTGAGCGTGCAGTTGTTGATAAATAAGATTCGCTCATTACCTTTGTGTTCAAAAATGTATCTGTTGGAAAATGGCAGATTAATGAAGTTGGAATTATTAACAGACACCATTATTCTTTAACCTTCATATCCTAAGTGGGTACTTTAGTGTAAAATGACTGATGCAACAGGAGGTATTGAAAACACTTATCTAATTATGTCACTGTGTTTAGCATGCAGTTTTTTTGTTTTTTTTAGGAATTATAGCAGCAACTCAGGGAGAGTTTAGCCCTTTCCTTCTTGCTGTAGTCTTGGCAACAAAGAGGGACTTTCTCCAACGGAAAGATGACCTCTGGCAATCCTAATGATTCTCTTGTCCTCTCCTCTCCAGCTAATGTTTTTGTACTAAATTCCCCCACCTCCACAGTTCAGTGCTTTTTTAGCATTTGGCTCCAAGACTGATGCAAAGATGGATTTAACATTTGGCCCTAAAACTTTCTATGGTGTGCAAATGCAAACTTCAAAAGTTCTGAACACAACAGTCGCTGAAACCCTAGCTCAGGGAAGATAGAAATAACCCGTAACAGGAGCCTAGGTCCCATTCCTACACTCTTGACATATTTTCAAAAGTACAATAATAGCTGGAGTAAAGGAGCCAACATTACTGGTAGGCCATATGGCTCATGGGATAGGTAATGGGATATGGTGCCTTTCACCTTAAGGTCATCAATTCACATTTGTTTCAGGTCAATAATGACCAAATCTCATTGCAATCCTGCAGCTGCTCAATAGTCTGGAATTGGTGCATTCAGGTCAGTTCTTAAGAGAAGTTCTGGGCTTTGGAGAAGAGGGCATTGATAGAGATACAGACTATATTCTGGAAGTCAAAACTCTCACACTTGGGTCAGAAAGCTAACTTAGAAGACATGGTGGAAGACTACTTTTGCCACCTTCAATCCAACATTAATCACTGAACTAAAAGGGTTCCAGTCACTCAACCCAATTTCTCATGGATTCTATTAATTAGCTCATCTTCCTTCCTTCCTTCCTTCCTTCCTTCCTTCCTTCTTTTGGATTTCATTGCTAATGAACACACAGCTGTGGCTCAGACTACAAGGATGGAGAGAGCTTACACAAGAACAAGGACCTACTGCAGTCATCTTCATTTGAATTTTTTAAGGCAAAGCTAATTATATTGGTTCAGCAGAACCCCTCCCCCCATATTTTATTGAAAACAAACATACCACAGAATATGGTGCAAACATTAGAGTTCTCTAGAAGCATTTATCGTGGGGAGGGAAGAGTACAAAATGTAGATCTGGTCTCCAGATGGAGGTAACCCTGATTTTACAGCTTACTCTCATGTTCTGCTAAATGGAGTGCAAACTTGCCTTGTTAATCATTTCTCATTTCTGATTATATGATCAGGGCCATGAGTCTCTTTTTAGCCAGCTGTGGCTGCTTCAGGCCTGCCCCCCTGTCTGGGCACCACTGACCAGAGCCATTCTGCTTTTGGAAGGGGAAGAGTCTGGTTCTTTCAAATCAGGCTCTCCCCTTGCCCCAAAGAGCAATTGCTCCCCACTTCTGCCACTCCCGGGCTCTGAGGGTTGGCAAAGAAGCACTGGGAGGGAAGTAGCTTTTAGTTCTTAGTTAGCTCTCATAGTTTTTAGTTAGTTTAGTTCTTTAGTTGGTTCTCTGATCCCATGAAGCAATCCAAAGGACTGGAGAGCTGGCAGTTAAAGAATTGTTTCCCTGCACTTAAGCTTCCCCCTTCTCCTGTCACCCTTCCAACTCCTAGGAACAGGGATGGGGGGCAAGAGAAGGTAGAGAAAGAGAAATGTGTGGAAACTGCTTTTTAACACATCTAGTAGTCTGGAAGACCACTAGACATGTGTTCAAAACAAACAAACAAACAATAGCCAGCTTCACAGATTGCATGTGAGAAGGAGCACTGCAAGATGAAGCTTGGAGGCTTCAACCTATGCTGCTCCAACTCACATCCAACTATCAGATAATTAATTTACATGTATCCAGTGTAGACTACTGGACATGTGTCAGTACTGTTCAAGCTGACCTGTATGATGGATGGTTTCTCCGTGGTAAAGCCGAGTATTGGCAAAGGCCATAAAATGGTTGTGTTTACTATATTAATTAAATTCAACTATTCCTTGACAAAAAGCTGGTGTAGTAAATGGTGCAGTAGGATAGATTTTACGAGAGCATCTGCTTCTCATTATCCTTTTGAGTTATGCCTTCCTGTTTCTTTTTCTTTCTATTGCAACAATTAATGGGTTGCATATGATTCCCAAATCATTTTACAGCCACCAGAGCCCTGACCACCAGAGATTGTTGACATTTGGTGGTAGATGTTGCATTAAATGGTATAGTTTCCTATAGTTTTTCAAAATAAAAGGCTTAACACAACTACACTCAAACAAAAAGATTTCCCTCCTAATCACTGCCCCCCCAAACAAAAAGTCCTTAGAAAAGTGTCAGTTCTACCCTGCTGGCATGGTGTCATCACATTACTGCCCATGTCACCCAGATGGGGACAATCTATAATGCTGACAGAGCCAGTGAAGTGTAGAGAGCCAGAGTGGTGTAGTGGAAAAGGTGCTGACTAGAAGTAAAGGGACCCAAGTTCTAGTCCTCCCTTAGGAACAGAAGCCAGCTGAGTGACTTTGGGCCAGTCACTCCCTCTAATCCTTAGCCTGGAAAGATGAAAAAACATCCCAACAGCAAACCACTTCCATAATGTTGCCAAGAAAACTGCATGGACCTGTCCAGAAAGTCACCAGGAGTCAAGACTGAATCCAAGGGACAAAACAAACAAAATTTAAAATTGCATAGTAAATAAATAGAATCTTGGTCCTTGGCCACCAAGATTGCTTGTCCCTAGGCCTATATATTCATGTATCTGAACATATGAATCTCATCTCATAATGCTTAATAGCAACCATGGTTAACATCACCAATAGAATATGAATAAGGAAAATTCTTTATATTTAAGTTAATGCACATACTTACTTTCCACTTGGTCGTATTTCTTGGCCATTTTTATACCACTTTAGATCAACTGTTGGATCAGCCAGCTCCACCACAAACCTTACTCTACCTCCTTTGTCCACCTGATAAGCAGGATCCAGAATCTTAGAAAAAGCTGTAGGATGACAAAGATGATGGGAATTGGAAGTAAAAAAAGAAAGCCTTTGGAAACAAAAAGTTGATATTTAACTTTACAAAGTCCAAATGACATACTTTAGCTGATTCTTTTATGGTGTAAGACATTACAGATGATACACTACAGTTTACAAAATGCTGAAATTGCACTAACTTGATAAAGAAAATAAATGCCAATAATTAACAGGCAAAAATATATTTGAATGAAAGCTATTCACATGTAGCTTGTATCAGCAAATTGGTGGGGAATCCTGGGGTAATGGATGACAGGGATATTATAGTAAGAGTTTCCAGATCTGAGCTGCAAATCTCAAGATGATTATTACAGGGTAACACAGAGACACCAAAAAACAAAACAAAAAAACAAAACCCAAACACCAACATCTTGCTCTCATCTGTATTTCTGCTGCCTGTATGCAGCTGCCCTACATTAGATAAAAATTAACTTCCTTAAGAATTAACTTTTCCTTCCCAAACTCAGTTGGGACAGAGAAAGGGAAGGAATTCTTCCCAATTCTTTCCCCAAGCCTTTCCATATTTCTCATCTACATTTACTTAATTTTGTTCCTCCATTCCCCATTCATCTGATTTAAGTATATGTTTTGAAATACAGCTTTACTTAGCTCTTCCCTCAAACTGAACTTAGCAATCATTCATTAAGAAGGAACTCAGGGCCACTTCCCATATCCTCCAGATTCAAGAGATTGGGGAGAAGCTGGAAACCCTAGAAAAGTACTGATTCTTCCCATACAATCCAAAGATATCTTCAGGAGAATGAAGAATGGTATTGCTGTCTCCCAGGTCACTAATTCCTACAGATATTGGCTAGTCAGAAACTCCTTTTCCACTTCAGTATTGTCCTAGGTTGACCTTTACTCATAACAATGAATTGACATAACTAGACTATAAATTAAAAATTCACTATTGCAATATGCAGAATGAGAACTGGATTTTGATCCTACTGTGTCCCAGATGGCAGCCTGAGTATTTTTGTGCACAGAACTCAACAAAAGTCACTGAAAACTATATTAATGCTTAAGTGCATCATAGTATTTCATACGCTTAATGTACCTGGTACATCTCTCTGGAATAATGAAAAAGGGAAATAGGGCAATTGTAATGGGAACTAGCAGAAATTTTTCATGCTTTTCTATGAATGTACAAGGATGAGAAATTTATAATGAGCTATGGCCACACATATTGGCCTGGATATTCTCCCTGTTTTTCTTTTTTGGACATCCTTGTGTTGAGAATGAAGTTTGAAGGAGATCTTTTCTTTTTTCTTTTCTTTATTAAATATTTTGAAGAAGGTATAGAAACAAACAAGAAAAAGAAACAGGAAAAGGGTATACAAGAAAATACAAATGAATAAATAAGAACGACAGACAAGGGATTTACAAATGTCGTGTCTCATGTTCTTTGGAATTTCAGTACATCTTTCTGCACAATTAGCTCCCCTCCAAAGATGTGGAACTCTGGAGATCCAGTCTTAGCTGCCTTGTGTTTAGTATGAGGTGGTTTGAGAATAAAGGGAAGGGCACATACGGCAGATCTGAAGGCATGCTAAGGTGTAGGCCTGGCCTGTACATACCTTCTACCATTACATATTCAGAGAAACATGTGAAGGAGAGAGTGCTGAATCATCACTGACTATGGAGTTGAATACTTAAACTCATAGTGTACACAAAGACCAACTTTATTTTATTCAGTAAAAAGAAACTGAGTTGCTTAATTAAAACCAATTCCTTTCTGAAAGGTTTAAAGGAAGATTTTCTTCTGGATTCCAGGAGAAACAAGGTACAACTTTTCCAAGCATTCAATACCTGCACTCTTCTTTTCTTCCCTGCGAGTGCGCTTCAGACGTCTCAGCATACCCCTCAGGTCAGTAATTCCATACTGGAATGCAATTCTCTCATAGTCATTGGGATTTGCATTCTTCAGGAGTTCCCACACATCTATTTCTGGCTCTTCTGGTTCTTGTTTAATTTCCCTAATCAGGAACAAGGACAGGAAAGAAAAAGAAAGAAAGAGAAAGAAAGAAAGAAAGAAAGAAAGAAAGAAAGAAAGAAAGAAAGAAAGAAAGAAAGAAGGAAGGAAGGAAGGAAGGAAGGAAGGAAGGAAGGAAGGAAGGAAGGAAGGAAGGAAGGAAGGAAGGAAGGAAGGAAGGAAGGGAAAGTGGCACCAATTAATGAGATATCTTACATAATGAACTGGGCAACTGGAAATCAGATCCAAGGAAGACTATGTCTGAAATGCTTTAGATAAGCTTAGTATTAAGGCAACAGCTTAGGAATGGATTTGAGCTAAAATGTTTGGTTGTATGGTTAAACATCTTAATAGCAGAAAGAAAGAGAATAGTAGGATGAGCACTTACCCTGTGTCTTCAGCGGGTAATATTTTACAGATCTTGAATTAGCCCTTTGAATAGAAACCTATGCAATTTCACAAGAATGAAACTAGAGCTCTGCACCAGTCTATTGTTTTTCAGAATATGGAATGCAACTAATGAAAAGAAAACTGTGAGATATACTTAGAAACAGAAAATTTCAGAGGGTCTGGGATTAACAACAAATGGATTAATTGGATCAGGAACTACATATGGAAATCATCTACACTATTAAAAATTCAGTCTGAATCTTAATGAGAAGTCATTTACTAACTTACAGAAAGAAAGTTAGCTTTGAAGACATTCTAAGGATATCAATACCTCTTTTGGAGGGGGAAATGGGTGGTAATAAAAGTTGATAAATAAATAAATATCAATACCTCTTTACAAAGTGATGATTAGATTGCTTTCCCCTGCCATACTAAGATTTTTGCAAATATGGACTGGTGAAATCAACATGGAAGGCAGACAAGTTCAGAAGAATTCTGCCTACAAGCCATTCATATCAGTTTCTGATTATCATCAGAAGTGTAGTACTGAAGATCAATGTTTGCTACTTCAAGATTACTTTTGTCATAGAACTTTACTGAAATCATTCTGGAATTAAAAAAAAAGTGGCCAAATTTGCTTTGAAATTAGTCGAGCCTTCCCCAACCTGATTTTTTTTCCAAATGTTTTTCTAGATGTTCCAGAATTCCAAGCTGTCATGGAGATCAAAGTGCAACACATCTGGAGAACACCAGGTTAAGGAAAGATGGATTATAGACTCTTGTTAATTTTTACTGTGGTATGTTCCTGGCATGACTGGATGGTTGTAAAGAAATTGTTCTCAGGTACAAGTACATTGAAAAATTAACATTCATAACATGAAAAATTATTCATGTATCTTATGCTGATCTTACACACTAAAAAAAAAGGGGGGGATATATTGAGAACTGAAATGAATTACATTTTGTAGGAATAAACATTCCTCCAAATAAAAGTTACTGGAAAAGTTTCTTTTTTGAATTACTTCAGGAGATCACTGAATATTTAAAGAGATGGTAACATTGGCTATAGCTGGTATTATCATAACACCCTGCAGAAAAACCTTATGTTCTTTTTGTGTAACAACATGGTGAGTCAACATACTGTATGTTGCAATTATGCATTATCACCTTTTCAATATATTTTAAGGAATATGGAATATTAACACAATTAAATTATAGTATTAATGTTTATGATAGTAACTTTCTTTATTGCTTATTTGTTTATTATTTATTACAGTTAGAGTTTACAGAACTTGGATGCTTATTGAAAAACTGTGCAGTACCTTCCTGAAGGTCAGATCAAAATACAAGCATATTGTAGAACTAGCACACACTCAAGAGACAATTTTTCATTCCAATGTACTGGCTGTGCTTTCTAGCTATGGAAGTTAAGGATGTGCCCCTTTATTTTGGTAAATAATAAGATGCATCCTGATTTTCCAACCATTATAAGAGACTCTTTTCCAGCCTCTTCATTTAGCTGAATGTGGTACTTTCACAAGGATTTGTTCTTTAGTTGAACAAAGAACAACATCTTGGTGGAACCACAATTTCATCTCATGGCTGAAAAAGCTGTTGTTGGGTATGTAATGGGATGGATCTTTCATTTGTTTTAGGCAGATTTCTAACAAATGATGCAGTTCTTCTTTCTCTTCCTAGAAAATACTTTGTTAAACATCACCTGATTTTTTAAAACAGAAATCATTAAAATATGTGAACTATTTTACTCATTTAGGTTCAAAAAGCAATTCAAATCATTAAAGTCCTGCCATTAACTATTATGTCCATTACAACCAGGTTGTTAAATCAAGCTAGCTTCTAAAACCCATTTTTCCCCCAGGGAGTAATATAGTTAGGCACATGTCCAGCTGCCTTTGAAATTCAGTTGATTACATTCCCACTGACAGTTTTATCTAGAATCTGGCCAGTATCTGATGCAAGGGAAGAGCTCAGATTTCACAAATGTAGTTATGCATTGGTCTAACAATCAGGTTATCAATTGCTCACATAGACTACAATAATCTGACATCAATCCATGTAACTTGGCTTCTGTCCTATTGAAGTCAGCAGCACTGAATGGTTTTTAAATGACACTGGTATTCCACCATTACCAACTTAAAATCTGCAGAATGTATTGTGTGAACATTCAGAATTTTTAAACCTATTTAAAAAATGGGATGCTTTAAAATCCAAGTAAAATAACTGTAGAAATTGTACCAGTCATTTGGTATAAGTACTGACTTAAAAGCACTGAAGTTACAAATAGAAAAGTAGGTTGCAAGTAGGATAATTAAACAAAATTCAGTTAGGCAGGAAGTAGAAGCCTATTTCAATATTCATCTTGATTTTTACTGTAGTGACTGAGGTCTTATTTTTAATACTTGAGTGAAGTCCACAAATTCACTTCAAAGCATGATTACTCATTATCAGTATAACAATATATTTCTATACATCAATATAGAGACATGTATATCCATATGCAACAAATTAATAGCATTCAAAGCCATAATTTCACACTGTCACAAACTCTAATAAAAATATTTTCCATGCATTAAGTTGTATCTTAGTAGAAAACAACAAAAAATAAAGCCAAGCATACGCAATATACATATGGGAAGAGAAAGAGAAAATGAAAACCTGGCAGGAATGAATGAAAAAAGGATTGGTTTTACCTTTTAAATATTTCATTGGAGGGCTGTATCTGCTGTGATTTGGAGACATGTATCCCACGTTCGTATTTAATTAATTCAATTAGAAACAGTTTGGTGTAGTGGTTAAGGCACCATGCTAGAAACCAGGAGACTGAGAGTTCTAGTTGCTCCAGTCCTGCCTTAGACACAAAGCCAACTGGGTGACCTTGGGCCAGTCACTCTCTCACAGCCCTAGGAAGGAGGCAATGGCAAACCACTTCTGAAATCTTGCCAAGAAAACTACAGAGACTTGTCCAGCCAGTTGCCAGGAGTCAACATTGACTCAAAGTACAAAATCAAATAGTTCAGTTTAGGCAACACCCATCTCCAAGTGACTCTTGGCAGCTCATGATATAATACCGTAAAGAAAAGAAAAGAAAAAAGAAAGTTGCAGGACACCATGTATTATACCACCTTCACCACGCAGATGGGTAAGTCTGAATAGGATCTCAGTCTTGGAGTCTTAACTGGGTATAATTGTTCTTGTAGCCTATTGAGCAGAATAGGGTGTTGAAAACCGAAACCATGTGTAAAAGAACAAGCAAGTGTCTGAACACTTGTTCATATTGTTATTCATGTCTCAAGATTTTAAGTACAGCTGACAGCTTCCTGGATTATTCTAAATTTTTAAAAAATGTTTCCATGTGTCTCATTTCATAATACCTTCTCAAATTCCAGAGAGATGCTTATGTTTTTAGTCACATAATGAAAGCATGTACTATTAGAACGCAACAAATCATTTTGTAACGTTCTAGCAGAAAGTAGGCTAAGAAAAAGCTTAAAATGCTACAGTTGCATCTGTGGTCCTTATGCTTTGAAAACAAGTTCTCAAGATTAACTTTATTTTCTTTTTTTAAAACTTCCATACCAGGATCAATTGTTTGAATTTCTCATCCCCATGTAGGGGAAAAAAGCATGCGAGACAAAACAAACACAGAAAGGCCTCATCCCATGTTATAATTTAGCTTTTCTGAGATACTTCAGTGTTATTAAAGCATAATATGGTATCAACTGTAAGAAAGAATATTATATCCTAGGGCTTAAGTGATTTCTTGTTAATGTGCTGACAACTGGTTTAAATTTGAGCAAGCGTTGTTCTTTTGAGAATTCAGCTTTTGTAGAATAAAGAAAAATAAACGATGATAACATTTTTGAATGTGAACTCTACACCTGGCATTTTCTGTGCATGAACTTAACAATTTTGAATAAACATTTGCTCACTTCATTGATTGGTTCTCACCTACGTTTCAGGAGACCACTAAAGTCAAGTTCTCCTGCATCGTCTTGTCCTTCACCACTGTTATTAATAAACAAACAAACAAACAAACAAAAAAAGATCAAGTCTTCATTTAATATGCAGAGAGTCAAACCACATATTGCATATATCCTAGATGCCCTACCAATGCAATATATATGCAGACACACAAGAAAGACTACGATGTCAATACAAACTTGTATTCTTTTTCACAGGATTTACAACTTCTGTTAACAAGCACTTGTGAAACATGAACACAAAGATTTGCATTGCTCCAAGTTATACCTGTTCAGGCAAATTCTTGTAAACTGAATCATAAATTTGCCCCAATTTGTGTTATATGTTTGTGTAACACAAACGTGTTTGAAGGTGAGTTAGCACACAGGGCTTTGTTTTAACATCTTCTAGTGTGCCTACCTAAAAAAACAAAGGGCTTGTGCTGAACTCAGTTTTAAGTGTAAATCAAATATTTGCATTGTTATTTGTGCTGTACAAAACAATGCAAAACTGTATAAGTTTCTTTTAAACTAGTTAGCAAGGAGATACCTCTCTCACACACATAATGTGTTGCATGATTTTAAAGATGGGCGGCCATGGGGAAAGATGGGTTAAAAATAGATAAATTTACTTCTAGAACATGTTGAGCATTAACACTATCATTGCAATTTTTATAAATAGAGCTTAATGTATTTTGCTTCTCTAAGGATTCCCTAGGCACTGAATTCAGCACCTTGAAAAGAATCCAGCTTTTCAGAAGATGAAAAGCTGGTTATGTAGATACCAGTCTTGCTTGCTGTACAATGACTCAGAAAATACGTAACCAAGGTCTAATTAAAAAAGGAGAGAGCTGGGTTGGTGTTTTGTCATGTGTGAATGGGACATTATATCTTCCTACTGCATGGCTAAGGAATGAGAAAAGACTTTATACTCTTCTTCTATCTATTCAGCCTATACCCTGAATATCTATTAAGGGAAGCTGGATTGGAAGAAGATGGGTTGGTGTTAAAATTGGAAGAAGAAACATCAATAACCTGTACTATGCTAATGACACTACTCTGATAGCCAAAAATGCAAAGGATCTGCAAGCACTAGTAATAAAAATCAAGGAGCACAGTGAAAAAAAAATAGGAATAAGATTAAATTTAAAAAAGACCAAACTAATGACAACAGGTACAACAACCAGCCTTAGAACTGACAGTGAAGATACTGAAGTGGGAGATGGCTTCTGCTTTTAGGATCAACCATCAACAGTACAGGAATAAGCAGTCAAGAAAAACAACACAGACTAGTACTTGGTAGAGCAGCCATGACGGCCTTGGAAAAGAAATTCAGATGCCAGGATGTGTCTATGCCTACAAAGGTCAGAATAATGCAGGCAGTGGTTCCCAGTAACACTCTATGGAAGTGAAGTTGGACTTTGAAGAAGCAGGATAGAAAAAGTGTTGACACTTGAAATTTGGTGTTGGAGAAAACTCCTCAGAATACCATGGACAGTCAAAAAAGCAAACAAATGGATCATCAAACCAACCAACCCAGAGTTCTCACTTGAGGCAGAAATGACCAGGCTCAAATTATTCTACTTCAGACACATTATGTGAAGACCAAGCTCTCTAGATAAGGCTCTAATGCTGGGAAAGCGACATGAAAGAGAAGAGGATGACCAGTGGCAAAGTGGATGGACTCAGTTACAGCAGTGATGGGGGCATCATTGGAAGATCTGAAGGACCAGATTAGGAATAAATTGTCATGGAGAAAATCCATCTACGTGGTTGCTAAAATTTGACACTGACTTGATGGTACATAATCAATCAATCAATCAATCACTCAATTGCACAACTAAAACTTTCTATCCCTTGTGCACTAATGCACATGCAACCCACATTTATTTTGACCCTTCCCCCCATTTCTCTTCCACTCCATCAATTCCAACATCAAAACCCAAAGTCACCAGAAATAATACTAGATGGAGAACAAATAAAATTGAGTAGATTTGTCTTCTTTAAAAATTTAAGTCACAATTTGTATTTTCCTGAAACAGAATCTAAAATGCCTGTTTATGAGAAAAATATATTAATATGGTGTTGAGGATGCAATTAACCATTGTTTTCTTGCTGGGTATAAAAGCTTCTTTTAAGCTTTACAAAAGCATTCTTCTGCAACTGCATTGCCCAGTTAAAAATGAATGCCTGTCAGTCCTTGGAGACTGACCATATCAGGGAACAGACTCCACAAGAGGACTAACTATGCTTTCTTGAGATGCCCTATATTCAAAGACTATATGCAAGTGATTGCGTTTTCCCTTCCCTCCCTCTTATACTACAATGAAGGAGGAGCCAGCCTGGGTCTCTTCCTGATACTTTCTACTTTCCAGAGCTCAGGGCATGCTTCCGAACTTTTTGTTTTTGTAACGGCTTCTGAATATTTTCCCCAAAGTCATCCCCTCGGCTCCCTACAATGCCTGACTTAGAACCCGGGTTTTGGCAGGAAAAAGAAATAGAGAAGCTTCAAGTTCATGCGGAATCAAATGCTTGAATGTCTGAAAACATATGAGTCCTTCTGACAGTGTGAAGGAGCAGGGAGGTCATAGTTTCTTCATGAAGCTGGACAGAATGTAGTTGTGTCAACAAAAGATTCAGCTGCTCAAATGGTTTTCTTTAATAACAAGGGACTAATGGTCCAACAGTAACAAATAGTACTTGGGAAAACTGTGAAATACTATATAGGAAATATAATCAGGAGTTTTAAGGAAAGATTATTTTATTAAAATGATGGTAAGATTTCTTCTTTGTGGCAACAGCTTTTTAAAAGGTTATAAAGTCTGAATAATCTGAGATATGTGATGCTCCCTATATGTGGTGCATCTCAGTAGTCTTAAACCATAAAAGGCCATTTCATAATATATCTTTGAGTCAGAGTCTTGTTTTTTACTTTGCATCTGGTCATGCTGCCTGTGAGGTTAAATCTCACAGTCTGCTCTAACTGGCAGCAGCTGTTCATGGTCTCAGGCAAAATCATTCCTCTCAACTGCTTCTTAACTGAAGGTGTTAGGCAATGTAAGCTCCACAACCGATTTACACTCTCTGTTGTATGCTCCTTTTTCTGGGGTTATTTAATTTGTCAAAGTGATCAGAGTGTCAAAGTAGATATGGCTGGTCAAAGGAGACCTTATCATTGCAAATTAGTTGGCAGAAAGAGGCAGCCCTCCTTGCCTTCTTGGCTTAGTGGCAATGCAGTTTTTTTGCAGTAGAATATCTGGCCTCACTGGAGTCCAGTGAATGACATAGTGAAATACAGCATAGGAGAGGGGGTTGCAAAGCCTTTCCATATCTGGAGCAGATCCTCACATATTTCTCAGGAATCCACCTGAAATCTGTAGGAGTCATAGAACTCACGATCAGATAATTTCAGAAGGCAATAGCAACATTTCTGAGCTTTGTTATACTACATGCTGTTTGATATGAACCAAATATTCAAGGCATTGTAAAACCAAGTTACATTTATGGTAAGCTCATCTCACTGGCCAGAATCAAGGAGAGAGGAGAGGATGAAGAGAGCGCTCTTAAATTAGCACACACACACGTCCAAACCTCCAAACACCTTGTTGTTCATGTTTTTCAATTGCTTTGTGGAGAATTGGAAGTTGCTAAGGTGGTTTGAGCCTTTCTCATTCTCAGACATATACAAACACACATCCCCACAATTTTAAACGTCTTCCCCACCTTCCTTCTTCCCAGCGTTCCTGCTGCAGAATCGCAGCAGAGAATGTGTGCAGAGTTGGTGGAAGTCGTAGTGATGGGGACTTTGTTTCTTCTTCTTTCCAGTTCTTTTCCAGATGGTTGCCTCTCTGCTAGCATTAGCAACAGAGATGTAGTGATCTCTCCCCAGAACTAAGCTGCCCGGCTTGGGAACAGAAAAGTCAGGGAAGGGGTTCTGTGGGGGACAATCAGAGTAGCCTTCATTTTAGCTTTAGCTTTAGCTTTGTTTCTTCTACTTCCTTAAAATTACCTTCTTTTGAATGCAGACCGGATATCAATTGATGGCGCAGATTCCGTTTCTACAAAGTAAAATAAAAATTCAATGTTTAATTTTTGTAATTTGTCAAGTGTTAAACCTGGACAGACAGTGACTGTGCAACATGTGACATATATTTGATTTAGAATGTGATATGGCCCACACAGTGTCCGTTCAATACTGTGTATTGATTTTGGCAGCTCAGTCATGTATACATGGGTGAACAGAATCCTATTGGCAAATGACAAAAGGATCCAACTCTGAGCAGTATTATAAACATCTTTGCAGTGGAATTCAGTATTCAGAATTCTTTATCTGAAGTGATAAGTATAGAGAGCAATGGAAGAGTTGCTTCATATAATGAAAGTAAATTTGCAAGCCTGAATCTGCAATATAATCAAGGAAATTATACATATATGTTTTAAAAATGGTTGCAGTTGTCATCCTAACGATGGTGGATTTTTAGATAACTAGAAACATAGTAAAATGATATAAAAGTAGAGTGGATAGAATCCAACATTGTACAAGCAGACTTGTACACAGTTTCTCTTGTCCTTTTCCCCCATCTGGACGGCCTTTAAAATCTGCTCTGGAAGACAGGAGAATCCCCTGGAGCAGATTCTAAAAAGTGCCTGGAGGGTTGTTGGAGGAAAGGATATTTCCCATTCTACTCTATCAGCAAAAATGGGTTCTGCAACTAGAAGCATATGATTGGATTCCAATCACTCTGGGAATGTGGCAGCCATCTTTAAAATGTTCACAGAGAACTCTTCTGGAAAAGGTCTACTCTTAGGATCAGACAGGAAGCCTCCTAGCAGCAATAAAGGTGAAGATTTTCTCCTTTGTTCTCATATCCCTTTTTATAGGAGGGTGTGAAAAACATTGAGTAAGAACTCCAGGGAGTTGTATAATTTCGTGCTCCTTATGTAGCCAAAGAATAATCCCAAAATAGATATAATTTGATTTTTCCTGGGAATTTTTTTTATTACAGCTAAAAATACAGTGGGCTATGAAACAGAGAATAAGATTATATAATCAGGAAATCTAAAATAAATCTATATGTCTGTATGGAAACTATATGTCCCAGATTCCATAGGACCATTTTTTGAGTCAGTGTTGACTCTTAGTGACTGCCTGGACAGATCCCTGCAGTTTTCTTGGCAAGATTTCAGAAGAGGTTTGCCATTGCCTTCTTCCGGGAGCTGAGAGACAGTAACTGGACCCAAAGCACCCAGTTGGCTTCATGCCTAAGGCCTCCTGGTTTCTAACCTGATTCCTTAACCACTACACCAACCTCGTTCTCTCATAGGACCATTAAGACAGATTTAAACATGCTAGACAGGTATTAGGCCCTGTTCTTCCATCTATGCTTAATCTTAAGGCTGGGAGTTGGGACTCAGAAAGATACTCTAAGAAGCTTTTCATCACTGCTTTAAAACTATATCAGACTGGGATACCAAACTGATGGCAAGGGTGCTGCTCTGCTCCTTGGCTGCCATCAAGTAATTCTGAGAGACAGAGACAACCTAAGATACGTTGCTGCCTGAGGGAATTGGAAGATGGCCCTTTCTCCAACTCTCATTTCATTTCTAAAAGATAGGGCTGAATCTTCCTTTGCACTGGGATTTTGACAAAGACAGTTCTATCATCCAACATCTAGCTATTATCCCACTTTCCAGTCTATACTGCTTGAAAGAAGCAATTCACCCTCCTAGAAAAATGTAGAATGGAGGTGTTAACGGTAGACACTCCTGATTTTTTTATGGTTCTAAATCACCATGTATTCATCATGCAATAATGAGGAGAGTTCTGCTTACATGCCTGTATAAGCTCTCCTTGTTCTTTTTTGTACACAAATCTATACCTCCTGTATGCTAAAAGAGTGTAAAATCTGCTGGCCTTTATTTCATCCTTTTGTCTACAAATATGGGACAAGTTTGTTTCCAACAGAGTTCGAGACTT
Organism: Candoia aspera; assembly: GCF_035149785.1. Classification (NCBI taxonomy): domain Eukaryota; kingdom Metazoa; phylum Chordata; class Lepidosauria; order Squamata; family Candoiidae; genus Candoia; species Candoia aspera. The sequence continues at coordinate 22,240,202 of NC_086159.1, read as the reverse complement.
CATACCCTTTCTTTTGGGGTTTCATGATGGTCTGGTAATGGGAAAAGCCTTTGCTCAAAAGAAGATGAAAGCTGTTTTTTGAGATTCATAAAGGATAAATTTATAGTCTTGAACTGCCAGCACTGTTATCCACCATACATGTTTTCCAAATATAAACTAAAGGCTTCAGCAAGATTCAGAAATAATTGCTTCAAGAATATACATGAGCTCACCAACTCAAAGATATTCTGAATTATTTCTCCAGCCAACTGTGAATGAAAGTGAATGTTTTAGAAGATGATGGAGGATAGATATGTCTTTCCATGGATATTAGCCAAAATGTTACATGAAACCTTCACATTCAGAAGCACTTACTGTAGCTATTCAATACCAGTTGCTGGAATGCAACCATAGCAGTAGAGGAGAGCAATGGACTTTTAGTCTTCTTTGTAGGCTTTTGGAAGTCCTCTCTGTGGACTTCCTGGATGTTTTAGTTAGACCCATGATCAAATTCAATGGGACTTGTATCCTGAAAATTCTTTGTCAGAAATCTATTATACCGTAGGAGCTAAAGCCTAGGTTATGAGGTAGGTACCAAATTATTGCAATATATCAGTACCATTCTTATTTCTAGACATGATTGAAATCTTTTTGAAATGGAGACAGAGATGCAAAATTCCAAGGATAAAGTAATCATTGGGTTCTAAATATATTGGGTCTGACAAATGATGCTCTGCCCTGTTCTTGATGCTTTCATCTCATATGAGTCTCTTGATCTTTTCTTTGGTTCCTTTCTGAGCTCAGCTTCCTCAACCCTACTTCACAGTGCCAAATCAAAAACCCCTTTTAACCCTTTTTAAGGGTAGGTTTCAGTTCTAGCTCTAAAATTTTATTCAGGAAAGCACACTCCTGCTTGCTATCTCTGAATAGTGCTAAAAATACAGAAGGATAATTTTAAAATATGGAAGAAAATACTTAGCCTGGTGGCCATTTGAAATTTAGATATATATAAAGTAGCCTTTCCATACCTAGAAAAGATGTGTTAGATTTCATCTTCCATAATCCCATTTACCCACAGAGTTAATCTATTCTGGCTGTGGAATTATGGGAGCTGAAATTTAACAAGGCTGTAGGAAAATAAGTTCAGGGTCAGTTCTGGTAAAACAAGTTTTTACCGCAATATATAACACATATTCACTATTTAAAAAGAAATATAACATGGATTCTTACCATGGACTTCCAGATCAAAAGAACAGCTATCAACCTTATCCTTATATGTTACTTCACATCTATAATTTCCTGCATAATTTTCCTTAGCTTTGATTATTTGCATCTCAAATGTATAAACCTGAAATCCAAAGACATAATACAATTATTCATATCAAATCACAAGAATAATTGGAAACTAAAGACGCACATACACACACACACTTACGTGCATCTTGTATTTTGACATAATGAAATGGATTCATTTTCTACTTGTTTTTCACATGTTCTCAGTTACGGTTCTGTTATTTTGCTATACAAATCTGCCAATAATTCGTTTTCCAAAACCCCATCTTGATCTTCTGGCCATCCATTTAGATGACAACAATTCTGGGTCTCTCAAATTGGATTGTAACCTTATTCTGAGTCCAGATCTGCTATAGATTATCCTTTTGATCACAGCAATTCCCAAACTCCCAGCAATATTATGAGATCACAATCTGCCTGAGATCTACTTCACCTTGTTCAACCTTGATTTCTACATTTCTTCTCCTTCACTGTCTAATCAGTGCCTGTGATGACCTATCCTCCTGATCACACTATCTATTTGAAAAGCTGAGTCTAAGGCAATCCATAATTGTGTAATCACTTCGATCACTGAATCCCATATCCTTTTTCTTTTCTTCCAAGCAAGTCATTTTAGACAAATGCTCCCCAAACCACCATTACATTGTCTCCTTTTTGGATGTGCTTGTTGTGGTGCCAACATTTGCAAGTTAGCAGAATTCCAAATGACAATTTGGGGCCAAAACTTGATGGAGGTTTTAAAAAAAAGATGATCTCAATCTCAAATTAACCCAATTTATTCTGGATCTTGGTTTTATCTCAAGTCACAACAGAGTCCTAATTTAAACTACTGAGAATTAGGTTACACCATACAAAACATATGAAACATAATGGATATGTACTGCTGAATCCATATATTAATTCAAGTATTATCATGTCATTTTGTACATAGGTTAATTTTTTCATGCATCCCTAGTTAAGGTAATCAAATGAGACCGAGTTCACAAATTCTCTATGCAGGGATCTTGCACATCTCATAAGGCATGTGTAGGCATTCCCACCCTAAGTTTATCTGATAACTTATATAAATATCTATGAAATTAAAATCCCTTGACCTGACCTCAAAGCTGATGGACTGTACGCTACAAGAAAATATAAATCTGTAGCCTGTGGTATATTTTGAAAAAGGTCACCTTAGTTTGTCGCTCAAATGTTTCTTTCAGCTGAAGGTGCTTTCCTACTTTGCTTGCCAAGTCCATCCATTTTCCTTTAAACCACTTAATAGTTGGTTTCCGAAGAAGGTCCTGAGCTTCTACCTTGGCTATGAATGTGATATTTTGCCCTGAAAACAAGCAAGCCAACCAACAAGTGAATCAACATGGTATTAATCAATAGGGAGTATCTAAAAGCAACACACATCTAAATGAGATTTAAATACCAAATTCTAAAGACTCTGAAATACCCACAATGGTGAAGATGACAGAATTTGCAGAGATGGCAAAATTGACTTGTTTGGTTAGGGAAAAGACAATAACTACATTTGTCAGTGACCAGAAACCCCTTATGGACTTTTTGCTGTAACTGGAAAAAAATGAACTTGTGATTTATGAGTTTGTTGATTAGAAAGGGTAGAACATGGAAAGAAGGGAGCTATGATATAATTATAAACAGAGTATAAAATAAAAATGCATTTATAATTGCTGTAAAGAAGCTGCTTATTTATATCTCTTTTTCCTTTTCTTTTTCTTTCTTCACTTCTCTTTTCTTTCTTTCCTATTTACTTATCACTTTTTTCTTTACTTTCTTTTTTCTTTAAATTTGTATTGTTTTTACTTTGTAAAAAACCCTGTTTAATAAAAATTAATTTAAAGAAATTAAATCCCAAATTATTTATTTCATTACATTTTTGTAAAAAGAAATCTCCTAATTCACAGAAGGGAACCTGGAGCCCTCAGGCTTGTTAGTGAAGTATGGCTGGCTTGTTGCATGAGAAACAGGGAAAAAAGAAACAGTATCCAGCCCTGTCTAACCAGCTGATTGTTGCGGAACATGGAGTGGAAGTAGGGAAGGATTCATGGGTGTAATGTCAACCCTGCATTTACTTCCAATAGCTGGAAGTAACGGAGGGAGTCTTTTGAAGCTGCTTGACTGAGCAATGCATTCATCTGTGGGGTCCCTGGTGCTCTCTGAGCCTTGTTGTTTTCCTGCAGATGTTTCATTGCCAGACTAGGTAACATCTTCAGTGTGAAGAAGGAGTGGGCCTTGCTCTCTGTTTATATACCGTGGTTTGTCCAGCTTGTGTTGGTGGGGGTGTTGTTCTCTTCTTGGGAGTTCCTTGATTGGGCTGTTGTTTGCTGCTTGGTTGATTGCCTGAGTTAATGGTTCCTTGATTAGGGTGTATTGTGCTGTTTGATGGTTCATCTGGTGTTAATCCTAGTGTTGGTTTTTGCATATCTGGGTGTTGATTGCTGGCAAGGGAGTGTACTGGTCTTTTGGCTTTTCTATTGTCTCTTCTGAATGGTATGTAAATGTTGTTTACCTCTATGTGTCTGTCGATGGCTACTTGGTCTGAGTGTCAGGCTTCCAGGAATTCTCTGGCATTTTGGGATTTGGCTTGGTTTAGGATGCTCACAGTTTCCCAGTAGAAAGTATGGTTGAGTCTGTCCATGTGTTGTGAGATTAAGGAGTTCTCATCGCGTCTTCTGACTGCTAGTTGGTGTTTGTGGATGTGCTCTGCTAGTCTTCTGCCTGTCTATCCTACATAGTGGCTGTTACAGTCTTTGCATTGTATGTTGTAAATAACTCCTGTTTTTTCTTCTTGGGCTATTGGGTCTTTTGGGTTGCTTCATATGTTTTGAAGATCTTTAGTTGGTTTATGTGTTACGGTGATGCCATGTGGTTGTAACAGTCTGTTGGTGGTTTCTGAGATGTTTCTGATGTATGGCAGTGTAATCCTTTTCATGGTTCCATTGGTTGTAGTGGGTTGGGTAGTGAGGTACTTTTTGATAAAGTTGAGCGGGTATCCATTTTATTGGAAGATGCTGTACAGATGATCTTTTTCTTTTTTTGGTGGTCTGGGTTGCTGCAGTGTGTAAGTGCTCATCTGAATATTCAGCAGCAACCCAGAACGCCAGAAAAAAGAAAAAGATCATCTGTACAGCATCTTCCAATAAAATGGATACTCGCTCAACTTTATCAAAAAGTACCTCACCACCCAACCCACTACAACCCAACTGATGGAAACTGTGAGCATCCTAAACCAAGCCAAATCCCAAAATGCCAGAGAATTCCTGGAAGCCTGACACTCAGACCAAGCAGCCATCGACAGACACATAGAGGTAAACAACATTTACATACCATTCAGAAGAGACAATAGAAAAGCCAAAAGACCAGTACACTCCCTTGCCAGCAATCAACACCCAGATATGCAAAAACCAACACTAGGATTAACACTAGATGAACCATCAAACAGCACAATACACCCTAATCAAGGAACCATTAACTCAGGCAATCAACCAAGCAGCAAACAACAGCCCAATCAAGGAACTCCCAAGGAGAGAACAACACCCCTACCAACACAAGCCGGGCAAGCCACAGTATATAAACTGAGAGCAAGGCCCACTCCCTCTTTGCAATGAAGATGTTGCCTAGTCTGGCAATGAAACATCTGCAAGAAAACAACAAGGCTCAGAGAGCACCAAGGACTCCACAGTTCAACCCTGAGCTACAAATATTTGCTTCAATTGGTAATGCATTCATCTGCTTTTAAAGAGCTAAGTGAAGCTGCTGCGTCACTTCCCAACAAGTTGCTTGGGGGCTTTATTTAGCATTTCACTCATTGCTTTTTCCTGCTCCTGGAGGTAGTAGAAGAGGCCCCAGAACAAAATAAAGTGCCACACTTAGCCAAACGGCATCATTGCTATCCCTTTATGACCTGAATAGTGTCACCTCTGCAGGGCTACACATAAAGCTCACTAAAATGAAAGGACATGGAAAGAAGAGAATGTGTCAAAGGAAGAGTACAAGGAGGTAGCCCAGAGGTCAGAAAAGCAACTGATTAAAAGAAAAATGGGTAGAAAGTAACATGAAACCGAGTAGAGACAAATGTAAAGTTCTTCAATCACATGCACAGATATAGGATAGGGGTAACTGTACTTTTGTAAAACAGCTTGGAGAGATAGTGGATTGCAAGTTGAACATGAACTAGCAGAGAGATGAGACTGCAAAAAAGAGCAAAAATGCAATTTTAGTCTGTATGAATTCTGGGTACCACACTTTAAGGATTGAGAGAAATTGGAGAGAAATTGGTACAGGTTCAGAGAAGGACAATGAAAATGATCAAGGGATTAAAATCCTATGAAAAGAGATTTAAAGTGGTGGGTAAATTTAGCCTTGAGAAAACATGTCTGAGGGGAAATATGATAGTACTCTTACAATGCTGGAAAGGGTGTCACCCTGAGGAAGGTCAAGATGGGTTCTTCTCATTCTGGGGTGCAGGACATGGAACAATAGCTTTAACTTATGGAAAGGAGAATCTGATTGAATGTTGGGGGTGACATGTATGATTGTATTATATTCACATTCACTGACTAGAGGTCCCTGTTAATTCATAATCACATACAAGTGAACTTTATAGGACATACATATGTAGCCTAATCCCATAAAAGTTTACAAAGAAGTAAGTTCCTTTTTGCCATACAGATATGAACAGGATTGCAGGTATAGTTTTTCTTCTTACACTTACCTACACTAATTGAGCCACTTTTTGGTTTTTCAACAAATAAAACAGATTTCTGGGAATCTTGTTTTTCTCCTTCTTCTCCTGCGGACCATACTAGTATAGAAAATAAAGGGAAATAACTATTATCAGAATGAACCTTTTAGTCAGACAATGCTTACCTGGGTTCTTTCTTTTAGTATTAATATTACTTCTTAAAAATAGACACACACTCCTCATATCTCTCTTTCAGAGTAAGATGAGGTTATTGAAATAAGAGGAGTTAAGTGTCACATAGCGCACACATTTACGAATGGAGTAGAGCTTTTTTTCTAGTGATCTGAGCTGTAACTGTACGTTCCTGTCTTTACACTAGTCTTTACCATTTGAACTGCTTCATTGTTTTAACGTAAACACAGCGTGTTTCCTTGTGTTTCAAGCCTTAAGGCACGTGTGGTGGTCCCATCTCAGTTCTAGGCTGCACCCACCTGTGGAATGAAAGTGGAGCCCTGGGGACACACACGCAAGGACTTAAAGTAGAGATTCATGGCAGCTAAGCAAAATTCTATCCCCCGATCCAAAAGAAGTGGAGAATCTAGTGCTGAATGTCAGGGATGAAGTCCAGGTCCCTAATGGCTAACTATACAGTATTGAGCAACAGCAAATAAGTCTTTCAATTTCTAATCCTTGACCTTGCCTGAGAAAAATTTACTTTTTTTTTGCCTGATAGAATGGTTCCTCCATATCAGCTGTTACAGACGTTATCCTGCTGGTGAAAGCTCTCTTCCATCCTTTCATAGAAGATAAATTTCATATAATCCCTTGCATGTGTAGACATATGTTTGGTATGTACAAGATATTAATCTCTGGATTAGAGTCTAGACAGAAATACACTACTGGAATCTAATGAAGAATATTGGTCTATAGAAAGTTGCATGTTAATACATCTCTTATGGTCATAACTTTATGGTCTTCTGGCCAACTTTGTGGGGTTATGAATATTAAAACCTGAGTCATCTTATAAGGAAAAAGAGGGTAGCTAAGAATAGCCATTTTAATAAGAAATCTGCAGAGGAGATTTCAACAACCAGGAGAGAAATTCCCCTACTCCGTGCTCCCCAAACCCCAACAGCTTCTGGTTCCAGCATTTGGCTCCATATATAGGTCATGGACAATTGAATGTTGATTGTTGCTTATATATAAGTACAAGCATATTCACATAGAGTGATGGTTAGATGGATGAATGTACCAAACTTTATCATATTTCTATCTGTATCAAATGCATGGTATACTAGACTATATGGCAAAAACTTCATTAAGTTTTTATTGAAAGCGTTGCTACTAAATATCTTCATCCATCAGTAACCAGGATGGTCTATGTGTGCTTCTCTTGTTTCAGCTATATACTTCAGTAATTATAAAATTCTTAGTCTGTAGTTTAATACCGAGGGAAGAAAAATAATTCATCACAATAGCTTGAATACGTAACTTCTATGTCAAATATAATATATTTGATAACTAATTCAAAAGACTAATGCATTTTGCTAAACAAATCAATAAGCAATAGCTCTCCAAATATGAAATACTTAAAATAGGTGTTTTTATTTTAATATTTCCACTGTAAAAATAAGTTACAGTGTTATATGAAAAAAGGTCTGTCTGAAGTTTTTCCAAATCCATTTCATATATCACAGTTCATTTGATATATCACTGTGCACTAATGTACTCCAAAGCTTCATGTGATTGGGGGCTTCCAACTTCACTCCAGACACAAGAGTGGAGAAGCCTTTGCTCATAAGAAGCTGTGTTTGCACATTAGGACTTCAGGAATCTTTGAAGCAGACTCTTTAGCTAGATCTGTAACAAATATAAAACGAAAACAAAAACAAAAAGTTATCATGAGTATAAACCACATCAAAACTGAAAAAGGAAGCTACAAAAAAATTGTTAATAGGTAATAAGAAAATTGGAATGTCTTGAGTTTTCTCTTCTTCCTTTCTGATTTAGTGTGTCTCACCTGAGTCCTTTCTGTCTCCAGATTTATTTGTTCCATCTGAAAAGTAAGCATAAACTGGATGATATCAACATTCAGAAGTTATTATCTGATTGTTTAATTGGCTATGTGGGATTGTGGCTACTTTTTATGTTAAAAGAAATGAGGAAAAATGTAGACTATAATGGGATTGTTTAAGAGGACAATGGGAGGTATATATTGCAGTAATTTTGTTGAAGCTGAGCAAATTGGTGTTTGAGCAGCATCTGGATATGATAATAGGTAGAGTAATCATACCTGTGGAAAGGAATTCTATTGATGGTATTATTATTATTATTATTTAAATTTATTTTGGCCACCCACTCCAAAAGACTTTGGGTGGCTATGGCAGAGCCTCAGAAAATATTTCCAAACCCTGCTGGTCTCAGCAGAGCAGAAGACAGAGAAAAGCACCATCTGTTTTGTTTTCTTCTTAAATTTGAATGATGGTGTCTTTAAGATTGCCATTTGTTTTTCTCATTTCTCAGGTGCACAGAAGAGTGTGGATTCCTTAATTCCCTCTCCTAGTAATTTCAGAGTTTCAGAGAATGGCTCCTTTCTGCACCTTGGTTGGCATAGATGTCAACCACAGTGATGTTAAAATGATGGCATAGCTGTCGTGACATCACCGCACAAATGGTGCAATTATTCATGTCATGATATCTGACACAAGCACACAGCTTGCATCATTTGGGTGATGATATTGTGACACCTGGATGATCATTTGCCCCATTCATTGCTTGCCTCCTGGATGTTTATAGCTACTCTGAATCTCATCTTCATAGACCTTTCACCTGATCCAGCAGAACCATTTATATTCTCATTAATCAAGCTAATGACTATATGTTTCCTATTCTTGAGTTCCATCATGATAGAAATTGTGTATAAATATAACAAATAATTGTTAGGCTATTTTTTAAAATCTTTCTTAAGATATTTTGAAATACATTTCTTCTTTAAGGTTTTTAAAAGACAATCTTTTAAAGCCTCTTATTAAGGGAGTTGAAGTGAAATCAACTGGAAAATTGTTCAAAAGTAAATGTATTTACTAAGGCATCCACTTTCTGTTATATGGAATCATGCCTGTTTGGGAGCAGAAAAAGTGAATCTTACTACCTCTTCATATTTTATCCCAATATTATATAACATTAAATGGAATAGTCCTGCTAACCTGCTGCTGAAGAATCCTCTTCATCTGTAAAAAGGAACACATAAAAGGTAAAATAGAGCATTGTGGCAAGAAAAAGCAATAAGGTAGTTTAGTAAAAATGAATGGAAACAAGAAACCTGTAAAAGAAGGAAGGGGAAACCATGATAGCTGGGGAGCTGGTAATGACAAGGGCAAACTTATGGAGAAAGCTTTATGGGATCGAGCAGCTGAAGTGGTCAACTTTAATGCTTCACGCAAATACAAAAATGGGATGCGACGTGTAATCCAATATTAAAACATGGGTTTGAATGGGAGCTTTCAAAATGGTTGTGTTTGTTAGACATAAAATACAAAAACTGAGGGGGGAAATGGAATACAAAAAAGTCACAATGAAAATCAAGGTCAACCACAGATCTGACCTGAAGAAGATGCCGTTTCAATGACGTTCCTGTCTGCAAGTAAAATGTGTACCATAGATACATTCATCACCATGATTTTTTGTTTTTTTAAGAGGTAAAAATAATGTAATTAAAAATAAAAAGAACAAAAAGTGCAGAAATCAAACAATTATTTTTCGTTATTCATATTAAGATGTCTAGGTAAAAACAATATACTTGCATGCCTATTATTTCTGTCGAAGTTAAGACACAGGGTTGTGTTTCCATAACATGCTAGACTAAGCTAAAAGGGGTTGGGCAGATCATGGTTCAGCCTGTTGTGGGAATGTAGCTATGGTCTTAGCGTATTATGTGAAAGAGGCCATCATGTTCAGCCACAATATGGGTTTATATTTTTGGACATAGCATGGACACAGCAATTGTGTTTTGCTAACTTACACTGTACAGTGTTCAGTATGTTGTGTGAACCCAACCTTACAGAATGTTGTATGTATGCCTATTGAGTTCAAAAGGCTTTTCTCCCAAGTAGAGGACTGCAATTTAAGAGATCATTCATTCAGTGTTCCATTCCTTTCAAAGGAAGAATTAAACACGTTCTTACTCATCATAAGTTAATGGGCCCTAAAACTCAAATAAATTAAAAAAAAAATTATTAGGACTTCATTCAATATTAAATACTTCTACAATGATATTAAGAAACAGTGAAATTATCAGCAGAGTTCTAGAAGATTATCAAGATACCTGTGCCCCTTAAACATTCTGGGCTAGAATCAGTTACAGATATGAGCTCTAGTATCAAGACACAACCCATTATCTTAAACACTCTACTCTTTCAGTTGGCTTATCACGGTGTTGAAATTCAGATGATGAATAAAAAGAAGAAGCTGTACTGGCAACATTAACATTGTAACGCTATATCTAGTTACTTGAGATTAAAATCTGTATCTATCTATATCTTCTTACCTTACCTTATCTTATCTTATCTATCTAAACTATCCTTAGCAAATGATTAATCAATGATTAATCAATCATAGCTGGGACAGATAGGCACATGTAGTCATCAGTTTAGAGAGCACGGGTTTCCAAGGCTGGAAAGATGATATAAGTCTTTCTACCTTACATCATTACTGCTATAATTTATGTTTTACCTGGATGTTCTGTGAAAGGCTATAACTATAAGAATAAATGGAAGACGGTAGAAAGAGTTTAAACACAAAGATACTGCTACTTCAGAGGGGATGGTGAGCATCCAAACTATTTTGTTCCTTTTTTAGAATATACGCCAGTTAGTCTCCACCTAAAACAATGTCATTAGTTTGGATAATATAAAAAAGATATAAACACGAAATTGTGAAAAATACCTAGAAATCATTGTAATTGCCATTCCTAAGTCATGTTAAAAAGGTAAAGGTTTCCCTTGACGTAAAGTCCAGTCGTGTCCGACTCTAGGGGGCGGTGCTCATCTCCGTTTCAAAGCCTTGGAGCCGGCGTTGTCCATAGGACACTTCTGGGTCATGTGGCCAGCATGACTCACGGAACGCCGTTACCTTCCCGCCGAAGCGGTACCAATTAATCTACTCACATTTGCATGTTTTCGAACTGCTTGGTGTGCAGAAGCTGGGACGAGCAACGGGAGCTCACCCCGCCACGCGGTTTCGAACCGCCGACCTTCCGATCGACAGCTCAGCGGTTTAACCCGCAGCGCCACCGCGTCCCTTATGTCCCTTAAGTCATGTTAAGGTAAGTTAAAAGGAAAAGCAAAACGTTTTAGAAAAAGGTGTCTATTACAAGAGCACCACCTGTTGTCCACCTCTACCATAAATAACAGACCTTACAGATACAGTTCTTTGTGAAGGAGAGCCTCATAAGAAGGGATTCTAAGCAGTGAGAACACTGGCTCACCTGAAGTAGCAAGCATTTCTCTGAGCGCAAGAAAAAGACTTCATTTTCCGATGAACAACATTTGACAGGTCCAAAATATTTGTCAGTTCTATGAATGGCAGAATGTACTTATATAAATGATTTGCATGGCTGCCTAACTTGTAAAATGTGACTCTCTATGGTAATATGGCATGCATATGCTAATCTTCATTGCTATACAGGTGGTTCTTGGGTTACGACCACTTGTTCAGTGACCATTCAAACTGGTGACGGCACTGAACAAGGGGGACATATGAGCAGTCCTTGGAGTTCTGGCCATCACAGTGTTCCCACAGTCATGTGATCGTGATTTCTGACATTCCCTGCTGGTTTCCCACAAGCAAAGTCAATGGGGAAGCCAGCAGGGAGAAATCATGAACATGTGAGGCCCTTGCTTAATGATCCACACGGTCCTCACTTAATGACAGCAACTGGGACTGCTGGAACCATTGCTAAGTGACACAGCCACATGATGTCATGCTTTACGACCACATTGCTAGCAATGGCAATTCTGATCCCAACTGCTATCATAAATTGGATTACCTATAACTGCAATAAATTATTGCAGTATTGTGCAATAACTAACTGATCAAAAGACAACAACAGGCTTCAAATATTAGCAGCTCATTACTTCAGCATCAATTCTCTTTCTCTTTCTTTCTTTCTTTCTTTCTTTCTTCTTTCTTTCTTTCTTTCTTTCTTTCTTTCCTTCCTTCTTTCTTTCTTTCTTTCTTTCTTTCTTTCTTTCTTCTATGTATATGTGATTAATGAAAGTTTGTAAGAACTAAGTCATATGGTTAGCTCAGCCAGCACACTGTTTGCAAGGTCATGCATGTTACCCAAACTGAAGATGTTTATCCTCTAAAAGGGTGCCCTAATTTGTTATTACTTTGAGACACTAGAATAGTAAAGAACAATTACTTGGTATGCAGAACAACTGCAGTTCCAACAACATTGCAACCTGTCTTTTTTGAACAGAAGGGGTTAATTTTTTTCCCCCAATTTTTTTTTCCAAATTGATTGATTAATTAGGACTGAATGGACTCTCTTCCCTGTGAAATGGAGGCATGATGATTTAACAACTTTAACTTACTTAAAATGAAAAAGAAATCTAGCCTGTGTTAAGCCTGTCATTAAAAATAACAAATGTAGTGCCTGAAATCAGACCTGATGGTAGAAACATGACAATTATTTCACTCTCCTTTATTCTGCAATTGAAATTTTAATAGAATAAATACATTTAGTAATGCAATTCTTGAAAATGTTTGCAAAATTGTTCTCTTGAATTGCTTTTAACTCTATACATATTCATTATAACTGTTTTGTATGTGCACTGCATTGAGGTGTATGACTGCTGCTTTGCAAAAGTCTAATAAGGAAATAAATAAGAAGTAAATACTGAAAAGAGGGGACCGAACATAGAAGCAAAAGTTTAAACTAAGGAGAGAGTCTGCACATCATGAAGTGTTATGGTTCCCTCTTCGATACATTTTGGTTATCGTGCTCCAAGTGAGTTAGTTATTAGCTTATTTTATTTACTGTCATAGACCAACATAGGTGCTCATAGAAATATGGTTTTATTGTTGTATTAATTTATTTAAACTGATAACAATATGTCTGTGTTAAAGAAAGCAAGATCACTATTCTCAGTGAGAGAAATTGTTTCACTGGAGTGTAACAAGGAGCATGAAACTGAATGCTTTGTGCCAATACTGCTGCTCCACATTTTGTATATGGATGCCTTAGACCTGTTAAGCAATCCTTACAAAACAATTGGGGCCAATATTGGAGTTCGATGGAAAATTCTGAAGGAAAATTGTTGCAGAATTAGAAACATCTGGACTATCTGAATCCAAACTATAACTGTTAATTCAAGCAATTGTTTTTGAAAAATATTTGACTTTAATCATATCTCAATTTCTTTTTAAAAATATGGATTATTTAACTTTTAGAAAAGCCTTTCCATTAATGGCTCTTGAGCACAACTGATCAGTATTTTCTTCAGCGTGTGTTATCATAAAATGTATGCTACACATATAAATACACATATTTATATACCTGTTGTCATCCGAGAATCTCTGGTGGCCTGCTCCACAAGTGGCCAGGTGTGAGACCCTGTTTTTCAAGTTGGGTTCCCGAGAACAGTTGGGAGTGCTGCTGCTGTACCAGCCTCCCTGCTGCGTGGCAACCTCCCTGCCTGAGCTCCTGGAGGTTGTCTCAGGGTTGGCAGTGCAGTTTCCCAGACTTACGGTTCTGGGGGACTTCAATCTGCCTTCCCTGGGGCGTGCCTCAGAGGCAGCTTGGGACTTCATGGCTACCATTTGGGACCCGACTTGAGACAGTGGTCTCACTCCGGACTTGGTTTTCTTGTCAGAGCAGTGGCAATGTAACCTGAGGGGAGAGCCACATCCATCCCCATTGTCATGGTCAGATCACGCCCTGGTGGCCCTGAGATTCTCCTATGCTGCCTCCCTCCGCAGGGAGGTGGGACCTATTCGGTTGGTCTGCCCCCAGTGGCTGATGGACTCAGTGAGGTTTCAGAGGGAGCTGGGGGTTGTACCTGAGGATCTGCTGCATGGTCCAGCAGAGGCCCTGGCTACTGCCTGGAATAGGGAGGTGGCCAGGGCCTTGGACAGGATCTTGCCTGTGTGGCCTCTCTTGCCTCATCCAACCCGACACTCCCTGTGGTTCACGGAGGAGTTGAGGTTTTGAGGAGGCTTAAGAGATGTCTAGAGTGCCGCTGGAGGAAGACAAAGACTGAATCTGACCAAACACAAGCTAGAGCTGCTATTAAGGCCTACCTTGTGGTGGTAAGAGTGGTGAAACGGCAGTATTTCTCCACTCTTATTGCATCCGCAGATTGCCGCCCGACGGCCCTGTTTAAGATCACATGTACCCTTTTGGGGAAGGTGGGCCCAGTGACCCACCTACAGGGCTGTGGGGAAGGGTTTTCTGAGCATCTGCAGGATAAAATCATGCAGATCCATTCCAAGTTGGACTCCATGCATGAAGCAGGGTCTGAGGAGATGCCGAGGGAACGTTTTAGCCTTGTTATCTGGGAGCCGTTTGATCCCGTTGGACCCGAGGAAGTGGACAGGATCCTCCAGATTGTGAAAGCCACCACCTGTCATTTAGATCCATGCCCCTCCTGGCTGGTGAAGGCAGCTCAGGAGGTGACGTGTGGTTGGGTTCAAGTGATGGTAAATACATCCTTGAGTGAGGGGGTGTTCCTGGCTGCCTTTAAGGAGGCACTGGTGCGCCCCCTCCTCAAGAAGCCATCACTGGACCCAACTGTGCTGGACAATTTTGGTCCAGTCTCCCACCTCCCCTGTATGGGGAAGGTGGTTGAGAAGGTGGTGGCATTGCAACTCCAGAGGATTCTGGATTAAATGGATTATCTGGACACCTTTCAGTCAGGTTTCAGGCCAGGATATGGGACAGAAACTGTATTGGTCACACTTATGGATGATCTCTGGCAGGAGCGGGATGGAGGCAGTGCATCCATCCTTGCTCTCCTTGATCTCTCAGCGGCTTTCGATACCATTGACCATGGTATCCTTTTGGGATAACTCAGGGAGTTGGGGGTGGGCAGCATGGTTCTGCACTGGTTCACCTCCTTCCTCCAGGGCCGATCCCAATCGGTGGTGATAGGAGAGGAGAGATCCGACCCTCGACCCCTCTATTGTGAGGTGCCGCAGGGTTCGGTTCTCTCTCCTCTTATTTAACATCTACATGAAACCCCTGGGTGAAATCATCCATCACCACGGGATGAGGTATCATCAGTATGCTGATGATACCCAATTATATATCTCCATCCCGGGTGAGGTAAGTGATGCAGTGACTGCCCTTTCTCAGTGCCTGGGGACTGTGGGGGTCTGGATGGGGAACAACAGGCTTCAACTGAACCCTGGTATGACGGAGTGGCTGTGGATTGATGGCACCTCGTCTTCCAGGAAATTGTCATCTTTAGCTCTGGATGGGGTTGCACTTCCCCAGACAGACTCAGTGCATAATCTGGGGGTTCTCCTGTACTCATGACTCCTGCTCAAAGAGCAGGTGGCAGTCGTGGCCAGGAGGGCCTTTGTGCAACTTCGGGTTGTGCGCCAGTTACGCCCATTCCTGGAACAAGAAGCCCTCTGAACAGTCACTCATGCCCTGGTCATCTCCCATATAGACTACTGCAATGTGCTCTACATGGGGCTACCCTTGAAGAGTATCCAGAAGCTTCAGCTAGTCCAGAATGCAGCCGCACTGGCCATTTTTGGTGCCCCTAGGTCGGCACATATAACACCTTTGCTGCGCGAGCTGCGCTGGGTGCCAGTTTGCTTCCGGGTCCAATTCAAGGTGTTGGTTATCACCTTTAAAACTAGGTTACCTGAGGGACCGTCTCATCCCCATTACATCGGCCCGCCCCATCTGATCATCCAGAGAGGACATGTTACGGACCCCATCAGTAAGAGAATTCCATCTGGCAGGGTCCAGGAAACGGGCCTTCTCTGCAGTGGCCCCCACCCTTTGGAACATCTTGCCCCCAGAGGTGAGGCAGGTCCCTTCACTCCTGACCTTACAGAAGGCCCTGAAGACTTGGTTCTGCTGCCTTGCCTGGGGCGGGAAAGTGGGTAACCATTCTTGGAGGTGGCTCGCACCCTGGAGTCCCTCCCACCAGCTTGGAATTTTATACCCTCTTGGATCTTATATTTATTTATTGCATTTTATAATAATTGTAATGTGTCTGGTTTTATGAGATTTTAACGTTTATGATCGTAGTTTGATTTTATTATAAACCACCCAGAGTCCCTCTCTTGGGGGAGATGGGTGGTAATTAAATTTGAATAATAAATAAATAAATAAAATAAAATAAAAGTGTAATAAAATATAAAAGTGTAATAAAGAATTAACAACCGTAGAATTTCACACAGAGATTCCAGTGTTTCTCCTGATGGTCTATGAATATACCTTTGCTTTAGTGGCTGTTCAAAGAGTATAGTATGGAGGAAGGAAAAGGACAATTTGTTTAGTGTTTATGAGACGTAGGACAGTTAAAACTTGTGATGAAAATCTGTCTATGCCTCCTCTGCAGATCTGTCATGGTTGGTCCAACTTTAAAAACAGTGAAAGTACATATTCTAGAAAGCAAGAGAGATTTTGTAGAGAGATTTCATAGAAACTGCCATCACAAACTGCATGTGTTGGCAGGATAGAACTAGATGAAGTTAAAATGAAATAACAGATAGCTCATTAGATAGCTGGATACCTGATGGAATTTAGAGAAAATTAGTAAATTAATGTTAGTATTCCAAGATATAAGCATATTGTTGTTGCTATATTTTTCTGCAAAAAAGATGTTAATAAATGCATATTATGGAATAAAATATATGAGAAACAATGATACATATACTGTATATTGCATGTCTGTATGAACAAATGCAATACGGTAGACACACATACACACACAGAGGTTTACAGCGGGAACCCACATATTTACTTAAATGATGCTTGTTAATGATTTTATTCCAGACTGGAGGTGACATTTTATATCGTCGAAGTTTTATGGATGCTTTTCCAGTGTAGATATAAGGTATACTGCAATAATCCAGTATTACGGTGCTAAATCATGAATAACTACAGATTATTTTACCCTATCCAGAAAAGTTACACATCATGTACCAGTTAAACCTGATAAAGGAAAAGGGAGAAAAGACACTGTGTAAACTTTGGTCCTGAGACATGTAAGAAAATAATCCAGGAAGGTACATTTAATTACATTTTTAAAAGAAATGAAATCCAAATCCAGGAGGGGACTGGATGGAACAAGGAAGATAAAAAACACAATCTCCCTGAACTGTAGAATCTCGTCTAGCTTTTGAAGGATAATTGTACTCACCTTTTTCTGGAGGATTCCCATCTTCCTGAAGTTTAGTTTGTTCTGTATAGGAAGTCGAAGCACATTTTTTTAGAAGAAACACCCTGATCATAAATGTTGTACATGTTTCAGCTAGTAGGGTTAACATTATATCAACACTTTAAATGTGTAAAATAAGCTGTTGGGATACTCCATAGCAGTATTACAAATGACTTGAAGACCTCTAGCACAGTATAAAGCTGAATATATATATAACAGCCTCTACCTACATATGGTGGATTACAGTTTCCATCAGTCTGCACTTAAAACATGGATAATTGTGCAGGAGATGGAATAAGGCAATGACATCTGCTAACAATAGCTATGAGAAAAACCTCTATTTAGAATGTGAACAGAGTAATCAATAGGGATGAAGAAAAAAAGGGAAAAGTGGCAGTGAAGTCCATGTTTGCAAATGTGGAAGGGAAAGTTAAAAGGAGGTGAATAGCCTGAACAGTAAGGAATTGGGGAGGTGCATCAGCCAAGATAGAATGAGACAGCTTATTGGATGTAAATTGAGATTCTAATTCATATTGTAACTTAAAGGAGTCTGTCTCAGTAACAGATCTATAACAAAAGGTCAAGATCTATCAGGTAACTGTAACCTTTAAAAATGTCTAGGAAACTTATGGAACTACAAAAAAAAAATACAACAATTAAAGTAAACTGTACTGATAAATTATAATCAATAATTTATCAGTGACATCAAATCAATAGTTTAATGTATCAATAATACAGACTTGATAGAAACCAAATAACCACTGGAACCAAGAAAAAAACCAAGAAAAAAAATTCTCAAAGCTAATACTGATTAATCTTCTCTTTGCCCTAATCCAGAGTTTTTCCAACTTGGCAACTTTAAGATGTGTGGACTTCAACTCCCAGAATATCCCAGCCAGCAAGTCCATCACCTTCAAGTTGCCAAGTTGGAAAAACACTGCCCTAATCTGAAAATCTCTCTCTCTCATTGCAGGATAAATTGCCTTCCCTTTCCTGACTTGTCACTTTCCAGATGTGTTGGAAGCAAAACTTTCAGAATTCCCCAGACTTCTGAATTAAAGATTTAATTCATTTGAATTAAGATACCAAATCCTGAATGAATAAGCCAGTGGAGTTAGGTGGTGTTTCAAACTTAATGATAAACTCTTGATGGCAGTGATATTACACAAGGTATCATAGCCATAATTCCACAGCAAAAATACAGAGGGACTGAAATGACTGGAAGCAAATTCTCTGTACTTCTTTAAAGAATGGGGAAATATTAACTCATATCCTAGAATAAAATAAAAGCCATGGTAATGGTTGATTACCTGAGAATACAAAAGATAGTGGTGACAGATACAGCCATGTTAGGAGCAGAGTTATTGGGAAGGCAATTATAAATTCAGTGGGAAGAAGTTTCAGACAGAAATGCCTTTACTACTTTTAAAGTGTATTTGTAAACTGTACACTTGTATAAAAGTTTTAAAAATATCTTTTAAAAAAATCGTTGAGATCGCAACTGAAATGAACAAATATCTAAATTGTGTTGTTATTATTATTATGGTTAAATTATTGCTCTTTTCCATTCAATCAAGTGGGATCTAAATTCTAATTCTAAAGCCGAAAGACGGTGTGGCAGGTTGTTAATACTGTATATTGAGACATTGAATATCTTCAGTTTCTGCTTAAAGATGAGCAGTCTGCAGTCACAGAACAGGTAGCTAGTTTCTGCGCAGTAGCTTTAAAGATTCATCGAAACCTGGTGAATAACTAATCATAAACATTTTTGAATAATTTAATATATCCAAACCTCAGATATTATCATTTATTGGATTTGAGTAGTTAATAATTAATAAATATAGAATGTCTTAATCAAATAAGTATTAACATATTGTAACATAAGCTGCTCCTTTGATTTTATGTATAAATGATAGCGAGCTTGCTAAAAGACAACTATGATATGGATTGTATATTTTTTATCATGTCTGAGAATTTTATCGGACACTTTTGAGTATTTTTAATTGTACTGGTCTATGACTGTAATAAAGAATGAATGAATGAATGAATGAATGGATATATTGGGCCAGGGTTTCTCAACCAGGGTTCCATGGAAGCCTAGGGTACTGTGGGAGTCACTAGAAGTTCTCTGGGAGATCACAATTTATTTAAAAGTTTATTTCAAATTCAGGTAACTTCACATTAAAGAGGTAAGTTTCATTCTTTATTTTTAGTTTAAGAACACTGTTAATGCATATATACAGGCCTACACATGAAAAAAATATAATTTTGTAACTTCTAGCCTATATTTGAGTCTCAATGTGCAGGGGGTCCCTGAGGCCTGAAAAACATTTCAAGGGTTCCTCCAGGGCCAAAAGGTTGAGAAAGGCTGTATTAGGCTATGAAAAAAAGAATGTTGAATTATGATGAGGGAGTTCCACCTTCAGATCCATCCTCAGCCATAGAAATTTACTGGGTGACTTTGGGACAGTCACTGTCTCTCAGTGAACCTTCTCCCAGGATTATTGATGGGGGGTAAATTGAATGACGATCACCAAATAAAATTGTCTTAAGCTCCTGAACAAAGGCAGGATATAAATATAAATAATAATAAGGAAACTGAACTTATCACTCATTATTATTAGATAAATTAGAAGAAATATGTTGCCATAGAAACTAATCATAGAAACTAAACACAGTTTTTATATCATCTTATTATCTCTTTTTTTTTCAGGAACAGAAGAATCCAATTTCTGTTTGAAAACAGAAGTAAATAGAAAAGAAGGAGTTCTGCTGTGTTCAATGTGTCAAATACATGGAAAGAATTAATAAACATACAGTAGTGTAGTTGCTGATATCTTCTATCTTCCACCTAACCAAAGAGAAGAAGCAAAATTATCTCTTTCTTTGAAGTAGCAGTACTTATACTTTTATGTCTCCAAACATCTCTTCGGAGACAAGCTCTGTAAGAAATTCCTGACATCTCTTGCTGACACTTTCCTCTTTCAGGGAGTTGAAGAAGAGCAAAGCAGATTGGCTATCTTGATGATGCTAAGCAATAAGGAAGAATTAAGGTTAGGAAGTACAAGGCATTAGGAATATTGAAAGAAAGTGGCCACACTGAGAATGTCATGGATAGCCAGAAAAACAAACAAATGGATCCTTAGAGCAAATCAATCAGAGTTCTCACTCAAGACACAAATGACCAACCTCAAATTATCATATTTTTGCACCCTCTGTGAGGACCTAGGTCTCTAGAGACATCTATAATGCAGGGAAATATGGAAGGAAAAAGAAAAAGAGGACAACCAGGAGAAAGTTAGACTTGATTATAGTAGCTTTGGTTCCAACACTGAAAGATCCCCTTTCTAGTTCTATGATAGCTCTTAATAGTAGATCTTAATATGGGCTAAGAAAAATCTTGAGACCCTGGTCATGTCTTTCTTCCTGTGATGGACTACAGTAACCACAGATGGTTCTCAGGCAGGAGGCAGCACATTCTAAGGAGGGGAGCTAGGTAAGAGAAAACACAGTCTGGAGCTGGAACTCAGGAAGACAGAGATTCAGAGTAGCCCTGCCCTAGAGCCTCCCAGGTTATTTCCTTTAGGTTAGGTAGAGTAGCTTTAGTCTGGCAAGATTCTGTCTGTATGGTGTGAGCAAATAAAGAACTGAAGTTTGGCTGGATTGATTCCTTGTCATTCTTGGGCTGAGCCTGACACTTCCCCCATCCTTGGCTGAATATCACATCTGCGTGTCATAGAAAAAAAAAGGAGTTTGGAGAGAAGCAAAAGGAAGGTGCAGAATGAGGAAAATCTGAGAAGGACTGTGCTTGCTTCATGTATTAAAGTAGAAATATGATGGTTTATTTTATAAATAAACCTCCATAATTTTCCCAAGGATACCACAGCAATTGACAGCGCTTCAATAACCTTGGCTGATCTTGAAAAAGCTAAGCAGAGTCAGTATAGGCTATTATTTGGATGGGAGACTACCAGCAAATCCATGGACTAGACTGGGTAGGCTAGACTGGGTAGATATAGATATACTGTACATCTCAGAAGATGCTGCCAAAAAAGCAACATGGATGTGACCCTGTAGTCAACAGGAGGCAAATTTAATTTGAGGGAACTTGATCTTTCAATTTCCAAGACATATAGAATACTAGGAACTACACCCTTAGAGAGAGAGATTTTCAGAGACTCTTGACAGCAAAAAAAAAAAACCCTTTATGAATGTGCTGCAGAACAAGTTTAAAGTTGTATTCACTTCTTTATGTTCCTAATGAGACCTCTACAATAATCTGCTATTTTAACCAACGTATATAATTTTTTTTACTAACCTGGAGGAGGCGCAGTTTCTGTTTCTGGTTTATCTGAAAAGGTTAAAAGAAAAATATTTGTAACACACTGAAAGAAAAGAAGTATACACAGTGATGCTTTCTGTTTTACTGTACAGTGATACAAATTCTGCATTATGATAGCTTTACAAAATCACAATATTACACTGTCCCTATTATGGATTTCTACACAGCTGGATTCTTCTTGCATACAGCCTATTACAATATGGTGTATTAATTCAGCGGGTTTTTTTTAAAGCAAACTACTGACCCTAGAAGGCTTCCCCGCCTTTTCTATAATAAATAGCTAGTTATCGTTATTATGAGCGAACATTAATGCACAATATTTTGCAAATATTTAATACAAAAAGTGACTGTCCCCAAAGTGCTGACAATCCAGATCGCCTCCAAGTCTTGAAAACTGGTTGTAGAGCACCTAAAAATATCAAGGGCCAAAGCTGATTCTTTTTCTCCAAGCAAAACTAGGATTGGCAGCAGGGCTGTGTCTAGCACCTCATGCAGCCTTCAGCCCGATTTTATGCAACCCTCAATCTAATTTCCAACCTGCTATGAAAGAAGCCAGGGCAAATTTCTGCTCAGATTTCTGTTCTTCCCCTGCAGCCCATGGTTTGGGACAGAGAAGAAAGGTTGTCTAGTTTTAGAGAATAATTATCCCAACCCACTTTTAGCTCTGAATGTGCTGAAACCCTACTGGCAATGCACTCTCCAAGATATTACCCCTAGGAGAATGTAGCCCTCAACAGAAAAAAAAAGGCTGCTAATCCATAATTTACAAAACTAAACTTCTATTAATCATGGTTTCATCAGTGAATTGTTGAACAGTTGGTTCTGGGAGTGTGGTGCCTGCACAAGTGACTTTGTCCTTGTATTAGAACATTTAATCCTTCCTAGACAACTTTAGCTACTGAGCACCTGCAGTAGATTTTTAGGTGGGGGACAGCAGGGATGGTTGGTATGAGGGCCTTGTCTTACATAGCATCCTAAGAATTCCTGCAGGCTCAGCTGAACATGGAATACAACTCAACTGCCTGGAAGTTTACTTTAGGTTTACTCTCATGGAAGGCTATTTCATGCATGACAGTATGTTTTGTACAGGACTCTTTCTGAATGCATTGCACCATCCTACTGCAATCCGGTGGTGCTCCAGATGTTGTTAAAGTACTATTCTCAGCTTTCCTCTTATTGGCCATGTTAGCTGAACTGTAATTCTGTAATGCCTGGAAGGCCACAGGTTGTCCATACCTATTTTACTGGCATTTACTAAGAATCCATTGACATTTAATGGCAGTGATGGAGACTTTTTTCCCATAATTTCTTCACATGCTTCTTTGGGTGACAAAAATCAGGGAGGCATCCAAAGGAGAAGTTCTTGTAATGTGGGACTTCATTGACCCTCACATAAACTCGATACATGGCTGTGGCCATGACAAAGAAAGCAAAATTCTAGATGCTTTAAATAGCTACGCCTTAGAACTCTTAGTAGTGCTTCTGACCAGAAGAGAGTGTCATGATCACCGTTGCGATGTTCGCTCCATCGTAATGGTTCGCATGCCAGAGTCTTGATGCGTGTTCCTGGCTGGGAGGGTGCTGCTGATAAACTTTGTATGGGGAGACGTGTAGGGCTGTGCCAGGAAGGAATGTGTTTGGGTTATCTCTTAAATGTCAAGGTCTTTTTGCCCGTTGATCAGCAGAGCTCGTTAGGAGCACCTGGGAATGTGGGATTGTTCTGTATGCGCGGAGGGGGGGGTCGTTGTTGGAAATGGAGCTATTTAGTTTGAGTTTAGGCACGCTTTTCTCATTCTCAGCTTTCTCTCTGTTTGCACCTTATTCTAAATAAACCAGACCTTAAACTTAGATTTGGAGTCTGAGCATTTTATTTGAGTAGGGCAATCGTTACATAAAGCTGAGAATCATTCCACAAACAAACCTTGCTAGTCTCTACCAAGAAATTTTCTTGAGAGAGAAGAAGTTAGCGATGGCAGAATTGGGGAAGGAGTCGACGGGATTTGGGGAGGCGACCAGACAGCTGTTGGAGACGGCGTTCCCGAGCAGGGACTCGAGCCCCCTCCCATCCCACCCCGCAACCCATTCCAGAGATCCAAGCTCCAGCCCGGAGGAGAGGGAACCGACAGACGAAGGACTCGCCGAACACCAACAGTTCCTGTGGGATGACCTGGCAGACCCCTGGCCGGGGATGTCTCGCACCACATGGAAACTGCGATGCCCACAGACTCCCGAAAGGGAGTCCACAAAAATGTCGGGGAGTCAGCAACCTGAACGGCCGGGGCTGGAGGACTCTACCATACCGGATAGGATCAGAGTCCTTCAGTCCAAGATCGAATCCATGGAGTACATGCTACGCTCACTTTCAACTGCAGTGAGTGACCTGGTAAAGGTCATTGGTGGTCCGGGGGCAGCAGGGGGTCCCAGTGTCCCACCAACTCCATCGCCAGCTCTGAGGGGAAGGGGTGAGCCAAGGGACTTTTCCCCAGCTCTCCGTGGTTCCACTCCGGTGGTAGTTACCCCGGCTCGTCCACCGGTTGGGGCGCCTCCAAGCGGCAGGGTAGCCAAGGACTTTTCAATGAAGTTTGATGGCGACCCCACAAACTTGTCATTCTTCCTTAACAATGCAATGAATTATATGCAACAATATGGACATTGTTTTACCTCAGAAGGGGCTAAAATTACAGCTATTGCCACAAAACTGAAGGGCAGAGCTGCTGACTGGAATGTCCAGTTATGCAAATCAAGAGCCCCAGCACTGACCGCATTTAATTCCTTTCTAGCCGCTTTAAAATGGTATTTTGAGGATCCCCTGGCTAAGGAAAGGGCTAAGGATGCCCTGAATGAACTGGTTCAGGGACAAAAATTGGTTGCTGATTATGCCCTTTAATTCAAAGTTCCCGAATGGTCGGAGGCTACCTTGATTGAGAAATTTAAGGATGGCCTCAATCGGGAGGTGTTGCGATGGGCGCTGTGCAGAGACGATCCAGACTCCCTGCATGATTGGATCTGTCTGGCCAGGAAGGCTGAGCGTGCCCAGCGCACCTTTATGCGAGCTACAAAAGGAGACAAGCCCCCCTCCAGTGCGAAGGGGCCGAGGTTGCAGTCGGACTCCAGCTGGGCTGAGGAAAGGCAACGCCGTTTTGCCCGGGGCCAGTGCATCAAGTGTGGCAAACCAGGTCACCGCACAGTGGAATGTCAAAAAGCTAAGGCAGCGGATCGCCCCTCTAAACCAACCCAAAAGATACCACAAAAGGCACCTAACCCCCCTCGCCGACTGGCGGGGGTGCTGGCGACTGCGGACGAAGAGGATGAGCTATACTCTACAGGAGACGCTTTGGCCGCCCTGGAGCAGCCGGCGGGAAACGCCTTCCACCTGCCTTAAACAGCGCCGCTGGGCAGGTGGTGGAGAATGGGCATGATACCAACATGGTGAGTGCTGATTGCCCCATCCTAGCTGTAAAAATCCAATTCAGGGTGTTCCAGATGTTTAATCCATCCCGACCTGGTCACTGCTTTGGACTTGGCCTGCTCCCCTCTCCTAAACCGCTGATTTTTCAGCAGCTCGATGGTTCCATGGCGGGAGGGGGTCCGGCCACCCAGTTTACTGGGGAGGTTATGCTGCGAATGGGCACGCACATCGAACTGATCCAGTTCATAGTTACCCCAGTGGGCAATCCTTTGGTTGTTTTGGGGATCCCCTGGCTAACCAAGCACAACCCTTACGTTAATTGGAAAACCCGTACTCTAACGTTTGAGGATGGTTTCTACCAAGCTCCCGTTGTGGGGAGATCCTCACTTTGGCTGCGGGGAGGGCTGAAATTGTTGACTCACAAGCTCCCGCTCCCCCCCTGGAGGGACTGCCCGCAAGGTACTCGGACTTTGCTGACGTCTTCGGGGAGGAGGAGGCTGACCAGTTGCCCCCCCATCGCAAGACTGACTGTGCCATTGAACTTCTTCCCGACATTCCCTTGCCCAAGCCGAAGATTTATCCTATGACCAAGAAAGAACTTGAGGCGTTACGGGAGTTCATTGATAAAAACCTGGCTAGAGGTTTCATTGAACCGGCTAACTCCCTGGTTGGGGCTCCCGTTTTATTCCGTGAGAAAAAGAATGGCACCCTGAGACTGTGCACGGACTATCGGGGGTTAAATTCCACCTCCCTCTCAAACAAGTACCCTCTGCCTCTCGTAAAAGACATGTTAGCTCATTTGTCCACTGGTAGAATTTTTTCCAAGCTTGACCTTCGCGAGGCATATTACCGCATTCGCATTCGAGAGGGGGATGAATGGAAAACAGCTTTTAATTGCCCCTTGGGTTCATTTCAATATAAGGTTCTTCCTTTTGGCCTTGCAGGAGCCCCAGGGGGTTTTATGCAACTCATTAATGAGGTGTTACATGAACATTTGTTTAAGGGGGTGTTGGTTTATTTGGATGATGTTCTCATCTATACCAAAACTGAGAAGGAGCATGAAAAGCTCCTTACACAGGTTCTCACCAAGCTTTGGAATGCTAAGCTGTACGCTAAGCTTTCTAAATGTGAATTCCATAAGTCTCGCTTAGATTACTTGGGCTACAGGGTTTCTGACCAAGGCATTGAAATGGATCCTGTGAAGGTTCAGGCGGTTCTCAACTGGGAGCGGCCATGTACCCGTCGCCAACTTCAAAGTTTTTTGGGTTCGCTAACTTTTATAGATCCTTTGTTCAGGGGTTCGTGGAGATTGCTCTGCCCCTGACTGATTTGTTGCGCACCAAAGGGGTTGGGGAGACACGCAAAGTGAAAAACCTGGGGGCCGTGCTCAATTGGACTCCTGCCTGTCAGGCCGCCTTTGATCAGTTAAAACCCCTTTTTACAGCGGAGCCCATTCTATCCCACCCTGACCCTGAGCGGCCTTTCGTTGTTCAGGTTGATGCTTCTGATTTTTCTATTGGAGCTATTTTGTTGCAAAAGGACTCTGCTGGGCTTTTAAGGCCTTGTGCTTATCTCTCCCGTAAGTTTTCTGAAACAGAGAGGCGCTGGCATGTTTGGGAAAAGGAGGCTTTTGCGGTTAAGGCTGCATTGGAAGCTTGGCGTCACCTTTTGGAGGGGGCTACCTCCCCTTTTGAGGTTTGGATGGATCACCGCAACCTAGAAGCGCTCCGCATGCCCAGGCGTCTCAGCCCAAAACAGATACGCTGGGCTCAGTTTTTTAGCTGTTTTAATTTTCAACTTAAGTTTATCCCGGGCAAGAAGAATTTTTTGGCTGATGCACTTTCCCGCTTGCCACAGGACGTGGAGCCTAACTCCGATGTTATTGGGACTGTGCTCACAGAGCCACAATTGGGTTTGGTCGCTGTCACCAGGAGCCACGCTCGGGGGCAGCCCCCTCTCTCCTCGCAAACGGCTCCGGTGCAGCGCTCGCATGCCCGCAGGCAACCACAAATGCCTGGTGGGTTGCGGGCAAATTTTGTCTCAGCTTTGAAATCTGATCCCTGGCTTTTGGCTAACCCTGACAAGGTTTCCCTTGAGCATGACCTAGCTTGGGTGGGGGGGCGTTTATACATGCCTGACTCTCAACAAGCTACAATACTTGCCCGTTCTCATGACAGCAAACAAGCTGGTCATTTTGGTTTTCTCAAATCCCTCCATTTGGTTCAGCGGCAATTTTGGTGGCCCTCCTTGAGAAAGGATGTCAAGGCTTATGTTGCTTCCTGCCCTGTCTGCGCTATGTCTAAGCGACCGTCAGGTAAACCCCAGGGGCTTTTGCAGCCTGTGGCTGACCCTTCTCGCCCTTGGGAAGAAACCTCCATGGATTTTGTTGTGGACTTGCCTCCCAGTCAGAAGAAAACTGTCATTTGGGTGGTCAAAGACTATTTTTCAAAGCAGGCCCACTTTGTTCCCTGTGCTTCCATTCCATCGGCGCAACAGCTGGAGAAACTCTTTTTGGTGCATGTGTACTGCCCCCATGGCTGCCCCTCTCGTTTGGTGACCGATAGGGGCACACAATTTACCTCACAATTTTGGTGGACTTTTTTGAAACTCATTGGCACCAAACAGGCATTGTCAACCTCTTGGCATCCCCAGACTGACGGATCTACGGAGGTCCTTAATGCCACCCTAGAGCAATTTCTTCATTGTTACATCAATTATCACCAGGATGACTGGGTTGATTTGCTCCCTTTTGCTGAGGTCGCTTACAATAACGCAGTGCACCAAAGCACTGGTCAACCCCCCTTTCGGGTTGTTTCAGGGCGGGATTTTGTGCCAATCCCTGAGTTTCCCCAACCTCCTGGCCCGGCTGTGGCGGCCTGTGACTGGGGTTCTCGGCTCACTGATTCCTGACCCGTCATTAAAACTGCTCTCCAAGATGCCCAGGCTTCCTATAAGCTCCATGCTGACCGGCATTGACGCCAACAGCCGCCTTTTCACGTTGGGGACTTGGTCTATCTCTCTACCAGATTTATCAAGTCTCCTCAGCCTTCCAAGAAGCTGGCCCCTAAGTTTATTGGTCCCTTTCCTGTTACTGCTATTGTGAATCCTGTCACTGTTCGTTTGGATCTGCCTCATAATTTGAAGCGTTTGCACCCTGTTTTTCACCGCAGCTTGCTCAAGCCTGCCCATGACTCCTCTCGTTGGCATCCACGGCCTCCTCCCCCTCTGCCTGTCATGATTGATGGCCAACAGCACTTCGAGGTCAAGGAGATTCTCGACTCTCAAAGGCTTTGGAGGTCTCTTCAATATTTAGTTCGCTGGAAGCATTTTCCACATCCTGAATGGGTCGCTACGTGCGATGTCCTGGTGCCTGATTTGATCCGTGCTTTTCATGTTGCCTACCCTTCTAAACCTTCTACATGATTTCTGTAAGGGGGGCGGTATGTCATGATCACCGTTGCGATGTTCGCTCCATCGTAATGGTTCGCATGCCAGAGTGTTGATGCGTGTTCCTAGCTGGGAGGGTGCTGCTGATAAACCTTGTACAGGGAGATGTGTAGGGCTGTGCCAGGAAGGAATGTGTTTGGGTTATCTCTTAAATGTCAAGGTCTTTTTGCCCGTTGATCAGCAGAGCTCGTTAGGAGCACCTGGGAATGTGGGATTGTTCTGTATGCACGGAGGGGGGGTCATTGTTGGAAACGGAGCTATTTAGTTTGAGTTTAGGCACGCTTTTCTCATTCTCAGCTTTCTCTCTGTTTGCACCTTATTCTAAATAAACCAGACCTTAAACTTAGATTTGGAGTCTGAGCATTTTATTTGAGTAGGGCAATCGTTACAGAGAGACAACCTTGATTTAAACCCAAGTGGTAACCATAATCTGGTGTGAGGCAAAAGTGTGAAACTAATAGGAAACAATTATTATAATGCTTTTACCTTTAACTTGCATGCAAGTGGGAAACTGCCATAGTCATAGTTAACTACAAAATAAGGAAGTTCTAAAAAATGAGAGGACTGGTTAAAAAGAGACAGAAATGTTAAGAGGACCAAATTTCTCCGTAATATCTAGAAATTATTTAAAATCACAACAATTCAAGCCCAAGTGGAATGTATTGCACAATGTAAGAAAGGGTCAACTAAGCCCAGGAAGGGGACCACATGACTCCTCCAAGAAGCCCTAAAAAAAGACTTCCTTCAGGAATTGGAAAACCCCACAAGAACAAAAAAGAGTATAAACTCTGGCAGAAAAGGTGTGAGGTGATCATGAGGAAGAAGAAGAATTTGAGGAGGGTATGATAATCAATCAATCAGAACTTTTTTTCATTCTATTCAGTGCAGAAAACCAGCCAAGAAAGCAGCTGGGCTGCTAGATGGCAAAGGAGGAAAAGGGAGACTGTGGAGACTGCTGAAAAACTGAATGAATTCTTTGCCTCTGTATTTGCTACAGAAACTATAGGACGGATACCTATCTCTCTGATGGAGAGAAGCCAATTGAAGTAACAAGAGAAGGTGCTCTAGGACCTCTTGAGAGACTACACAGTAATAAATCACTGGGCCTGATGACATCCACCCAAGAGCTTTTAAAGGCCTCAGATGTGAAATTGCTGACCCCTTAACAAAATACGTAACTTATCTCTTATATTAGGCTCAGCGCCAAAGGACTGGAAGGTAGCCAATGTGACACCAGTTTTTAAAAATGGACCCAAGGGAGATGTGGGAAATTATAGGCCAGTCAGCTTAATGTCTGTTCCAGGCAAATTGGTACACTAATCAAAGAAAAAAATAACTAAGCACAGAGAGAAACAAGTCTTGAAAAAAATATCTGCATGGATTATGCAGAGCTAAATCCTGCCTCTCCAATAGTTTAGAGCAGCCTTTCTCAACTTTTTGACCCTGGAGGAACCCTTGAAATATTTTTCAGGCCTTGGGGAACCACTGCACATTCAGGCTCAAATATAGGCCAGAATTTACAAAATTATTATATTTGTGTCATGTGGAGGCCTATATATATGCATTCACAGTGTTCTTAAAATAAAGAATGAAACTTACCTCTTTCATGTGAAGTTGCCTGAATTTGCAATAATTTTTTAAAATAAATTGTGATCTCCCAGGGGACCCCTAGTGACCTCTTGTGGAACCCTAGGGTTCCACGGAACCCTGGTTGAGAAACCCTGGTTGAGAGTTTATTGAGGATGTGCCTGGCACATGGATGGAAGTGCCAACAGTGTGTGAAATTCCATGTTAGGAATCATTCGGAAAGAGGTTGAAAATAAAATGTGCAACTTAGTAATGCTGTCATATAAACGTACGGTAGAGCTCCATCTGAAAAACTGTATATAGTTCTGGTTTGAAAAAATAAAGGATTTAATTGAGCTTGAAAGAGTACAAGAAGGTTATCTAAAATGATCAGGCTGCTCATTTATCTCCTTATGAGAAAAGGCAAGAATGTTTGTCTTTTGCTTGGAAAAAAGCAACTGAGGTGGGGACTTGATTAAGATCTATAAAATTATGCAAGGCATGGAGAAATCAAGATCAATAAAGTTGACTGTAACAAATGCAGAGCAGTCAAACAGAAGCATAATTAATCTGTGGGAATTCACTGCTCCAAGGGAAGGTGACAGCCCCTAATTTGGATGGTTTAGAAGGGAAATGGATACATTCATGGAAAGGGTCCATTAAGAGCTATTAAGTCTTCAGACTAAAAGATTCCAGGTTGGGGGCAGCATGCCCCCAAATACCAAATACTGCAGGATGTGAGGGATACAAATATTCTATCCTTGCATTTGTGGTCGCTTGAGGGATTTTAGATTGCACAGCAGAAGGAAGAGGCAAATTGAAACTGCCTAATGACCCTGGAGAAGGAGTCAGAAAACAAAAACCAGGTTGTTGTCTTCTCCTTGGTGTGAAAGGTCATTGTTTATGTTAGAAGGTGCTAATATCAGTAGAAAGTGTGGGCTTGGAGCCTCCTTAAAAATGTAGAATTTAGAGGCTCCGGGTCAGCCTATAGTAAGGTCATGCTATAATTTACATTGCCTTTGTGAGTTTTGTGTAACATTTCTAAGGGTGTATAACTCCAATACCCCTGCTGAAATCAGGGCTGTTTTGTGCTTTTTGGCCAGGAACCCAGTGATCACTGTAGCTGTGCATGCCAATAAAATATACTTCATTGCATCTATCTCCAAATGCTTTCGTTCCTTATTTAGGTAGGCATTTTTCTTACCACAAGGGGGACAAAGTTGGAAGGGAGGAATACCACCATCCTCTGTTTGCAAGCACCCTAGAGGCATCTGGTTGGCCAATGTAAGAAACAAAATGGTGGGCTAAGATAAGCCTTGGCCTGATCCAGCAGGGGCATTTTTATGTTCATACACATTACTGAAACTGGTTTTCTATTCCAGTAGGAATTCTGATCTATGTTTTCCTCTGGCTTGGCTTAGCTATACTATATTTGTATAACATTCTTGTTATTGTTTAATGAAGAAACATTTCAGAAAGGAAGTATTTAAAATAATTTTACCACAAAGAAGTGCCCTGCTGGTCCACCTAGTTCAGCATTCTTCTTTTCACCTGATGCCTCCAGAAACTGGAAGGGCTGAGAGAAAGCAACTGGCCCAAAGTCACCTTTTGATCTCTGTGGTTGAGTAGAGATTTAAACCTCGCCTCTGCCCTCTAAATACAAGCCTGAACCACACTTTGAACACTTCTTGATATTTATGCTGCTGTTCTAATCTTAACAGCTTGGTCTTGTAAAATATAAAGGGCAACTTATGTTTGAAAGGTGACAAAGGTGCATTTCTAAATAAATAACTAAACTTCAATACCCACCCAACTCACCAGTAAAACCAGTTTACATACCTAACCCTCCCTAAATATAAACATTGTCTGCCAGCAGAAAAATATACAGAAATGAAATTCCTTTGACCTTCCTTAACAGGGAGTTCCAAATCTTGAAAATAACTTTGAGTTATCACCCTGGAAGTTGTAAGAGCATTATACACTTTTTGAAAGCTGGCATTTTTCAACAACTCTCATGGTTCCACAAGTTAATTAACTTATTTTGTCACTCCCGAACCTACTGCCAGTCACTGGATATTTCAAATTCTTGTAATCTGAGATGGGGGGGGAAAAAAAGAAATGCAATTGTTGTGTTATGCCCCAGTTTAGTTATTTCTTAAACTAAATAGTCACAGGTTCCTTAACCTTTCTTTGCTAAAAGATTTATTTTCTATTACATTACAGCTCTCCTGTAACCAGATATCTACAAAGTGGTTGCATCTGCATCAGACTAAAAGCTTGTATTCAGGGATTCCTGCACGCTTGTGCCCATGTGGTTTGCTCATTTCCTTCAGCTCTTCTTACTGCAATTCATTTACAAAATCAGAATGGCAAAAATGCTAAAGGCGATATCTTGGATTTCAAGATCTATGTAAGTTGTTCCCAGGTAGGCCAGAAGATAGAAGACAAGGACAAAATTTGCTTTACTATAGATGGATACTAATAATGCCTATAAAGATCAGGATTATGCAAGCAATGGTATTCCCTGTGACACCCTATGGAAGTGAAAGTTGGGCTTTGAAGAAGCAGAATATAAAGAGCATTAATGCTTTTGAAATTTAATATTGGAGAAAACGCCTGACAATATCATGGACAGCCAAGAAAACATATAAAGGAATCATCAAACAAATCAACCCAGCATTCTCACTTGAGGCACAAATGACCACGCTCAAATTGTCATAGTTTGGATACATTATGTGAAAACCCAGATGTCTGGAGAAGGCTCTAATGCTGGGAAAGGTGGAAGGAAAGAGAGGAAGAGGATGATCAACAGTAAGGTGGATGAACTCAGTTACTCAGCAGTGATGGGTGCACTGTTGGAAGACCTGAAGGACCAGGGTAGGGACAGATTGTCTTGGAGAAAAATTATCTATGTGGCTGCTGAGTCTATACCAACTTTATGGCACATAATCAATCAATCAATCAATCAATCAATCGTAATTCTGATTTCTCTCACCTTCTTGTTTTGTCCAATCCTGAATTCATTATGCTTTCTTTTCACACTAATTTTTAAACCATTTGTTTAAAATATTCGCTGTGCACATTTTTTCATTGTATGCATTTTTATACACTACTTCACTTAATATATACTTTTCTGCCACAGTTTCTTTCATGTACTTGTTTTGTACTTTCCCACTATCACCACTGAAGTATACCATGTACAGTGAGGAACCGAGGTTGAGGAAGACACATACCACCCATAGGGATGAGAAGGGATTTTATATATTTATATGTATGTGTATGTGTATATGTATATGCATATGCATATGTATATGTATATATATTATGTTTGTTTGTGGTTTTACTGATTTTATGATTGTTTGCCATCCAGGGTAACTTGTCTGAGATGGGCGGCTATAGAAATAGAATTGATTGATTAATTAAATACATTGCCATTGCAGTGGCTCTGGATACACGGTTCTCTGCCACCAACTTTCTGATATTTAACTTGTGACACTAAACTCTGAAGAACCACAGTGAAGACCTCTGAAAAGAAACTGATACAGAGCCAAGGATGCACAACCTGAAGCTTTCCAAAGCCTTGGATAAAGACTTCAAAGTGCTTCCAAATGTTACTAGTGGGAGAGAATGATTAAATATATATGGAGTAACAATATTAACTACCACACAGCCACCATCCTTCCATACCTTCTGCTGTGCTTCATGGCTTTTTCCTTAGGACTTTGGTGGATGAGGAAGAAGCAGCAAGGGAAGGTCATCTGGATGCCCAATGGGGGAGTAGAAAAATGTGTGCTCTGGCTAGCACCCTATTCTTTATCTTCCTCATTTCCACACAGCATTTTCTTTCAGGATGACTATGTGGAGATGCAGCCAAACCACCCTCTAAGTCCTCCTTGAGACTGGGAAGCAGAAGGCAGGGCATCATGATGCTTTGACTTCAGGTGGGAAGAGGGGAATGCCAGGGACCAAGAGGGGATCAAAGCAGGGTCTCCCAAGGGTGATAAGCCACCTGTTCCATGTTCCAGAGGAAATACTGCAAATTTGCCTTTGCAGTACTTCTTCTGTCCCAGAAGTTGAGCTCAAAATAAATCAGCTCAGCTTTCTAAACTCTTCAGAAGCCCTATAGCTTTGTGGGGATGCAGAGGTGGGCACTGATATGTGGCAGAAGGGGCTGAATTTTTAATTATTAAATTTAAATTCTGTTCTGGCCTTGTCTTGCCCACTTTTAGGTCCTAGTTCCATTCATATTTTGGAATGCAGACACCAACATGTCACTCAAAAGACCAAGAAGAGCCCTTAACTTGAGAAGAATTCTGGTATTATTTCAGCTACTCATACGGGAAAGGCAATAGTAGCCTACTTGGAGGAAAGAGCAAGATTAGGTCCAAAAGGGAAGACAAGAACTGGCACTGGTATCCATCTGTTGAACTTAGGCCTGCAGTAGATTCCCTCTTTAAGTTGGCAATTAACCTGGACTTCATTGTCAGTTATCTATCAACAATAAGGTGTCCTTGGCTGACTCTTTCAGTTCTGAAGAAAGCCAGTAGCAAATATATCACAGCTCCCAGTGCCAAAGGTTAATCAGACTATTAGCTTTCAGGATATATTCTTCTGCCAAGAAAGAAAGAACAATAAAAAAGGAGAACATGTTACTGCCCTAGCTGTTCTGTCTTTCCTGATCCAGCATGCTCTGTGGAGTCCCTAGATGTCATTCTTTACCATCCTCTTGCCTTACAAGGTTCTCTGGTTAGGTGTTGTGGAGGGTTTGACTATGGATCAGTTCCTCACATTGAATGCCTGACAAAGCAGTCCATCCCCTCCAGGGAGAAATTTCCCTCAATGAATCATGAGGAACCTCTTCAGCTGCCAAGGCTGGGAAAATGTCAATTCAGTTTTAGCCAGGAAAGCTGAAGGTACTTCAGACTAAAGATAGAACATGACCAAAAAGATTATAAATACATGTAATAGAATTGCAGAATAAGAGAAGACTTAAGGGCCTTGAAGTTTCTCAACCAGGGTTCTGTGGAACCCTAGGGTTCCATGAGAGGTCACTAGGGTTTCCCTGGGAGATAACAATTTATTTAAAAAATTATTTCAAATTTGGGCAACTCCACATTAAAGAGGTAAGTTTCATTATTTATTTTTAGTTTAAGAACACTGTTAATGCATAGATACAGGCTACACATGAAATGAATATAATAATTTTGTAACCTCTGGCCTATATTTGAGCCTGAATGTGCAGGGGTTCTCCGAGGCCTGAAAAAAATTTCAAGGATTCCTTCAGGGTCAAAAAGTTGAGAAAGCTGCTTTAGAAAGTAGCAATATTTATTGTCATGTTGATTTCACAAATTCAGAATGAATTTTGAAAGATTCAGTAGAAAGAAAGTCAAGTTAAACTCAATTTCTGGGGACAACAGAGATACATCCATGAAATTTTCTTAGTATTAATACTGAAATTGTTTGCCACTGCTTTCTTCCAAGTTGTTTCCTAACTTCTCAGTCTACCCTACAGCTTGGCTGTTCCCTGGAGGTCTCTCATTCGAGCAATAACCAGAGCTAAATCTGCTTAACTTCCAAGACCATACAAGCAGGGCTGCAACTAGGGGGGGTCAAAAGGGGCATGTGCCCCAGGCGCCATGCTGGGGGGACACCAACGTGAGTGCTGGGGGGGTGCCAAAATGGGCATGGAATCCATGTTTGTCCCAGGTGACACAGACCCTAGTTGCGGCCCTGCATACAAGGTCAGCCAGATGTTACCACCCTCTCAGACTGTCTCAGGTAACATGGAACCCAATAGCACTGAGCTGAAAAATTGCAAGACTAATATGTTTTTTTAAAAAAAATCAGTCAAAATGGCCACTAAACAGTGTAAACGAAGACATAAAAGATTTAAATTTACATTTCATTTATTTATTGCATGTTATTCTGCTGTAATCCATAAGGACTCCCAGGAGTTTATGACATAAAAGCATAAAACATATAGAAAAAAGAGAGCCAGTTTGGTCTAGCGTTTAAGGCAATGGGCTAGAAACCAGGAGACTGAGAGTTCTAGTCCCGCCTTAGGCATGAAAGCCAGCTGAGTGACCAGTCACTCTCTCTCAGCCCAACCCACCTCACAGGGATGTTGTTGTGGGGAAAATAGGAGGAGGAAGGAGTGTTAGATATGTTCACCACCTTGAGTTATTTATGAAAATAATAAAGGCGGGATAGAAAATAAATAGATAAATAGAATAAAAAATAGAATAAAATCAAGATAAAAATAATCGGGAGCAAAAATACAGCTGATCCTGATAACCATGATGGTGACAGTTCTCATTCCCCAAATGACCTCAGGAGAGTTTGGTTTGAAATAATTTCTGGAAACTGACCCACTTCAAGAGGGGGACCATTCTATGGTATGCGTGTTGCAGTGGGAAAGCGTTGGCTATGAGCTCTCACCTCTTCACCTCACCAGCCTGGGAGAACATCATAGACTCTAACAAGTTATATGTTCTGAGTAGGTTGGATGAGCCACTTCTACATTAAGGAGACAGATATGTAAGTACCTGTAAGCACCTAGCTGTGAAGCCACATAGGACTTTATGGGTTAAATATAGTACTTTAAGTTGCACTTGAACATTTATTAGTAGCCAATGCAGTGACTGAGGAACTGGTGTTATATGACTGTGATGGCTCTGATTTGCTTGCATTTTGGACCATTTGGACCACTTGACATTTCCATGTGGTCTTCAAAGGCAAAACCATGGAGAGTGACTAACCCAGTAATTCAGCTGGGTGTTGATGAGTGCCTGAGTCACCCTTGTCAGGGAGTCCTGCTCCAGGAAGGGCCATGCATCACCCAAAGCTGAGTAAAAGACACTCCCCCCCATCCATAGCTTCTACCTGCTTAACCAGCAGTAACTGAATCCAAGACCTCATGTCACAGTCTTGCTCTTTCAAGCAGAATACCAGCCCATTCAGAGCGGACAGAGATGCCTTCTGCACAAAACTTACATCTTGCTTGGGTTCAGTTTTAATTTGTTTTGTCCCATTCAGACCTCCAGGCTCTGGCTCAAGACTTTTCTTCCAGAATTCTGTGGCTGGCTGGCTGGCTGGCTGGCTGGCTGGCTGGCTGGCTGGCTGGCTGGCTGGCTCATTCATTCATTCATTCATTCATTCATTCATTCATTCATTCATTCATTCATTCACATGCTTGTATGCCATTTCCCATTTAGAACTCTCAAGGGCATCTATAATAAAGCATTTAGCATGATTAACATTTAGCAGGACAACCTACTCCACAGAGATTTTGCTGTGATGATGAATTTGGAGGCAGGAATATTATGTACATTGCCTTGAGTTCCCAGAGGAAAGGCAGGTATAAATCAAATAAATAAATAAATTATGAAAAGGTCCTTGGAGGGTGTTGTTTTTTTTAATGGTAGTGTGGGAGGTCAATGCCGAAAAGACAAAAGAGTGTACTTCAGATGTATGCATTTCTGTTGGGAGAGCATTCTAAAGTTGGAGGGCTACTCTGACATTTAAAAAAATATTTAACTAGACATTATTGTCCAAGAGAAAATGGAAGCAACTCAAGCTGAGAAAAACTCCATTACTTTCCTAATTTCTTTTAAAAATGAGAAATAGCAATATGAAAATTAAATAGGTAGCTCAGTTTTCCTCTAGGACCCTGATCAATTTCCATGTTCTCCCACAGAGTATCTATCAATTAAACATGGTCATAAAATTTGGAGGTGGCAGATTTTTTTTCTGAGCCAGATGCCTCATTTGGCCTTTGAATTACAACCTAGGGTCCAGGCTGGTTTCTCCTGAAGCCCAGGACTGTTTTTCTGGATCAAAGAAAACGCTCAGAATCAACCCATTTGTCCTCTGGATGGCGAATTGCAGCCAGGAGATTGTAAACAGCATTCACGATCGACAGGTAAGACTTCGCCGGGAGGCTGGGATGTCACCCTTTCCACGCTGCGCTGCAGCCTTAAAGGGATATTAAGTCCAGCCACCCCATTTCTAAAGCACCCAATTTATTTATTTTTAAAGTGTTTGTACCCTAAGAGAGGCTTTCTACATTAAGGAGAAACGATCTCTCTTGGTGCTCATCGTTATTTTTGTGATTAATTTTTTTATGAAATTTTTTTTTAAGCTTTGGATTTTGCTTTCCATCCAATAATGAGGGTTGAGAGTATATTATTGTCTCCGTTATTATTTTTGTGCTAATTTTGAAGATTTTAGCATATTTCATACACGTTGAATCTGCCGTTCTGAACTTTTACTTTTCTTCCCCTACTTTCTCTCTGGAACTGACTGTTATCTTAACTCAGTTCAGAAATTTTCCATTACCTTTTACTATTGCCAGTTAAGTACCTAGGGGTGCCATAATTTACTGTGTGAGACATGGATGATCTTAACCAGGCTCTTTCTGACTTTCAAGATATTAAAGTAGGATGTCATGAGTAAGGATGGCGAGCAGGGGGCTCCCATCCAGACTGTCAAGCGCATGCGTAGCACTGAGGAATTGGTCAGCCATTCAAAGAGACACAGATCGGGACCGCCTTAACCCTTGGGGTTTATATGTCTGGGTTTTCCCACGCTTCTTCAGTTTGTTAGGATTCCTGTTAAGTACTAGCAATAAATATTAGAGACCAGTTCCTTGTCTCAGTGTGTTTCCTGGCTGTTAGGTCATAGGTATTAAGCAGATTTTTTCTGATTCCTGCCAAGTTATTAAGCAAGATATTCAGAGCATTGTGGAAAATATGTGGTCTAAAATGTGCCATCTGGTTGAGGATACTGTGGATGAAATTGAAGAATTTAACGCAATGGAAAGCTTCTGTTGAAATGTCAGATGAAACTGACAATGCTGAATTGAAGCAGTTTGCGGGAGAAATTGAGTTGCAAGACATGAGTGAATTTGACTTTCTGATGGAATGCTATGGAAAAGAAGGTGTTATTATGTATGGGAGATTTTTTGAAGAGAAGTCTGTGTTTGTGAGGGGAGCAGTTGGGCTGTTTGATTTCTTTAAGAAAATAGCTCTGTGTTTATTATGGGGATATGTAAATGTTTTGGTCTATTTTGAAGTGGGTTAAGGGGCTAAAATATTTATCTGGATGGTCTTTTGGGTTTGGATGACTTTACTTACCGTTAATGATTGGGATTAAGATTACTAAGGTGTTTTTTTTAATTAATATTAATTTATGTTTCTTGTATTATTAACTATAATGGTAGACAATTTACATGTTTTTTAAATTCTTTATTACAGTAGACAGGAATGTATAGAATAGTAGTAGGAAGGGAATAATTAAGTAATTGTTATTTTGGGGGGGGGGAAAGTTGATTAGGTGATTTATACTTTTTGTTTTCTTTTAATATAAGGGGAGGGAGCAAGGGTATTTGGTGATTTTTGTGATGTGTAAGGGGTTGACTTATAGAAATAATGTGATTTTGGTTTAATATATAGTAAGGGATTGATTATGGAAAATTGCTATATATCCTTGATGTTTAAAGTCAGAAGTCACTTCTTTTTGTAAACTATTTTAAAAAAAATTCTCTTGTGTTTTCATACTTTTTTAGTTCCTTTTTTTTGTAGTTTTTTTTTGTTTTTCTGTATCTTTTATCTTTTTCTGAAATCTAATAAAATTCTTTAAAAAAGTAAGTGTGACATTACTATGCCTTATATGTGATGTCTACGGCCACACCAAGGCATTGGTGTCACATTAGGTCCTGTGGAAGTTTTGAAGAATTTTTAATGTACATGTTTTTGCATTTGTGATGTTAAATTCCCAGTTCTTAATATTTCCTGTATGCATATAAATGTCATGGGATGCAACTCTGAGAAACGAAGAATGCACAACAGAAAGAAGAACATTTGCAGGTATGTTGCAGCACCAAAGACGGCACCCTGTATTTCCAGAACTTGTCTAGCAGAATCTCTTGAGCCACACTGAGAGAGGTTTACTGGAAGGGATCTGGAGAACATGTTCCATGGGCGTCCCTTGGTTTACTCTGCACTTTCCCTCTCACCCTTCTAGCATAGAGTGAGGCCTCATCTGTATGTGTGCTGAAGACACTCAAATCTATCTCTAAGCCCCTCTGTCTTTTAAAACATGTTTTAAGACATTTTATAACTGAAAACCTATGCCTTCTTTGCATTTTAAAAATCCAGATTTCCCATGTGTCTTTCAAAGATATAATCTGGAAAACTAAGATTTAAAAAGGGGGGAAACATTTATTCCAAATTTCATTTTTCTTCTTCTCAGAGAGTAGCAACCACCTTTGCCACTAGGCCTTACTATTAATAGGGAGATCAAGTTCAAATCCTGAGACAGCCCTAAAGCTCAATGGGTAAGCAACTGGAGACTCTGGTCATTAGCCTCTTGTGTGCAGACGGAACAGCTGACGAGGGGCAGAAAGTTGTCTGCTGCTGTGGGAGGGAGATCCCCGCTGCATTGCAAAACCCATTGCATCAACTGAGGTGGATCAGAAAGGCTGCAGGAGGCAGAGTCTCAGGGCCCCAGAATCTCTTTCCTGCTGCACGGCACAGCCTTCCTTCTGCGTGCTTCCCAGCTGTGATTTAACAGCCAACAGGTCCATGCAGGAGAGAGTTGCACATCAGGCAGAACCGAGACTCCTGCTGTGGCACACAAGCCATAGAGAACCTTGCAGGCTATCCTTAAGAACAGATGTAGTGCTTAAAGGACGATGGGGTGGCCAGGTTGCACTGTAAAGCAGAAGTCTCCTTCCTGCTGCACTCTGCAGCCCCTGTATCCATTCCCTATCAGATACAAAACCCAAAATCTGAAGCAGATCTCCTCCAGCTATTTTACTTGTACTTTTTACTAATTAGCCTCCACTTTCATCAAATGATCCCAGATGAATTGTACATATGCATATTTACTAAAAAGTAAGTTCTGTTGTGTTCACTGTGAGCCAGTATCTGATAAAGTATGCAATGGATTTCAGTCTAAATTTGTGTTACTCTGTCTGTTGTCCTGAAGTTTCAAAGGCAGTGCTGTTGAAGCAGGCTACAGTATATGCAACAAGGTTAGAAATCTACCCATCTCTGCTTTACACACTTCTAGAAGAACATACCTAGAATATCAAGATGTGACGTCTAATTAAGAGAGTAAAAGCACAGCTGTTACTTAGATTCACAGAGAGAAATGCTTTCATAGTTTAGACATCCAAGAAGAGGATTATGGATCCTGATTTACACCAATTGCAAAGCTAACCAAGGGGCCTGATTCCTGCCAGACCATTTGCTGACTGATGAAAATAGGGTGGCTACTTATACATTGCCATCACTCCTATTTTTAGACAGAATTGCATTGCTATTTTTTTTAAAAAAATGAAAAGGACTAAAGAGGGCACAGATCTGCAGAAAATGAATGAAATAGTGACACAAATTTAAGAGATGATACAGATGGAAATGCAGATGCAAATATAGATTCAGATATCGGGGCGCTGATAGACATCAGGGCAACCACTTCTTATGTCTAAGAAGCACTTTAGAAAAACAAATTGACATTGCAAAATCTAGCAAAATTTCATCTGCCTTGTCTTGCATAAGATATTTTGCATGATTTAGGCAATCTCACACAAGATAACTTCAGATCAGATCTTCCAAATGATCGCTGAATCTCGTGTCATGATATGGCAAGTGTTTTGCAATTTTGAAAGTGGGGTGACTGGACCATCATATAACTGTACAATTCTAGAAAAAGTTGCTGATCTCTTTAACATGTGGAGGTTTCTGACCAAATGACCTCTGTGCCTCCTCAAACTATTGTTTGATGAAGGTCATGGGCAACTTCATTTCCTTCTTACGATTCCTTATTTGTCAGATTTGAGCTGGCAGCCATTTAAACAGCCATTTAAACAGAACATATGTCCACATTCTTTCTATATTTGCATTAAACCTTGATTTAACAATCAATTGTTTATTGATTTTAGTCTGTTATTATTTCATTTTGTTATTCTATTATTCTGTTTTTTGGTTCCAGGTGTTGGTTGGATTTTGTTTTAGTTCCTTTGTTTTTTTTTCTTCTATTCAGTCGTAAGCTGCCCAGGTGGTGGGCTGTATCAATCAATCAATCAATCAATCGAATGAATGAATGAATGAATGATTGAATTTCTATTTGAATTACTGATAGTCATAAATCAGATTTTTTTTCTAACTGATCCAAATATGAAATGGTGCTCTCTTTTAGTCTAAATGATTTTTATACTTTGACAATCAAGTTAGGACAAATTAACATATATAGAGGAAAAGTACTTAAATACAGACTGATGTAAGAATTATGACACTAATATCATATCGATTTTGCAAAGCTCTATGAAACACATCTCTTCACTGTTCAGTCTAAAATATCTTATGTCTACTGTACTCAGTCATGTTGTCAAACAAGTACCATATTGCTCATATGGACTGAATGTAAGATCAGATTAATTTGAAAGGATATGTGTAGTGCATGACAGATTGCTTCATTTGTGGTCCTTAAATAAAACTTGGCCACAAAGTGTTGAGAAAGTAATCCATCACTATTCCATCAGATAAAGGTACAGCAACTACAAAAATTTTTATCAATAAGATAAAGAGAGAGATAGAGGAGGGAGATAATAATAATTGCTTATTAGATGCCCTCTTAAGACATCTGTCTATAAAATTTCTGGCTATACTGTATGTACATTACACATAGTGAAAAATATTTCAACTATAAAGCATATAACTAATATATTTCTCCCTTCTATACAAGCTTTACAAATGCTTTTATATTCCCATTATATTAGGACGACCCCCCCTCAAAGTAATGCTACTTGCCATCCCTAAATTCTGCCATTTACATTTAACTAAATCAAAGCATCTTTATGATTACAGAAATAAAATTGAATTTGCTTCTGCTGCCTTGATTCTAAAATATTTGCTTAGGGAAGTGTTTCTCTAATTTTCTGCAAACATAGATAATTGAAAAACATTTAGAAAATGTGCAACTCCTCAATTAAAGAAGCATTTTAATTGTTCTCATCTTTAAGAGCATGACAGTTCCCATTTTGTGGGAAAATAAAATCATGATTATGCTTGCATTTGTGTATGCCCTCCCTTCACTTTCAAAGGCCTTTTAAAACTACATTTTGTACCAAAAACATAAAATTAAATATGTATTTACTACTAGAATTATTTTATATACCCCACACATAATAACAACTTGTAGCATAAACCTCATCAAGAATAATCTTCTGTAGAATTTCTGAGTTCCAACAGATTAGAAGCAATGCTTTTCAGGCCCATGGAATCCCATGCTTAGATATTCATCCCTGTGTTTCTTATTTGCACTTCTCTTTCAATCCTGTTTGCATGGTCAACACATGCATGAAAATAGGTTGAGATAGTAGGTGGACTTCAGCCAGTGAACGTAGGGAGCTGCGGCAAGTAACTTGGAAGCTTCAGACTAGGAAGCCTAGCAGATAAACTGGTGGACCTCAAAAAACAAAACAACAACAACAACAAAACAGAAGGCTGATAACTACATTAATCATTTTAATTTGGTTACTAATTTCATTTATCAAACTCACACCAGCCTTTTTTTGCACATAGTCATTCAAGTGGAAGAATATGGTTTGCTCTTTTACGTTCATTCCTGCCTTATTCCCAGCTCCCTCTGAATGAATGAATGAATGAATGAATGAATGAATGAATGAATGAACGAACAATAATTAGGAAAATTCACAGTTCTCAACAAACCTCATTAAATCTCCAGCCTCTGCAGCTCCTCCTATGGGGCAAAAAGGGCTGTGCTCCAAACATTCTACACTAGGGTTTCTCCACCAGGGTTCTGTGGCACCCTCAGGTTCCGCGAGAGGTCACTAGGGGCTCCATGGGAGATCATGGTATATTTAAAAAATTATTTCAAATTCGGGCAACTTCACATCAAAGAGGAAAGTTTCATTCTTTATGTTTAGTTCAAGAACACCGTTAATGCATATATACAGGCCTACACATGAAGCGAATGTAATAATCTTGTAACTTCTGGCCTGTATCTGAGCCTGAATGTGCAGGGGTTCCCCAAGGCCTGAAAAATATTTCAAGGGTTCCTCCAGAGTCAAAAACGTGGAGAAAGGCTGCTCTACACTGAAATCTATCACATAGGATTAGTTGTATGTAAAGCTGGGGAAAGCAACCCTGTGCCCTCCAGCTTTGTTAAGATTTTCTTAAATTATTCTATTGAAAGGTTGGAAAGAGAAATAATGGATTTGTTATTTATCTGCCCAACAGCTACATCCAAGGAAAGCAGGAAAAAAAAGTGTGACGTGTTCTGCACACGCATACCATCCTCTTATGTACTGAAAAGTGAATTATTGATTGCATGTTCCAGTATATTGTCAGAGTCAAGCCTGCCTCTGACTCAGAAAGCAAAACTCCTTCTGAGTCAGAGGAGGAAATAGAAACTTACAGGGCTGAAACCGGGAAAACAAAACTTGAGGATGAGCCAGCAGCGCGAGAAGAGTCCAAGGCACTGATTGGCCAGTATTCGGGGGAAGATTCGAATCCTCCAATCAGTGCACGCCAACCACAGGCAGAAAAGCGCACAAAAGAAAAGGCAGCCTGATTGGCTGCAGAAGGGTCCAGGCACGCAAAGGATTGGGATAAAAGGCAGACACGCAAAGAGCAGGCTGCCGGAGACAACTGATCCTCCAAGCCTGCAGCTTCAGCGGAAGAGTCCCTACCTACATCGG
The DNA here is from genome assembly GCF_035149785.1 of Candoia aspera. Taxonomy (NCBI): domain Eukaryota; kingdom Metazoa; phylum Chordata; class Lepidosauria; order Squamata; family Candoiidae; genus Candoia; species Candoia aspera. Next base: position 22,195,343 of record NC_086159.1, on the reverse strand, counting down.
AGACAGCGTCTGTTGCCGAAGAGGAATCAGCACCTTTGCTCCATGCTGAAGAGGACTTGAATCCTGCCTCTGCTGCCATCGAGGATCCTGTATCTGACATGCCCAGTGATCTCAGCCTTGCATCCAGCCTTGAAACTCTGCGATCTTCCATGCAGCTTCTTTGTGCCTTTGATTCTCAGTCCTGTGGCGTGCCTTCAGTGCAGTCCAACCCTGCTTCAGGTGCTCAGCCTTGCTCAGGAGTTTCACACCTATCTTGTTGTGAAACCGTATCCCAGTCTAGTCTTGCTTTAAGTTCCCAGCCTTGCTCCAAGTCTCCAGTCCAGAGAATCCAGCCCAGTCCAGGGCTCCCAGCCAAGTCTAGCCTTGCTCCAAGACTCCAGTCCGTAGAATCCAGCCAAGTCCAGGGTTTCCAGCCAAGTCTAGCCTTGCTCCAAGTTCCAGTCTATCTCCAAGTCTCCAACCTAGTCCAGAGTTTCTAGTTGAGTCCAGCCTCATTTCCAGTTCATAGTCTTGCTTCGAGACTCCAGCTACTGGCTTCCAGTCTGGCATGGGTCATCAGCCCCAGCCAGTGTTCCAGTGCCAGAGCAACTCAAGTACAGTTCCAGTTCGAGACCTGTGTCCTCAGCTTCAGCAGCACCTTGCATTCCAGTCTCTTCCAGCCTCCCAGTTTCCGTTAGGGAGTCCTCTTCTGCTGCCTCGTCATGGCCCAGTTGGGCTTGTTGAACCCAGCTCTTCATACTTCAAGGACTTACTTATTGTAAATAGTTATTTAATAAAGAGTATTTTTAATATTACTCTGCCTGTTTGCATAGTCTGAACAGGACATATATCACCTGTGCAGGATGAATGTATCTATTGTGGAAGATCCTCCCCACGGAGATCAGGCTGGTACCTACTTTGCTGGTTTCTGCAAGCTCTTAGAGACCAAACTTTTTCTGACAGCCTTTCCCTGATTTGAGTTGCTATCACCATCTTTTGTTTTCTTCCTATTCCTGCAGTGTTCTTGTGTTTTTATTTTTGTATGGGGCTTGGTTTATATTGTATTTTTTTTCTATATGAACTGCTGAAAGTCGTTTTTGATTGCAGTGGCATACAAGTATACTAAATAATCAATCAATCAATCAATTAATCTGTGGAGGATAATTTATGTCTTAAAAAAAACATTCCCACTCCAGAAAGAACACTCTTTTGGGGATCAATTCTCAGCTTTGTTTTTTGGCTGCATTGCTCATCACATTTGCATTTCATTTCAGTGTTTGTACCAGTTTTTTCCCTTCCCAAAGGAATCACAAAACGATTAACTAGCATTTCTATCAGCAAGTAGATGCTTTGTCCCCTTTTCTTCCTGACTGCTACACATACCTGTGGTTATCTATATTTTTCCAGGAGCACTGATTAGTGTCAACTCATGAAAGATTTGAATTAACTGAAGGTAAATCCAACCTGTAGAAGGATACTTTATCAGAAAGTATCCACTACAACAGTGTGGATATAAGAAAATCTTCCTTCAGAATTATCAGTTGGGATTCAATGTGGTAAAGTAGGTTAGTTGAGGACTATGATTTACAAACTTGACAACTATACTTTGGCCTGTACTTTTCAAACTCCTTGCCCGCTGGGAAATTTCAAAATTAGTTTGTGATATTGTAATATGTACTTGTGTGGGAAGGGATCTGATGCTCAGTGAAAAATAATCATTCTCCAGAGGCCATGAACTCTTAGGAGAGCTTAAAGTAGCCCTAGATGGTAGGTAGTGAACTAAATGTCTTATAATTTGTGATCAAATGTTGGCTTATATATTTTCCAACTTTTACCAGTTTAGCAACAGCCTACTTGGATCATCTTTAACTGGGATGCATATTTTCAATTAAGGATAATGATCTTGACGCAAAAATTATGAGTGGGAGGTTTGAAGGTCAACATTAATTTGATATCATAGGAGGAAGTGTGGGAGATGAACATGAAAATACACTTGTACCAGCAGAGGTTAGGTCCTCTTTCCAAGGCTGGGTCTGTTACACAAGGAGATGGCCATATGTTTATGTTGATTATGAAATCAACATAAAATCTGAGTCTGTGGTCTTCTCTTAAGAGATAATGTTTGAATGTAATGGTCAAAGAAGGTGAAAATGTCTTAAGACATGGAGCAAGGGGGATAAAGATGTGAATACTATCTCTCTCTGAAGAACTGCAGGCAATATAGCATTTAACTGTTCTTGCTGGAGATAAAATAGAATTATTTTCTATTAAATCAGACAGCCTTAAAAGTTACATGGGTATGAATGAATAGCCGAATGGCCATTAAGGTAAATAAATGGGATTGCCCTGAAATGAAATAAATTGTTGTTCTCCTAATTTTTTTCTAAAGTATCAAGAGCAAGTTTATACTCAGATAATTTTCCATCTAGGCCAGGATTTACTTTAGCAGTAGCTATCAATCATATCCAACTGGGGCTTTTCCAAACATTTGCAATCTGATTCTTCAACCTAAGATGCCAGGCACTGAATCTGAGATCTTCATGCAAACCTCATAATTTACCAGCATGTCTTAGTTTAACTACACAGTACATTCTCTATTTTCCTTAAAAAGGCCCTGAACTAGCAGCTTACTAAAGCTGTTCTAATCATCCTTCTGATTGGCTCCAACAGACCTTAAAAGGTGTGGATAATAAATATGGAGGTATAGAGTCTCCATGACTATTCTCTAGCAGGATCTATTGTTTTGCTTACTTTTTTTCCACCTTGTGGTAGCCTGTACTGCTCTATATTAGTAAAGAGAATATTTGGGTTATACTTGAAATTGTTCCAAACATCTGACCAAACTGACATAAGAACAATCTGGACTGCAGATGAGTAAGTCAACCTTTTAGACAAAACAAAACCCTCCATGTGGTAAACCAGCACATCAGTGATGGCACTATTTCTTTGTTGTGATAGTTTACTCAGTGCAAAGAGATATTTTGAAGAAGGAGCATTCAAAAGTAAGAACTTCATCTAGCTGTAATGTAGAGAAATAAAGTCCAAGATTCTATCAGTTCAACCTGTGAGCCATGAGTAGAACAAATTTTACTTCTTGGCATCTGCTCATTGCAACCTTTATTCATATAATCTCCTTTCTTTTGCCCTTCCCATTGACTTCTGCTTTTCCTGTGGACAGTGCCCACAAAGAAGTGGGAAAATCATAGTCATTAAGATGAAATCTCTGCTCCATACCTACCCAACAGATGGCTATCTGCTCTCTTTTAGAAGCATTCCTGTAACTTTCTATAATCTGCAAACACCTGCCCCTATTGTCAGACTGTTTTTGTAGTCAAGCACATTGGCCTGAAACTCAACCAAAATCTACCTCTAGATGTTAAGCCTGTTAGATCTGTTCTCTGGGATAGCAGAAAACAAGTACTGCAGTTGCTTTTTTCTATGGGTCAGCTTTCAGGGCTTTGAAAAGTGTTACTATATTCCCCCACTTAATATTTGTTGCCCAGGCTAATATTCCCTTATTCCTTCAATCTTAAGATTTATTTTTCATGGACTTTTGGGGGAGGCATGGCAAACTGAAAACTTCTCCATAAAAGTGGAGCTGATGACCACAGCAAAGACTGAAGAACCGGTGAGTAGACTGGTTCTTCAGAGCATTTCTGGACAAGAAGAGGACAGGAGATCACCCACATATGCTCTGGACAGCTGCTTCTCATGAGGAGACCACAGGACAGCAGTCTTCTGAAGGTCTGAGCGCTGGGAGACAAAGAGATTAGCCATCTTGCTCATAACCACAGCAGAGCCTTTTAAAGGATACTAAGTTTGCAAGCCTCACTTTCTAATCACTTTCAGAATTGCCTATTAATAATCTTAAAGCTATTAGAGACCTACAGAACAACAAGTTTGAAAAGTTGCCAGGTGAGTTTAGCTTCAAATTGGAATAAAAGAAAAAATTAATTATAAGTTTAAAAACTTAAAGAATTTGAAACAAAGAGCAAAAAGCTAAATAAGATTTTGATCTAAGAAAGTTATAAACAGATTAAGGGTCCAGATAAATTTGTAATATTGACTTTTACTATATGATGTTGGAATTAGCTATAAAAAATAAGTAGCTTCTTGTGGGAACCTGGTTTATTTTGGCTGTCTTAGATTACTGTATGTCATAACAAAGATAAGCAACTTCATGATTTTAGAAACTGGACACTAGAGGAGACTAAAGATTCTAAGTAGAAGGAAAAAAACAATACAACCCTGCTTTGTATTGGGAATTACAAAATGACACAAAATGTCATAACATTGGAAATATTAAAGAGGTCTTTGAAGAATGGACCCACAGATTACCTACAATATCAACAGTGTCAGTAATGATGTCTGACTCTATAGATAGACTATGTGCAAAAGATGTTAATGAGGGAATGACAGTTGTACAGCAGATTTTGTCTGAAAAGACAGAGAAAGTACCAAAAGTGGAACTACAAATGACAGGCCAAGAGAATGATTTGGAAAAGGACACTTTATTGGATAAACTGGTTGGAATTTTAAAAATTAAGGGGGAAATACAAATAACAAACTAAGAAAATGACCTGGAAAATGTTTTCTTACTGGACTTACAAAAGAGGCTTGTTAAACTCTTGAAGAAGTCTGTGTGGTGGGATAAAGAAGAATTGAACAGAAATCAAATCCTACAACAATATTTGCACTAAAGATTAAGACATAGAAGTAAAAGGAAGGGGTATAAAGTTGGTTTATTTGATCAAAGTTAAAATAAGACAAATGTTTTTGCAAAGTTCTGGCAACACTTTATGGATGTTTTGCTGACACCAGGATTGAAAATTTGATGTTTTATGGGCTTGCCTATAGATAAGGGATGAGATATGGGATGAAGAGATATTTCTCTACCACCCAGAGTCATTATATGCGAGATGGGTGGTAGAGAAATATGACGAATAAATAAAATAAATAAATTTGTTTGTAACCTTATAGGGGGTGAAAAGTTACTAAATTCGTCTAGCCTTCTTGCAGTGAAGATTGGAAGTCACTTCTTTATTTATATATTTATATATTTCTTTTCTTTTTATTATATTCTTTCTTTTCCCTTTCTTCTTTCTTATTTTTCCTTGCATTTTTTATTCTTTCTTTCTATTCCCTTTTCTTTCTTTAAGTTTAGTTCATATTAGTTTCTACTATAATCAAAATCCTTAATAAAAATTACACACACACACACACACCCATATATATTGCTATCTGCCTTTGTTGTCCTTTTGTAATGCTTCCAAAAGTCCAACATCCCACATTGACATTGGATTCTAGAATAAGTCTGACTAGTGCAGAATAAAGTGGATTCCTCCAGGTTGGAGGCTCTTGAAGAAAGAGTAGGGGCATCCTCAGAGGTGATTTTAAAAATTGAAATGATGTCTATGAGCACATAGTTGAAGCCCTATCCCTTTTTTACATGGGTCAGAGACCCCTGAAAAGGGAAGATGTCTAACAATTAACATAGCTCTTAGTGCTTAACCTTAAAGGATCAAAGTTCTCAGAACCTTCCCCATCTTATTCATTTCTGTTGCAGAGAAGAAACTAAAAGTCTTGTTCTACCCTTTTTAAATGCTCCATTTATCTGTCAATTACAAACTAATTTTTCAGTTGTTGAAAAAGATCCTCCAAAGATTGATTGTCTATTAGCAAATATTCAATTAGTCACTCATTCTATTATGGTGCTCCAATGAGCCATTATATAGCAATTCATTAGCACTTAACAATGTATAGCCAATAGCTCTCTCAGAAGAATGGTGTCCTAATATGGTTTTCCATTTGTCCCTGTAGTCTTTGCATGAATCTCTATAGCTAAAAAAAGGAATTTGATTATTCTAAATGTCATTCATTTGCTAAAACCAATCACCTTCCCATCATTAAATCCAACACTATTAGAATACATTTACTTTGAATGCAGAAAGAACAAAATACATTATATCCTCACACTGGCAGCTACAAAAACAAGCTCTAATCCCAGGAGATGCCCTGAAGGGCTTCTCCTAGTCAACGGAAGTCTTTAGTCATGTTCAAGAAGAAGGGAGCCTCATTTTTTAAAATATTTATTTATTTATAAATTTATTCACCGCCCATCTCCCCCTCATGGGGGACTTTAAAAAAATTATTTAAAAATAAGATAACAAGTTACATAGGCAAAGAACTTATTTGTATAGTGTTCAGTTTCACTTATTTGGAACATAATTTCAGTCTCCCTAAACTATTGTACTATAAAAATAGAGACTTGAATTTATTATGGCCTAAAGGTAATAAAACTGAATTGATTTAGCAATCTTGTGAACCTCTCAGCTTACTAGAGAAAATTAAAAGCCAGTCAATGACTCCTACACATTATCAATTGAACAACATTGACTTGTATTTTGTATTACAAGAGGGATGATGCAATCCCAATCCAAAAATACTTGCATGGAAGTAGTTCCCTGCACTGACACTTGATGGCAAGAGTCCGAGGTAAAGAACACCTGGGTTCAGAAAGTGAAAAAAAAAATGTACCTGAATATTGTAGCAAACATCTATCCACAAGATTAGAGTTATGTTCCATCTGGCCTTGCATACTGCTGTATCTGTGTGAACAATTCTGACTCTCCACTTCTACCAATCTCCCACTTGTGAGTGTGTAAGACAGATTAAGCAATCTAAATATGCAGCATTATATGAAATGCACACGCAATGGCACCACTACACATAGCAAGAGGTTGATGGATGGTGACACATTTTATTTCTAGACTCTTTTCATTCTAGCATACTCTTAAGATAGTTCCATTGTGTGGAGTCATATCAATGATATTTCTATCCAAAGAACTATAGATCAATGGAACAGAGATTCTGTTAGTTGATGCTCAGTTTTGTCCACAGCCATTTTCTGGCATAACAACCACAGAACAGATGAATCATGAGACTGGTAAAACTTAGCATTTCTTATATATTCAGCTGCAGATATAATTTTAATTGCCTCTCTATCACGATCCACAAATCAGCCAGTCCAAATAAAGCCTGGTAATAGAGACCATATAGCTAATTTAATCCTACCTTGAAGAGAAATTATATATACCCCATTTGCATTACAAATAGAATACTTTAGCAGGAAGGCCTGCGTAGGGTTTGGGCTTTCAAATTTGCATGCATATTTTGTACAGCTATTTTGGGGAAGATACCTCATACATTGTCCTCCAGCATTACAGAACTATGGCAGCAAGAAAATAAATCTTTTCAGTCTGTCAACGCTAGTTGCCTTGGACTCAGCCCTGTATAGTGCTGGATCCCATTTGGAGGTGCTAAAATCCTTATAGCTTACAGAGATCTTAACCTCTTGTTTATTGAGAACAGAAAACTTTATAACTAAATAGCTCAACAGCAAGTGGTATAAAGTTCTCAATTGAAACACAGGGTTATGAATTTAAAATATTGAATAGAAGGTAAAGAAGTGATTTGCTGGTTTTTTCTCCAATGCTGCAGAAAATCAGCTGTCCTGAACCTAGTGCCCTCCTAACGTACTGGACTACAGTTCCCCCATCTTGGGAAAGGTGATCTCAACCAATGTTCTTCTTTCTTTTTAGACAGAAAAGGGACAAATATGTTCTAAAAGCTGACAATGAAATTAAATCTTAATCCTTGAGAATAATGGATATTTCTCATTATGTACTTTTTATATGTAATCTGTTAATGGGAGAGTCTACTCCTTACTTGTTTTTTAAGTGTCACTCTGGTTGGATTACTCTGAAAGGTCACTAAATTTTGTCTTTAGGTTCAGTCAAGAACTATAATATTAACATGGTCTGATCACATAGGGGGTCTTTGAAATTATTACTAAGTACCTGTTGTATACTGAGGGAGAGAGAAAGGGAGAGAGAGACAGAGGGAGAAAGAGAGGGAATATACCTTTTTCTTATGTCTGTAACAGAATAAAAAAATAATGATAAAGATCCTGAACTTAAACCTTGTTGTGTTTATCACTTCTCTAGATTATTTTTCTAGGATATGCAAGCTTGCAATTTCGCCTAAAGTTTTCTTACAAAAACTTCAAGGAAATACTCACTTATTAAGACAATACAAAACTGGCAGATTGTATCAACAAAGCCATCAGAAGGGAAATAAGTAGTGATATAGATCTTACCATGTTCGTAACACACATGATAACAAGGTAGCTTCAACCATGTTCAGAAAGTTAACTGTAAATGCTGGAAACAACAGCTCAAACCTCACAGCACTCCATTAAATCACAGACTACATGATAGATTTTAGCCTAAGTCACAACTTAGCTGGAAAGTTTTTGAAAAAATACCACATTCAATCCATTGTACAAACCAAAGTCATCCATAAAAGGAATACCTGTAATGAATTAACTCATATTATCAGCACAGAATGCAAAAAGAAAAAGGAAATAGACGATCTGAGGTGTCAAACACATTAACACGCTTCTAGAAATAGATGATCTGAGGTGTCAAACACACTAAGGACAGTCATTTAAAGCATACCTCATAAAACACTCAGAACATCCCTGCCACAGGCTCGCAGATAAGGTGAAATCCCCACTGTGGCACTATCTAATATGCCCAGAGGGTATTACCACATCCCTAAAATGGAAGTGAGTTATGCTCTCAACATGAGAGCAAACAGAATCCCCTAAAACACATCGGAGGGTGTGAGTTTGCTAGCATAACAACCTCCTTTTCCAGATGTTCTCTTAATCCAGAGAGCAATAAGGATGGTGACTTCACACATGGAAATTACCCATGCAAATATCATTTCCATTTTCATAGATTAAAAAGGTGTGTTTATCCCACAAGAGGTGTTTTTGAACAACAGCTACATCAACTCTTAAAGAAAGGATTCTGTTGTTGCCATATTTCTCCTAAGAGGATGTCATTAAGGCTGATGTACAGTGTGGACTTATGTTATGGGAAGGAACCAGGCAGGTTTTGTTCAGGGAGAACTGAAGTTGCCATCCTTTCCCTTCTTATTGGACAGTAATCCCATTCAACTTAATAGAACTTTGTTCCCAGAAAGAATACACAGCACTGAAAAGCAATACAAGTCCTGTGGGTACATTGTGCCTGCAGTCATCCTTCAGTGGCACTTACTAACTTCCCTCCCCACTTCTGACTCCAATCTTTTTATTACTTTAGCTTCGGAAAAATAATGTGACATGTGACAAAGCAAAGTGCCAGCAACCAGGATCATTTTTATTTCTAAGAATACCTCCGCACACTGGCTTCTGAGGCATTGTTTAAAAATGGAATGGTGGGTGGCTAGTACATAGTCCTTTATTTGACCTGCACAGAAAAAGAAGCCAAAGGTTGTAAAGGGCACACAGCTGGTGGGGTGGACAGCAATGTCAGTATTTCACCACCTGGCAAATAGGTGTTCTGTGAATGGCCAAACCCTTTTTGTCAGCCATTTTGTAAATGCTAGACAACCATTTTTTGAGAGCACCCACAATAGCCTCTCAAAATTCCAAATATGTCTATGGTGGTCTCCAAAGTTTTCTAGCCCTGTACAGAACTGGCCTGTATGTGATCTTGTAAGTATTCCTAAAAGAGTAGTATAAAGCAAAGGAAGAGGCTTCCTGGCCTGGAGTCATAGCAGATTGAAGAAGAAGTACTGTAGAAGAAAGAAGACCCAATAGATGGGCTGTTGGGAACTTCTGTTCATGAAAGTTGAGGAATCTCAAGAGCTAGCTGTTAAAAAACAACCAGACAATCTGCCCAATCTGCCCACTGTGCAGTGCTTGACTAAACGTTTGTAAACGTGCACTGTAACTCTTCATAAAGGTTTTGCTAGAAAGGAATAAAATCCTTCTCCAAACTTCAGGCAAGGAACAAAGGTAAGACCCTTGAAATTTAATGCATAGATCATAAGATACAAAGACTGTACTTTCATATATATCAACTATAAGTTATGAACCTAAAAATGTGTTTTTAGTGGTTTATTTACCATGTGGTTTATTTACCATGATAAAAATTGATGGAGTTTGTGAAGCTAATACAAAGAAAACTGCCTGTTAAATTTCCAGATCTGCAGATGTTAGGACAGGATGATTTCAGAAAAATTAAGTACAGTAGTAAAAGAAGTAATAATAGAATAATAATACAACTACCAACAATCCCGATAAACCTGCATGCAACCCAAATCATACTGTAATTTCCAGTTAAGCAGAGCATTCTAATCTTTACTATAAAGCCATTCAAATGTGGTTAATAATGATGTAGGTTGCTTTAGTTTTGTGCTAATGGCATACCTTAGCAGATCTCCATGAACAGAAATTCGATATAGCACCAATACAGTTTGCCTTCTCTGATTTCTGTTCATTTGCAAGCTGGATTGAAAATGTGCTTTTCTGCATTTTGATGAGATGTATGCATGTATTAGAAGAAACAGTTAAACTTACCAGCTGTTTTAGTGGGTTCTGGCATGGTTTCAGTTCCTCTTTATTCCCAGTGTGTGCAAATACAACAGCAAGTAGTCATCAAGTCCCCTGGATTCAAATGCAGCCTAGTATGACAAGCAGAGAGTGAGAAGAATTTTTCCACTTTATATACAGCCTTAAAATATCAATCAGAGTAGCACCTCCTCTCCTATCAATGCAAACCCTCTGAAAATTGACAGTTATGGGAGCTCAGCTTACATCTGTTGTTTGAAGCCACTGCCCCCCTTGGCTTTAGGAAGGAATCTCTGCTGCATTTCATGTGGCTGAGGAGATCAGCTATAACTTTCTAATTTCAGACCTGTTGGATCCACATACAACGTGGGGAATCAAACAGCTTGCCAAACTATCAAAGGGCTTTTAGAGACGAGAGATCTGTCAATAGAGAATTGTCGTTCCACCCCCCGTGGCACGACTATAGCCCAGACAGACAGCCTGATCAGGAATCTGCAATGCTACTTAACTATTTTTAGGGTTTCGTTAGATAATTCAAACCTTGGAATGCTTTCCTTAACTTGAGGAAAGTAGAGTGCTCATCTTTGTTACTGGAACAGGAGATTATAGCTGGCTTCAGTGACACTCCTCAAGACAAAGTACCTTTCACGAAGGGGAATGATACTTATTTTCTTCTTCAACCAAAAATGCCAGGCATTTTTCATTGCAGTAATTCGTATCTGTGAATAAGAAGGCAAAAGAATGATGAGGGGATTTTTTTTTCAAAAATTTTAAAAAGTGACAGTAAAGCAACACAGCATTTGTGTACTCTCAGATGATTGATTGATTGTATGAATGAAGCAAAAAGATTCTGTGATGAATTAAAAGGTCCAAGAAGCAGGGCTGAGATCTCTCTCTCTCCCTCTCTCTAGTTTTCCCCATCCAGGTACCCCCAGATGTTTTGGAATGACAACCCTCAGCATTACCCAATTAATGACTATGGAAGGTAGGAATGCTTAGTATTGTAGTCCCAATCCATTTTACATGATGAATGTAAGAGACAGATGGGGCTTCAATCTCATGATCATGGTCACCATGTTAACATTTTTGACCTCTCTTCCAGATACTCCTGCAGAGGGAGCAGCAAATTTAAGTCTATGCAGCCAGTAGCATATTATTTCTTCTGCTTGTGCTAATAGGAAATACTGTTCACCATGCTCAGCTTTTTTAGGAGCAAGCCATGGAGGCCACAGGGACCAGAATATAGTCCAGTGCTTAAAGTGATCTGAAGGGTTGGTACTTCAGAGTAATAGAACTAATCAGTCCAAGTGTGGTTAATGTGTGTTAATGTGCTGAGTTTCCCACGTACTCCAAATTACTGAGTCATAGACTTCAACAGAGAAGAATTGTGGAGAAAGAAGTAATACCTCAATATGAGATGCTGTGAAAAGAAAGAGGGCAACGAAGTCTAGGTTGAAATGAACATTCAGGGAGTTTTCTTTCCAGAATGAGTGACAAACCAGCCTTGCATATAAATTAATGTTCTTTAGAAAAGTGAAGGTAATTTGATACAATAATTGTTCCCATTTTTTTTCCTATTTTACTTTCTAGTCACACTAACTCAACTTTATTTATTTACCTGCCATACTTCGAAATCTTTTTAAGGGAAGTGGAAGCAGAAAAACAAAAGTCTGTCTCAGAACCAACAATGATTCTATGGTATTGCTGTAAATTATCTGCGTAGGCTTCATGAATCCTATTGTGATAGTTCCAGGGATGGCCCAGATATTATTTTGGGAATCATTGTTGTTTATTCGTTTAGTCACTTCCGACTCTTCGTGGCTTCATGGACCAGCCCACGCCAGAGCTTCCTGTCGGTCGTCAACACCCCCAGCTCCCCCAGGGACAAGTACGTCACCTCTAGAATATCATCCATCCATCTTGCCCTTGGTCAGCCCCTCTTCCTTTTGCCTTCCACTCTCCAGGGTGTCCTGTCTTCTCATTATGTGGCCAAAGTATTTCAGTTTTGCCTTTAATATCATTCCCTCAAGTGAGCAGACTGGCTTTATTTCCTGGCATATGGACTGGTTTGATCTTCTTGCAGTCCAAGGCACTCTCAGAATTTTCCTCCAACACCACAGTTCAAAAGCATCTATCTTCCATCTCTCAGCATTCCTTATGGTCCAGCTCTCGCAGCCATATGTTACTATGGGGAACACCATTGCTTTAACTATGTGGACCTTTGTTGTCAGTGTGATGTCTCTGCTCTTAACTATTTTATCAAGATTTGTCATTGCTCTTCTCCCAAGGATTAAGTGTCTTCTGATTTCCTGACTGCAGTCAGCATCTGCAGTAATCTTCGCACCTAGAAATACAAAGTCTTTCACTGCTTCTACATTTTCTCCCTCTATTTGCCAGTTATCAATCAAGCTGGTTGCCATAATCTTGTTTTTTTTCAGGTTTAGCTGCAAGCCAGCGTCTGCACTTTCTTCTTTCACCTTCATCATAAGGCTCCTCAGTTCCTCTTCGCTTTCAGCCATCAAAGTGGTATCATCTGCATATCTGAGATTGTTAATGTTTCTTCCAGTGATTTTAACTCCAGCCTTGGATTCGTCAAGCCCAGCATGTCACATGATGTGTTCTGCATACAAGTTGAATAGGTAGGGTGAGAGTATACAGCCCTGCTGTACTCCTTTCCTAATCTTAAACCAGTCCGTTGTTCCGTGGTCTGTTCTTACTGTTGCTACTTGGTCGTTATACAGATTCTTCAGGAGGCATACAAGATGACTTGGTATCCCCATACCACTAAGAACTTGCCACAATTTGTTATAGTCCACACAGTCAAAGGCTTTAGAATAGTCAATAAAACAGAAATAGATGTTTTTCTGAAACCCCCTGGTTTTTTCCATTATCCAGCGGATATTGGCAATTTGGTCCCTAGTTCCTCTGCCTTTTCTAAACCCAGCTTGTGCATCTGGCAATTCTCGCTCCATGAATTGCTGAAGTCTACCTTGCAGGATCTTGAGCATTACCTTACTGGCATGTGAAATGAGTGCCACTGTTCGATAGTTTGAACATTCTTTAGTGTTTCCCTTTTTTGGTATGGGGATATAAGTTGATTTTTTCCAATCTGATGGCCATTCCTGTGTTTTCCAAATTTGCTGGCATATAGCATGCATTACCTTGACAGCATCATCTTGCAAGATTGGGAATCATAGCCCACAATATTCTTGACCTCTGTACAGATCACCTAGAGTGAATTCTTTAAGCTCACCAGGAGTATATTTTCTTGGCCATTTTTGCTTCTCCACTAGAAACCACTTGTTGTGGATTATAGGAAAACTCACAATAAGGATTCCCTTATTTGAATATCTGTAGTTAAGCATATAACCTGCCCTGTATCTGGAGAGGTCAATCTGTGCAGCAAAGGCAATGACTAGACCAGCTGCTTCCAGCCACAAGACTCCAGATGTCATCGTGCTTCAGTTCCGCACAATCCAAACAGTAGAACAGTGGGGGCTGATAGGATTTTCAACCATATTGGGGATCCCAATGGTGGAAAAGGCTTGAAAAGCAGATTAATTGCATGGGTTAAATTGAGGTTACTGTTGCTAGGTCACTTGTCCTCTGGAAAGACACAGATTGTTTATAACACTTGGCCTCAGAATGTTAAAGGGCAAGAATGCAGATCATACCATTTCTTACAGAAGTGCTCAGTAATACTATGTCAGCCTTATCAGGTAGACCAGACAGGAAACACGACCAGATGAGCTACTTCTACTTTATTGTAAAGCTACATTAACAGATTCTTGCAAGTCTGAAAGTACAATTATCCCGTCATCTCCTTTATACTCTGAGAAACTGGGGGGGCGGTGTTTCCCTTCTGAGCCTCTTGCCCCGCCCACTATCCAGCTGCGGGCTATGCTGTCTCTTATCTGATCGTTCCCTAGGCAGAATCTCTTCGTCCTGTCTCCCAAGGTCTTTCCCACATACCATTACATCCTATAAGCTTTGTTTATGCCACCATTGCAATAAAGTAGGGCTGGGTAGTTTGAAATAGACAGACCCATTTGTAGTGGCTGCTGGAGTCACCTTTGACTATAGTTGCTGAAAACTAGTGGTATAATTTCCTCCCATTTGTGGTGGGAAACAATTAAAAAACAAATCTGTAGTGGAAACCTAAAAGGAAGGAAATGCAAAGAACTTTCACCCCAAAAAATCCATGGGCCCATTGGTTTTGCACCATTTGCCTCCCATGCAGCCCCCAATCACCCAGCCTGGAAAATATTTAATATGGGCCTGGAAATGTTGCAGCAAAACATAAACATATCTAGCCTTTATTTAATATACCTCCTACTTAGGGCCAGGTTAAACATAATGCATCACTTGAAGCTGCATCTGTTTTATAGATAAGAGCCACTAGCAAAAGGAAAATAAATATAAAGTTATGAATGTAATATAAGTATATTATAAGGAGATTAGGAAGAATCTGATTAATGATGTTTCTACCAAATACTTTTCTAAATAATAAAACAGAGCATTGTTTGGGTTCAGGAGGGTCTTTTTGGGTCTAAAACCATCCATGTCACATTACACAGTAACAAACCCAAATCTGGTGTCACAATGACACTCAACATTGGCAATTGTTACTAACACCACACTTGAACTATACATTCTTAAACACTGTTTTGTCAGAATCATACATTCAATATATTTCTGATGTACAGCTAACTGCATAATAACAACAATTTTTTATTAACATGATAGGGTTAGGGTTAATATCAGGGATCACAATGGGTCCATTGGGTCATGCTCAGATATAGATGGATTAATTGGATACATAGTTTATTTTGTATCACTCTAAGGCTGCAGTGCTGTGATTCTTGATTCTGGATTTGTGAGAGCTCTATAGCCATGTCTGCCAGCTGGGAAGACTTCTCCACACCTCCCTCTTCCACTTTCAGGAACAAATTGGAGGAAGCTACAGTCTCATCCTGAGGGAAGGAGCAAAATTTCAGTTCCTGGAGCACCAGCACTTGAAAAGAAACATGGAGAAAATTGATGGCAGAGTTTACCCTCTGGCAGCCAATGGCAGCTTGTAGACATACTTCACTGCCTGACCACTGAAAGAGGGTGGCCTTTCCACCATCAGCATCTCACAGTAGGAGCAGATTTTGGATTCACCAGGAGCCAGCCACAAGTCAAAGAAGAGGATCTTTGAAGGTGCCAAGAGGATTCATTGACCCTGCTGCCACCCAGCGCCCCCTGGTATTAACACTGAAGGTGGAGGTTGTGTCAAGTGGGAGCGGGGGGCACAGCATGACCAAACACCTCCCCAGTCAGGAAGACAGTACCTCAGTCAAGATGGCGCAGAAATCTAATCCATGAAATGGGTTCTTTACCACATAATCTTAACATAATAAATGTGTTATTAATATTATTTATTATTAATACATGTGTTATTATGTTATTAACATAATAAATGTGTACCTTACCACATAATCATATGGAATATAGCTGAGGTCATATCTTGTTAGTCTGATAATTTTATCTGTTTTCTTTACGTTGCAATTTCGCAAGCAGGAATTTGTGATCTAAACCACAATTAGCGCTAGGCCTTGTTTTTTGCTGACTGAGTAGAAGTTCTCCACCTTTGCTTGCAGAATATTATATATACTCAGTTCGATTTCTGTGTTATCCATTTGGTGATCTCCATGTGTAAAGTAACCTTTCAGGATGTTGGAAGAAGTGAAACAAATATTTTGAATTATAAACACTGGGCTTTCTTGGCAGAAATTTTCATTAGTGTGTCTCCCTCTTTGTGTCTACACCAAGGGCAAATTTCCCCATAATTCAGATGATATTTTACTTCCAGCTTTAGCATTCCATACACCTATAATGAGTATGAGGTTTTTTTAAAAAAAAATTGGTGTTGTGTCAACAAGGTGTTGCAAGATTTCATAGAACAGTTCAACGTCCACTTCTTTTCCATTTGTAGTTGTAACAAAGACTTGGATCACTATAATACTTTTTGACTTGTTTTGGATTCAAATTGAGGTCATAATGTGTTATCATTTGGGGGTGGTTTGCAAGCACTGACTTCTGCATCCTTTCGTTAATAATTATGGCTACTCTATTTTTGCTATGATTTTCTTGTCTATAGTAGATCTGATGCTTCTCTGATGTGAAGGGATCAATTTCATTTCATTGCTTCCCAGAATTTCACTATTCAGTCTTGGCAGTATAACTATCATTAACATGCTTTAACTCTACAAATATCTTGTTGTTTTGCTCAGACAGTTCCATGTGATCTGCTGTGCATTCTGGGGATTAAAAGAAGCCTTCTAGTATCAATTGTTATATGCCTCCTTCCCTAATTTAGTACATGACCTTGTGTTTTACCCTTGTAAAGTAAGGGGAACATTCACAAACAAATCCTTCTTTAACCCCATTGGAACTCTGTATCATTTGAATGAGGTATTTTTCAGGCACCTCATTGACAGAACAGCTTTTGAGCCCCAAATGTGGGCTCAAAATATCCATTCATCCCCCCCCCCCTTTCAAACTTCTGATTCTTCTGGCCACTGTGGACATTTTGAAACTTTTCCTTAGCTATTGAATTTACTGAGTATATTAGAAATCAGTTGCTAACCAGACTGAGAGCTCAGTTGCTTATGGCTCATGTTGTTTATAATGTTTATAATGATTTCTAAATTTATAGCATGTCCAAATCTCACTTCATCTATCCCAATTAATTTTTTGGCCTCTTTCAATATTTGTTTTGAAACTTTTCTACAGTTTTCTGTAGTCTTTGTGCATGCGACAATGAAAAGAGGAGGCTAAAACAGGAACCCCATCTATATTACTTAGAAATAAGCCTTGCCAACAAAATAATTTTGTTATGTTTCTCTATCCTTAGTGCCCTTTTTCAGTTACTCTTTCCTTATTCGTCACTATTCTGTTTTAGAACTGTTTAATAGGCAACTGTATTTGTAATATATCTTATTCTAAGTATCCAGCTGATGAGCTAAAAGGAGTTCTCCAGCTCCTTGTGGATTTTTAAGATCTCTGTTCACATTTATGATATTGAGCTAACATATTCTCAGGTTCTCTGCATTTGTACCTATTAGCCCTATGGACACTCTCTTTCTTAATTGTACATCATAACTGCTTCTCCCATGCATACCAATCAAATTCAGATGCAAATCACAAAGTGAGGGTTTTGCATTTCTGCATTTCAGTGTTTGTCTGTGTTCTGGCTCATACAGGGAACAGTGTAGCCGAAATGCTTACATGAAAAGATCCTTGACAGATGCATGGAAGCAGAATCAAATGTGGGTAGCAGATTACGATAGCTTAATAGAGCAGCGTATCCTGAGATATGTGAGCCAATGAGGTGCAGGGCTTAAGATACCCCCATCTTTTGGGAGTCCATATGCACATCTGTAATTCTGAAGGCTTGGTAGCAGTACTCTTACAAAACAGTTGTGCTTGGTGTGGCCAATCACAAAACACCCACTCAGTAAAAGACAAGCAAAATACTGGGCTCCTGGAGGAGAGGCAGGATATAAAAATAACAAATACGTAAAATAAAATAAGAATATTACTGCTGGAAACAGGATATTGACTGGGATAACTGTTTTTTAATAATAATTTTTATTTAAAAATTTTTCAGATATAAAAGATAAACATAATGTAATATAAAGTGAAATTAGGAAAGGAAAGGAAAGGAAAGGAAGAAATAAAGAAAAAGTGAAGTGAGAAAGTAAGAAATATATAAAAGAGATTAGATGTATAAAAGTATAAAAGATGATTAGAAAAAAGAAAAATATATAAAGAAGTGATTCCCAATCTCTTTACAGCAGTTACAGATGAACAGATCTTCATACCTGCTTCTTTAAAATTACATCATATTTCCTTTCTTCCCATGTTCAGCTGTTTTTAATCAACAAATCCATAAATCACCAATTTGTTTTTTCTCGTTTTCAGTAAAAAGTCCATAAGAGGATTCCAGTCTTTAATAAAAGTACTTATTGTTTTACCCCTGATCAAACAGGTCAATTTTACCATTTCTATGCAAACTTCTTCACAATCCATTCTTCCGCTGATGAAGATTCTCAGTCATCCAGGTGGAATTGTCTTTTTGGTTGAAATGTTTCGCTGCTTATCCAAGCAGCTTCTTCAGTCTGGGCAAAGGTTGGTAAGACTGAAGAAGCTGCTTGGAGAAGCAGCGAAATGTTTCAACCAAAAAGAAAGAAATCCAGTTGCCATGACTCAACCTACAGACAATCCATTCTTCCATTTCAGTATGAAGTATTTCAGTATTTTTCCATCTATGTGCATATAATAACCTCGCTGCAGTCACCATATACAAAACCAATATTTCTTTTCTAATTGGCTATCCATAAGCCCCAACAGGAAAAGTTCTGGTTTCATTTGAATATTACTCTTTAAAATATTGCTCTTTAAAATTCTCTGCATCAGTGTATGTACTTGTATCCAATATTTTTTTGCTTTTGCACAAGTCCACCATGTATAGTAAAAGGCATGGTAAAATTATCCTTCATGTTTTCCACATTTTCCACACTGATTCGAAGTACCTTATTGGGGATAACTCTTGTATGTAGAGTTTATTTTATTTTTAAAACTCTTATAATGGTTGATTGATTGATTGATTGATTATGTGCCATTAAGTTGGTAGCGATCAGTCTTTCAGGTTTCCAAATGGTGCACTCATCTCTCCTATAACTGAGTCCAGCCACCTTGCTGCTGGTCGTCCTCTTCTTGTCTTTCCTTTCACCTTTGCCTGCATTATAGCCTTCTGCAGAGAGCTATGTCTTCACATAATATGTCTGAAGTAGGATAATAAGGGGGTTAAAAAGCCTTTTTACCCCAGTTCCCTCCATGTGTTGAATTACATTTCATTATTTTATTCCTTACTCAATACAAATTCTGCTACCTCTTTCAAAATTAATCATAGCAACTTGAGACAGAGGTAAGCTTTTCTTGATTTTTGTTTTTGCAATTTTTTAAAAATTGTATGGCATAGCAGTTTGGTGTTCATGCTGCTTTTTCTTGCTGGGAAATCCTTGTGAGGTCCAGCAGCCAGATGTGTAGACTATTTAGCCGTGACAAGTCACGTTGCCCAGGTGCACCATGAGGAGGATACATTGTAAACTGTAAAACATGGTCCCCTTGCCCTGCAGAAATGGAATGTTTTCTACTCACTAAACAATAGCACATTTGGGTTGAAACCAATGTTGTAGCCATAGGAAGAAAACAAAATGTTATGGATAAACTTGGTGCTACATTGCACAAAGTTGGACTGAGAGAAAGTGACTGGCCCAAGGTCACCCAGCAGGCTTTCATGCCTAAGGCAGGACTAGAACTCTCAGACTCCTGGTTTCTATTCCAGGACCTTAACCACTAGACCAAACTGGCTCTCTGTTTTCGCAGTGATGACCATTTCTGCTTCCCAAACAAAGCAGAGTTCAGGGAACCTATGGTACAAATAATGGCCAGTTGCAGCAAAATGTCCTCATTGAACAGTCTTTAAATAAATCATATGTCATGAGGATAGGTTGGCTTCCTGCGTTGAGTAAGAGTGTTGTTTCTGTGTATACAACTCATAAGTCAATTCCTGCCTACTTGCTGCACAATTACATAGAAATATCTTTTATGGTGATCTAATGGGCTGGTATAGGAGTGTGTATAACTGTAAAACATAGTCCCTTTGCCCTGCAGAAATTGAATGTTTTCTACTCGCTAAACAACAGCACATTTGGATTGAAACCAATGTTGTAGCCATAGGAAGAAAACAAAGTGTTATGGATAAACCTCATCTGTGTAATCACAGTCCTATATTTGCTTTTCAGTCCGCATAAATCTTCTCAAGTAATACAATGCATTTGTCTGATA
The DNA here is from genome assembly GCF_035149785.1 of Candoia aspera. Taxonomy (NCBI): domain Eukaryota; kingdom Metazoa; phylum Chordata; class Lepidosauria; order Squamata; family Candoiidae; genus Candoia; species Candoia aspera. The sequence continues at coordinate 22,175,044 of NC_086159.1, read as the reverse complement.
GATGAGCACTATTCAATGGCTATACATTTTGTCTTATAACAACCCAAACAGAGAGATTCCTTTATAACCAGTACATAAAAATCCTAGGGTTTCATTTTATTGGTATATTGTTTTCTGCTACAGATTAAGGTTACTATGGTAACTAATCATTTTGGCCAGGTGAAGAGGATGAATTTAATTGTCCTCTTTTTAGGTCTTAATAGTTGCATAGCCTGAAGCGAGGGCAGTTTGCTTGTTACTTAGTTCCTTCTTTTTAGGCTTGCAGAGAATATGCAGCTGAGAGAAATCTCTCCTCTCTGAGCATGTGCAAATGCACAAAGCCTGTAAATGTGTTTTTCTGCTTTCTGTAAATAAATTTATTTTTATAGAAATGCCTGGTGTGTGACTTTTTTGATCTCTCCTGGGCCAAATGCTTTCTAGCACTCTGCCAACGCATTTCTCATAGTGGATCTTTGCACTGGGAAACCTGGATAAAGAAGTTGACAGATTTTTCTAGCTGGAAAGACATACAAACTATCAGGCACAAGAGAAAGATAGTCATCTCTGTAATAGTTTGACTCATGACATCTAGTCAAGATGGATGAGATATGAAAGTGGAAGCCAGAGTTCCCAATTTTCATGTAAAGCTAAACAGATCATGGACAGATTGACTGTTTTAACTAGAAGGAAGAGGCAACTGGAAGAGACTACTGTAAGGAGTGTTTTCTAGCACCGTGATGGTTCACAATATGCCAAGATCCTCAGCTTTTTTAATCTATCTTGACATAACATACATTGTCTTCTTGTAATGGTATATGGGAATGACCTTGGGGTGGGGGGAAATGCTGCCTAGGGAAGATCAGATAAAGGGGAGGGGAAGCCTGCAGTTGCATAACAGGAAGAGAAAGAAATTCAGAAAGGATCCTCCCTAACTTATCAGGCTGTAAAAAGAGACGGCAGAAGATTTGTATTTTCAGACTTGCAAGATTTTGTAGTCCTACAATAAAGTAGAATTAGCTCATCTTGTCATGTTTCCTGTCTGATCTACCTGGGAGGCTGACACTCCTCTTGTTTCTGTTTTACACATAGAATTAGGTCCTTCCTTTCCTCTGACTAGAGAGAGAATAAAGGTGAATCATCTCATTCATTTACAAATATCAGCTTAAAGACTGCCTTAATTTGGAGGTTATGTTAATTGTCTAAAAAGTATCTGGCCCCTTTAGTATTTTTTTCCCTGTAATCGGAAACCAAAGTGGTGCATGTAGCTTTTTAGACATTTACTTTACATATTTACAAGTAGAGTTTTCTTGCCAATGCCCACTGCCTAGAAATATGTAGGTCTTACTTTTCATCCAGTAACATCCCAGGTCTCCATTTAAGAGGAGAAAGATGGGAAGAGACATCAATTTAGTTCAGTTTAGTCATGGAAAAATATGGGAAACTGGTTAAGTAATCTTTATTTGGTTGTTAGAAAAGCAATCATGAAGGTAGATAATATTTCTAATGACATAATATAATGAGAGCTGCTACTGTATATCATGACTTAGTTTGTTTGTTTTTATCATATGGCATAGCAGTTCAGTGTTCATGCTGCTTTTTCTTGCTGGGAAATCCTTGTGAGGTCCAGCAGCCAGATGTGTACACTATTTAGCCGTGACAAGTCATGTTGCCCAGGGTGCACCACAAGGAGGATAGTCTACATTGCACAGAGTTGGGCTGAGAGAAAGTGACTAGCCCAAGGTCATCCAGCCAGCTTTCATGCCTACGGCGGGACTAGAACTCACAGACTTCTGGTTTCTAGCCCAGCATCTTAACCACTAGACCAAACTGGCTCTCGTGACTTAGGTGATACAGTGGTATGGGAATGAGTTCTTGTAATATCTGTAGAACCTGTTGAATAAGCATTGATAGGACTATCAGTAAGTATTGATAGGATAGGGTGTGAATTTTCTGTGGTTCCTACTTTAAACCTCCACTCAACTACAAATGCATCTAATGAGCTCAGGCAAAATGCTTTGCTACATCCCTTCTACCTTCCTTGTGCAATGCTCTCTGACAAGTTGTCTTTGAATTGGGCTATGAGTAATTGATTTTGTTTAGGACAAAGGGCAAAATGGTATGCCCCATTTGACATCAAACATCAAATTTAACTGGAAAATTTTGCTTTATAACTGGTGGTGAAAAAATCCTGTACCACCCTTGGGTCAGAAAGCTAACTTAGAGGACATGGTGGAAGACTGCCTTATGCCACCTTCAATCCAATCTTAATCACTGAACTAAAGGGGTCCCAGTCATTCAACCCAATTCTCATGTGTCCTATTAGTTAGCTCATCTTCCTCCTCCCTCCTTCCCTCCCTTCATTACTAGCTGCAGTAGCATCCAAGACATACAACAAATATGTAGGCACTATTTTAAAATACATAGTAAAATTTTCTCTGTGTGAACACACATATGTTCAGCACTGGACGAAATGATGGGGTCCTTTTCCATCAGATCCCATCATGACTATGAACTAATCCTATTGACTTCCAATGTCTTACCTCTGAAACAGCTGCCTCACACTCCCTGAATATCCCAGTGGCCCTCATCCCAATACCTGAATTGCAGAAAAAAACTAAGTGCAGGATGAGTTTGAAAAATGTGGAATGTTCCAAGTTGGAACAAAAACAGGGAGTGGAGTAATTAAGCTAATTCAGTTATATCTGTCTGCAAGGAAAAGGGAGAGAGCGGCTTTCTGGAAAAGCAGTAGGACTCTATTCTAGTCTGCCTCATCCTGAGATCAAATGTGTTCCTTGATTGTGGAGCCACAATTAAAGCACCAGTATGGATTGTGCAGAGCAGTTAGTTCCTATAGGATGGGGCTGGGGGCCTTATTTACCCTGAATCGGTTTAGAGTTGGGTGACACCTAAATTGAAACAAACAAACAGCAGAACTACATAGGCAGCTGGAATCTGACTGTGATGCTATAGTCACATTCATTGTTCAAAAGCAGTTTTTTCAGAGCCTTCTGTAATAAGTCATAGAAGAAGTGCTCTTTTTTAGATCAAACAATCCAGTACAGTGTATCTGTATTTTTTTAAAAGGGCATTTGTTGGCATTATTGGAATTCGTTTACAGGAAAGATTCTTCTTCCAAAAATAAAACCTTCCTGCTCAAGTTAGAGCCTAAAGCTTAAGGGTATTAGTAGTCTGGAACCATAACAAAACAAGCTCATGATAAGTCCAAATGTGGCTGAGTGGCATTTGTACTTAGTGTTGTCACTGCTTTGTTATGATAACATCAACGATCCATTTGGGATTTCCACAACAGTATTATTTTAAGAATATCATCAGGATAAGTCGAGAGACTAGATACCGTCTACCTGCAAGCGCACAAAGTTTTTATTAGCATTTTTCAGTTGATATATCCACACGGCCTGTTCTGGATGGAAGGTTTCATGGTAGATGTTCTAAGATGGTGCAAAGAATTGATCTGAAGATTCATTGGTGATTTGAATTTCTGAATGCAATCAATTTTCCAAATTAGATGGTGGATTCAAATGGAATCATTAAATTAAGTTCTCCTGAACCAGTCCAGGAGGTACCCTTTTGTACGCACATAGAAAGACTGCTATGCTATTCAAACCAAAATGACTTTCTAAATTAAATAGATTTTATTTGCCAATTCAGTCCAGAATTCTGAACTGATTCAGAGATTTGGAATGAACTTGTGTTTTGAACCAGACTCCCACAGTTATGTGAATCAAATCAGTGTTCCAAATTGGAACTGACCTAATCTGCATATCTATAATATATTCCAGAACATACGTGCAGGAAATCAAGAAGAAGCATGGGGGAAAAAAACAAGCCCTAAAGAAATCTATATGGGTACACTTACAGCACCACTTTGTGCATTGGAATCAAATACTTTAATCATGAACTGTTTCAGTAGTTATCTTGATATGAAGACAATGGAAAATATATTCCATAACTTTTCCGGTATCAGCCTTTGTTTTCATCTATTTTTTGTGATCAGGATTATTTCAAAGCAAGGGAGCTTGTAGAAATGCATTCTTCTGTTCACTTTATTCAAAATGACTAAGTCCTGGATTACAAGAATACAAGTGTCCATTACAAAATTATCTGGGACGCAATACTTGTGTATTTATGTATTACTTATAAGTATTTATATATACTTGGTAGTATTTATGCTTACAAGTAAATAAAGACTTGTACTGCAGAGTGAAGCTTGATTATGGTATATATATATATATAATACTATCTCTGGTAGGTTAATATACATAAAAACCTGGAATAAATGATTTAGGATGGGTCAAAAGTAGGACAACATTTTGTCCAGAATAGTGCTTTGCTAAGTCTTAAAAAAAATCACTAGGTTTGTGAAATATAGAAAGGTATGAAAAGAATTGGAAGATGTTGGAAGAAATGTATTTGATAGGCGAACATCTCCATATTCCAAAGAGATAATGCTTCTAGGAAGGTGATTATCAAAAGGAGGAGGAGGAGATCATAATAGCTTGATTTTTTAAATTCCTGTTTCTGCCATCATAACTTAAAACAATACATAACTGTTTAAACTATAATAAAACAGTAGAGTAAGGAACCAGCAATGGAGGACTGCTTTATCCTCAGCAACAGGGGATAAAGCAGTGTGAAAGATCTAAGGAAAATTAAAACACTGAGAGAGAATAAAAAGGTGTGTCTGGTAATAAATAAATCACAGTATACACCCCAGACTTCCATAATCAAGACATAACCAGTGAAATAGCTTATCAAATGGCAAGTATCATAAGGGATGATATACTTTGTTTCTCAGGTCATCCAGCTCCAAACTATTAATATTAGCACGCTGAAGTGGGCATAGAAGTAGAATCGAAGCCTGTTCAGCCCTTCTCCAAATGTAGAACCTGCATCTGTCCAGACTGGGAACAACATCTTTGGCCCACTTCTAATATTCTGTGCAATGCTGGTCCTGCTAGCTATCCATACTCTGGCACAGAGGTCTGCATAGAAAAGTCTCTGTACTAAATATGCATACAGGTTTGATTAGAGAAATTATATGTGATAAATAATAGCACTGCCATCTAGAATAAACCCCAAGCTGGAAAGAATGGAAGTTCCCACTTTAATCAGGCATGTATAGGAGATTTTTTTCAGAGGCCTGTGGCTTAGGACATCAATAGATCTTTTAATGAAGAATATTTAATTTTTTAAAAAAAACTACTTTGCTTCAAAACCATTTTTCCCCATAAGTGGACATACAAATTCTTCAGTAAAATTATAAATAAATAAATAAAACAGATTGTTTTCAAAATAGGATGATCACTGAATTAAATCTGCCCTATGCTTCCTTGGCTGCTTGCCTTCCTTTCAGAAAACTAAAATGCAAGATAGAAAAAAGTTGAAATAGCAGAACCTTGGTCATCTCTTCTGGAAAACATTCATCAAAGATACCCCTCTAAATTATGTGCCTTTTACTAAAATTATCTTTTCTTTCTAACGTTCAGCGCCAAGCCAGCCTTGAGGAAAGTGATAGTGGTGTCCAGAACTTCACGGACTGCTTGGCCTGACATTGTAGAAATCCGATACGCACTTTAAAAGTCCCTCTCTCTATTTCTGTTGAACTTTACAAGGCTATTCTTGGCTAAAAGCACATGTCCCCACAGTATTCCTAGGATGCTAACAAAAGAAGCCACAGAGCTGAGGGAAAGAAAATGTGTGGCTGGAGAATTCAAACCTTTTCAAACCTTGCCCGAGACTGACTCCTCAGAAAGACAAACAGAAAAACACTGTGGGCTGAAAAGTATTTGAGGTCAATGCATGTGACTTTGCCTAGCTTGCCTTTGACAGCTTAGGCACAACTATCTTGACTATAGCATTATTGTGGGGGAAAGCTGTGCCCATTGATTTGCAGTCTGTGACAAGCTGATCATACAAAGGGGAAGTATCCTTCAGTGGCAAAGCACATACAGAAGATTCCAGGCTGAGTCCCTGACATTTCCTGGTTAAAAATATCCACAGCAGCACAGCACAGGAAAAAATAGCACAGGTAGCATCTCTAAATCCTGGCAAGATGCATTAGCCATGGATGCAGAGTTATGGGCACTCAATATCATGCTCAAAATGCAGTTTTTGGTATACTTTGTGGAACAGAGGGGTGTTTGTTTAATGGTGCTTCAATTTCCTTGGAGTCTAAGTTGTTGTCTGGCTATAGGCAAGCTGCTCAAAGTCGGTATCCGTTGGAATGGCATAAAAGTGTGATAAAATAAACAAGCCAACCATTTCTTCACACATCTTTGTCTAAAGCAAAATCCCATCCATGGCAGAAAAAGCACTGAAGGCAGCCTACAGCTTTATTCTTGAGAAGCTGAGGCTTGACCTTGAGGCTTTCTTCGAAGTACATCTTCTTCCACCAGGCTAGCCCCTTTAGTTGCCCAGAATGGATCCACATGGAGTATTTTATTCAGCCAACTGCTTCATCCATAGAACACAGGAGACATCCTGATATTATTTCTCTCTAAAACCTCAATGATGCTTTGCCCTTTTAGTGCAAGCATCCTACTGATATGTTCAAATCATATTTTAACATGAAGGAGTAAAAGAAATAGCTGAACCAAGATCTTCAAAATACCAAGGCCCCTGAACTCAAGCAGGCCTCCCTAATAGCTTGCTTGGGTATACAGTAGCATCCACGAGCAGATCAAAATCATCAAGATGTCAGATGGAGCACCGCCATGCAAATCCTGCCCCTTTTGGACATGTGTGCAGTGCTGACTCATGTACAAAAGGGGTGGGGCTTGCATTGAGGCACTCCTTCCACCATCTTGCCAATTTTGACACACACAGACATCCTGCGGATGCTACTGTTGGTAGAAGCCTTTTCATCTCTCATTTTGAATTGACAATGCAGTAGTACAGAAAGCAAAGAATGGGATGATTTCATTGATTTTCATCCTAAAATCCCAATGTTTTTACATCCTAAATTCCATCCTGAATTTCAGAAAGGTTTTAGATTTCATGCAGGTCTCCTTTCCCATGCTTGGAGAGCTCCGTATCCCCTTAGCTGTAGCAACATTGCTGTTCTAAATGCCATGAAAGGCAAGCAAATTTATCTGTTTTCAAAGGGAATAATCTCTCTGCTTTGTGGAACAGGTCAGGGGTTTTTAAATCAGACTTCTTGGTGGCAGGCAGAACTGTTAGGGCAGTGTTTCTCAATCTTGGCAACTTTAAGATGTGTGGACTTCAACTCCCAGAATGCTGGCTGGGGAATTCTGGGACTTGAAGTCCACACATCTTAAAGTTGCCAAGGTTGAGAAACACTGTTAGGGCATATCTATATTGCAAAGTTTTATTGGCTGAAGTATCTGCCTGCTTTTCTCCACTCCCTCCCGCTCCCATGCAGCCAGTTCTCAGCTTTCTTGAGAAGAGATAATATTTTTAGCCAGTTCAAATCTTGTGGTTTAGATATCCCCTTTAACATTCCTAGCCACTTAAGAAGATTTTGGAGGTCACTTGTCATACAGCCTTAAAAGCAGCTTGATTCTTTGTGTGATTCTCATCTTGCCATAGTAATGGGAATCTCTGAAGTCTCTATGAGCCTTGCTGACCTTCACAATATACTGTGACATAAAGTAGTCTACACATTGCATATAATGTTTAAGGGAAATACGATTGTTCAGAGGAAGAGGGCAAGGAAATTCCTGGTTTTTCAGTGTGTGAACAACTAAATGACATCAACATTCTGTAAAGCTTGGTTTATTGAATAATTTGCTTCAGCAGTCTTCTATATTTTGTTCCTATTTATTAATGCAGTCCATTTATATCTGTTCTTTCATTCATCAAGTCACTTCTGCTAATGCCTTCTAGGACTGGACAGGCAACTTGTAGTTGTTGGTCACGGATGGCCTTTTGATCAATTCATGCAATCTCAGCGTAATTTCAAATCAACGATCAATTTTTTTCTAGCAGTTGTTAATTGCAGGTTAAGAGAGGGAAAATAGAAGGTGTCCAAAAGAGACAAAAAGGAATGGAAAAAGAAAGAAGGAATGTTGGAAAGGAGAGAGAATGGGCATCTCCACGTACTCTTGACTGAAGCTCCATTCAGCTTGCACCACTTAATACTGGCATGCAGAGTGGCTCCACTGAATATTCTTGCTGAAATATGGCCCTTGCCAGAAGATAGACAGACAGACGGACAGACACATACACATACACTTACACATATACTTCTCTTTTTACTTTACAGGCAGAACAACCTTACAGTCCCAGCAGACAGCAGCTAGCTTTCACCAGCATAGTGTGCCACTGACATACCAATGATGTTATATCAGTCTCCACCAAAAGCTGAGCACTCTCAATTCAGACCATGTATTAATGTGTAAGAAATATATCTGAAGCTGTCTGCAGACCAGCTGCTAAAGGTACTAAAAGTTATTATTACCTTAGCAAATGTGATAACACGGCAGAATTTTCATCTCAGCATCCTGAAGGGTGTGCTAAAGCTGCAGAGGGTGCTTGACTGAGGTTCATCACAAGTATGGACTATGCTGATCTTAAGCTTAGGTTGTAAATTAACATCTCTCTCTATGTACAAATAAAGATGTATAAGTCTGTGCCAGGCACATTATCTTTGGTTACTGTGCTGAATTTGGCAGCAAGACCTGATGAATCAGCTACAAAGTACACACTTCTTTGTATAACTGGGCAGTACAATACTTAAGTACAGTTTAGAAATGATATAGACCAGGGATGCCCAGCCTAGGGCTGCAGGGCCACATGTAGCTTCCCAAACCCTTACGGAGTACCCTGAGCTTCTCTGAGTACAGCTACCTAATAGTAAAATTATTGTGACAAACGTGGAAAATTATTAAATGCATTAGACATAGCAACTGCATTGCATTTAATTTAAAATGACTGTTCTTCCTGAACTCTACTTTTGTTTCAGGTGTTTGCAGTTCCATTGTCCACCACTTAGCTTTTACTGGTTAGAGCAATACCACTCCTCCCTGACATTAAAAAAAATCAGCATCTACAAATCCATTTAATTTAGATACTTGGGAAAGATGGGTTGAACCTGTCCCCTGATGATCATCCTCACCATCCTGAGCTGTCCCCAAATTGCTCCTCCAAGGACACTTTAGAATCTCTTGGATCCTGTTTCTTTGCTTTACCTTTGTCTTCTCTTTCTACTTCCTTCAGTCTTGCCAAGTATAGTTTATTTTTCCTAGTCTGCTTATATCACATGGTGCAGGAAAGAACATTAGCACTGGCTGTCCCATTGTCTAACCATTTAAATGAAAGTATCAGGGACTGAACATTTAGTATGTAAAACACACACTCTACTACGGAGCTAAGACAAGACTCACTGAACAATCAGCTGCTAAGTAGTGCATGATACTAGGATCATATTAAGCCCACACTGAAAGACATGCACTAATTGCCAATTACATTCTGAGCATATATCAGAGTATTGTTTTTAACATTTAATGCCCTAAGCAGCATACTGTCTGAGGGGTTGCATATCTGACTTGTTCAGGTCATCAGGAAAGATCCACTTAAAACTCCTTCCTCATTTGACAATCAGGCTTTTCTTGTATTAGCATCCAACTAAGGAATACAGTTCCTGGGAGTTGTGCTTCACTCCCCCTTTTTCTACTACAGGAAAATAATCTTTTCAGACTGATCATTTGTGTTGTGTGTTGTTGTTTTTAAAGGTTTTTAATGCAATCTTATTTTAGGTTGGTAACTGCTTTGAGCCTAATTGCTAGACAGTTTACTGAGTACATTGCATAAGTAGGATGTGTGCAGCTCTGTGTTGGCTTGCAAGATAGTCTCAAGATTAGAGATCCCAGCTTACATAGAAATAGTATGAGCAGGCATAAATAATTGTGGCACTCCAAATATTGCAGAACAACATATCCCAGCAACTCTACCCAAGTTTTAGCCCAATAATATTTGGATTGCTCCATTGTATAAACTACTCTCATCTCTACTCAATCCAGAAGAGTTTCTTTGGCAGCACTGAACAGCACACTTCAGCCATAAGAGTGACTGATACCTGCATATGAAAAATACCCACTATCAATTCCCTTTCCAATGGGAAGCAGCCCCCATTTTACCATATAAGAGCATTATGTGAATGGCTGGGCCCAAAATAGCTTAAACTGCTGTTCGAATTGTCAAACTCTCCGTTGAAATAGCAAAGCTTGCAGAAAATCTCCCAGGAATAAAAGAAGCCGTAACTAACATAGGATCATCTTTTGTCATCCGAGAGGGCCCAGGGCTTCCTATTTGGCATGTGTCACAAAACAGTGCTTGTCAAATTGATTGCCATTTCCATTTAATGTTAATTTAGTTCAGCTATTGATAATGTGATGGACGCTAAGGAGGAATTGTATGTAAAAGAAGAAAGAGAGAGATGAAAAGAATCCCAAGTAAAGACCAAGGTGGCACAACAGTTATAACAGGAAATTATGTAATAACAGGAAAATAACTTCTTAATAATTTACATCATTCAATAGTGGATTCAGATACATCATTTACATCATTCAATAGTGGATTCAGATACATCATTTACATCATTCAATAATGGAACCGTCTGCTTGGAATATTGGTAAGAGAAAATATTTGGAGGCTGGAAATTCATCTATCAAGGATTTTTTAGAAGCAGATTTCCCATATTGGCAAGAGAAAGGTTACAGGAAAAAGAGACATTACAATCACTTCTTACTCTATTTTTTTAAATCCATTTAATTGTGTCCAGTTCTCGGAGACTGCCTGGACAAGTCCCTGCAATTTTCGTGGCAAGGTTTCTCAGAAGTGATTTGCCATTGCCTTCTTCCTAGGGCCGAGAGAGAGAGTGACTGGCCCAAGGTCAGCCAGCTGTTTTTGTCCTTAAGATGGGACAAAACTAGAACTCATAGTCTCCTAGTTTCTAGCCTGACGGCTTAACCACTACACCAAACTGGCTTTCCGTACTCTATAGCCCAATATAAAAATACACATTTTGTCTGTATTATTTATTGATATCCAGAATTGCCTCCAAGACAGTTTGATGAAAATGCTGTCCATAACTAGAAATAAATAGCAACTAGAAAATAGCAAATAAATTTATGAATTTAAAAACTGACCATTGAGTGCCACCAAATGTCTGGGCAAATGAAAATGGGTGTGTTTTTCTTACTGTTAGTGACACATAACCTGATATACAGTATGGATTTCAAATTGAGAAGGCAGAAGTCCAGATATCCTGCTAAAACCCACATCATTTCTGCATCATAAGATCAACCAAAGCAACACACTAAATTCCATCCTGAAACAAACTAGCACTCTATGCAGAATAGTCTATGTTTAGATCTTGTTTTCTAGAAGGGAATCCAGATGGGGTATTATACAAGCTGATCAAAAAAATATTGATGGCACTTAAGCAAAGTTGAAGATTGAAGCTCAGTTCCTAACCAGTGGATCCAGCTTTTAGATCACTGTAACCCCATCCATCTAGATGTATACCTCCTTCATTATCTAAAGGACCATTCAATTGCAGTTCATCTATCTTTCTAGGTTAAACTTTTGTCTGAACTCCATTTATGTCAAAAGCCTTCCATAAGGGAATCTATTCAGTAGAAAGCATAGGTCAGGGGTGTGAATGACAGCGTGATGCTTTTATCTCTGCAGTCCCTGTTTGAAGAAGATTGCCCAACCCTGAATATATGACTATTGCTATATATGATTAATTTGGTTTCACACCTCATCTTTCCAGCACCTTAGAGGCTAAGACTGCATTAGGCCAGTGAGAAGAAACTCCTATGTTCAACTCCTGCCATCTCCAAAAGATCTTTCAAGGTCCATCTCTGTTCCCTGAAAGGTTGCCTCTTTGTTGCTGTCAAATCTCTTTTCTGGGGTAGAGAAATTTTAGATCCTAGTCCAGAGGATTCAGATGACAGCTCAGATTTATAGGCACTTCTTCGTCTTTCAACAAGCCTCAAGCAGAATGGTCCTGCTTACAGTAAGAAACAAGTTGCAGAAGAACAGGTAGACTGTAATATACAGCAGGGATGCAATTGTAAAACAGAGAGGGGAAAATGATAAGGTTTCACCCACTCATTGCCCTTATGTTAGACATGGAACATCCTTGTGCATCTTTCCTCCTCTTTGCAACATCAAGGTCAGCTTTCTCCAAGCTGATAATCTCCAGAAACCTTCAACTGTAGTTCCCATAATTCCAGCTGGTATTACCAACATATCAGGAAGGCTTCAGCTTGGGGAAAAACAAATACCCCAACAGAATGTCATTATCCGGTGCTTTCACCTGTCCTCATATCATACATTGTTTGCTAAAGACTGTTAGGATGCAGCCATACACAATGCAATAACATATGGGATATTTACTCATTCATGTACTCATTCACAACAACTTTTTGTTGTTCCAACTCTCACTATCCGACACACTACAAGGACTATTACTGTCTTTGAAATAATTAATAATAATTGAACTTTCAGTTATACAATTGCCCATAAATTGCTCCATATGGCTTCCTAGCAGAAGAGAGATGGCCATATAGATACAATTTCCATGTGGGACACAAGTAGATCAGCCTTAAAGCTGGTCTATTTTGCTGGCAGATGAGCAGCAGAATATCTTCAAAGGGGTACTGGGTTTTTTTACTGTTTTTTTTCCCTAAAGTGTTAGGGGAGAATCAACCGAAATATAATGTGAAGTGTAGTGGTGGTGTGGCCTGTTCTTTCTCCAGGATATGGGCATTTTTGATCATACCAGCAATGCAGGTCCCACACAACCTCAGGCCTGGATGAGGAATTACAAAATTAATTGCTGTTGCAGTGAAATAAAGATGGCATTGTGGTAAACATTTCTTCCTTCTGGCCATAATAACCCAGGCAAAAGTAGCTGAAGTGAAAATGACAAAAATCCTACCTGTTTCCCTGATCCAGCTGGCTCATTTAATTTTGGGGGGAGGGGGAGGGAATGCGGGGGGGGGGGGAGACTAGCAATTTATTTGGCATGAGGGGATTTTTGCTGGCCCAAAATCGTCTCTTGTCACCCTCAATAAACCTCCAGCTTCCTATTCCTGGTGCCCCTCTGCAGGTATTGCCTCAGAAAGGGTTCCCCCTCTCCAAGCTAGCTACTGCTGTGCCCTTAGGGAAGGGGGCTAGTTGCAAAATCGCCAGCAGAGCTTTTTAATGTAACAGAGGAGTGATGGTTTGGCTATTTTGCAGACACTCCTTTACAACATCTACTCAATTTTTTTCACCCACAAAGAGAGATGGGTGGTTTTTATTTATCTGTTTTATTTTTATATAATCAATTTATACGGCCACTCATCTTTCAGTCACTGGGCAGCCAACAAAGTGCTTAAAACCATGCAAAGCAAATAAGAACCAGAGACACAGACACCATACTATGGCCACCAAGGAGACCAGCAACCAGCCCACCTCGGCTCAGTACATTTCCTGGAGGCCAATTGCCAATTGCCCAGGATAGAATATGGTGGGCCACAGATGATAGCTCAGTGGTGGAGGACCAGTTGGACCCACAAGGTCTTGAAGTCAGTACCTAAAATATATCCATTTTACTTGTCTATGTAGTTCTCTGTGGACGACCAGCAGCAAGGTGGATGGACTCAGTTATGGTGGTGATGAGTGCATCATTGGGAGAATTGAAAGAACAGGTTAGGGATAGATCACCATGGAGAACATCTATCTATGTGGTCACTAGGAGTCGAAAACAACGTCATGGCGCAAAATCAATCAATCAACATAGTTCTGTTTCTGCAGTTCAGAATCCCAGACCATAGATATCCCTCCCATACTGCTATCTGATCCTTCTAAATGAAGATGCCAGGGTTTGAACCTGGGAACTTCTTTGTATAAAACATTCAGTTGACTCAACTACAAAGTATGGCTTATTTCATTCAAACAGTTTGGAAAGATGAGAAGAGACAGCTTGATGCAATCCTCTTTTGCCTTTCCAGACAAATAGATTATGAGCATTCTACATGACCACTCTGCATCAGAGATAGATGTGAATGCAACTTATACTTGCAAACATGTGTCTCCCTGATGTACATGTCAGAGTCCATATCAGAGGCAGCTCCTCACTGAGTCTGCCCTTGGCATAAAGTGTAAAATTCTCAGATCACCCTTTCTTTCTTTTCTAATCAAAAGGAGGATTTTAATGTTAATAAAAGCAATATAGTAAGGATTTGAGAGACTACTTGAATTGCATCAAGTAAAACAGAATATAGGAAAAATGAAGAAAAATGAAGAAACTGAAAGATGAGGCAATCTGCATATGCTCCAATTTGCAGTGATGATATAATTTCCATGACTATACATCACTCATGAAGACTGTTTATTGCCATAGCAATGGCTGGGGGACACTAACTGATATTATAGTAATATTTCATACTATCAATACTATCAATCACTGGAATTTAGGGCTCTGCAAACCATTTGAAAGATGTGCTTTGCAAAGCATGCTAGTGCAAGCAAAACATCCCTCCTCAAATCATTAAAGCAGCCACATTTTTTGGAAGACTCACATGGCTGAAGGCCACCCCACTTGTCTTTGCACGCACAGACAATACTTCCCTGGGATTGCCAGTAAAGTAGAATGGTGTATCCCACCTGCATTTGCCAGAAACCATACCTGTTTGCATTACATTAGCTTAAGAGAAAATAGGCCTTCAAAGTAAAACTGTGCTAAATGTTGCTCACAATTGAGAGCTGGAGAATGAAAGAAAGGTCCAGAATAGGGATGGAACTAACTTGATAGCCACTGTGTGAATTCTGAAATGTGAAGAACTTTCCTAAGTTATCATCACTCATGTAGAACCACAAGTGGCTGAACAAATGGAACAGTTTTGCCTGCATGAAAGTATTGCTGGTCTCATATTGCACTCCTCAAAGAACTGGGCTCCTGTAACTTGATTTACATTCCATGTTTAAAAGATCCATTTCTAATGTATGATTCTTTGCTGTTCAAGAAAGATATTCAACTCTGTTGAATTCTGCAATGTTAATTACCATTAGCAATCTTAATGGTAATTACCAATCTTCCCTATGTCTTCTTGGAAATAAAATCAAAGGAAGTGAGTAGAGGATTTTAGTCTGAGTGGACTGAAAGAGAATCAGAAAAAGGCTAGTCCTATAGTTTGGTAGGATGGTAGAGTCACTACAGACAACTGATCTAGGAGGGTCTGAAAGGACAGCAAACTTCTTTATTACTATTGTATTTTGACTGTCAGAATGAGAAGAAAGTTGGGAATTTCCACCAAAGATGCCACAATAACTGATAATTTGGATTCAGTGTACCTTGTCTTAGATTAAGCTTGTTTTTTTTGCCTGCCTGTGGTCATTCCTTTGTTCCCCCTACCCCCAGCAAAGTGACAGGCAGTTCCACGGGTCAGCTGAGGAAGAGGAAGAGTGATTTCTGATGCTCCCTGCCAGCTTCCCACAAGCAAAGTCAATGGGGAAGCTGGCAGGAATTTGGAAGTCACTCCCACTCCCACTGCTTCTTTGCCCACCTGTGGTCATTCTGTTTCTCTGTTTAGGTAAGGAAATATCTCTGAAAGGATGACCCAATGGGTCTGGTTGCCTAGTCCATAACTAAACTTCCCAAGGGTCCCAAGACATTAGAAAAAGAAAAAGTCTGGAAGTTAATCTTTCAAAGGGCTTGTCTGTAATGTAATTCCAAACACTCTCTGTTCTCTGTCATCCCTTTATCTTGGGTGCAGAATAATTTCCAGATCAAGCCCAGTAATTAGATGACTAGCAAGCAACAGACCCTTCTAACAGTCAGGAAATGGAGAATGGAGTTGATCTCTTCCATTTCCATTTCCATTTCCATCTCCCATTCCACCAGATTGTTCCCTCAAACCTGGGAAATAAGCAAAAGCAAAATTCCAGGCACTATCAATGCAGTCCAGTTACTTGATTCCATTCCTGTTGCTTCCCATGGTCCATCAAGTATTCAGGTTAAGATTATTGCAGGAGGAGAGCCATGCTAGCCTACAGTAGCAAAAAATCAGGAGAAGTCTGATTACTAATGTAAGTGTGTTTGCTTACATTAGTAATCAGTCCTGGTCCTATTCTTTGGTTTATTGTGTAAGAAAATATTTCTTTATAACAGATAATTGTGCATTTTTCCCCACCCACCCAAGGAGAAATGTACTTCATTCTAAGATAACTTCCAGGTTTAATATATTATCCGTGACAATTTGACAGATTCAGTCTTGATTTTCTCATGTAATAAATATGATCAATCCTCTAGGCATAGACAAGCAGCTGCAACCTACCAGTTCCTGAGCTGGCAGAAAAATGTGACATTTACTGTTCTTCCCCAACAACTGAATCCTATTCAGCCTCAGTTACCAGTCTTGGGACTGGTGCTGTCCTTATGGTTTTAATGCAGGATAAGTTGATGAAAGTTTTGTTTCTGCTCCCACTGAGTGAGCATCCACCGCTGCCAAGAAAAAACATCCACTGCTCTCCTTGACAAGTAGCATGGTGGGGCCAGGAAAGTCTGTGTGTGTGGAGAGGGGTGCTTTGAATGTGGACAGGTACACGTCTAAAGAGAGTCCAGCTGACAGGTTGCAGGTGCGGAGGATGAATAAGGGCTGTATCTAAGGAGTCCATGCCAGATCTTTGGACTCTAGAAAGCACAGGTCAGGCATTATATGGGCAGATGCCTCTGCAGAAGTCAGGTATTGGTCTCTTCAGCAGCATAAGCCAAAATGGTCCTAAAAGGCAATACCCTATGACTGGAAGGGAGTGGCATGCTCATAGCAGGCTAAACTGACCAATAGGGGCTGGGCAAATCCAACCCCCTAACTGTGTCATCAGCCACATTGTCAATGAAGTGTGCTAGATCATGCCCAGGGCATGAATTATGCTGGAAGAAGAGGGAAAACGTAAGTTTGAAATTGGAACATATGACTTTAAGCTCTCTCAGCTATGGACTGGGGATGAGAAAAAGGCAATGTTGTAAGGATATGTCATATAAAAATGATTATTGGGACATGTTTGTGCCAGAGTCGGAGAAACATGAAGATGAGCCACCTGGGTCACTCTATTGTCATAATCTTCATGAAGTTGACTCTAGATCTTCTCATTTGACACGTTGTATCTTTGCTCTCATTTATCCCCATTATTACAATCCTAGATTTCAGTGCAACCTAGGAGGCCAACAGAGCTACTTTGCAAAACTTTTAATGCTGTCCCCCTGTATGGAAATCATACATCCATCTACTCATATATCTCTTATCAAACTATTCAATTCCATTGTGGCCTTCAAACCTGGGTAATTTGATTGCAGAATCAGTGGTGTTACAAGGAACACAAAACTATAGATCTCTCTGAGCACAGCTAAACCAGCAGTGGTCATGGCTCAGCCTCTGAAGCTGCTGACGTAATTCATTTGAGCTCTGGTGACAGCTGTTCCAAAGAGCTCATCCGGAATTGTAACTATGTTGGCATCAGATACTTGGGACAAGCCGCCTATACTAGGGGAAATATGTTACCCCCCACTGGGGGTGAGGAGCAGCGGCAGGAGTCCTGGTAAACCAGCTATGATCTTGCAACACAGATCTAGAACTCACTGCAGCATCAGCTGTGGCTTTATAAATTTGCAGCCTGATCCTGTAAATCTGAATTAACAACAGTATTGCAAAGAACAGTTTGCTTTCCTGTTGATGAAGAATCATTCTGGACCATCCATAACCATTTGGCTGTTTCGCTTGACCAAAAAAATACCTTCTGCCCAGGGCCTTACTACCTGCAGGACTGCATGAGCATCCCTTTTCTGCAGAATAGAGACAGGTAACCTACAACCCTTGCTGCCTTCTTGAAGTCCCTGGAGCTCCTGCTGAAGTTGCCACTGAAAACTAGGAGAGGGATTTGCTGAAAATCAGTGATAATGTTTGCCACTGAAATTGGCACTGTGGTTTTTCCAACATTAAAGTGTTTCTTTTTTTCTTTTATCTTTCTTTTCCAGGTTGTCTATGTTTAATGCTGAATAAGCATTAAGTTATTTTGTGTAGAGCGCCATTGAGACAGCCTTGAAGCAAATATTCAGAAACCGTTAGGTAAACAAAAAAGAGAGAAGCATTCCTGAAGTCCTGGCAAAAGAGCTAGTATTAAGAAGACACTCAGGATGACACCTCCCTGACTCACTGGTGTGTAAGAGGGAGGGAGGAGAGGCACAGTCAGACTTACAGGATTCTTTTACTACAGAATATCTCAATAAAGTATAGTTTTGAAGTTCCTGTGGAGTCTTGCCAGATCTGAACTACCCTATAGGACTGACATTTGGAGAGGGGTAAATTTGTGGGTACCCCCCAAGTACTGCAAGGTAGATAGACAGTGGCAATGAGTGCCCCACTGGAAGACCTGAAGGACCAGGTTAGGGACAGATCATCTTGGAGAAAACCTATCTATGTGGTCGCCAAGAGTTGACAATGACTTGATGGCGTGTAATCAGTCAGTCAATCAGATTTAGGCATATAACACACCTAGTCTTTGGCTGGAAAAAAAATATTGCTGACTCTTGCAGTAGAAGCTGAAAAGACATTAGGATTTATATAACAGTTAAATAAACAAACAAATACTATCTGTACTATTAATCGTCTGCCCTACAACTGAACTTATAGATGTTGAGTTAAAATAATTAGAATTGTAATAACCCCAATCATAATGAAACTTAGGGGCTCTACTTTTCATTAGTGATTGTGTAGTTATTTGGTTTATCCTTCTCTCTTTTTTCCACATATCATAGCAGTACACATTTTAAAAATTAAAACATCAGAGTTGTTGTAAAAAATGCAAACAAAACTCAACTATAGAGGGTTTTTTTAAAAAAAATAAAGAGCAGAGGAGCACTACTGTACAATGTCAACTCCATTAAAACCACCCTAGGCTTATGGTCACCCTTCCTGTGATCAGTTCTCTGACAGCTGGTTCTCCAGGGCCATTGCTTAGGCTTTCTAACAACATTCCCTCTGTGTCATCATTTATCCAGTCACTCTGAAGGCAATTCAATTCCATTATTACACCCATTTCTGCTCCTGATATCTAAATTTTCCCCCTTAATAAGGTTACCCTGAACTTTTTACTCAGAAAAGTAGAATGCCCCTAGTGCTAAATATATTTGGCAAAAGGGCTGGAATTGTCCCTACGAAGAGTGTCCACATGGCATGGCCAAAAAAGTCAAGGTGCAACACGCATTAACAATGGGCAGAGCTTTGAACCACACTTGACTTTTTTTTAATCATTTGTAACTTTTTTTTTACCATGCAGAGATCCCTGATCCTCATAATGGCCCTATAGAGAAAATCCCTTTTAAGCCATTCTACATGACACTCTCTTTGACACACAAAGCAATAGCACCAAGATAACTTTCCTTATCTTTCTTCTTTCAGAGTAGAATGGAATGGAAGTGTTGGCATTTATTACTAATTTCTAGGCAATCATTCAGTGAATTACTGTCTGGGGATCTGGCAAAAAACAGAGCGGGGAGGCAAGTTATCATAAGTTATCATACAAATGATGGAAATTAAGTACTGTGCATCACTGAAGTGACTGATGCAAATTATATAACTCATATCATTTGTGCAATGCTATGTATGACATCTCCAGGCTCCTACCAGATACTCATATGCATGGGTAGCTTTGTTTGTTTGCTTATTTGCAGGACTTATGGAAGTGGCTTGCATGCCTTATTCTGGAGCATGTTTTTGCTTTGCCAGACTAGCCTATAACCCTGGGATTTCCTGTACTAATCAAAATATTAATTAGATTAGCCTTTCTGAGACCAGTCAAGAATGGCTAGTTGTATCGGTTCACTACTCACAATTTGGCAATTTTTACTTCACACTTACGCTACTGTGACTGTCTTGATTGTTTACAGGAGCTGATCTGTGGTGTATACAACTTTCTGGACACAAATGCAACCAATATTTTCATAGTTCCAGCTCTTCTTTCTAAGGGAGAAGTCTTAGATACCATTTGTATTCATGCATGCACTGACACATGAGATGATTATGACCTACACGTGTGGGGAACATATGTCCAGAGCTGAATTATGCAAAGTGAGCTTCAGATGTAAATTCTGGGAGACGGCAGCCTTGTTCTGGAGGTGCAAATGCAGTATGGTCTATCATGCACCTTTTGATATCTTCAGATGAGTCGTCCTATTGTCAATGTTGCAGAATTATTCAGTGGTCAGTACAATACAATTTTATACCTAGAATGAAAGGGATAGCATTGTTCTGCCACCATAAGGATCAACGTTTGGGAAACTGTGTATGTCATCCATTTAAATTTTTTTTTTACAGAAGCAAAAAGGTTGCAGTGGATATAGCTCATTCAGTATCCTTTTTCTGTAGTGGATAATCATGCCTACTAAAACCTTCTATTCTATTTCCCATCTCTTATTATGGACAGTGCACTCAAGTAAGTTCTGTGTTGCCTTAGGATGCTCAGTTGTCACTGATCTGTTTTTACAGTTCTCTCACTTAGGAGGTGTTTAAGATTTTTTGTATGTTCAAACATCTTGGGTTTCCTCCGAGCCTGCTCATATCTCCACCTTGTGCATGACTGATGTCAGTTTGGCTGCACATGAATGATTAACATCTGAGAGTTTATATTAGTTACAAGTCAGTCTCCTGCTCCATTGCTGGAAGTTGAGGCCAGTTGCCTTCCCCCCACCACGTCCTTCTTTGTTCTTCAGGCCTTGGCATGCACTATGTGCCTTTGGAATGTCCAAAGAGATTTGTTTTTCCACCATCAATTTACACTTTGCACACTGGTGGCATCTTGCTAATATAGTCCAGTCCCACTGAGCATAATTTTCTAATCCACTGCATTAACAGACATTATTCCATGCACACATCCTTGACAAGGTAGCATTTTTCCTTCACTTTATTTATTTATTTACTTGTTTACTGGGGTGTCTATGCCCCTCCAATCCACAAGGACTCTGGATGCTTACATTTCCCTCTACAGAAGAGGTTTTTTGTTCAGAAAGGAATAATTAATGTACAAATAATAATTATAACACCCCCAGTAACTGAGGGGCACAATATAACTGAAAGGCTCACCACTCACATCACTTCTACTCTAAAGGCTCTCTGGAATAGCCACATATAGGTGGCTTTCTGAAAAACCCACTGGGCACCATACCAGGAGCGACTGAAAGAAAAGGTTGCAGCATGGAATGCTCTTGTTCATTCCTTTTCAACCTGTTTTCTGTCAGCTTTTCACAAGTTCCCTGGTTGATGGGTGAGGCCAGAATCTGCCATCCCAGGGCAACTGACAATTGGAACTGCCTTTCCTTCACTTAGGAAATATCCCATTCTATACACTTCTAGCAAATACAAAAGCTACTCAGTGATTAAAGTGGAACACAATGATCAATACAGGTGAAAGTTCTCAAAGGAGAGGAGCCAATGATAAAAGATCTGAGTCGATTCAGGAGACATCATTGCCTCATTCCTGCTCTGATGAAGCCAAATAAAAATTGTTGGGGATAGAGACAGCCCTAGGAACCCTGAAAGTAACTGTTATATTAACTTCAGCATTTAAAGGTAGAGCAACCTGCCATTCATTCTGAAACTCTCATCCCCTTCCCGTCTCTAGCCAAAAGAGAACAACAGAATAAAAGCTATGGCAGCCTATTTGTCCCATTGGTCAGAGTATATCATCTTTCCTGACCCACCTAAGATTCCAGCTCATGAGTCTGACCACTGCTGCAACATGCAACCATGGTTATAAGTATTAGGGAAAGCATTTGTTGCCATGCTATCATATCATCTTCACTACAAACGTTAGAGGCATTTAAATGCAGAGGAATGACGACTTTCCAGCCAGGAATCTTTCCCTCATAACAACTTCTTTTAAAAATATTTTTGCAATCAGCCAGATAAATACATACAATATGTACTGGAAATGTGAATAGGAGATGGTATTAGCAATTTATTTCATTGCACTTTTCTGTGATGAAGGGGTGAGGAGAATTTTGTTGTTTCAGAATTACTGGTAGCTCAGGGCAAAGGCATTATTAAATGAAATTAGAGCCAACTTGGTATAGTGGCTAAGGTGCTGGGCCAGAAACTGGGAGACTGTGAGTTCTAGTCCTCTCTTAGGTATGAAAGCTGGTTGGGTGACTTTGGGCCAGTCATTGTCTATTTAACCCATCTAATAGGTCTCTCATTGAGAGGAAAATAGAAAGTGGGAGCATTAGGTATATACACCACCTTGAGTTGACCAAAAATAAAGACAGGATAAAAATCATATAAATAAGTTTTTTTGTATATTTCTACTGATCAGCTGATGAACACTAATTGGTTCATTTCAAGGACTGGCAGGAGATCAAACAGTTGCACATGAGGTTCAAATTGCTCATAGGTTTTGGAGAACAGAAACAGCAGTATAGCCTTCATGTAGAAGCATCCAGATACTGTTATCACCACAGTATCCATAAAATATTTTAAGATTTTTATTTATTTGTTTAATTGTTTAATTAATTAATTTGTACACCTCCTGACTCCCAATAGCTCTGGGCAGTTCACATTAAAACAGGAGAACTACGCAGCAATAAATGAAAATCCAGAAAGCAAAGCTGGGCAGCGACAAAATACATATCCACTCCTCAGAAGTGTCTACACCCATCCTATCAAAAGGGCTGGGCAAAGAGCCAGGTCTTCAAGGCCTTCTGAAATACCAGTAGAGTGAGAGCCACCAGGATCTGTGGGAACCTCATTTCAGACAGCAGGTGCTTCATAGTTAAATATAGAATTGTTTCTGTGTCTAAACTGCTTCCATAAGATGAAATATGTAATACTTCAAATTTATATGATTCAAAAACATAGATTAATGGTTCGGATGAATGTGTTTAAGAAATTGGGGGGGTTGGAAAGTCTTCTCTTTGATACTGATTGGTAGCTCTATAACAGTCTTCTTCAACTTGATGGGCTTCAGATATGTCAGGGTTTAATTCCCACCATCTTTGTGGTGGGAGGGAGACATAAAATAGGAAAAGCTGCTATACAAAAAGGAGCTAACCTGGGTATAAGTTGCTAACTGATCAAGAAGAAATGGGCCGGCATTCTCCAGTCTTTTAAAAGAGGATAGCTATGTAAAAATTGAGAGAGCCAGTTAGGTGTAGTGGTAAAGGCACCAGGCTAGAATCCGGGAAACTGTGAGTTCTAGTCCCGCCGTAGGCACAAAGCCAACTGGGTGACCTTGGGCCAGTCATTCTCTCTCAGCCCTAGGAAGGAGGCAATGGCAACCCACTTTGAAAAATTTTGCCAAGAAAACTGCAGGGACCTGTCCAGGCAGTCTCCAAGAATTGAACAGGATTGAAGAGATTAAAAAAAAAAGGTAAAAATTAACAAATTAGAAATGTTGTCACTTGTTAACTGCTGTTAAAAACAGCTAAAGATGCTGGTTCCAAGTTGAACACTGTATTTATAGTTGAAATAAGGAAGCTAGGAAGGAGGAAGCAAAGGACAGATGGTATTTTCACCAGGAGGACATCCTCAGGTAACACCAATGGGGGCCATTCCACCATATATAAATACCAGCTTTAGAGGAATTTTCGCAAGATCCCAGTAAGTTAAGAAAAAAGTTAATTCCCCTCCATGCCAATTCTGATCTCATTAGTTATGGTCTCTTTCCTCAATCTACATTTTCAACAAACTGCAAATTAAATCCATATGGTTGGTGGCCCTTTAGAGCCAAACAAAACTAGATTAGCCTGGAAACTAGTTTGACGCATAGCACCACCTAGTGGTACCTAAGTAACATTATATCAGTCTTAAATCCTGGGATTTTCATCTGCTTTGCTCAGGTTCATTCTCCAGCTGCAGTAGTTTGTCAACAGCCAAAGACATGAGTCACTCAGGGAATCAGCAGAGCTTCTTTTGGAGTTGAAAAGGAAACTCATGAATGTTCACAGTACAGTTGTAGAGACAACGACATCTAGCACTTCGTCCTTTATTGATTTTCTCTATTTAGCTATCACCTAATGGCAAAAGCTTTCGGGATGATTTACAAAAAAAGCATGGCCAAGACATAGCATGTACATGAAATCTAAAGCAGCAGCAGCAACAAAATATTATCATATGAATAGCAGGTTTAATAGCTACCAGATTTTGGTGGCAATAAACTGGACAACCATTAGATGGGAGCAATGAGACAGAAAACTCTAAATCTTTGCTTTATCTAAGAGGTGCTGTATCAAAGACAGAAGAGCTTTATATGAATTTTTAGAATCCTGAAGGAAGGGTGGAAGTAATATATTCAAATATAATAAAATATGATAATTTAAATTAGTCAAAATATTCACCTTACAGAGGATTCACTTCTAGCTTAATGATACAGATAGTATAACAGAAACTCAAGAGCCATGCATACCTCATAGGTCTTATTTTTATTTATTTATTTATTTATCTATCTATTTTTTATCACCACCCATCTCCCCCCCCACAGGTCTTGAGGGTACTGTGGCCACAGCAAGAGAACAGGGTGTACATCATGCCCTTGGGATGATTTAATCATCATTCCCTCTTCTCAAGAAACCACAGGAGCTGTAGATTGGGAAGCTGTGACAGGTGTTTCCATAGCTGTGTTTGTGCAATATATTGGACTGCAAAAAACCCAACTACCACTTAATGTGCAAATTGTAAACCCAGCTCATTGGTTTATTATATGGTTCAGAGTGTCATGCAAACCCAGAAAATTGGGTTGCATAACCTATGATTAAATTAATCATGGATAAGTGTGCCATGCAGCCCAAAGAGAATAATCAAGACTGTTGTCATCCTATAGCTTTCATGATTCTTTGAGATAATATATAATGGTGCAACTTGAACTTTTTAAGGAGTCTTACAGTACTGTAATTTCATTCAGACAGCTGTTGTGTGGGTGATTGTGTGTGTGTGTGTGTATGTATATGCATTTTTCCAAATCTTAGTTCATTAACTTCAGTCAACAGGATTCTCACAGTGCAGAGAAAACTAAAATGGAATAAATTTGAATTATAATTAAGATGTGAATTAACATGTAAGAGCCTCATGTGGCACAGAGTGGTAGGTGGCAGTATTGCAGCTGAAAACTCTCCCCACGACCTGAATTCAATCCCAGGGGAAGCTGGATTCTCAGGTAGCCGGCTCAGGTCGACTCAGCCTTCCATCCTTCCAAGGTCGGTAAAATGAGTACCAGCTTGCTGGGTAGGTGACAACTGGGGAAGGCAATGGCAAACCACCCCACTCTATAGTCTGCCAAGAAAACGTCATGAAAGCGGCATTCCCCCAAAGGGTCAGACATGACTCGGTGCTTGCACAGGGGACCTTTCACAGCAATTAACATGTATTTGTTCACAGCAATTAACATGTAACATATGATAAAGATGCAAAAGGGGGGTGGGTCCCTTTTGGTGATTCTACATCTCAAAACTGAATTTTCACCAAGAATATGACAAACTTCAGTTATACATTTTCTTTTGCATAAAAAAGTGAAGTTTCAAACCCTCCAAATGTATGTGTGTATCTGTACTGAATACATAATATATTTCTGAATGTTACGAAGTTTAAGAAAGAACACAATAACCTTCCTTAAAATGTGCTCTGAATAACTATAAATTGTAGAAAAAAATTGTGTTAGGTCCATACTTACGGTAAATCAGTTGATAAGGTGACTAATTTGATCAATCCATTATAAGTGAAAAGTATATCCTAAAATTGTGTTCTTGTATGGGTTGTATATATTTTATAAAAAGATGTAGGTTCAAGTTGAATTTTGGTCTTTATATGCAGATCTTAAAACCTGCAACTGAAAAGTTGTCAGACCATTTATTTATATTTAAATTCAGTTAAAGTTGGTAAATGCTGATATGGGAAATTAAATTCATCTTGCCATTTGTTTTTACGGGTAGCATTAAGCAGGATGAAACTGAGTGAAGTTAAATATGAACTCAGCAGCTGCTTCTTTAATTATCACACTCACTGGTTTGTCACATAATTGCAGAGCCTTTGAAAACCCTACAGCACTGTTTCTCAACCACGGCAACTTTAAGCTGTGTGGACTTTAACTCCCAGAATTCCCCAGCCAGCAATTCCCCAGCCAACTCCCAGCAATTCTGGGAGTTGAAGTCCACAGAGCTTAAAGTTACCAAGGTTGAGAAACACTGCCCTAAACTATTGGATAGACAATGGTATATGTTAAAAATCTGCTTTCTTTTCTACCGGAAAAGTCATCCAACATTAACATGTTATGATTTCATCAATGTACAGTACAATCTTCTTTTACTAGTACATCCCCTTTCTTCTTCTGTGTTTCTTTTCTTTTGTGAACCTCAAATTTCTGTTACATATGCAGGAGTGTCAATACAGTATAGTTCTTTGGATCCCAAAGCAAAAATTTTAGAAGGTGCCCCCAGTGCTGAAAGAGCTCAGATGCTGACCCTTCTTCACCCCCCAGTTATAGCAATTACAGACAGGTAGGAGAAAGGGAGGATCATGCAGCAGCCAGAGCAATAAGAGTCTGGAGCTCCGCAATTAATTCCTCCTCCCTTTCTCAGTCATCCAGGGTATCTTTCTCCCTTTCTGCTCGATCACTTGCACTCATGCCCTTAGGAAGCTCTTAGGAGACAACACCTCCCCCATTGATCTCTAAATGGCAACAGATTTCGGTTTGCATTTGCAGCCCGCTGCCAGTTCTCTGGATTTTTGCAGCCCAGATACAAACAGTATGTTTCTCCTCTTGCCTCTCGTTCCTTCACAAGGAGGAGAGATAGAAGAGCATAAGAGCAGCCAGGGGCAATCAGCAAGGAAGCCACAAAGCCTCTGAGGACTCTGCTTCCAGTACATGTAGCTCCTGCTGAGACAATGCCTTAGCAGGGAGTGGTAACAGAGATGATGATGATAGGAAGCGGCTCTGATATTAATCATTCATGTGCAGCCAATCTGTAAGCATATTTGAAAAAGCTAAATAGTTCATTGCAAAGTATGGTGGTCTTGGAGATTTGTTGTCATTGATGCATTTTTCTTACAGGAGTATGTATTTGTATATTGCTGCTGCATATTGTGTATTTATTTTTATAATAATTATTGTGCTCTATTTCTTTTGGCTCTGAGAGTCCTTTTATTTCTCCCCTCAATTTTCCATTATACCAATCATAATCATCATAATAAAAAACATCTGGAGCATCACTTGAGCACCATCGGCATTGACAAAATCACCAGCAGTCAATTGCAAAAGGCAGCTTTACTTGGAACAGCTTACATCCTGTGACGATACCTTTAATATTATTAAACATCTGCCTATCCCAGGTCCTTGGGAAGGACTCGATAGGTGGACAAAAATGCCAAGTCCAGTCTAAACATCTGGCTGACAGTGCGATCAACCATAGTAATAATTTCATAATCAGTATAGACAGATTCTGAGGGTTTTGAGCTACCATTCAATTGTGTTCGTGAAAAATTGTTTTAGGTTATTGAATCTTGGTAAATATTACATAGAATAACGTTCCATATAATGTATGTGTTATGTGTAGATTTCTTCAAAGGACAGCTAAAAAACCTGGAATGAACATAAACAAAATTGCACTTACATGTAGTACAGAATTTAAGACTTAAATGAAGTTATAAAGTCATTGAGGAGACAGAAGCTAGTCATTCTTAATATATTTTAGGGATAACAAAATTCAGAAAGCTTAACAAGCATGTGTTTTACTACCCATTTATATTTATATTACATTTATTTATATTATACCTCTAACCATTATTGTTAAGACTGCAATACTAAAAGCAGCCAAGCAGGATTAAGTTCAGTAAATTTCCTTCTAAAGAAACAATTATAAGATAGAGAAAATTCACTGAAATAAATGGAGTTCCTTCTACACCAGTTGTGTTAACATCAGGAGGTTTATACAGCTTTCCCTGTCTTCCCATCCTTTTTTTTTTTTTTTTTTGGTAGAGGATGAAGTCCCATACTATGCATGACTGCTCAGAAGCGAGCCCTTTCATTCAGTAAGACTTGGTGCAATTAAGCATGAGATTCCCGCTAGGCAGTGCAACTCTCTAGGTGTCTACTCAGAAGTTCAGTAGAGTTTACTCCCCGCAATTCTTTTTGTAGACCGCTCCAGATGAGCCTGAAAAGCCGTTAGGTGAATCTGGCAGCTCTCTTATGTTTCTGGTGAGTCAATCATTCCACATAAGTCTGTGTGGGGATGCATCATGAAGAAAACATTTCTTCTACTAAGGTTCATAGTAGAAGGAACTTGTAAGGCTGCTGTCCTGTTGTAGTTCACAACCTTTTCGGCTTCTGCAATATTGATAAGCCAGCCAGTCAGCTGCATACAGGCATTCCTGTTCAGCTTTAGCAAATTGATCATCAATGTTCCCAACTTTTTCTGAAAAGCAGGCTGGAGAAAGCTTTTGCAAAACCACAGCACCAAACTGGTAAGTCAGCTTTCTTCGAATTTTAATTATTTCTCCTGTTCTCCCATAATTCCTCAGTGCTCTTGCCATTTTCTGGTAAGTCATGACTTTTCGGTTTCCCTTGCATTCCCCCCACCTTTCTGCCAATTTCTCCTTGTTTTTGGAAATGAACTGAAAGACACCATTGGCTTTATCTATCCATTGGATACAGTTTGCCATGTCTGGATTATGAAGAGACTCAAGAATATATTCAAACAGTCGCAGTCTTTTCCGACCTATCCAGAAGTAAAAGGACAAGACCATAAATGGAATGGGTGTATGATGGAATCTATTCTGGAATTTCAAAATGAATTAAAATGAAACCTTAACCTTAACCTTGATTTGATATGAAAATTGAGATTAAGTTCAGCAATTGATTGAAGTTAAATTATATGCATAATGAGCCACTATCTAGTTCACTGGTCTTCCATGATGGATCAAGGCTGTCTACTGTGCCACAGCTGGGTTCACATATGATGCTAAGCCTTAATGTGCTTTATTTGCTTTTGATTTAGACACTGTGTCCTGTTAAACCATGGCCTAGAATTATATATGCATAAGGCCATTATAACTTGCTCAACAAACAATAACTAAAACAATTCATAGTTTAATGCAAGGTGTAAATCCATTGACAAGATGGGCTGCAAGACAGCACAATATATGATAAAAATAAAAAGTGGGTCAAGGGTCTCAAGTTTCCCTCCCAGTTCCAAAGTTCTCCAAATTCCTTGGGGGAGGAAATAACTGTTAATCTGATACAATTGTCCAGTGATACAAACTGGAAACCTCTAAAAGTGTTAATACAGATTTCCTAGATTTCTCCCTGCTGGATACCCTGGAAGCAGCAGACCCAAAGCATTTGGAAAACTGGGTTGGGGAAGACTGTTCTGATGTAACTCAGCCGCACAGTCTTAGGGGCTCATCCATCCAGCTGCTTTGCCCAGTTCCCAGACTTATCTTTTGCAGAAGATACAATCTCATACAATCTCACTGTCAGCCTGCTGGACAGAGGCATTAACTTGGGAAAAGGGAAGAAAAACTCCCTTGAGGAATTATAGGTTGTATGGAGAAGAACAGTTGAGGTGATGTGGTTGGGGTTTCGTGACCTGCTTTGCTCCAATTGGTCCACTAGGTCTGCTATGAGGCATCTTTATCCCTCTGGTTGCTGCACCTGTGCCTGAATGTCATTTTTCTTGTGACTGTGACAGAGACTGGACCCTTGCTTCTGCAGCCACTTTTCATTGACTGGTTGACCTAAGGAGTGGTAGCTGCCAGGTCCTGAGCTTTGTCCCTTCTGTGCTACAGAACACATAGCGGGTGAGAGGGCGGAAGAGAGGGTGGAACTGACCAGATTCCCTCACTTACAGTAGGAAAGGAAGGAAGCTGGAACATTGGAATGGAGCTCTGTATCTCTGCCTCTCTCCCAACAATGTTGTTTCTTGCTTTTGGTGTAGGGTGTTGAGTGTTGAGTGAACCCACGATTGCAGTTAATAAGCCATGGTTTATGACTTAGCAAATATGATGTCCCAGCCTAGCCACTAGTGGCTTATTTAACAACCAGCCATGATTTAGAGTGATGATATGCATGAATAGTGAAAAACTATGTATCTAGTGATCTTCTAAGGAAACAGAATTCTACATAATTATTCACATTCCTGACACTTCTTATTTCTCAGACATGGCATGCAGACATGTAACAGTATAAATTTCAGATCTGAAAATTCAACATTAATGCATGTTCTTGATGCCAATGAATTCAATACAAAACAGAAAGTGTGTACTCCAAATTTTTCACAAGAATAAACTCAGAATCAAAACTATGTACATCTGAAATCAAGATTTTTGCAAACCTCTGTTGTTTTTTTGCTGGAGAGCTGTAGTATACATCTTTTGGGTTTCTGGAATGGTCTGCAGGGTACAATAGCTAGCTCCATCTGAATACAAGTCTGTGTCATTCTTGCAGAAGCAGGTAATCACAATGGGAAGAAACATAATATTTCAACAATTAACCAACCATCTAGGAAGAAATATGGTTAACATAGGCACCCAATAGAAGCCACAATGATGCCCAATGCATCTTGAAATCACCATACAAAGTGACATCACTTGTTCTCCCCTGTGGATGCCCATGGTTAATAATTACCTATTTCATGTTATTTGGGAGAAAGGTAACAGGAGTGGAGCTTGGGTAGAACATTCTAGATCATGCATGTAGAACCAAGAACAAAATCAGAGAAGGTTGAAGAAGCATTGGGAGGAAACAGACAGGTTACTAACAAAAAATATAGGAACCAGAATCCTCCAAACAGGTGACCTCCAGATGCATTAGCCTGGAAATATATATGGCCAGGTTGCCAGGGAATTATGGCTTCTTGTATTTTCTTCAAGTCTTCCCAATGTTTATTTTTAACAACAATTTCATAGGGTTCAGCTGTTTGCAAGATACATGTTGGGTGAAAGTAAGGACTAGAACTTGTTTCCCTTACTTCATGGGTTTATCCCAGGATCAATAATAATCAGGTTTCATGAGCAATCTTGTAAGTACAATATGGTGAAATGCCCTTTTACTGGTATCTAGGTGAAATTTACCTTCAAGCACTCAAGGATAAATTGAATCCCCTTTTTAAGCAATAAATTAACATTACTTCTTAAGATAAGTCTTTTATAGTCTTAATTAGCACTGTACTAAACTTTTAACTGTGCATCACCCTCGGTATACTAACAGAGAAATAACTTCTGCAGGGTACAATATGATTTATTATCAAAATAGAATGCACAAGGTTACATGCTTGGTAATTCTCCTCTTGTAATCACTAATGATAAAGCCGCCCATAAATTTCTCAATACCATGCAGAGTGGCAATATTCTTCAAACTTAAGTTCTATTTAAGAAGAAAGATGTTGTCAAAGCAGCAAAAAGCTTGAATTAAATTAAATTAAATTAAATTATTAAATTCCTTCCCTGTACACTTTAATCTTTCACTTACTGTTTTATTATTCCAGTTATATGTTGTTTCTTCAGTGGAAGACTCAGGCAAGTTATTCATATTTGTTTGGAAAAGATTGTGATGGCAAGTCAGATAATTTTTATAGTCTCCTAAGGAAAAAAATAAATTAGAATATGTGAGAAGAAAAAAATGTAGGAAAGGAACTCAGGATAATGGGAATACAGCAACTGAAAGAATATCAGACAGAAGTCTGGATTCCTGTTTTAAGCCCAGTTACAGTTTTTCCTCAGTCACATGAGTAAAACACAATGGTGAGAACCATTTTATTTTATGTCTGTGGAAAATGTAGGATTAATTCATTTAAAGAATGTTCAAAGCTGAGGGCAAACAGATGTTCCTTGTCCAATACATCATGATTAACTGCAAGCCAGGATCCAGCTATGAATTAAAAACCTAATTTGCACAGAAGCAGAACAGACACTACAGTAGGCTGGTATGCAATAGTCCCATTCTGTTTTTCTGCATGGTTACACTCATGTGGCCACAGTTGCAGAAAGTATGGTCTGCCAGCATCTGTTCTACAGTTCTAAGCCCCCTCATAGTGGTTGAGGTTTAAAAAAATGGACTTTTTTGTCTCTTTTTGGAATCTGAAAGGGAGGTTATGGGGCAAAATGGCACCTTATATAAACTGAAGCCTAATGTACCTATTACACACTTTAACATTCCTGAACTCCCAGCAAATGTGTCCAGGCCCCATTCAGTTTTAGAACATAGCCCTATGCATTCAAGGCAAAACCTGCTAGTTCCCTTGATTCTATTAATTTATTTATTAGATGTTTAAGCCATCACAATCATGTGACACTTGGCAGTTTACAAGGACAACATCCATGACTGATTGACTGATTACATGCCATCAAGTCAGTGTTAAACTCTGACCACACAGATAGACCTCATCCTGGATAATCTGTCCTCAATCTGGCCAGGTCTTCCAATAAAGCACGCATCTTCACTGTAATCAGAATTTTGCTTGAACCTGCTCGTGAAAGGTTAACATGTCAGAATGAGCCTGATCTCTGGTGGTA
Source organism: Candoia aspera (assembly GCF_035149785.1). Classification (NCBI taxonomy): domain Eukaryota; kingdom Metazoa; phylum Chordata; class Lepidosauria; order Squamata; family Candoiidae; genus Candoia; species Candoia aspera. The sequence goes on along the minus strand of NC_086159.1, from coordinate 22,142,543 downwards.
AACTGTTCTACCATGAGGGGCCAATAACCGAGAAGCATGTTTTCCTTTCTATAGTCCCTCTAATCTCCCATGGTGGGACACTTCTGATGTATGGAGTGAATGTCCCAAATCTTCAAGTAGTGGATAATGCAAGGACTAACATTCAGCGCTAGCAACTGTTCATACCACATTGGAGACTGTCTGCCTATCATAAGAAGACTTTTCCCCCAGGACTGAAGAGAGAGAGAGAGTGTGTGTGTGTGTGTGTGTGTGTATACTGTATGTGTGTGTGTGTGTGTGTGTGTGTAAGTATGTATGTATGACATAATGGTTAAAGCAGGGCAGTTAAGCATAGCATAAGCTGAGGATCTTGGAGGAAAGGCACAGTAAAAACACAGCAAATAATTGATTTAAAAAAAGGATTCACTGCATAATAGCTCTCTATATCCTGAGATAATGTACTGTTTTGCCCTTAATGTACTTTATCTATTTTTTTTTATGTTGAATGTATCAGACCTTTTAGAATAACCAGTACACTATTTACACAAACCTCTCCAAATATCCATACACACTCATTCAGAAATGTAGAAACTGAACATAATAAAACAGCGAATGGACTTGGTTGTTTTGTTTTTACCTGGCATGTAATTATTGGTACCATCAGAATGTTGCTGTAACACCTCCAAGGCATCTTCAAGAGCTTGTCCAAACAAGTCTTGGCCTGTAAAACTCTGCAACCAGAAACATTGGTTTGCTTTGGTTTGGTTCTGAGCAGTGGAAAGAAAGCAAGAACCAGGAGAATTGGATGGAACACAGACCAGGGTATCTGAGCCTTTATAAAACAAAGATTTAGCCCTTGCTGTTCCCTGAGTCATGATCCAGTTAAAGGAGTAATGTAATGTACACAGCACACTGTAAATTAGCAGTGCTCTTTCAGCTAGTTGATTCTCTGACTAGAACAACCTCTCACAGCTGGATGCCCTCCTGGTAAGTGAGTGAAGGTATTCTGGGAGTTGCAGTCCCAACTTGTCAGGCTGAAAACAATCTGAACCACATGACCAATGGAACCACATGATCAACCTTCTGGAACCATCACTCTCCAATCTCATCTCTCTGCCCTAATGATAAGGAGGTTGAAACAGCCATTCCCTATCTACCCATTAGTAGAGTGTGTAAGAAGTGGCTTTGTTTTTGCAGACTGTGAGTGAATGTCCTTTTGGAACTATCTCTTGGTGCATAACCAGTAGATACCTGGAGCTCATTCTCATATATGTCCAGTGAACAGCTGGCAGGAATATTTGGTTGCCAGGCTCATTAACACCGGCCCTGATTTCTCTTGGACTTCATGTACGTTGGCTACAAAAAATGAACAAAGACGAATGTTTGAAAAGGTGAAATGTTTCATGGATTTGACTAGCCATTTAACTACAGAACATCTTCTATAATTACAAATTTTATTTGTTTGTTTATTAGCTACTGTTGGATGTACATTCTGACTTCTTAGGAGCTTGAGATGACAAATGTAGCATTCTCTCCTCCCATTTTCTGATAGTAACAACCCTGTTTGGGCTGGGAAATAGTAAGTGACTGGCCCAGGTCACCCACGGAGACTCCATGAGTGAGGGTAGATCTAAATCTGGGTTGCTCTGGTCCTAACCCATATTCCTTTATAAATGATTCTTTGATACAAACAGGTCCCTGTCCTCAAACAAGGAAATTAAGAGCTTGTACTTACCATTTTAAAATCCCAAATCAGATCTTCAAGCCTGTGTGAGTCCAAAACAGCATAATTTATGAAAGCGGTGCTTAATTTGACCTGTGCTCTATAATACAGATGTGATGGAGGGACACATCATGAACTTAGACTGCATTCCTAATATTAGGAGCACTTAATAAAAATTCAGGCTATGTACTTATTTATTTATCTATCTTTTTATTTATTTATTTAAAGCCATCAGTGTACCTCCTGAAGTATTTTTTGGCAACATAGGCAAATTACTTCTTCTAAGCAGCTGGTGGTTCAAATCAGCCAAAATAGCAGAGTGAAGACCCAAGGATCAGACAGGATTAATATTAGCAAATGCATAACCTATTACTTACTCATCTACTTCATCACATTTTTAGTACTTGCATTTGTGAGCATATATGTCTATAGGCATACATACACACTATAATGCTTTAACCTTTATGTTTGAAATAAAATGAAAATCTTTACACTAGAGAGTTAAAATATTTAAAATCTGATTTAACAAACAGACTGCCTTTTCACTCTGCATCATTTTAGCACTGTGTTATTTTATTCCACCAACCTTTCAATTGATGCTAGAGTGTTTGGTGTCTGTCCTTTGAGAAGATAATTAAAGTAATCATGCAATACGTCTAAATAAAGAAAGCTTTAGAAAAAGTTAAATCGTTTGAAATTTTAGTGAAAAATACCTAAAAACTGCAGTTCTGAGTTTTAAACCACATATTTAAAAAGACAAAACAATATAAAAAAGAGCATATGCTGCACAGAATCATATCCAAGATATTCTGGAATAATATACTTAAATTTATGAAGGAAAGGAATGAAATAATGAAATGTGATATTACAAATGCATTTTGATTTCATGGCTGCAGTTGTGATAAATACACAGCAAACTCCTTGGGGTTTTGAAATCCTCCATAAACCTTTGCAAATATTAAGGTTTTGAAATGTAGCTATAATACGGCCTCAGGAGGAAGAGTCTTCTTGTATAAGCATCAGGATGTCCACAGGGGGAGGGAGATTTAAAAAGAGGTCAAGATGGTGGTTGCAATTGCCATCTTGACATTTTTGACATCCTCCCCCACACACCCCCAAGAAGTACTAAAAGTACTCAATAAGGCGGTGCACACTTAAAAAGTGACTTGGAAGCTGTATTTTGGATAGCACACAAGCTCAGCACAGCTTTGTCATTCACTAAATTCATTAATTTCCACATGAGCATGAAAAAAAGATTCCAGTGCTTTAAGAGTTGCATTAACAACATCTTGCTGTTTTAAAAGTCTGGGCAGCACCAGGTTTTCAAGCTTGCAGAGAAGTCTAAAAAACAACAGGCGGCATTGATGAAAAGCAGAGGGGTGCTATGTTCATGTGAGGTCCAAATTAGTCCTTTCAAATCATTTCTGAAGAACATACAGCCCTAAGCCCTCATTCCTTTAGTGCTGCACTAAATTGTGACCATAATTCATAAACTGATGTTCCATACCAGAGTCTTGTGACTGAAGTTGTCTAGAAATTCCTCCAAATAAAATAAAATATAAAATAAAATCGTGTAAATACAACATTGTCCAAACAATTGCCTCTAAAGCAACATCCACCAACTGGGTGCCATTCAGATTGTTCCACTAGAATATAAACTGTCCTCTCTGCTTATATCAAACTGAACTTAAAGATACCAGCTATAAAAAAAACCTGGTAATGCTTTATTACCACACACAAGAGCCTTGTGTTAATTTTTATTTGGAGTTAAGCCATTCACTGCTCAGGTTACAGGGGCAGGAGCCAATGAAAACTAGGTAATCAGCTCTAGCATCAATATCTGGCATATTGGGGCAATTGCTAGAGCCTACATAACCACTGGCACTGATGTACAACTTCTTGCTGCCCTGTTGCTCTGTGTCTCTAGCAGAGCACATGCTACTTGTAATGAGCCATAGTTAATTCCTGTGCCATTGTTATTATAACTGCCCAGAGTCCCTCTTTTGGGGAAGATGGGCGGTAATTAAATTTGAATAACAAATAAATAAAAATAAATAAATAAAATTATTATTATTCCAAAAAATGCCATGTATTTGGAACTAACCACCCTTTTAATGAAACCCATCATTAAAGGAATAGGTAGAATAGAGGCTAGCAAATTGGTCTCCTCCAGGTGCAGTAAATTGTAATTCTCATAATCCCTTATCATTGCCCATACCAGCTGAGATGATGGAGTTGGTCTCAAACCAATAGAGGACATCAGGGCTGGCCTAGACCCAACTGTTCAGTGTTATTAGAGCCTTGGGTTATACCCACTAAAATATATTCTTCTCTAACCTGGAGCCAACCCCGTACATACCTGTCAGTCTCACCACGCACTCACCTGGTGACTTCTAGAAGGAAGCCAAGATACATCTGAGGCTAAAAGAGCTGGGGTTTTAAGCTGCTTACCAAGAAGGTGTACTGGTTTAAAAACACAGAACCTGCTTTAACGGAACACGAATTGCTAACAGCAACAGAAGTCAATTAGTAGAGGGGCTGTATTAAGTAGCCAGTTTTAAGGAAGTATTCCATTTGGGGATTTCTTTGTAAATAAAAGATGTGGTACATTACAGTCTTAGCTGATGTATATAGACCGCCTTTTCATAGACAAAAGCAGAGAGAAAAAAGGAAGTTCCTTAACGTTACAGAGAAGGCAACTATAGGGGTGAAATGGACATTTCTGTGGTTGTGGTTGTTGTCGTCAGATGGAAATAACTGTTTTAAACTATGTAAAACTATGTAAAACTCCCAAGACACTCCATAGCAGACCTTTAACAGCACCATCAAGTAAGAAACTGTTGAACTCACATACATCAAAAGGTTTCAGGCAATCTCAAAAGGACTCAACAAACATAGTAGGTTTTTAACACGTTATAATTGTTAATTAATAAACTAATTGTAATCTGTCTCACATGTAACTTGCATCTACATAACTAACTTATCTCCTCTTCCCTCTCCCCACTACCTTCCCTCCATTTAAATCCTACACCAGTCTAGCTACTCTGATGCATCTGATGAAGTGAGCTTCAGCTCACAAAAGCTTGTGCCTTTTAATAAGATTTGTTAGAGAAGATGCTATCAGATTCCTGATTTTTTGCCACAAGAGACTAACACAGATTTCCTCCTATAATGTACAACTTTAAGAAAAATCAAGGGGTTAGATTTAATCACACAAGAGATACGAACTGTAGGCTGAACCACACTTTTCTTAACATGGTGCTAAATTGTGGTTTATTGACTAAGAAACTATTAACTGAGTTCATATATAATGTCAAACCATAAATCAGGAGCCCTCCAGATATTTGGATTATGACTCCTTGCCATTGCACAGGCTACAGGACTTAGGCGAATTGAAATCCTAAACAACTGGAAAGCACCAGGTTGCTTACTTTGGCATGAAGCATGATTTACAAATCCCATGGATGGGTTCCCACTGAAATTAAGCTGATAAAGTTATCCTCATTGCTTGATTAAAACTTGGGAAAATCTGCTACTTTGCTTTAGGCATGGCCCATTTCCCTGCTAGTGACTGGTGGTGTTACCCAGACATTATAGAGACATTAGAACAGTAAGTACAACTGACTTGTCATTGCATTGATGATGGCTGAGTGACTCTATAGCTCACTAGAAGTCAATTGTGGAGAAATGGCCAAGGCCAAGCCAATGGGAAGCATTTTGAAGTCCATTGATTTCAATGCAAACATTAAGGAAATGCTTTGGTCTCTCCCTTTCATAGGACTAAAGTTTAATTTTTCTTTCTGAAAAAGGAAGAGGGCTAGGGGGAAAAATGCATAAGCCTGGAAAGAAATGACTCTAAGGGAAGAGGGCTTTGTTTTTTATTTTTTGTCATCTGTTATCAGCAGTAATAGGGTTGTTTTTAACCATTATTTAAGAAAGATAATGCTTCAAAAATCTGTTGAACCAGGCTTTGGTCCATTTAAGCCTGAACAGAAGTGCTTTCATGCCATCAGTGTTTCCATTCCTCCCTCCCCCAAGGTACTTTGAAACTGACCCACAATTGTCTTAATTTCTGCTGACCTTGTAAGGCAGAAAAGTTGTAAGGAATACTACAAGCCAATCAACGCTTGCCTCTTCCTCTGCAGTTGACCAAGGACAGAGTGCAAAAAGGGTGATCCAACATTCAGCATCCCATTTCCTGAGCAGCACGAACGTCCCCATATCTTCATATCATACAAAAGGGAAAGAAAATGAATTATTAGCACCCTTCCACCAATAGTATTTTTCAGTCCATGTAGTTGTGTGTATTTATCTGATGGAAAGTTTGCTTTGCATACAGTATGTATTTGAAACCATGGCAGGTAATGCCCTCAGCCTTCAAGAGCAGATGATAGCGTCGAATCAATAGATCTCATGACAGTCCCCAAATGATGTAGAATACTGGTGTTGACAAATTTTGCAGTTATCTGGTGATGTTGACAACTACTGACAACAATGTTTTGCTATAACAGAGTTATATATCCTTCAGCATCATCTATCCTTAGATGGTGCTGATTAATCCCACATAGGTTCTATGTGCATCTATGGCAAATTGAGAGATTGTTGTGTGGAAATGAGCCTCTATCCTTAAAAAAAGCTACACGGCTGTGCAAAGCTATTGAAAGAACAATTAGTGAAGCAAATACTACTCTACACCTGTTGGTTGGACCATCAAAGTAATCATATCTCCTGAAGTTTAATTTTGAGGCCCATACACTGAAGACATGTTGGCCAGAATTGATTCCAAAATGAATTCAATAAACAGTAGGCTCTATTATAAGAAACAGAAGTTACGTTCAATCCAAAATGAAGAAAATTTTATTAATTAAATCGAATTCTAATCCAAATGCAATATAAACTTACTTCAACTATGGAGCATTAAAAGGGCTTTTTTGCATCAGCGACAAAAATATAGAGCCTTTTTAATGAGCTTCTGATATGTAGTAACTGAGGGGAATTCTTGTATGCAGGATGTCCTCCTTAAACACTTACTTGTGGTTGGGGACTAAATCAGCAAATATTGTTATTAGTATCGCTACAGAGCATGCTCCATCAGCAGTTTTGAAGGTTCCCCTAAGTAATTTTGTAGTTCTGCAAACTGTGATGGTTCCCATATACTTCTTCCATATGGATAGTGCTGCTTGGATTACATAAAAGTCCACATTTAAGGAATGTCTTGGTTTATGCACTGTGCTTAGTGATGGTTTATTTTCACTGTAATTTGTTTTACAAGATATAATGCACTGTACTGGTTTGTACATAATGCTTAGTCATAAAGCCTGGTTTACAAACTAAGATGACTGGGTTCACATATTGTACCAAGCTTTCCCTGGTCAGTGTCTGTAATAAAATGTATTTATTTTATTTTTATCCCGCTGTAATTCTTTTTTATAAATAACTCAAGGGGGCAAACATACCTAATACTCCTTCCTCCTCCTATTTTCCCCAGAACAACAGCCCTGTGGGGTGAGTTGGGCTGAGAGAGAGTGACTGGCCCAAGGTCACCCAGCCGTCTCTCATGCCTAAGGGGGGACTAGAACTCTCAGTCTCCTGGTCTCTAGCCTGGTGCCTTAACTACTAGACCAAACTGGCTGTGTATGTGTGTGCTCTGTGTGTGTGTGTGTGTGTGTGTGTGTGTGTGTGTGTGTACCTACTGTATGTAGTAAGCCAAAACCAAACATTATAGCTTAGCATGATATATGAACTCAGCCACTGAGCTGTATCATTTGAGATGTGCGCAGCATTCTTTCAGTTTAGTGTATATTTCTTTTTACTAACACTTTTGTCATATGCTAGTCTGTGTGTCATCTGCATATATGAATGGGCAAATGCAAATATATACAGTCACAAATATAATACAAATATATCTATCTTTGTAAATACAGTATGTATGCACAGCATGCACACAGACATATTAGTGCTGTGAGCTTAATCTAGGTGATCTTTCAAAGGCTGTTTTTTTACCCAATTCTTATACATAATTCAGATACCAAACCTGGAATTCTCTGGGTTCAGAGGCTCAGTTTGTAGAAGCCATAAACATTCAGGCTATCAGATCTGGGCTGAAAATCTCTGTATAACCACCACATGGAAGCAAAGGGATACTGAACTGTTTGAACACACATACACAAACACACACACAGGCACAGAGGCACATATACCCAACTCAGTTTTACTTCTGCCATGCAAGTGAATATGATATTCATGTAATCCATTGTAACATTTTTTCAGAGAAAGGGCCCTATTAGTCTGCTACAGTAAAGGCAATGAGCCCTGCAGCCCCTTAAAAAGTATTACGTTTCTTGTGGTATTAGTGAATTGAAACGTTCTTTTCCCCACGTAGGTAAGGCCATTTCATTCTTCAAAAAATCTCAACATTTGTGCTTTTAGTCTTTCTCTAATTCACTGAGGTTTTAACATAAAAAAAAGGTTCCCGATTAGTCGTGTCCGACCCTAGGGGGTGGTGCTCATCCCCATTTCATGGCCAAAGAGCCAGTGTTGTCTGAAGACACTTCCGCGGTCATGTGGCCAGCATGACAGTCACGGAACGCTGTTACCTTCCTGCTGAAGTGGTACCTATTTATCTACTCGCATTTGCATGCTTTCGAATTGCTAGGTTGGCAAGAGCTGGGGCGAGTGTGGGAGCTCACTCCATCATGCAGTGCTCAGGTCTCAAACTGCTGAACTTGCAACCTTCCGGTCGACAAGCCTGGCATCTTAACCACTGAGCCACCATGCCCCCAGGAATGTAGGTAACATAGCTTTCAATATTATTAAAATTTTGCATGACCAAAGGCATGATGGATAGTGGAGGTAGGGCAAGGGAGTGATGGTGTACATTAGGGTTAGGATGATGAATGAAGGGACTAAAATGTATATCGGAAAGTATGAATTGTTGTCATCAAGGATGTCATAGGTGCATAAATATTCATAGATTGATGACAGTTGCATGTTAAGAAGATGTGATGGAATATGTCTCTGAAGGGGGAGGTGATGTGATGGACTTTGGGAACACTGCTGGTTCTCAGGAAGGAGGGAGCACATACCAAAGAGGGGAGCAAAATAAAAGAAAACAGTTCAGAGCTGGAATGTGGGAAGACTAAGAGGTTCAGAGTAACCCTGGCCTAGAGCCTCCCAGGTTATTTCCCTTTAGGCCTAGCCCAAGAACGACAAAGAATCAATCCAACCAAACTTCAGTTCTTTATTTGCTCACAACATATAGACAGAATCTTGCCAGACTAAAGCTAAGGGAAATAACCTGGGAGGCTCTAGGGCAGGGCTGCTCTGAATCTCTTAGTCTTCCCACGTTCCATCTCTGGACTGGGTTTTCTCTTATCTCGCTCCCCTCTTTGGAATGTGCTCCCTCCTTCCTGAGAACCAGCAGTGTTCCCGAAGTCCATCACAGAAGAATGGAAGAAGTATGTGTGGAAAAATAGAGATAAGAGTCCAAAATGAATGGGCACTAAATGAAAGTAAATTGAACACAAAACTAGGTGACTGGTAGGACTCTATGATAAGTTGAGGTAATTTGTTCATATGGAAATAATGAATGAGGATCAAATTTCAGAATTAATATATGAAAGAAAACTAATTGGGTCAAGAGAAAAGGGAAGATTGAGAAAGTTGTGGTAGGATGGAATCAATGAGATCCTCAAAACAAGAGGCTTAAAGCATGGTGGACATGTGAAAAAGTGAAAAAGAACTGGACAGAAATACATACTATGCAATGAATTTTAAAAACTAATATTCAGATGAAACCAGAATGTTTTTTTTATTGGGACTTATGGATATACAATTAGAAAGAGCTCATGAACAATTTTATATATGGTAACTGCAGCAAGGCTACTATATGCACAAGATGGAAAAATACAGAAATACCCACAATGGAGGAGTGGATTGTGAAGAACTTGCAGAGATGGCAAAATTGACCTGTTTGATTAGGGACAAAACAAAAAGTACTACTTTTATGAAAGACTGGAAACCTTTTATGGACTTTTTGCAGAAAATGGTTGAAAATGAACTGGTGATTTCTGGGTTTGCTGATTAAAAGGGGTGAATATGGGAAGAAGGGAAGTATATAACATAGTTATAAAGGAGGAGAAATAATAATAGTTTGTAACTGCTGTAAAGAAGATTGGAAGCTGCTGCTTTAACTTTTTTTTCTCTTTATGTTTTCTCTTTTTCTACTTTTCTTTTATACATTTGTTCTTGTTTATCTTTTAATTATGTAAACACACACACATGTATGTATGTATGTATGTATGTATGTATATATGAGAAGTTTGAAGCAGAAAAGACAATGCATGAAGATGTGTATGGACATGGTGGAAGAAGGAGAGTCTGCAAGGATAGAAAGATATAAAGAAGTATAATGTCTTGTATCATATAAACTAGCTTTATCTCTGTTTCCTTTTCTTTTTCTTATGTCATACCCTTAATTTATTTGGCTTACTATTTCCTACTCCTTTTTTGTGCTCCACATAGGGTTACTTGCTCCATGATGAGTATGCATCTATGTATCTCTGCAATCCTATGGATGCTTAACTGAGATGTACTGAAAAATTACTCTTGAAAACTTACTTCTTTTATATAGATATGTATAAAATTGCACAGTTAATGTCTGTTTTTCTTCCCCTGTCCGCTTTTTCTTTCACATTTCCATATATATCTCTTTATTTAGATTGCAAGCCTGAAGACAAAACTGAAGTTAATTTCTATGTTCTGTCTTCTATAATGCCTTGAGTTTTTATTATGATTGCTGACTGTCAGCCAGACCAAAGCCCTTCTTTCGTTTATAGAACTCATAGTATATAAATACTATACGGTATATCAGTGACTCCCAACCTTTTCATTTCTGTGCAGCACTACATCATCATAAAACATTTTTGAGGACCACCACATAAGCTGGGAGAAGCAACATGATGTCTGCAAGTACTATGGCAGATGTGATTCCCTTAAATGGTATTTGCAGGATCCCATAATTAGCTGACAATTCATTTAAATGGCCTAAATCTTATAAGAGCTCTTTTCCTGTTATCAGCCTTTCTGTTAAGATCTGCAGGTGAGGTCTCTTTGAAGGTAACCTACTTGTCTGTGTCATTCTGGCACACAGGAGAGGCCCTTTTTATGTATTGTTTAAAGGTTATGGAAGACAATTTCTCAAAAACCAGATTTCATCTCCATTCTCTCAGCCTTTAGAAAATCAGGAACAATGCGTCTCTTTTGCTAAGCTTTTAGTTGTTTACTTTCCTATTAATTTTAATGTATCTTTTAATAGTCTATTAGTTCTTAATTTTCTTAGTGTCCTGAGTATTCACCAGAGAAATAATAATAATAATAATAAGCACCCTCTCCTCTAACTTCTCCTCAAAAAGAACAAAGTCCTCTAACTGAAAGACAAGAGGAATTGAAAGGAAGAATAACTGAGCATCTAGAACAGTAGAAAAACAACAGAATAAGGTTGCTTGCATTGAAGCTTGTTACAAAAAACCAGCTAGCACAAGTATTAAAAGATATCAATACTGTAATATCTAATATAAGCACCAGCTCACTGCAAGAAACAAATCAACTGATGCACAGCACAGCTTTAGTTATACTTGAAGAACTTGGATGCAAAATCAACAAACAAGAAAAAAAGCCAAACAGTGCATCACCAAAATGGAAGATCAGGTTGGAAAATAAGATCAGCATGCTAAGATCAGATGTAAGCAAGCTATAGCAGATGAAAGAAAAGAAGCTGAAGAACAAGAAGACCAAAAAATACCTGATCAAGAACTATCACCAAGAGACAAGGAAGATCAAGGAAGCACTGGAAATAATAAAGCAGCAAATAACAGCCATAGCCAAGAAAATCAGCAGATATGATGCTCAAATTGCACATTACAGGCAGAATCTCCTATTTCAGTCAAATCAGAAATGTTTCTACCAATCCATCAATAGAGAGACTGCAATGAACCAACCAACACCTGATGAAGAAGAAACAGTGCAGTTCCGGGCACAGCTATGGGACAACTCAAAGAAATACAACAAGAACACAGCTTGGATAAAGGAGGTGGAAAAGGAGAAAAATAACTTGTAATAAAAAATAACTTGTAATAATAGCAGAAATGGGGAAAAGGGCAAGGAAGATCAAGAATTGGTCAGCACCAGGTGAAGATGAACTGCATGGTTTTTGGTTGAAACATCTGACTGGCCTGCACCCACTCATGGCCAAGCAGTTTAACAACAAACTGCAAGGAGGTGAAATTGAAGATTGGTTAACATCTGGCAAAACCTAGCTGATAATGAAAGTTCCAACAAAAGGGGCAGCACCAGGCAACTACAGGCCAATTACCTGCTTACCAACAACTTTCAAATTGCTAACTGGTGTTGTAGCTGATGCAGTCCAACAGCATCTAGTTGAAACCAAGCTCTTTCCAGCAGAAAGGAAACCACCCAAACAGCAGAGGGACAAAAGATCAGCTCCTAATTGGCAAGATGATTTTGAGAAACTGTAAGAGAAGGAAGACCAACTTGAGTGTAGCTTGGATTGATTACAGGAAGGCATTTGACTTCCTGCCACATGACTGGATAATCAAGTGCCTAGAAACAGCAGGAGTTAATAGGAACATCAAAAACTTTGTGCAAAGATCAATGACACAATGGAAGACACAGTTGCTGGTCAGTGGTGATAGACTGGGAGAGGTTAAGATCAAGAGAGGAATCTTTCAAGGAGACTCATTATCACCACTACTCTTTGTCATTGCATTGATTCCTTTGTCAACAATACTGAACAAGTCAGGCCATGGCTATCAAACATCAAAAACATCTGCCAGGCTATCCCACCTACTTTACATGGACAATCTGAAGCTGTATGGAAAAACACAATCTGAAATGGAATTGCTGCTTAACACAGTCTGAATATACAGCCAAGATATTGCAATGGAGTTTGGATTGGACAAATGTGCCACCCTTGCCATCAACAAGGGGAAAATAGTGAAAATTGAAAGAATCAAGATGCCCTATGGAAATAACATCAAGAGTCTGGATGAAGACGATCGCTACAAATACCTTGGTTCCTTCAGGCTGACTACATCGAGCACACTGAAGTCAACGTTAGTAGTGAATACATCAGAACTCAGTGGCGAAAATACCATCAAGGTGATTAACACCTGGGCAATTCCAGTCATTAGATATATAGCTGAAATAGTGAACTGGACTCAAGCTGAACTAGAAGCCCTGGATAGGAAGACCAGAAAAATAATGACAATGAATCTTGCCCTTCATCCACACAGCGATGTTGACAGACTATTTACCAAGGAGCATAGGTAGACACGGAATGTTGCAGCTGAAGAAGAAAACAGGGCATTGGAAGAATATCTGAAGGACAGTGAAGAAGATGCACTGAAGCAATACACTCTAATAACTGTGTTGCTCAATCTACCATTAAGTTTGATTCATATATAATTTTAGTAGAAATCTCTTTAATGGAAAGTAGCACACAGAACAGTGAAAAAGTTGTGAATGAAAGTTCCTGTGTTTTCCCCAAGTTAAATGACCCATGAGTACAAGCCCCCTCCCTCTCTCAGGCATGCAGCCCCCCTCTTCATGCCAGTCAGCTCAACTCCATGCAGATGTCTCCAACAGCTTGGTAGCTTGACCTTGGATCCCAGAGATAGTCCAAACAAGATGTTTTCACACTCCTGGCATGTTCCCCTTCCAACTACTAACCCGCAAGTCCCAACACGTGTTAAGTCCATTCATGCATGTGAGTCCAATCAGATGTTCTGGGAACGTTTGATCGGGGAGCATGACATACACCATGAAGGCTTACTGAATACCAAAGAGACCAAACCCGCCTATAGGAAAGACCAAATGAAGAACGGAAAAGAGACATGGCAAGGCAAGGTATTAGATGGCCAGTACATTAAAAAAAACTAGCATGCAAAGTAGATAACAACAGACCTGGCAATGGCTAAACGCAGAAAAGTTGAAGAAAGAAACAGAGGGGCTAATTCTGGCTGCACAAGACCAAGCCTTAAGAACAAATGCATATAAAGCCGGAATTGAGAAGACGGCAACAGACAGCAAATGCCGTCTCTGCAAAGAAGCTGAGGAAACAGTGGACCGCCTAGTTAGCTGCTGCAAGAAGATCACACACACTGATTATAAAGTGGCAACAATGGGGCATTGGAATATTTGCAAGAATATCTGCCTGCAAGCAAGAACTGGTAGGACTGCAAAATAGACAAAATAATAGAAAATGAAGAAGCTGAAGTGCTGTGGTACTTCAGAATTCAGACAGACAAGCATCTGCCACACAACACCCCAGACTAAACAATTCTTGAGAAGAAAGACTTTAAAAAGTCTGGGTAGTGGACGTTGCAATACCTGGAGAAAGCAGAACAGAAGAGAAAGAACTGGAGAAAAACACAAAACATAAAGACCTACAAATAGAAGCAGAACAACTGGCAAAAGAAAGCAAAGATGGTACCAGTCGTAATAGGTATCTTGGGTGCAATTCCAAAGCATCCGGAGCATCACTTGAACACCACCGGCACTGACAAATCACCATCAGTCAATTGCAAAGGTAGCTTTACCTGGAATAGCTTACATCCTGCAACAGTATCTATAATATTATTAAACAACATCTGCCTATTCCAGGTTCTTGGGAAGGACTTGATAGGTGGACAAAATGCCAGATTCAGTCTGAATATCTGGCTGTGGAACGAGGTTGCAGGAGCAATAATGATGGTAATAATAAAAATAATAACAACAACAACAGTAATAATGCAGAGGGGCTAATTCTGGTTGCACAAGACGAAGCCTTAAGAACAAATGTATATAAAGCCGGAATTGAGAAGACGGCAACCGACAGCAAATGCCGTCTCTGCGAAGAAGCTGAAGAAACAGTGGACCACCTAGTTAGCTGCTGCAAGAAGATCACACACACTGATTATAAAGTGGCAACAATGGGGCATTGGAATATCTGCAAGAATATCTGCCTGCCAGCAAGAACTGGTAGGACCACAAAATAGACAAAGTAATAGAAAATGAAGAAGCTAAAGTGTTCTGGGACCTCAGGATTCAAACAGACAAGCATCTGCCATACAACACCCCAGGCTAAACAATTCTTGAGAAGAAAAACAAAAAAATATAGATAGTGGACATTGCAGTACGTGGAGACAGCAGAACTGAAGAGAAAGAACTGGAGAAAAACACAAAATATAAAGACCTGCAAATAAAAGTAGCACAACTGTGGCAAAGATGGTACCAATAGTAATAGGTGCCTTGGGTGCAATTCTAAAATGTCTAGAGCACCACCTAAACGCCATTGGCACTGACAAAATCACCATCAGTCAATTGCAAAAGGCAGCTTTACTTGGAACAGCTTACGTCCTGCGATGATACCTTTAACACCATTAAACATCAACATCTGCCTATCCAAGGTCCTTGGGAAGGACTCGATAGATGGACAAAAATGTCAAATCCAGTCTAAACATCTGGCTGACCATGCGACCAACTATAATATCTGTCTGTTCTCAGTTCAGCTCCTTGACAGGTATGGAACTTAACATTCACTTACACTTCAGAGACCGGGATAATGGGCCAGGGAAAACATCATTCCTTAAGAAGGCAATTAATGAGTCCAGTGGAACTTGCATTCAAGTGTGAAAAAAGTTATAATTATCTGACCTCTTATGCATTTACTATGGCCATTTATCTGAGATACACCCCAAATTCTTTCACTGGGACAGTAACATTGCAATATGCAGAGTAACTGTTTGGTGACTGACATGTTATTGTTTGTAAAGGGGGGTGGGTTAAGTAATGCTGTAATAATAGAGTAAGATTAATTTACATTTATACTTATAACTGCTGTAAAATAAAATGGGAAGTAACTTCTTTATATTTTCTTTTTTTCTGTACCTTTAGCTTTGTCTTTTTCTTATCTTCTTCCTCTTTCTTCTTTCTTCATTCTAAATATTAGTTCTTGTTAGTTTTTATCTTTCTGCTTAAAATTTTTAATTAAGTTATACATTAAAAGAAAAAGGAACAGGGGGGCACAACTCTTTTCAAGCTGTGGGCTCCACTTGACATTTAACTGACATGCTCCAAAAATTAGACAGAGCCAGGGAGAAGAAGACAGAAGAAAAGCTACATTTGATTTAATTTGCATTAAAAATTAGTTAAATACAATTAGTATTATTCAGATTCAAATTATCCTACTTTGGACACATTATGCAAAGACCTAGCTGTCTGGGGAAAGCTCTAAAACTGGGAAAGATGGAACTTGTTCAATTTAGCAATACATGTAAGGAAGTAAAGGTATAGGTTTAATTATGAATGTAAGGATGGCTAAAATGTATGATTCAAAGTAGGAACTGGTATCATCTACAGGCACTCATTGCCACTGTAACTGAGTTTATCCACCTTGCTGCTGGTCTTCCTCTTCTTCTCTTTCCTTCCATCTTTCCCAATCTTAGAGCTTTCTCCAGACAGCTAGGTCTTTGCATAATGTGTCCAAAGTAGGATAATTTGAGTTGTTGTGGCTCCATATAAAAATAGGAAGCCAAAGGTTGGTGATAGTTGCATGTTATGCTGCAGTGAATACTGACATTGAAAGAACCAAGAATGAGTTTTAGGAAAAACTGTGCATCATTCTCAATGAACGTAATCCAGAAGGAAAAAATATTTTGTTAGATGATATGAATGGGGGGTGGGGTGGAAATGAGATAACAGTGTATAGAAAAGGCAGTTGGCTCATTCAGAGACCCAGAATGAATGTGAATGGTAAATGTTTGATGAGAGGTGAATTTATTTCTAGCATGTGGTTAAACACAAGTCTGTTCATAAGTACAAATAGAAAATGCATGATCGTTTATAATGAAAGATTGCAAGAATTAATGTGAGGTCCCTAAGGTGGGACAAGTCATTATTTGGTAGTGGCAAGAATGGATGGGGTGGGGGGGGGAAACATGAAAGAAAAGAGAAATAGAACAACTGCAGAAGTAGTACCAGTCCTATATGAAGCAGTATTTCCCAACATAATAATGGAAATCAGACATACAGGAAAAGGATGTAGAATGAAAAAAAATGAATTCTTTACAGACCACCACAGAAGTGTGTGGATTATACTAATAGGAGGTATGAGAAAGAGTGAATGCAGAAGTCATGAAATGAAAGAGGATGTGGATTGGAAAGAAATGCTGTTCCCCCACCCCCAAAAGCATGAGAAAAAGGTATTGTGTAATGTGTTTAAAGAGAAAAAGATGGTTGCAAAGAATACAATCAAAATAAAGCAAGGAATGGCTGAGATCAAAAGAGGTACTTAAGCTCAATTACAAATGTACATGAGTTGACTAATGCTTCAGACTTTCTAATATTTACAGACCTATTTATCATTATTATTACTATATTTAATCAACCAGATCTTCCCCAATCTAGTGCCTTCCAGACAAATTGCAGACTATACGTCCTAGAATTCCCAGAAGTGTGATGTTGGAGGAAAATTCTGAAAGTGCCTTGGACTGCAAGAAGATCAAACCAGTCCATACTCCAGGAAATAAAGCCAGACTGCTCACTTGAGGGAATGATATTAAAGGCAAAACTGAAGTACTTTGGCCACATAATGAGAAGACAGGACACCCTGGAGAAGATGCTGATGCTAGGGAGAGTGGAAGGCAAAAGGAAGAGGGGCCGACCAAGGGCAAGGTGGATGGATGATATTCTAGAGGTGACGTACTCGTCCCTGGGGGAGCTGGGGGTGTTGACGACCGACAGGAAGCTCTGGCGTGGGTCCATGAAGTCACGAAGAGTCGGAAGCGACTAAACGAATAAACAACAAAAGGACATGATAGTTAGGAGCCGTAGTGCTGTAACCCAAGACATCTAAAGGGCAAATGGCAGGGTGTCCACAGGGAGCAGGGTCAAGATGGTGGCCACAACCATGTGTATATAAAACAGGGTGGGGTTCCAATTGCATAGTTGTGGCACCATCTGGCAGATGGGCAAACCGTAGAATGAGGCGTTTGCTGTTTTGCTCCCACCTATCTTCATATGCATGTATGTGTGCAACTAATTCCTGGGGGGCGGGGTACAAAGCAGAATAGCTGCACATATATGTGCAGGCAGAGACAACAAAGAGCAGCTTACCAAGAAGCCATGGAATGCTAGAAAAATATACAGCAGCCTAAAGAATTCAAAGGGAGATGTTTTGTACCTGCTGACAAGTGTTGCAAAGGACAAATGATACGCACAGTCCTACTGTTTATTTCTCTGGGTCAATGAAAATGATCATCTGATTAAACTAAGGACATTTGCAAGTGCTTTATTTTTACTGCATGTGTGGTCAGGCACCCCAGATGACAGAGACCACCTTTCATTTTCTTTTTCTTTTCCAATAATTTTATTAAGATTTTAAAAAGAACAATAAAAGGTAATACAAAGTAAAAGAAAAAATATTTAAAATACAAAAAAAAAAATCAGACCCCGTCCCCCCAAGAGAAATCTGTTGGGGGCTACTTGTGGGCAGGGCAGAAGCAAGCATTGGGTGGATCACAAGCTGAAGTGAATCGAGAAGTGCATTATCTATCCGACTTTGGTTTTGACCCCTTTTTTCCCGTCATTCTGCTTTCCCTCTGAATTCATCCTTTTACAGAATGTTTGGGGAATTTGGCTGATAGCTGTAAACTACCTTGGGATTGGAGGCTGCCCAGCTCTCCTTTAGTCAGATGACACTTAAGGACTATCCTTTAAAAACTGGAGAGTGGTCTGTACCCAAGCGCTACATGTTACCCTTTAAAAAAAAAATTAAGCATTGCAAGCTGTGCTCCCACCTGCTCGTTTTTCTACACTTATGCAAAGGTCAGTCCTTGTTGGTCTAAGGATGGTTTCACCCACCCAAGTAGGCCTTAGAGGAGCTACAATGCCAGTTTAAAGGATAATTCCCAGCAGTCAGCATTGTTTTTCATGCCACTATCTTCTGGCCCCGTTTAACCCAAGACAGGGCTTCTTTGGGAAGTCCCATTGAGAAAGGAACCCTTGAAAACCACAACAAGAAGGAACAGATCTGCACATATTAAGAATCAAAAGAAATGCTTAACTTTTTCTAAAGATGCTGAGAGCATCATTTCATGAATAACAGTAAAATGTACCTAGCAAAGCGTATTTGGGATTAACCGTTAATCAATTAAAAAAAAAATCCCTGCCTTGCATTTACAGGTTCTTCTGAATTTCTCATAAATCAGTCAGGAGGTCATGAGCAGGAAAACACAGACATATTTTCTAGTAAGAGAGCTTTATTTTCTAATTATCTGGGTGGTTACTCAGATGGAAACCCTACCATGAGCAGTAGGCACTGCAAGAAAAGCTGAACACTGGATTGTAACCTTAATACCATTTAGCCACTTCTGGTAGATTCTCATAGCATTTTTTAAATGTTAGTTTTATGATACAAATTTCTCTGCTAAGCAGAACCAATATACACATACGTGGACCTTTGTTTTATTTATACCTTGCCTATCCAGAGGTACTCAAGATGACTTACAAAAATTACAAAGTTGATTAGACCATGCAAACAATAACATTAAAAGACCACAGTACAAAACAGCATGAAGACAGGAGGCAAAATTAAAAAACTCTCAAGCAATATAAAAACAGCACAGCACACATATTTGGGGATAATGGTACTTAATGGGTGAGCTGAAAGGGAAGGTATCAAATTAGAGAAGACAGCTGCAGAGGATTAAAAAGGCTGGAGAAATAAAGAGGCTTTGACCTGGAACCAAAATGACATCCAGATGTGTGCCAGGCAATTCTGCATTGGAATAGGCTGGTCACTACTTACTTATATAAATGGATGTACTATTTGAAAAATAATGAGGCCCAGTTAAATGTACTTTGTCTGCTGAAAAGCGCTGTAATCCCTGATGTCTCATTCACAATGTAAGCCATTACCTACAGGCACTATATTCACTATTTCTCAATCTCTATCTTCTTTCTCCAGCAAAAAAGGGGGAGCTTCCACTTCTGTTGTCCTTCTGTATCCATACAAGAAATATTTATTTTTATCTATTACAAATGCATTTATGCCACTTCAATCTTCAGACTGTAAGCACCTAATAGCAACAGCCTGTAATAATTACATATGTTATTGCATATGTACATTACAATAATTAACAAATCATCAAAATGGTAAAATAATAAATGCATAACACAAATATGGTGTAAACATAAATCCTAATACAATTATTAAAACCACAGCATGTCATAACACTAAAACAACCAGATTCATCACTAGCTCAGGTCCATCTCCCCTTCTTGCATCAGTCCCCCAAGGCACATGGAAAAAGCCATGTTTTAAAAAGCTTCCTAATTATTAACAGTGAGAGTGAAGTTCTTTTATATGATAGAAGGATATTCCACAAAAGGAGAGGACTTTCCTCTGTGGCTGAGTGCTTATTAGTTGGGATAATCTGCCCCTTCATTTTTCTGGTTTTATTAAACCTTCAAAGGAGAGGATTGGTGCATAACAGGAGAGACTATTTCATGATGTTGAAATAGTCAGGGCTTCTATACCAAACCAGACTGGGACTGAGAGCAAGGTTATTACATGTACTTCAACAAGGTTGTGCCCAGAGACAAATAAGGACACAAATATTATTTCTCTAAGAAAATACTTTAACTCCACAATCTGGCCTTTCTATAGCATTGCAACTGATGGCATGTGTCTTTGTGTGTTTCAATTAGACATTATAGTGTATCTTGAAAAATCCTATTTCCTATCATTCCTAAATCTCTCTGGACATCTGCCTCTCATGAAGACACCATGTGTAATCTTCTAACATTAGTTGTATCTGCCTGAAGGTTGACTTCTTGAGAGCTGAGTTAACTAAGCAAGCATGTATCATGGACTTAAACACGTATACATGAGAACAATATTCTTTACAATCTCAATCTAACATCCAGCTATAGATCCAGGGAACAAGTATTTCAAAGATTTCATTGGAATTTAATTTGGATTTTGCCTTCTGAGGCTGGTAAGACCCTATTGCTTCAGCAGATGGCAGCACCTAGTCAGCCGTTGGTGATCTCAGAGAAGTTAAGCAGATTTGGCCTTAGTTAGGACTTCAGTAGGGAACACCTGATAATCCCAGGGCTAGCTAGAGGCTGCACTGGAAGGCTGAAAAAGCACCCTGGAAGAAAGCAATGGCAAGCCACTTGTGTAATTTTCAAGAAAACCACACTGATGTAGGTACCAAGAGTCAATCTCACCTGGGGACCATTTCAGACATTTAAGATTCCCTTGCCCAAGTATCATGTTGTGTCCAATCAAAGAACTGTATTTTCTTTCCCTTTTTTTTCCTTTTTCCAAATTGCTCTTTCTTAGGGTAAGTACAGAAATTGTTGCAAACAGATGTCCTTACAAGTTTTCAGGAAATGTCCTATAGGAATAGACTTCCTCCTGCTTAGGCTTAGAAACTTCTTTCTTATTTCTATAGAAAGTTGAGGTAGATTAAATTTTTAGAAGCCTATTTCCACTTTCAGAGACAATGGCTATCTTAACCATCACATTTTTTTCTCAGAGAGTACTGAAAACCTGATGTGCATGTGAGCTTTCTCCAACATGGTGCCCATGAATGTGGATGGAAGGTAGTTAATGATATTGTCTAGTAGAAGCTGTCTCTCAGAAGCCTTTGTGGCTTCCATTAGACTCCAGTGATGATGCTTTCCAGATGTTGGAATCACAATCTCCTTAATTTCCAGCTAATAGGACCTGAAAGGTGCCAGGTGATTAACTGTATGTTTTGAAACTATGATTGCAGAGGCATGTCCCTTATTTTAGATTCATCCTTTTATAAGTAAAAATAGGGACATAAAGATGGACAAAGATGGGATTCTCCAGATGTATGGCCATAACCAATGGTGAGGAACTGCTGGAACTAATGTCTAAAATATCCTGGAGGGTACCCTGTTTTTCTTTTACTTAAAATATTGTCTGAGAACTCAACAAAGTCTCAGTGTATTGGTGTATTATCAAATTGCCTGTCTTCTAAGCCAGGAGAGACTTTATATACTTGCATATTATTCTTCCCATTCTTACGATTTCAGCTGGGTTCACATGTTGTGCTAATGCGGTTTGGTTTAGTATATCTGAGTGAATGCAGCTGTTGTTGTTTGTAAACCCTGGTTTAAAGCTTAGTGGTATGTGATCTCAACCAGTTGTGCTATATTCCATAACAAACACACAAATAAACACACAAAAGCAAATCATGTCTTAGTTCACTGTGTGAACCTAATCAATTGTGAACTGCAAACTCTGTCTCCTCTGTCTCCTAATATTGTTTTTGGCTTATGACTCTGGCTCACTACTAAACAAACCATGGACAGAACCATCTAGCTTTGTTTTAGTTGCTCCTGTTAGTAGTAAAATAGAAGCAATCATGCAACAAGTACTAGGACACACTGCTCATTCATAGTTAAGACAAAAATCATCAAAAATTATAATTTGAGGTGATGACTAAATGCAGCAAATATGCTATCAGCAATTCAAAACATATCTTAGAGGTATGAAACAGCATCCCACTAAGAAATTTATCTTCTAGTGGCTGTGAGAATGTAGCTTATCGAAGACAATAAGATTAGCAACTCACAATAATAAATGTTAACATGCTGCCTCTCAGCAGAGAATAAGGATGGATCTTAACAAACACACAAAAAAATCGGCCCGTATCCAGCAGGCCTCCGTTGGATTTTTTTCTTTAAGATAATAGCCTTTGGCCTTGTCTTGTGAAGATAGGTCCAGCTGTTATCAAATGTTGTTGCATTCTTAGCCAGACATTTAAAAGCAACAGAGAAAGCCATCTCAGTTTACACTTCATCTGGCACAAATGATCTTTGTTCACTTTAATCGGTAACTTTGAAAAGGGATTACATTAGTCCTTCTAGAATAATGGTTCGCTAAATTTAAATTTTTGCTGCTGTGATATTTTTCCTGCTTTCCTATGAATTGTTTTGGGCTTTGGGCATTCACATCTGCATGATTAAAACTCATACACAGAAATAAGAGTCAAGACATTTGTGGCTTGCTGTGTTTTATGATACCATGTCTACTTAAAAGTGCTAACAGGAATGAATTATCGAGTGTAATTCACTAGGTGTGTTTAATCCTTGTTTATGTCACTTTTGCAAAATATTGCTATGCAACATAAACTGCTTTTTTTTCTTAGGGTTGTAAAGAACTTCAGTTTTGACCTCCAAAATTTGCCTCTGGGGGTTCAAGAATGAAAATGTAGCACCTGCTTGCAAATGTCTTAAAGCACCTGTGTCTTCTCCTAAGATCCTGGGTAAAGATACAGCTACTTTAAAGTGCTGCAGACAGATGCTCTGTTTGACTTCCCATACATTCCGAGGCCCCTTTTGAGAGGGAAACTAACTACTGAACAGTCCAAGTGTTGACTGACTTAGCGTCACTTACTCCAATGTGCTACTTTCTAATCCTATTATTTTCTCAGAAGGAAGTTCCAATGACCTTTAAATGAAGGTATATAATTAGAACTCTGTAGTTCAAGAAGATGCTAGTCCAGAGAAGAGAGACAAGGCTGAACTTCAGCCATGTCAGTGTTGCTTCTCCCCCTATCCCAAAGGGTACTCTGTACTGCTATGATTAATAAGCTTTATATATGTGAAAGTAACCTACATTTTGGGAATGT
This sequence comes from Candoia aspera, assembly GCF_035149785.1. NCBI lineage: Eukaryota > Metazoa > Chordata > Lepidosauria > Squamata > Candoiidae > Candoia > Candoia aspera. Next base: position 22,119,110 of record NC_086159.1, on the reverse strand, counting down.
GCCCACTGTATTTTAAGTATTTTTCTGCCAAACAACTTTGCCTATCCTGGTTTACCTAATCAATCCATTTTGGAGTTCGCATAAGACACTGAACCATAAACTAGGTGTTCAGACTGGAGTTTCATAGCATAATGGTCTAAAATGGGGTTGACATACCCCATGCCTACCCCATGACTTGATCAAACAGCCACGTTTTCATTGATGTCCTGAAGGCAGAAGGGGCTCCCTGAATGTTGAAGAATACTGTTCCATAAGATGGTGGGTATTGATTGAAAAGGCATGCTTCTGTGGCCCCTAAAGATGGCAATCTCTGATCAAAGGAACACATAAATACTTTGTCCTAGTAGATTTTATCATGCAGCCAAATGTTGCTGGAAGAAGATGATCCTTTAGACATCGAGGCTTTAAACCATATAGGGCTTTAAAGGTGACAATTTTAACACCAAGGGATCAAGTAATCAGTCAAGGGATAACTAAGTCAGGAGTTGACAGTGAGTAATGCCTCCTTTCTAGGAAAGGTTACAGGTAGTGCACAAGAATGAGCTGTGCAAAAGCTCTCTTGGCTATAGGTATCACCTGTTCCTCAAGCAGGAACTGTGAGCCCAAGAGGACCTCAAAATGGAAAACTAGCTCTGCTCAGGGGAGTGCAACCTCACCCAGAGCTAATGATGGAATTTCACTGCAATCAGTAGGCCTTTGAACCTCACTCCATCTCGCTGGGATTGAATCTTAACTTGTTCCTCTCTGTTCAGACCCAGACAGCCTACAGGCATCTGGACAGCACTTCAACAGCAACATTTATTCAGCCAGTGATCAACATGTAAGTTGGACATAATCAGCATACTGATGAAGCCTGGCCTTATGCCAACAGATGATCTTGCCCAGTGGTAAATATTAAATAGGATCAGATAGAGCATAAAGCACTGTGGCACTCCATAATTGAGGAGTTAGGATTTGATCTCTCCCTTCCCCAAAACTCTCATTTCAGGAAAGAGGAGAACCACTGCAAAACAGGATCCCACACTCCTAACCCTCAGAGGTGGCTCAGAAGAGTATTATGATTGAAAGCTGCTGAGAGATCCAGCCAGACCAGGAGGGACTACCTACCAGAAATCATTAATATGCATAATCAATCATTAATATGCATAATCATTAATACTCCTCCCTGCTGAACCCAGACCTGAAACCTGACTGAAATTGGTCCAGACCCACTTCCTTCAGGGTCTTCTGCAGCTGTAGCCTATTTGCTTCACAACCTTCCCCCAATGAGGAGGTTGGAGACAGGTTGACAGTTGTCCAGTATATCTGGGTTCAGCAATGGCCTCTTGAGGAGGAGTACACCACTGCCTTTTACAAAGAAGGGGGTAACATTTCCTTTCTCAAGAATGCATTCACCACTGTCCCAATTCCACTCCCCATCACCTCCCTTGTGGTTTTCACCTATCACGAATGGCAGGGTCCCAACTGCAAGGGATTGAGCTGATGCTGCAGAGAACCCTGTCTACTACCTCAGGGGTCACAGTAGCAAACTCATCACAGTTAACTTTTCAGGACAAAGATTCAGCCATCTCCTCAGGATCTGTCCAGTGAGCCTCCCACTCTGAGTAAATCTGAGCAACTTCCTCTTCCAGATGCCTAGAGAATTCATCACACTAGGCATTCCTCCTATATGATAAAAGTGAATAGGTTTTATTAGGGAATGTGCTGAAATTTGAAGTTGAATGCAATAAGAGTGGTATATGAAGTACAGAATGTGTGAGAGTAAACAGAATGCTTAGTGAATGGTTAAGTTCTAAGTATGAAGTAAGACAAGGATATGTGGTATCTTCTTGGTTGCTTAATGTATTTATGGATAAATCTACAAGGCATTTTTGTGTTGACTTTAAAAGTGCTGGTTGGGGGCATAAATATGCATGTACCTTTGTACAATATCACGTTATAGGCTGACAATGTTTTATACATTATATGATGCAATGATAATGAATATGAAGCTGAACATTTATTTGATTTATATCCTGCCTTTAATTCAGGAGTTCAGGGTTGCATACATGGCACACCCTCCTCCTAATTTTCTCCACAACTCTGTGATATAGGTTTGGCTCGGAGAGAGTGAATGGCCTAAAGTCACCCACAAGCTTCCACAGGGAAGGGTAGACTAGAAACCTGGGTTTCCCATCTCTTAGTCCAACACTTTAATCATTTAGCTCTTATACCAAGTGTATCAAATCCAAAGTAGCTGGGTTTAACAGAAAATTCAGTAATTTATTGTAAATTATACACAAAAGCACAAAACTAGAACTTGTATATGAATTTAAACAACATGTGTTTACCTTGATACAATATATACTTAAGATGAGGAAAATACATGGAGAAATTTTAAGATACACAAATACTAGTGAATCATATCTGGTCTATTGGAAGGAAATGGTATCTAAAGGAACAAAAATAGCTGTATATCATAACAAGCTTCTGTGCATTTTGTTATATGAAAGTGAGAGTTGGGTATGTCAGGAGAAGCATAAAAGTACATCAAGTGCAGTGGGAATTAAGAACTTAATTAAGAAAAGATAAAGAATGAATGAATGGAATGTAAGATATATGAGCCAGGGCAAATTGGATGTGACTATTGGTGAGATGTCAAGATTAAAGATAGACATTTTGGGTGTCAGTGAACTGAAATGGACTGGAATGGGCCACTTCACATCAAATGACCACCAGATCTACTACTGTGGACAAGAGGACCACAGAAGAAATGGAGTAGCCTTCATAATTAATAGTAAAGTGGCTAAAGCAGTGCTTGGATACAATCCAAAAAACGATAGAATGATCTCAATTCAAATTCACAGCAAGCCATCTAACATCACAGTGATCCAAATATACGTCCCAACCACAGATGCTGAAGCTGAAGTAGAGCAGTTTTATGAGGATCTGCAGCACCTACTGGACAACACGCCTAAAAGAGATGTTATTTTCATCACAGGAGACTGGAATGCTAAGGTGGGCAGTCAAATGACACCTGGAATTACAGGTAAGCATGGCCTGGGAGAACAAAACGAAGCAGGACATAGACTGATGGGATTTGCCAAGACAACTCACTCTGCATAACAAACACTCTCTTCCAACAACCGAAGAGACGGCTTTATACATGGACTTCACCAGATGGACAACACCAAAATCAGATTGACTACATCCTTTGCAGCCAAAGGTGGCGGACATCTGTACAGTCGGTAAAAACAAGACCTGGAGCTGACTGTAGTTCAGATCACGAACTTCTTCTTGCACAATTTAGGATCAGACTAAAGAGATTAGGGAAGACCCACAGATCAGCTAGATATGAGCTCAATAATATTCCTAAGGAATATGCAGTGGAGGTGAAGAATAGATTTAAGGGACTGGACTTAGTAGATAGGGTCCCGGAAGAACTATGGACAGAAGTTTGCAACATTGTTCAGGATGAAGGCGGCAACAAAATACATCCCAAAGAAAGAGAAAACCAAGAAGGCAAAATGGCTGTCTGCTGAGACACTAGAAGTAGCCCAAGAAAGAAGGAAAGCAAAAGGCAACAGTGATAGGGGGAGATATGCCCAGTTAAATGCAAAATTCCAGAGGTTAGCCAGAAGAGATAAGGAATTATTTTTAAACAAGCAATGCGCAGAAGTGGAAGAAGACAATAGAATAGGAAGGACAAGAGACCTCTTCCAGAAAATTAGAAACATTGGAGGTAAATTCCAGGCAAAAATGGGTATGATCAAAAACAAAGATGGCAAAAACAAAGAGGACCTAACAGAAGAAGAAGAGGTCAAGAAAAGGTGGCAAGAATATACAGAAGACCTGTATATCGGTGATAGCTTTGATGGTGTGGTCAGTGAGCTAGAGCCAGACATCCTGAAGAGTGAGGTTGAATGGGCCTTAAGAAGCATTGCTAATAACAAGGCAGCAGGAGACAATGGCATCCCAGCTGAACTGTTCAAAATCTTGCAAGATGATGCTGTCAAGGTAATGCATGCTATATGCCAGCAAATTTGGAAAACACAAGAATGGCCATCAGACTGGAAAAAATCAACTTATATCCCCATACCAAAAAAGGGAAACACTAAAGAATGTTCAAACTATCAAACAGTGGCACTCATTTTACATGCCAGTAAGGTAATGCTCAAGATCCTGCAAGGTAGACTTCAGCAGTTCATGGAGCGAGAATTGCCAGATGCACAAACTGGGTTTAGAAAAGGCAGAGGAACTAGGGACCAAGTTGCCAATATCCGCTGGATAATGGAAAAAGCCAGGGAGTTTCAGAAAAACATCTATTTCTGTTTTATTGACTATTCTAAAGCCTTTGACTGTGTGGACCAGAACAAATTGTGGCAAGTTCTTAGCAGTATGGGGATACCAAGTCATCTTGTATGCCTCCTGAAGAATCTGTATAACAACCAAGTAGCAACAGTAAGAACAGACCACGGAACAACGGACTGATTTAAGATCGGGAAAGGAGTACGGCAGGGCTGTATACTCTCACCCTACCTGTTCAACTTGTACGCAGAACACATCATGCGACAAGCTGGGCTTGAGCAATCCAAGGCTGGAGTTAAAATCGCTGGAAGAAACATTAACAATCTCAGATATGCAGATGATACCACTTTGATGGCTGAAAGCGAAGAGGAACTGAGGAGCCTTATGATGAAGGTGAAAGAAGAAAGTGCAAAAGCTGGCTTGCAGCTAAACCTCAAAAAAACCAAGATTATGGCAACCAGCTTGATTGATAACTGGCAAATAGAGGGAGAAAATGTAGAAGCAGTGAAAGACTTTGTATTTCTAGGTGCGAAGATTACTGCAGATGCTGACTGCAGTCAGGAAATCAGAAGACGCTTAATCCTTGGAAGAAGAGCAATGACAAATCTTGATAAAATAGTTAAGAGCAGAGACATCACACTGACAACAAAAGTCCGCATAGTTAAAGCAATGGTGTTACATATGGCTGCGAGAGTGGACCATAAGGAAGGCTGAGAGAAGGAAGATCGATGCTTTGGAACTGTGGTGTTGGAGGAAAATTCTGAGAGTGCCTTGGACTGCAAGAAGAAGTCCATCCTCCAGGAAATAAAGCCAGACTGCTCACTTGAGGGAATGATATTAAAGGCCAAACTGAAATACTTTGGCCACATTATGAGAAGAGAGGACACCCTGGAGAAGATGCTGATGCTAGGGAGAGTGGAAGGCAAAAGGAAGAGGGGCCAAACAAGGGCAAGGTGGATGGATGATATTCTAGAGGTGACGGACCCGTCCCTGGGGGAGCTGGGGGTGTCGACGACCAACAGGAAGCTCTGGCGTGGGCTGGTCCATGAAGTCACGAAGAGTCGGAAGCGACTAAATGAATGAATGGGTGTTGAATAATTATCAACTGAATACCAAAGTAACAAATACATTGAAATGATTTGAGAGAATGACTTGTAAAACAAATATGTAATGGAAAGGGTCAAGAGAAATGGGAAGACCGAGAAGGTCGTGGCTCAGTGGATTGGTGAAATTCTCAAAGAGAGAGAGGTAAGACGTTTGAAGAACAAACAGCAACATTTGAAGCAATGTAGTAACATGATGGAAAAAGGGTTTACAAAAAAAGGAAGGTATGGAGAGGTATAGCAAACTAGAAGTGAACTAGAATTAGCTATGTTTCCTTTCCTTCACTCATCTTTAGCTTCTTGTGTGAACCAAGTCATAATCAGGTTGTTGTTCAGTCACTCCTTGTTTTGAATTTCTGTAATTTGATGGACATCATTCTGCCAGGACTATCTGTTGGTCACTGCTTCTTTGAGTTCTTGTAAGCTACTGCTTGTGTCATCAGGGCCAGTACTTCAGACATCTCGTCTTCTGCTGGCCATTTTTTAAACTGAATTTTTATTGCATTTTTTTCCAGTGACTTCTGCCTGTGGATTTCATGTCCAATATACCCAAGTTTTAGCTTCAACATGAGAACTTCCAGGAAATTGTCTGGTTTTCTTCAAGTAGCACTGAACAATTTGTTCTTCTTGTGGTCCAAGGAATATTCAACTATTTTCTCAGCAGCACAATTCAAAGGCATCATTTTGTTGTTCATTGAGCCTTATTTTTATTAATTAAATTTATAAGCCACGTGCTCCCAGTGACTCTGGTGGTCCAGCTTTCACTGCCAGATGTTACTACCAGTCTGTAGTCTGCATTTTAAGATTCAGGTGGCTTACACTCCATGTTAAGTCATCTGGCTTAACAGAACATGGTGTTAGTGCGTTCTGTGAGCCTAACCAAGTAACCATTGTTTATGAACTAATAAACCAAAGCCATAACTTCGCATAGTGTGATATGGGAAACTAGCCTAACCTTACACCATAACCTCTAGCATAATTTGGTGTCACTTCTACTTCTACCTTTGTTGCTCGCCTAATGATGAGTCCTGGACGAGTCGAAAGCTTGCACGCTTTCCCGGCCCTTTGCACTCGACTGTCGATTCGGAAGTACTGTAAAAGTTTCACTTTTCTCATCCGTCCGTTCCTTAGCAACCCAGCTGCGCTTTGTTCTGTTGGGAAACTCTCCGCTGCTTTCACTTTCATTTCTCCTGGGAGAGAGCGGAGTAGAGAGAAGTAGAGGCTGACCCGAGGGGGGTGGGACGAGCCATCTTGAGGGGCGGAAATTCAGCGGAGTAGGAGGAAGAGGAGGTGGTCGCCCGGGGGGCTGCGGCTGGTGGGGAAGGGGTGAGGCTCTCAGGCCAGGATGGACGCGCCCTTTGCCAACGAAATCCTCCGGGGGGTGTGCGCCGCGGGCGGCTCTCTGAAAGTCAGCGAGATTAAGGTCCGACTGGACCCGGAGCGCCTTGACTTGATACTGCAGGATAAGAAGAAGTTCACGCTGGTGACCCGGGAGGACCCCCCCTCGGCGGCCGGCAGCGAGGAGCACCGGGTGGTGGTGGCTACCACCGGGGCGCGGCTGTGCCGGGAGCACGGCAGTGGGAAGTGCGCCGGTGGCTGCCGGCAGTTCCATCTCTGCCGGTACTTCGTGTACGGGGGGTGCCGCCATCAGGCCTCGAGGTGAGCCCGACCCCTCCGCTGTGAAAGGGGTAAGGGGAGGGCCGCTCCCTGGCGAGAGGGACGGGAGCCGTCCTGAAGCCTCCCCGTTGGCCGCCGAGGGGGACTTCCTCGGCGCCTTGCTTTGGGAGGAAGAACTTCGGTTCCCGCGGACCCGTTTTTCCCGGGAATTTCTTTGACCGGCTGCGCCCCGGTGAATTGCGGGAGAAAGGGAATTTCCTCCCAGAGCCGCCCGGCTTCGGAGGCAATTTGCCATTTTATGCGGTGAACTCCGGGAAAGCGGAAGGCGGGGCCGCGGTGCAGGGCGCGCTTCTCGCTCCGGGTTCCTTGCGGGGAGAGTTTGAGACGGCGGCTCGGCGTCTGAGGTTCCGCTTCCCCTCCTGGCTAGAAAAAGAATCCGAAATGCGACTCCCGGTGCCGAACTTGAGGGTCCTGATCCGGTGCTGTATTTTTTGATGAAAGAAGCTCGAACCTTTCCGTAGGGAGGCTGCGTCTTGGAAAGCGCTCCAAGTTCTGATCGTTGGTTCCGACTGTGGGTCTTCAGGGAGATCGTGGGTGATCCTCCGCAAATAGTTTTCTTCAGTGACGTTTTATTTGTAATGAGGTGAAGCTGAGATAGCATTTATGTACGGCCGAAATAAGATGTGTGAATGGACTTAACAGTCTAGCTTTTCGAAAGAAAATGGCACCTGGTTCCACGCCAGAGAGTTTTTCTTCCCCGGGGCCTTTCAGAAGAAAGGTACTCTTAGGCCTAATCCTTACCCCGCTGTTCCTGGCCATCCTGTTTACTCTGCCTTTTCAAAACTTAACAGAAGGAAGTGGAATGTTGTCCTTCTTGTCTTTATTAGTTTACAACAATGTGTCTCTCTGCATATATAAGAAGGAAAAGAATTACAAGCTCTACAGCAGCATTTCTGAGTTGACTCTCCCTTCATTCTCCATTCACCTGTTTTGCCCAGATCTTTCATTTTCTCCAAACTTTATTCACATTGCAAAATTAGGATTTAAAAACAAAAAGTATCTAAAGCATTTATTGGCCAGAATTTTGTTGGAAGAAGCTTTCATTCATATGTGTGTGTGTGTGTTTATATATAATTTTATTAAAGAGTTTTTAAAAAGATAAAAACTAATACAAACTGATATAAGGTGAGAAAAAGAAATTAAGAAAGAAATCAGAGAAGAAGCTAAAAGTGGAAGAAAAAAAAGTAAAATAAAAATAGAAAATAGAAAGATACAAAGAAGTAGCTTCCAATCTTCTTTACAGCAGTTATAAGTACAATTTTAAATTTACCTCTTACTCTATGGTTACAATACAACTCTCTTTCTATAATCTACTCTGTCTAATCATCAAAACCATAAATCATAAGTTCATTTTTTTCTGTTTCACACAAAAAATCTATAAGGGGTTTCCAGTCAGCAATAAACGTAGATACTGTCTTTTCGCTGATCAAAAAAGGGAGTTTAGTCATCTCAGCAAATTCCATCATCTTCACCAACCCTTCCTCCATTGTGGATAGTGCCGAATCTTTCCAGTGTTGTGCATACAATAATCTAGCTGTAGTTAGGTATAAAAACAAAACTCCATGACTTTTTTCCAGCTGTTTGTCCATCAATCCTAAAAGAAAAGCCTCTGGTTTCAGTTGTATATTATTCAGTTGTATATATTCAGAGGAATCTTTAAAATCCTCTGAATCAGTGTATGTATTTGAAACCAGAATTTTCTAGCTTTTTTACACATCCACCAAACATGATAAAATGTCCCCAACATACATTTGAAGTACCTTTATACATTCTAGACAATTTCTCTGGTGACATATACCAACAGTTGTTGTTTATTCATTCAGTCGCTTCCGGCTCTTTGTGATTTCATGGACCAGCCCACGCCAGTGCTTCCTGTCTGTCGTCAACACCCCCAGCTCCCCCAGGGACGGGTCCGTCACCTCTAGAATATCATCCATCCACCTTGCCCTTGTTTGGCCCCTCTTCCTTTTGCCTTCCACTCTCCCTAGCATCAGCATCTTCTCCAGGGTGTCCTGTCTTCTCATTATGTGGCCAAAGTATTTCAGTTTTGCCTTTAATATCATTCCCTCGAGTGAGCAGTCTGGCTTTATTTCCTGGAGGATGGACTGGTTTGATCTTCTTGCAGTCCAAGGCACTCTCAGAATTTTCCTCCAACACCACAGTTCAAAAGCATCTATCTTCCTTATACCAACAGTACATTATTTTATAAAAATTCTCTTTAAGATTATAACATATACATTTCAATCCTTTCAGCCACATATTTTCCCATTGTTCCATCTGTATAATATGACCAAATATTTAGCCCACTTTATCATACATTCTTTCACTTGTTCTGTTTCAAATTTCAATAAAAGCTTATAAATTTTAGCATTTACATGTTCATCATTTGTACTCAATTCTGTTTCAAACTCAGTCTTACAATTTCAAAACCATAAATTCTTTTGTCTACTTTAAATCTAATAATTGTAAATAGAGAACCATTGACAACTATATCCCTCTGCCTCTTCTCATGATTTTATTTTACATTCCCCTTGACAAAACTCTAGTATCTCACGATAAGTTAGCCATTTGTGTTTGCCCATTATTTCCATCTATAAAATGCTTCTGAGGATGAGAACCACAAGGGTGTTTTCGGGCACAACCTGGGTTTATATCTATTCCATATTCTCAGTATGGCACATCTAACATATTGGAAGAAGCTTTCTAAGCTTGCAATCCTATGTACACTGAAAGTCCTGAGACTGAATTTCAAGTGAAAATCCATTTTTCAGATGAGCTCCACTGATAATTTGCCTGGATATATCTGTAGAATTTGCTTGGCATGAAATGGAAGTAGTCTGCCATTGCTTTATTCCAGGATTCTTTTTTTAATTCCCAGGCTTTAAATTACCATCCTTGGAATTCCCAGGAAGTCCCTGGTCCAAGGGCTGACCCAGCTGAGCTTTCAAGGTGCCACTGTCTACTGTCTGCTCATGCCTATGAACAGTGTGTAGTTTTAAACTTAAAAACTGGATACAATGACAAACCATGCTTAATATTTCCAAAACTTTTAGGAAACCGTGCAGGTTTATCCATGACGTTTATACTGACCACAACCTCTCTGTCCTAAAAGAACATGGGCTAGAAGCCTTAAACTCTGATGAATTGTGTCAACTGCTACTTCAGAATGAACCTTCGCTCTTGCCTGAGGTGAGCTTACCACACATGATTGATGCTTCTTAATGGAATGAAATTTAATTGTGCAAGATGTGGCCCACTGAATCATTCTAATTTACCCAAGAAATTTAGCATTGGGAAAATTTCATCTTTTACTTCTGTTTTAAAAGTAAATGTGTAATATATATGGGTTGTCTATTATAAACTTGAGCGCAAAAAGTGCTGTAGCCCACCATTGTCATAACTGCTGATGAGCAAAAGTAGCCTGCATTTTGGGTTGGATCCAGACTTGGTCAGAGTAAACCTGCAGTCAGTAGGATTGAGGACTGTTCGATATAACCCCCATTGATTTCACTGGGCCTAACCTAATTATAACTAATCAAAGCAAATATTTGTAGCTCAGGGTTGAACTGTGGAGTCTTTGGTGTTCTCTGAGCCTTGTTGTTTTCCTGCAGACCTTTCATTGCCAGACTAGGCAACATCTTCAGTGTGAAGAGATCCAGATCCAGACAGATTGTCTAGAATCATGCTAAGCAGTAGTTTGTTTAACCATTTACTGAATAAGCTACAGTTGCTTGGTATCATACTACATACTGAATATAAACTATGGTTTGCAAACTATGGTTTACAGTGGCTGAATTCAAAGTCAAAATCCAGGCCAGAATCAAGCAGTCCATTTAATGACCAAACTATGTGAAATCAGCCATTATGTTTAGACTTGAAAGAGAAGGACAGACTTCATTCTGGTGCAACACATTTTTCTCTGTGATTGATACAGAGAGAAAAGATTACTTGCAACATGCATTTATAACCAGACATGTTCCAGGAGTGTAAACAGTTGTCTTTAAATTTTGTGCTTTGTTCTAATTCTTACTATTTTGTTGGTTTCTTTCACATAATTATAGATGCTTCTGCTGACTACTTCTATTTATTTGTTTATTATTGTAGTTTTATACCTTTGCAACTGTTAATGGCTGTGATTGGTTTACATCAGAATAAGTATTCTTGTCTTAAAAGGGGAAGAAATGTATTTTGCATAGCACCTCTGTTTGATACTTCAGAGGTTGTTGCCATTTTAAGCAAATTAAAACTTTTGCTCCTGATGTGCTCTAACTGGACATTGTGAAATATAGAAGGAATATGCCCTTGCACGTATGCAGGTGGCACTTTTAGTGACTAGCAATGGCCTTTCGAGTGATAAATCAGTATTTCTAGTTGGAGAGCCAGGTTGGTATAGGGGTTAAAGGACTAGGCTAGAAACCAGGAGACTGAGTTCTAGTCTTGCCTTAGGCACAAAGCAACTGTCTGACCTTGGGCCAGTCCCTCTCTCTCAGCCCTAGGAAGAAAGCAATGGCCAACCACTTCTGCAATCTTGCAAGAAAACTGCATGGACATGTCCAGGCAGTTGCCAGGAGTCAAGACTGACTCAAAGGCACACACACAAAAAATGGTCTCAATTTTTGGCTTAGTATTTTTATTTTGGTTTAATCTTTTTTCCAAGATCGCTTTGAAATCCTGTATTGAATGAGTGGGGTATAATAATCCTCATAATAAATAAAAACCATAGGTCTAAGATTACAGCATAGCTAACTTTATCATAAGGAGACATAGTTTATGCTGTTGGATTCCTTTAATAAGGCAGTGGAAAATTTCCACTGAATGGGGTAATCAGTTCTGAATATGCATTTTGGAAGAATCGGCTGGGAATAGAACCTGGTATAATAGAAGGTGTACCCCTGATACTGAATTAGAGTGGCTCCTTGCTCTGTTTCTAAACTTCTCTGGAGATGCTTTGAATCCCACGTTCCTTGTGAACATTTAGGCATGATTGTTTGTTTACACCTTTGCTTGGCTAGAGATAGACTAAATATATCCATTTGCTTTAAAGTTATCAATATATATTTTTTTCTTTCCTTTGGCAGATCTGTCCATATTACAACAAAGGGGATGGGCCTTATGGATCTTGTACCTTTAAGAAGATCTGTGTTAAACTTCATATATGTCAGTACTACCTCCAGGGAGAATGTAGATTTGGGAGTAACTGCAGACACTCTCATGATATTTTTAATCCAGATTGTTATGAGAAACTGGAGAAATGGGGGATGAGCCAAGCTTTGATTAGTAAAATTCCACTGATCTACAGGAATGCGTATGACATAAAAAACAGCTCATCATCAACATACAAAGGTAAAATACTTTATTCTGTTTGAAAGCAGTACAGCAGTCATCTCCAATCTGATAGCTTCTAGATGTGTTGGGACTGCAGTTCCTAATTTTCCTGGCATGCTAACGTGGGAATTCTGGGAGTTGTCATCTCTGCCCAATTGAGAAGTAGTGGGTTGGGAGGGTTGCACTGTCAGAATCACCTCTCCGCTTAGCATTGTAGCAGTTAGCCAGTTTGTGTTGCAGGAGATTTGCACTGGGGTAACCCAAACTTAGTTTGACATTCACCCAGGTGTTTTAAGGCCAGTGTTGTTGATCAGGGAGGTATGCAAGGATTACATCTGTCCACTTTGCATTACATGGTGAAAAAAGAGAGAAAAGATAGTTGCTATTCTGTGCTTTCTCAGCTGTAATATAAAAACCTCAATTATGAAATTGGAAACAGTATTAAGTTGGCTGTATTTGGCTGTTTACCAGTTAGGATTGCATAGTTGGAAGGGTTTTAAACAATTTATGGGAAGATAAGCATTTGGAAAGTTCATTTTTCCAGCTCTCCTGCATGATCAATCAGCAGTTACCAGTCAGTCTTCTTTAGCCCAAATTACAGGTAGTCCTCACTTAAAGACAGTGATTGGGACTGGAATTTCTGTAGCTAAGCGATAGGGTTATATAGTACAATGTCACATGACTGCATCACTTAGCAACAGCAATCCAGGCAGCCCCCGTTGCTGTAGTTAAGCAAGGATCGCAGGTCATTATGCGAGGACCTCCTTGTGACTTCCTGCTGGCTTCCAACAAGCAAAGTCAATGGGGAAGCTGTCAGGAAGTCACAAGACCGGCTCACAAGCAGGCTGGCGGGTGGGTAAGTGGCTGCTGTGACGTGGCGCAAGCATGGCCAGTTGGGGGTGGTGGCTGCTGCCGGGTGCGGGAGGGTGTGCTTGTGGCCACCACAGTGTGAGCATAGCCAGGCCCAGGATGGCTGCTGCCGGGTGCGGGAGGACATGCCAGTAGCCGCCACAGCGCCAGGCAATTGCAACTGGGCGGGCAGGTGTGCGCTACGGAGTGCAGGCAAATATTTCTTTGCAGTAAGCTAATGTTTTTTCCCACCTTGTTCTTCCTCTTCTGAACTTGTTGCTTTTCCCTTATCCGTCACCACCTTCTTTTCCAGTTCTTATATTTTCTTAACTCTCCAGTACAACAATATTGTGCTTTTTTGTACAGTACATTTTTTTCTATGATGGCAGGTGTGGGTATAAAATGAAAACATTAGAAAACAGGCAACTGATTCCCCTTTCAGGTCACTGGAAGATAATTTCTGGTCAGGCAAATTGGTTGGATTTCAATTTGGAATGATTTTGTTAAAGCCACTAAAGACTTCAGAATTTTTTTTTTGTAGCATGTGACTTTTGATACTTGGGCTTAGTATCTTGGGAGCTCAGATCACAACCTTCTTCTCATGGAAGCAGTAATTCTGGGACTCTGCCTCTTGGTCTTCAGAGATTGGTTCCCAGGTTTATAAGCCTGCCAAAGCTGGATGAAGGTTGCCTATAACCCTTCTATTCAAAACTTATTTCGTTGTGTGGATAGAATATTTTGTACACATCAATCATGTGAAATCCTCAGAAGTTCATTAATTAAAGCTAAAATTGCCTTGTTTGATTAGAGAGAAGACAATATCTACAGTTTGTGGTGTCTGGAAACCACTTATGGACTTTTGTGTAAAAAAGAAAAAAATGAACTTACGATTTATGGTTTTGATGATTAGACAGGATAGATTATAGAAAGAAGAGAGTCATGATGTAACTTTAGAGAGAGAGGTTAAAATACAATTTATATTATTTATTTTACACTTTTATATTTATATATTTATATTGATACTGTTTTAATGACATTTTATTCTTCTACTTTTAATTGTCTGTAAACCACCCAGAGTTGTTACAATACAAGTTGGGTGGTAAAGAAATATGACAAACAAAACAAACAAACAAATAAATAATTGTAGTTATAACTGCTATGAAAAAGATTGGAAGTTACTTCTTTATATCTTTTTTCTATTTTTCTATTTTTCTTTTCTTCTTCTTTCTGCACTTTTAGCTTTTTCTTTTTTTTCCCTCCCTTTCTCTTTCTTCTTTTTCATTTTATTTTAGTTTGTACTAGTTCTTATTGTTATTAATTTTCCATAAGAAAATTATGTAAAAAATAAAGTTCATTCATTATAGCATGGTTTGTTTTAATCATGGTTTGCTGACTGACCCAGTTGATTGAATAAACCATGATACATGAACCACAGGGGCTGGATTAACATACTATGCTAAGACAAGACCAACATGCATTATGGTTTTGTGCAATGTGTGAATTCTGCCTCCAGGGATCAGCATGCCTTTTCTTTTGTTGATTGCTTGTGTATGTGAGAGAAGAATTATAGTTGTCCTTGGTGTAAACAATTTGTCAGTAGGTTTTAAGGTGAATTTTATTGTAAACCGCCCAGAGTCCCCCTTTTAGGGGGAGATGGGCAGTGATAGAAATGTGAATAATAAATAAATAAAATAAAATGTTGAGTGTTAGTGGAATTGTTGCATAAAATAATACTTTTTTTCTGGATGTTAGGAACAGTTTAGGCCTTGAAATGCTGAAAGAAAGATAGAAAAGCTTATGCCTGTTAATAAAATATGTTAGTCAGAAAAGGTGCTCCCAACTCCTTCAGATTTTTTGCCACCATAAACTAACAGAGCTTTTTTCCTACAGAATCTTAATGAAATCAAGAAATCCTCTCCTAAATCATGCCCCCACCCATAACCTTTTAACCATAGCCTCTTTCTCTCCTTGTAATTCTAGAGCTGATCTAGGTACTTGTTTCTTCCCTTGAGGGGTATCAAACTTTGTCTTGGTTTGTAAACCTCAGATATACAGGGAATTTTAGTCAAAATAATGTATCTTTTGTCATCTTGAGTCAAAGTATATGCTTCATTTTTCCTTAGAGAGAAGAGAAAGTCAGGTATTGTCCACCACAGACACTGATGAATCAGATATGATTTGCTTATACCACATTAGGAAAAGTTGTAGCTTTCAAGGTAAGTGGGGTAAAATCCATGTTGGGTGTTCTGGCATCAGTTGGGTCAAGCTTTCCCTGGTTCTGAAATGTGATATGAATGCTACTATTTCTCACCATACCCTTAGAATCATGGGAAGAGGTCATTTAGGCTGAGTCCAACCCTTGCTCAGTGCAGAAATCTAAAATAAAGGATCCTAGATTGATGGCTGTCTGGTCTCTATC
Source organism: Candoia aspera (assembly GCF_035149785.1). Classification (NCBI taxonomy): domain Eukaryota; kingdom Metazoa; phylum Chordata; class Lepidosauria; order Squamata; family Candoiidae; genus Candoia; species Candoia aspera. The sequence goes on along the minus strand of NC_086159.1, from coordinate 22,103,450 downwards.
TGTATAGAGACCATCACCAGTCAGAGAAATTGGTTCCCTTATTAATTTGATCTTGGTTTTGTGTATTTACAGATACCACAAAATTGACCTTTAGCATCATTTCAGAGCAGCTTAGATGTAGTGCACAGGACTTCTGTAGCTTAGATTTTTTTCAAAAAAGAAAATGCTGGTTTGTAGTCTCTGCTACCACCCACTGCTAGTAGCGCCTTCAGCTGAAAAAAACAGTTTTTATTTTAGAAAGTCATGGTGTAATTTCACATTTGTGTTGTGAAGTGAGGTTGTCATCTTTTGCTGTTAGGACATATGTGAGAATGAATAATTAAGAACTAGAGCTACCATATTTACGCTGCAAAAACCTGGACAATTATTCAGCAAAGAATTATGAGGGATTTTTGGCTCTTTTTTTTGCAGCCCAGTTTTGGAGCTCTCTTAGAAACTCAAGGCCTGATTTGTAATACCTCTGATGACATTTGCTATGTAGCACAAACGAAGCAATTAATGTGCAAAACAGGAAATAAAAGGTCTAAAAATGGAATGAATATTTGCAAGGGGCTCCCGATCCTGTATACATGACAATTTCATCAGTACTAACTCCTTAGTATTTCTGCTTGAAAAGTATTTTAATCGATCAAGGCTATAATATAATACGGGTTTTGTCTATCTAGATAAATGTACCCGAGTTCACTACCATTTGCCATATAGATGGCAAATTTTAAATGGTACTTCGTGGAAAGATCTGGATGATATGAAGAAAATTGAAGAAGCCTACTGTCGCCCATTCAGTGAAAGGTATAGATAGGTTAATAATTTGTTCTTACAATAATATGTTCTTGTTCGACTTAAATTGTATTGATGCTATTTTTGCTACTTTTTCCTACTTTAAATGTTTTAATGTGTATTTAGCTGTTCTTAATGGTTTATCTACTATTGTAATATGTAAAAGTGATATGAAGTATTTTAATTTAATATAGGGTTCCTATGGAAATTAGAGGAGCGAGTGTCTTCAAGTCAGTTTTTGACTCCTGTCAGTTTTTGACAAGTCCATGCAGTTTTCTTGGCACCATTTTTGGAAGTGGTTTGCCCCTGCCTCCTTCCCAGGTCAGTCCTCCCAAAATGGAATGACTGACCCAAGGTCACCCAGCTGGCTTTGTGCTTAAGGCAGGACCAGAGCTCACAGTCTCCCGGTTTCTAGCCTGTTGCCTTTAACTGCTACACCAAACTGACTCTTGCCTGGACTAGGCCCTGCAGTTTTCTCAGCAGTGTTTGCAGAAGTGGTTAGCCATTGCCTTCTTCCTAGGGCTGAGAGACCGTAACTGGCCCAAAGTCATCCAACTGGTATTAATCTTCTAATCAAAAGGTGTGCAATCCTTGATACTTCTGATCATACATAAATCCTGTTGGCAGATTGCTGGGAAAGCCTTTAGCCCAGGAGAGATCAGAAAAGTCACACACACCAGGCATATCTATAAAAATAATTTATTTACAGAAAGCAAAACAAAAGCAAAACATATTTAAAGGACTTAGCTCTCATTGAGAGCTACCTGGCTTGCTACATGCCGGCACAGAAGAGAAAGAGGAACTGAAACAAGTCCGGGCAGGTTCCTCCCCCCAGGTGCAATAATTAACATTCGAAAAGGGGCAGTTGAATTCAACCTCTGCACCTGGCCAAAATGATTAGAGACAATAGCACCTTAATCAGTAGGAAAACCATTAACAAATCCCATATTGCGTTACTCTATTTCTGGATTTGTGTTTACTGTAAGTGCACAGTAACCAGATCCAGATTGTGACTGCTGCAAGTGGATGAGAGAAACTAAACCTTTCCTCTCAAGCCTCTTTGTTTGCAAAATTTTTCCCTCCAGTGAAGTTTTTATTCCTTTCAGTCACTCAGGAATGAATCAAAGAAGCCAGGGAAAAAGAAGGCTTCTCCCATTCGGTACGCAGATCCAAATCTGGATTGGGCTGTTATGTATTTACTGTAAATAGAATCTGGAAGTGGAGTGGCATGAAAGTACACAATTTATGCTTCATATAATTCAGCTTTTAGACTCATATAAAGTAACACTTAAGATTTTGATGAAGCCAGTGCAAAAGGGTGTAGAACTCAGTTGGTTCCAGTCTAATGTTGGGGTTTATTCAGTGAGACTGAATTTCTCCTTTCCCTTCTTTTGAGTGTGCAGAGATGGGAAGAATGAGAATAATGGAAGGGGGAGATTTTCAAACACTTGATTTTAATCAAAAGCCTAGTATTAAAAGAGTACTTCCCATTAACCTGGATCTGCCCAAGGTTTGAACCTGGGACTTCTAGCATATAAAGCATATGCTGTACCAGTGAAATGCAATATAAGACAATGTAATGTAACTATTACAATGATACAAATCCTTTCGGTTGTCTCTTGCTTTGTGTATCATAGATATGGCCTCTTTTATGACCATGTTACCACCTACTTATCATTCTGGCTTTACAGTGATGTTCTAAATGAGGTCATATGCTTAATTATTGCTGTAGTTATGAAGCACCTGATGCTGAAACAGTGCCTTTTGTGAATATTTTTTCCCCTTAAAAAAAAACTTGCTTTTTGGTGACATGTTCAAGGAATAATTGTTTCAGATTGAATTTTGTATGCCTTTTGATTTCTCCTTTAGCAACTTTAATTTTAAAATCTGTCCATCTTCATCCTAGATAAAAAGGAATCATTCTTTAGATTTGGCTTTGGGATTGTGCCCCTGAGGTTAGATAAAGCTTTTTTTGAGTGAAGGCATTCTTGCCCTAAATTAGCCTCACTTGCTATTAGGAATTTGCATCCATAGCAAATGGGATACAGTCACTATTGTAAAGGGTGAAAAGCATCTGGAATAATAACTTACATTGAGGAGCTATTTGGGGTTGCAGGGCTATGAAGAATAGAAGTTTTGGGATTCTTCTGAGGAATACATCAGCCAGCTAAAAGTTTTCTTTCCATGCAGAAAATATTCCTCACTGTTCTAATATATTTTTCTAGTTTTCATAAAAAGATGATTAAAATAGAAGATGGGAGAATATGCTTTTTCTGAAAAGCTATAACCTTTTAAAATCCCATTGTCCACAGCGTATTCCACTTTGGATGGAAGGAATGTGGCCAGGCTTTACAATTGCAATATATTGATTTCTCCACAATGACATGTGGCTCTGCTAAAGTTAGACGCCTCTCCACACCATCTTCTGTGACCAAGCCTCCTCACTATATTCTTACAACAGATTGGATCTGGTACTGGAAAGATGAATATGGTATATGGAATGAATATGGAAAACAAGTAAGTAAAGCTTTCTTACATTGAAATAATGTTGCAATTTTCTTCTGTATTCTGTAATAGTGTCCTAATAACTTTGGTACCTGGGATGAAAATCCAGCTGACATTCCTCTTTTACTACTGAATTAATGTAATACATAAACTGTGGCTTATCCTACCCAGTCCTCACTAAAATGAGTCAGAATAGGTATGTGTAAGAGCACCACCTAGTTTGGTTATTTGGAAAAACTTTGTTTCTTAAACAGAAAAGCAGTGAAATTAAGAAACAGCAGTACAAAATGGAAACTTTAACAGCAAGAACAAAATAAAATCAGAGTCCATGTTTTTTAAAAGGCCAAACAAATTAAAAAGATACTGGAAAGGCAAGGGAACAGATTTCAACTCCCATAATCCCTAGTAAGGCAACCAGTAGAAGTTTGGGGAATACTGCAAGAGGTGACACATTGAGTTTAATTTCTTCTTAGAATAAATGTTCCAATAAATTATGGGTATCAGGAAAGCCTGTTTACAAAGGATGTTTTACAAATGATACACTCAACCAGTATTTGGGGGACATACCTGCTTAAGTATCAGAAGAAAGGCCATCACATATATAATCAAAATATGCTGGCTGGTTCATGTGAAAATAGACAATCCATCCAAAATCTGGCCATTAAATTTCAGTTTGGATAGTGCTGGAAATAAATGGATAGCTGGTGAAATTGTTTCCCATTAGCTGGTCTCAGTTGTTAATAATTCTTGTTTATTGAAGATGGAGCCAAGAAGAAAGGCTCAACCACTTCTAGCTAGAAGGCAGGACTTAAGATTTCTTCCTGATCCATAGAGGAAACTTTCTGTTCAGTCTGTAGTTCTCTGTTCTTTCATGGAGGAAGGTTCAGAAAGAGTAGAAGATGTTACTTCCAGCATTGAGAAAAAAATGGGGCAACTGTTTGTTAGATCATTGCACTGATAGTGGGTTGCAGTAGACACACCTGCTAGCTGGGGCTACCTTATGCAGACTGACAACTGCCTTGGACTCCGTTCTCCAGGAAGAATAAGGGGCATCTTTAGTTGACCACCCTCATGTGCATCACTTCCTCAGAAGCCCTTTTATCCCCAGACATCCATCATTTCTCTTAATGGGACTTGTCATTGGTTCTTAAGGCTTTAACAACTGCTCCCTTTGAACCTATCACATATATCCCCATTATCATCCTCTCCTTCAAGAAACCTTTTGGGTAGCATTAACATGTTGGGGAACCAGAAGTATTCTCTCCGTCTCTCTCCCTCTCTCATGGGATTTGTGCGTATTTCATCAAGACAAAGTGGTGCTAAGATTGGATCACTGCTTAATGAAGAAGGTCATTTCCAAATCCACTAAGCACAAGATTGTGCTCCCTAATTTCTTCCCAGACCCTTCCCACTTTAGAAGATGAATCTGGTATAAGTTAGAGGCGTGCAGATTGCTAAGAATATACCTGAAACATATTCTAGAAATGGAGGACTGATAACTCATCTCCCCAGGTTTCCTGTTTTGTGCTGTTTGATCCTCCATTGGTTAAAGGTTGGTCCTCCATTGGTTAGAGATAGGTTGGTCACCTCAGCCAGCTCATTCTTTTTTGGGGTGCAGCTATGTCAACAACTCTTAATAGCAAAGTCCTGCCAATAGTCCCTTGTGGAGTATCAACCTGGGCAGAACCTCCTTTGTTCATTAAACATAATTAGGTAAATTTGCAACTTTGGACATGAAGCTATGGAGGATGCTTTAACTTGTATTCACCCTCCCTGGAAATAATGCTATAGTATCTCCCTTTCTTATCAACTCTATCTTTGAGGACTGAGAATGGAAGTTGGATACACCATGAAGTACCTTCCAAGTCACTAAAAGATGAACCAACACTGTCATCCTACAAGAACAGTACAATGTCAGAGACAGTTCAAGTAATAAAAGGTCAAATTGTTAACTATTTTAGTGTGCTTCCTAACTGTTATAAATTGTTTCTCCATTTTTCCCTTTTTTTCCCAATGGCAAGGTTTTATATTGCTAGAGTGAATTAAAGAATTTGAACTATACTCAGCCAAAGTCAATGTGACTAAAAGGGGGAGATGTTCTCCATTGAACAGGAAGTCTTAAACCCTGCGTTTTAGCAAACAGTAGAGTTAATCATTTCTTTTCAAATCTATCTTTTGGTGATAAAAAAGATACTTCATAGTAAGTCCACCTACTGGTCTCTTCACAGGTATCCCCAAATACAACACAGTATAGATAGGTCTTTCTTCCTTTTCTTTTTTTTTTTAGTATTAATTTTTATTGAAGAAATTTTCTACAGAGTAAAAACAATACAAATTTAAAGAAGAAAAGTGATAAGTAAGAAAGAAAAAAGAAAAGAAAGAAGAGATATAAGGAAGCAGCTACCAATCTTCTTTACAGCAGTTATAAATGCATTTATGTTTTATCCTCTCTCTCTCTAATATCATAGCTCCCTTCTTTCCATATTCTACCCTGAACCCATAAATTACAAGTTCATATTTTTCTGTTTTCAGCAAAAAGTCTATAAAGGATTTCCAGTCACTAACAAATGTAGTTGTTGTCTTTCCTAAATCAAACAAGTCAGTTTTGCTATCTCTGCAAATTCTGTCATCTTCACCAACTGTTCCTCCATTGTGGGTTTTTCAGAGTCTTTCCATCTTTGTGCATATAATAATCTTGCTGCAGTTACTATGTACAAAAATCTTCCGTAGGTCTTTTCTAGTTGTCCGTCCATTAGTCCCAGCAAAAATAGTTCTGGTTTCAGTTGAATATCAGTCTTTAATATTCTTTGTATCACTCTGTGTATTTGAACCCAAAATATTCTAGCTTTTTTACAAGTCCAAGCATGATAAAATGACACTTCATGTTTTCCACATTTCCAGCATAAATTTGAAGTACCTTTATGCTTTCTAGAGAGTATAGATAGGTCTTTCTAATCCTTAAGAAAATCTTAATTTTTTTATAAAAAAATTCTAAGAACCTAGGTTTTTCTGGAGTGATGTGCAAATGCTTTTGTTTGGTTCTGTGGTACCAGGATGATGATCATGCTGCTGCTACTGTGTCCAGCTTTGACTTGGAGAAAGCCTATCAGTCTGAAGTATTTACGACCCTCCAGTTCTCTGCTGGGATACACAATTATGAGATTGATTTTAAAGGTATGTTTTCCCTCTTGCATCAGCTGAGTTGTTTGGAAACAGCACCAGATAAAAGTCTATGTTGTCCTGCCTCAGCCAAAATATTTGATTCCTTTAGCCCAATATTGTCTATTACAGTGTTTCTCAACCTTGGCGGCTTTAAGCTGTGTGGACTTCAACTCCCAAAATTCCCCAGCCAGCTTGCTCAAACTTCAGTTCTTGGAGTTGAAGTCTACACAGCTTAAAACCACCAAGGCTGAGAAACACTGGTCTGTTTGGAAGAGCTTTCCAACTGAATAGAGATCAAATAGTTTTGTATTAATAAGCTTGGATATAATTAAGTTATCATATTAGGTCAGTGGTTCTTAAACTGTTTCACCCAATAACCTTTCCCCCAGTCTCAAATATATAATACATCATTATACCCCCACAAAAAACCCAGGTTCTCTTGTTTTACATAAGCATTTCGGCAGCAGCAGTCCTGAACTGGATCCTTGACTCACAAACAAGCAATTACAAATTGCTCCATTACCTCCAGGATATGCTCAAATTACCCCCAGTTTAAGAACCACTGTAATAGATCATAAAGTCAGTAATAGTCAAATTGGGTAGGATTACCTAGTGATAGAAGGCAATTTGTCCTCAAATAATACAGTCCCTGCAAAGGTGCTCTAGAGGGAGATGCTCGTTAAGGTGCTGGGCTAGAAACCAGGAGTCTTGAGCTCTAGTTCCACCTTAGGCCTGAAAGCTGGCTGGGTGACCTTGGGCCAGTCACTCTCCCTCAGCCCAATTCACCTCACAGGGTTGCTGTTGTGGGGAAAATAGGAGGAGGAAGGAGTATTAGGTATGTTCGCCACCTTGAGTTATTTATAAAAATAATATAGTCGGGATAAAAATTAAATAAGTACATAGATAGATTTTTTTTCTAGGTTAGGAGCAGATACTTGAGCCTTTGAAGTGCGCCTTCAAAATGAAGCCACAAAGCAAAGAAGCGTCCCCTTTTCTTTGCTGAGATTGAATGGTCACGCACCTGGCTTAAGTATAGCTGATTAAGGTGGATAGGGCTATTTTGTCATGTCCAAAAGAGACACTTCAAGATCTATCATATCTGTGAATTGCTTCACGGGTAACATCATCCAAGCACGTAGCTTCCTAAAAAACATGAGTGGTCTTGCTTGACAAATAACTTCTGTCTTTAAAACATTAATATAAGTTGGAATCAATGTTGTGTAAGAAAGAGAATATAAAAACTTGGCCCCTTTGATGGCTGGTTAATAGAAGAGGTTTTTGAATGGAATGAGGAGTTGTAGAGATAAGTAGAGATAAGTAGATACAGTTAAGTCACTGTGACTTTCTGCTTGCTTCTAAAGATAAATTTGTTGCACCAATTTGTAACCTGATTTTTAATTTAAAAATCAGACTGGAGATTTGATAAGTCAGATCTGTGGGCAGAAGGGGCTTAACATGCCTTAGGATAAAGGTAGACAATCTTTGGGGGCCAGAAGCACATTTGATACTTTGTAGACAGGAGGGTGCACAATGTGACACATAAGAATTCCAAGAGAAGCTGGAAAAGGGGGGGGGAAGTGTGTGTGTGGGGGTGCTCTTTGGACAGCTTTGTTCATTGTTGTCATTCAATGTTGCATTGTTCATTATCTGGTCTAAATAAGGGTGAGCTTTGTTCTGCCTAGGGTTTGACTTTCTCAGAATCCTGTTAGGATTCTAGACAGACTTTTTCTTTCCCAAGGTACAATTCAATGTTTTGAGGGACGTGTGTGCATTTTTCAGCCATGAAACAAAAAAACATGAAATATCAAACAGAACGAAGTGCTTGTAGGCGGCCTAAGTTTGTGTCTTCAGAAGAAGTGGAGAAGAAGAAAAAAAGGTTGGTGACCTGGATGGATGGATGGGTGTGTGTGTGTGAGGGGGGGGGGACCCCATAATTTGGTCTGTAGTTTGGAAAGTATGTATGTGCAGAATCTGTCATTCTGGGAACAGAACATTCTGAAGATCTCTAGAACATTCTTCTCTAGACCACATCAGCTCAAGAGTGGTACATTTTGCAGACCATCCTAGTTGATTTCCCCAAGCTGGTTCCCTTCAGAGATAGTGGTCCAACACCAGTAATTCCTAGCAAGTTGTCAATTCTGATTGAAAAGGAGGGCAGAAGCTTGAGGAAGGTCAGTTTAAGGCAAGAAGAGAGAACTGAAATGGCTATTGTGTGACTTACCCACTACCTGCATGATGTGAAGAGGCCCCTAGCGCAATGCTATAAAAGCTCAATAATAGATGATGAGGTGCATTGGGACTCAAGGATAACAACAGGGTGTGGTTAAAAAAAAGTCCAGATGGCAGTCATGATGGTGTGATCAAAGTTCTGCCTGTTTTTTAGTGGGTGCTAATCAAATGTTAAGTGCTTTCAGTTAGCAGTGTAGACGAAGAATAGGGAAGGATGTTCACTTACATATCACTGAAAGTATCGCTGGTTGCTTTGATTTCCCCTCCTTCATTCAATTTGATAGGTGTTCTTAACACTTGCTTCAGAGTTACATTCCAAAACTGAATTCCTTGACTTTGCTTGATGATCATTTTTTTTCTTTGCATTATTTAGAAGAGACTGTTGATTAATTCTGCAATCTCTTTATTTGCAAGTGGGCCAGAGCAATCAAAGGAAAGCTCTACACACATTCCATCTCACTGGGACCAGTCAGCCTTACCAGATCTGGGACATGCGGTAGGTTTCACTAAACTAGGTAGATGATTCTGTAGTTCCTATGCACTCACTCAGCTCAGTATGTTACGTAATATTTGTGTGTGTGTGTGTGTTTTAGATCAGGCACTGTGCATAGCGGTATCATAACAAATAGACAAATGTTATTCTTCTGCACAAATGCTGGTGGTCTGTCCTTGGCCAGCTCTGGTTTTGAATGTTTTGTTTGAGTCACTTAATTTATGTTTTAAGGAAGTAAGGTATTATTCTCTTAGTTTTTATTCTACATCTTCTTCCTCTGTCTGTCTGTCTGTCTGAGAGAGAGGGAGAGAATGATAAAATTTAAATTAATGATCTAGTAAACACTAGCAATAGAAAATTGCATGTCAACCACAGTGCTCATATCCAGTAATGCTAATAATAATAATTTCTTCAATTAAATCTTCTGCCCTGCCCATCTCTATAAAATAAAGAGTAAGGCAGCTTGATGATCAGTAGGTTACAGAGAGCAAGGAGTGAAATTGGTGGTTAAGAGCCAGAATTGTGTAATGATTAACATGCTATGCTGGAAAGACTGAAGTTCAAGGTTCCTTCACATGGGGGAGATGCTCACTGAGTGATTCAGGGCCAACCCACTCAATTTCAGCCTAATCTATATTGCAGGGTTGATGTGGGATAGAAAATGAGATGAGACTCCTATACAAGGTATCCTCTGCTCCTTAGAGGAAAAGCAAGCTAGAAATGCGATAATCATGAAACGAACCACTTCGTGAGGATGCCTTTCTCAGAGAGAGTCTGCCTGCCAAGTCTGAGGGAACAGAGAGCAAAGATTCCCTCCTATTATGTGTCAGGACAGGAGGAGTCACAGAAGTGGGCATTTTCTGTGGGAGCTTCCCCCCACCCTTTGGAATGGCTTGGCCCCCAAAGCAAGACTGGCCCCCATTTTTAAGGCAACCCTGGTTGCTTCAGAAGGCCTTCAGAGATTGACTAGTGTTGGCACTAAATAGGTGGTTTCATCTAAAGTTGTTATATTCAATGTAATGTTTTTAAATATTTTTGCAGTGAGACATACCATATATTTTGCTGTGGCTTGAACTGTACATTGTGTAGAGTCACCCACACTGAAGTGGTATATAAATCTTATAAATAAAATAAAAGTTCCTGTTTCTAAAAAATCACCTGTTGTGTGTCAGATGCTGGGAGAATTCAGAGCAGGGCCAAGCTGGATCAGATGTTGTTCTGCAACTCCAGTTAGGTAGTAGTTGCTAAACCCTCAGTAAGCAAGAACTTGTTAGAAACCACTGCGATCTTTCTACTAGATAGTCACTAGACAGGGAAGGGCAATTATCTGAGATTTCAGATCTTTTAATCTCCTGTACCAGACAGACTTTATTCTCTTGTTCTTTGAAGCACTATTCAGCATCAGATTAAATACTGGCACTGATTAAAAATAGTATAGTGACAGGAATATGCAGGATGGCTCATTGTCCTAGCTTGATCAATCTTGGGAATTTTACTCAAAAACTATGAAGATGATTCAAGACCTAGATCTAAGTCTTCCCTGTCTCATCTTCCCTGATCAGTGGATATCTAAGGACTCTGTGACCTGTTTTGCTTGGAAAGTTAGGACAGATAACCGTATCTAAATTTTGCTGCATAAATTAAGCTTTCCTCCCATTTTGAGACACACGTTTATACGCTTTTTTCCTCTTTGCAGCTGGTCAACCTCCTCCCATCCTCCAGTGAGTACAGAAAAGTCCAGGTTAACTTTCAGCGCACAATGCCCAGGGCCACCATTGTGGCAATCAAAAGAATCCAGAATGTGTCCCTTTGGGAAGTTTATCTGTGGTATGTGCAAACTGACTGCACTGGTGTTGTGTAATTGGCTTCTCTGAAATTGATTTTTCAAAAGCTTCAGGTTTCCGTTGCGTAGCAGAATGCTGGATAAAATAAGAATACTTTCTTGGAAGAATTCCTCAGTGTTATTTAGATTCAAAATAGTGGGGGTTGATCATGGTTGTACTGTCAGAGAGCAGAGAATTTAACTTTCTTACTCTTTGGGGACTACATTCTGATGGTCACATAGCTAATTATTTGACTGAAAGCTTCTGTCTTCACATAAACTGGTTATCTCCAAATGCTGGAATATAAGTAGAGTTCCTTTTGTGGCAGTATGTTCATTGTTCAGTATAGCCTTTCCCTAGTAGTGTGTGAATCATTCAGAGGGGTTAGGGACTTTTGTCAAGCATCCCTCTGCATCTCCTGCTCAAAGCATATCTTCCTAAAGCAGCCACGCCATGTCTGGACATAGCCATTAGTGGCTGTGCTCAGGCAGCGTGGGGAGGTCCACAAAGCCTTGAGGAAATGTGTAGGAAGTCCCTTTCTGAAGAGTTCCCCACCCATATTTCATGGAAAGGGTACCTTTGTAGATATCTCTAGGCCCAGTAGAAAGCTCTCCTGGCCTTGCTGTCCCACCACCATTGCTTTGACAATGTATGCAGGAAAAAGGAATGCTGGTGGCCCAGAAGGATTTTTGGTTTGTTAGTCAAATTGTCTTTACCTCCCATGAAACCCCTCCAGAAGAGAATGAAACATGTCTGTAGTGGAAGGGAAAATTAAAAGGAAAGGCTGGTGCCCAGGAGGAGTCATTTTAAAAAGCTGAGCAGGACTTTGAAACAGCAGTTCCTTCATTACAGATTTCTCCTCCCATAACTCTGTAACTTGTATTCTGGGGCAAGAATTAAATCATGAAAAAAATATGTAGGTATATGTACAGTATTTGCAGACTGTTTTTCAGCTATAATAGTTCCCTATATTGGGTTGCAGTAAAAATACATTTGATTCACTTGTTAAATATTTCTCACTTGTCATGAATAAGCAACGTATAAAAAACGAAAGGACACACAAAATGAAAAAGCATGCCAAATTAGCAGAACTCTCCAGCACCTAAAACCAAGAAGATAATAGGTTGAATCCCCATCCTCCCAATCTCTTGGATGTTAGTTTTGGTTATCCTCAGCCAGCATGGCTCACTGGGTGGGATTCTAACACATTTGGCTGGCAGCAGGTTGGAGAAGGCTAATCTAACCACTGGAAGATGATCAGAATAAGCAAAATAGAAAATGCTACTCTTTCCTTCATCTATCTGCTGACAGCCTCTATTCTAAAGGCTGCCACAGGGGAGGGGAACCTTGCTTCTTTAATGGAGTCCACCACCCATAATTGTTCATCCCTGGTGCAGGGCATCATTAAGAGAATTGAATATCTAGGGTAGGGTAGGTAAAGGTAAAGGTAAAGGTTTCCCTTGACGTAAAGTCCAGTCGTGTCCGACTCTAGGGGGCGGTGCTCATCTCCGTTTCAAAGCCTTGGAGCCGGCGTTGTCATAGACACTTCCGGGTCATGTGGCCAGCATGACTCACGGAACGCCGTTACCTTCCTGCCGAAGCGGTACCAATTAATCTACTCACATTTGGATGTTTTCGAACTGCTTGGTGTGCAGAAGCTGGGACGAGCAACGGGAGCTCACCCCGCTGCGTGGTTTCGAACCGCCGACCTTCCGATCGACAGCTCAGCGGTTTAACCCGCAGCGCCACCGCGTCCCATAGGGTAGGGTACCCAGTGCCAAGTATCCGCTTTCCAGTTCCTCTTTTGTTTTCCCATTATCATACTTGCGTCATTTTTTTCATGCTTATAGGCAGAAAGAGCAAATGAAGAAGGCAAATGGGGGGAAGGATGTGGATGAAAGGTCATTGTTTCATGGAACAAGTAAAAACCATGTTGATGCTATCTGCGAGCAGAATTTTGACTGGAGGATCTGTGGTCTTCATGGTACAGCTTATGGCAAAGGTAGCTTATATTGTGTTTTGTGCGTAAGAATTTAATTGAAGTTGATAGACTTCCTGTACTTCTGTACCATTTATTTGGACTCAGATGTTGGCAAAAGTGGATGGGGAACTCTGATCATCCAGATGTTGTTGAATTGCAAGTCCCAGTAGATCTCTCCAATGATCATATTGGCTGGAAATAATGGCTCTTGGAATCCAACATATCTGAAGGGTATCTGGTTGAAGAAGGATGTAGTAAAGAGGGTTTTGTATCTTTAAACTGGGTCTGTATTTAGCAGAAGCAAAACTCTGCCCTAGATATGTGCAAAACCTATCGTTCCAAGTATGGAATGTTCAGTTCCTCCTCTGAATTAATGCTGATCCAGCTGTTCTGGCGGGGCGGGGTCTGATGCTGTTCTGAAGACTATAAATGACTTCAAATTTTAATATTAGGTTTTATTTGTTGCATTTATATCCTGATATTCAGGAGCTTAGGCTGGCACACAACATCTTTTCCTCCAGTTCTCACCAAGGTGGATGGAGCTGAGATGTAGTGACTGGCCCAGACCAATATGGATTTGAACTTGGGTCTTCCCAACCCTTGTTTGGCATTACAACCACTAAATACACTACATTCACCTGTTCAACTTGTAGCATGGCCCCTTTTTCTTTATGTCTTTCTCTCTTCTTTATAGGAAGTTACTTTGCCAGGGATGCTGCATATTCCGATAACTACAGTGGAAACAACTCTTCTATCAAGACCATGTTTCTCGCCAAAGTATTGGTGGGAGAGTTTACAAATGGCAATTCTTCCTATCTCCGCCCCCCTGCCAAAAATAACCAGGACAATCTTTTCTATAACAGCTGTGTGAATAGTCTCCTGAATCCATCCATCTTTGTCATTTTTGAGAAGCACCAAATTTATCCAGAATACTTGATTGAATACAAAATTAAATAGAATTTGTGGGTAGAGCATGTATTCCTGTTTAACACACTGCTAAATGAGCTCCTTTCTGGATGACCACTGAAGGCCTTAGTCTTCAGACACATTCATGTTAGGACTGTCAGCATTTTGTTTTTTGATTTTAAACATCTTTTTGATGGATTAGAAAAATATCCTCTTCTCCCCCCATCCCCAAAATTGGGCATCTTAAATGTAAAAAGCAGCCTTAATTTTTACTGTCAGAGCTCAATAAATCTATGGGTGTTAAGTGCTTTCTTAGAAGAAATATTATTCCTTTCTCAAGGAGGAATACTTTTGCTGTGATTATACTTGTTCTGATAGCTATATGTCATGTAATATGTCATGTAAAATCCAAGAGAATGCTTTTGTATTCATAGGCAGATTTAATCAGTTAAATCAGAAATGACTCATTGACTAGGTTTTGTTTGGGGAGCAATAGCCCTAATACTTAGCCTTAAATAATAACACACACACGCTTGCATTAATTGCAGCAGAGATGTGCAGTAGTTTGAAAAAGTGCTTTGGAGCAGGCATGTACCACACTGATCTCTTGGTGCTGCCTTATGCCAATAGATATGGTGTGCTCACCCACACCTGCTCTGAAAGAATTTAATAATCTTATATCTGGACTTTTAAGGCATTGGACATCCCTTAATTGCAGATAATGTTGCAACAAGAGCCCGCATGAAGCAGCACTGGTTTTCATAATCTCTAATGTGCTATTTGAAACAGTTCTACTGTTTTTGCAGTAGATATTAAGATTTTAGCATTAGCATAAATTCATCTCTTTTAATGGCTGTTCTCTTTCTAAGGCCCCAGACCGATAACCTTCAGTTCAGTCTGCCCTCTGTCTGTCTGTGCACCTTGAACCTCCATATGAACCAAATAACTGTGACCATCATTTAAGTTTTAAAAAGTGAATAGTGTGCCTTATTTTTTTCTGTACCTTGTTTCTCAAATATGTCTTTTTTTTATACTTTTAGCATATGTCTCTCAAAGATCCTTCTCTAAGCTATTACCTTCTAGATTTATTGGATGACAGTTCCCAGAATACCCACTCAGCATGAATGTTGGCCATATTGGTTGGGAATTCTGGAATTGTAGCCCTTACATCTGTAAAATATCAGATTGAGGAATGCTGTTGTAGCATTTTTCTCTGTTTTACTTTACTAGAGCTTGTGATTCCTCTCTGGCACAGTTAGCTGTCTGCACTGGATTTTCTACTTTATAATATGATTTTGTAATTTGTCTGCATCTCTTGTCATCAGGGACCAACTTTTTAAAATTGTAGGGTTTGGATATAAAATACATGTTGGGAATGTCATTTAAGAATGTGCCATCTGTTTAAATAAACCTTGTAACAGAAGTCAGTTGTTTGGTTGCATTAGATGGTATCTTTTTGTTGCATCTCAATGGATATATAGTTGGCTGTGATGACTTAATTATGTGCTATTGAAACCACAAGACACAACCCTTCAGTGTGAATACGGTGAATGTAATTGAATGGGTCACATACTGAGTTTTGCAGAACTTTATGGAACTCTTAGAGCAAATAACATCCAGCTACAGCTATACAACTTTTTTTTTTTTGGCTTCCTGTGGCAGACTGAATGGCTGTGCCTGCTGGTTCCGTGGGCAGAGCTGACAATGTGGTAATTTTTTTCAGGCTCAGGCAGGTTTTCGTGAAGCCCAGAAATGTTCTCTGGATCAAGGAGAGTACCTGGAATCATCCCATCTGTCCTCCGGGCAGCTGTTTGCAGTCAGAAGATCAGAAACAGTATTTTGCTTTCAACTGGTAAGAGCCAGCTGGGAGGCGGGGACTTCATCACTGTCCAAGCTGCGCTGTAGTCTTAAAGGGACACTTAAGACCAGCAACCCCAGTTCTAAATCACCAATTTGTATTTTTTTTTAAGTATATGTACCCCAAGAGAGGCTTTCTACAGCGAGGAGAAGCTGGTTCTCTTGGTGCTTAACGTTTTGGGGATTATTTTTTTAAAATTCTTTTCAGTTTTAGATTTTGTTTTCCTTCCAAAGAAAATTCCAAAGATTGAGAGTAAACAATTGTCTTCCTGTTATTTTTGTACTAAATTTGAAGGTACTAGCATTTTCCTACACGTTGAACCGGCTGTTCTGAACTTTCAGTTTTCTGCTCCTACTTTCCCCGGGGAACTGTGTGCATATCTCACTTTCGCTTATGTAAACTCATTCCAGAATCCTTTCATAACTTTGACTTTCACTGGTTAAGCTCCTAGGGGGCGCCATAACTTACTGCATGAGACATGGAGGATTTCAAACAAATTCTGACAGATTTAAGAGAAAACATGGAGAGATGGGTTGGGGCTTCTGCTAGGAGCTTGAAGGAGTGGGTGGAGCAGCTACAAAGAAATCAGCAAGGAAGGCATGGATGAGAAGAGGAAAATGAAGGGAAAGTTAAGGAGAAAGAGCAGCTTTTTCCGCTGCTCCAGCAGGAACTGAAACAACACAAGCTTTAAGGAAAGTTTCAGTCCTAGCTGTAAAGGGGGAAGCGGAAACTGCGATCTCAGAACCCCACTTAGTCGACTTCTAGGGCTGCCCCGCTGCTGTGGTAGGTAAACAGTTGTAACAGATTTCAACCCCTGGAGTTCAGTTCAACCATCAACTTACGGGTCAGTGATAGAGCACACATCCTCCATGACAATGTTTCTCAACCGTGGCAGCTTTAACGTAGGTGAACATCAACTCCTAGAATTCGCCAGCCAGCCAGCCATGCTGACCAGTCTTCAAGCTGGGAAAGAAGTCATAAACCTGCCTTTTATGTATTTTATTTTACTTTATTATATGTGTGGCCATCTCACAATCATAACTCTGGGCAGCTAAAGATTATTAAATATCCTGTTAATTTCTGGTCTAATAATTTTTCTCTTTACTCGCCCCGTCTACCCATAGTTTTAGAGGATGTCTGCCTAAAGGTTTGCCTGTTTTGTTCTGAATATCATGTGCTTTCTCACCTCTAAGCTTTCTTGCCAGAATTGCACCAAGTCCTATCATTTCATTTTATAGCAAGAGGATTAGAGGGAATATCACATAGAGATGGGGCTGGAATTTTCTATTTTGTGGTAATAGAGATGGATACATTTTTTTGTTAAGCTTTTATGGCTCACAATACATCACTTAACGTGATTCCTGTGTCAAAAGAGTGGTAGACTCATGCTAGTTGTTAACAATGGATTTGGGGCCACGTACAAATCACCCCTCAGTCTTCACTATGTCAGAATATTCTTACTTGCTATTCAAACGTAATACTGTTAAAGGTTTAACATTAAACAATGTTTAATGCCTCCCATTCACATAAACACTATTCAGACGAGAGCTGGCGTTTTTGCTAAACCTAACTGTACAATTCAATGCAAATTTGGAAAAAGATGGCACCTCATTTGGGATTGTGAGGGCTTGTTGGCAGCACTCTAAACAGAGCACACACAAAACATTTCCCATGAGTGGAATATCCTTGGGTCTTTATGTTGAAGTTTCCTGACTGAGAGTGTAAACCTTTTTAAAAAATTAAAATTACACCTCATTAATCTTAGAAGTGAGAAGACAGGACACCCTGGAGAAGATGCTGATGCTAGGGAGAGTGGAGGGCAAAAGGAAGAGGGGCCGACCAAGGGCAAGGTGGATGGATGATATTCTAGAGGTGACGGACTCGTCCCTGGGGATGCTGGGGGTGTTGACGACCGACAGGGAGCTCTGGCGTGGGCTGGTCCATGAAGTCACGAAGAGTCGGAAGCGACTAAACGAATAAACAACAATCTTAGAAGATTAAGAAAAAGTTCAATAAAATGAAAAAAAGGAATTTAGTCTGAGGGAAAAATCTTGGTGCTAATACGAAGTTCAAAGAAAGGCCAGGAATGCTGTTGAGGGGTCAATGAAAACCACAGGCCTTGAGAAGTTGGATGAATAAACTGGTTTTCATTTAGCTTTTTGCAGTCTGGTACACACCATTAGCCAAACCAGCTGAAGGATGAAAAAGGTTACCATGTGGATAGGGCACCAGATTGGAGAAGGCTGCCTTGTTTGACTTCTGGTGGGAAGGCCAAAACAGCTCATATTCAAGACAGTCAGTTACATCTTGGGCTGCAGAATTACCTAGGTAAATCTGCCAGTGATCTTGGACAGGAGAGGAACAACTCTACCAGGATAGAGTTGAGGCGAAGCAGACCACTGATCAGTTGTAACAACCTGAAATGTTTTAAAAATTACTTTTTAATGCTCAACATCTAAAACAATTTATTTTGTGAGCATCCCATTTTCATTATTAGCAAGTTCTCCCCACCAGAAAAATGTATTAAACACATGCTTTCAAAGTGCAGCAGACATATCAGCCATTATAATGTTAAGTCTGTGAGCGCAGGGGTTTAACTGTCTTTGGAATTTAGCATTCTAAGATGACTTGTAAGGCTAGAAGGCAGACTGTAGAGATTTCAGATAGCAGAAGAGAGGTCTGAACAGGATGTCCTTGGGTAGGAGCTTTGATGCCTTTAACAGGTTTTTCCATGTTACAAATAAGTTTTCAGCATGGGGTAAGTCAAAGCGTCTCCAGAAAAAGCATACCGAGTGATGTTACTATATTAACGAGGAATGATCTTGATGAAGATGCCATCCTGTGGTCCTAGTGTACTGTGAGATTTGACCTGCAAAGGGATCTGGGCAGAGGGTGAAGAAAAAGAATGCAAAGCAAGTTAGGAAGCATCAATAATGTAGGAAAGAGAATACTATACCTCCCAGGCTTAATATCTTTGTGAGCTGGGAGGAGACTGCAATAGCAGGACTAGAGAGACTCAGGTTCAAGCTGATTCTGTAGGGAAAAAATAAGGGAGTCCTATTGCTCAGAGCTCCTGGAGAAAATATGAGATACGAGTGTAACAAATAAATCAATACATTTGAAATGCCCTGCAGGTTTTCTCGGGGGGTTCTCCAACCAGATCAACTATGGTAGACAATCTGGCTGACAAACCATCCTTTCTTGCAGCGTGCTTTGCATCCTTTTTTTTTTTTTAAATAAATCGGGCAGGAAGCTGTGGGGGCCCCACATGTTGGATGCCATATTGGGGATTCAGGGGAAATAGCTAGAGGTCTACACATCTGTGCTAAAGGCAAATGCAAAACATCTCCTCCCCCATCTCTAGTCTTCTTCCTCTTTGTTACCATCCTCTGCAAGAAGTAGAATAGGCACAAACCTGGGTCTCAGGGCAAGTTTTGAACATGAACCTCTGCAAAATTCTTAGAAATGCAATTTTTATTGTCATCAAACCCAGCTTCATGCCAATGCAGCCACGAGGACCTGCCCCAAAGGGCAGATAAGCAAAACGATGCTGCTGCTGCATAGCCTCAGCTGTAAACCTGTGACAAGATTAAAACATTGGATGAGAAACAGCCTTCCATTTGCATTTTTCTAGTTGAAAATACTGTGTAGGCACTAAATGGTTGGTTTGATGATTAAGACATAGTAGTCCCATTCATACATTGGGAGGATACACATTTTGCACTGTATCATGATTAGTTTGTTTAGTTTTCTTTAGCATAACACTGCCATATTAACTCTTTCTGTTATGAGCATAACCTTCCCCCCCTTTTCTTTTTGTTATTATCTGTACAATAAATAATAACTGTGATTTGACTGGTCTGAACAAAGAAAAGCCAGCAGCCCATGTACCTCTCAGGAATAAACTTTTCAGGTTCTGGCCAGAACTTTGGATTGTAATGGAGGTGTCCAACAGCAATTTCTATGATAGCACCAGCAGGGACATGTTGCTGCAGCACGAAAGAGTCTTTTGCTGCTTCCCGGGTGAACCTACAAGAGCAAAGATTGCATATTACAGAAATAAGAAAACAAAAACATGAGAATGAAGCACCTGAAGCAGCCTTCAAGGCATGCTGTAACGGCTGCAACTACGAGGACCTGTCATAAGTAACCCTTGTTCAGCACTGTCGTAACTTTGAATGGTTGCTGAACAAGTGGATGTTAAATGAGGACTACCTGTATAACCCTACAAGCTTGCTTACGGAGATTCATTGTTAGAATTCTGTGCACTGTGGGTTTTGGAATGTTTGGTTCACCAGATGTATGGTGTACTGATTTGGGGGATCTCTGTTCTCTCAATTTCTCTTTGCCTGCTCAGCATCTCTTAGATCTAGGCTTGTCATGAAGTGAACTAGTTTCCTTGAGTTTTTTTCATCCAGCTGTTAATTAACTTTCTGCAGTGAGCCGCCTCCTTGTAATGGGAAATGAATTTTCTTCTTACTGCCGTTTGTGACTTGAATTCAGCTAGCCAGCAAATGCAGCTGACATTTTTTTTCAACATTTGCCATTTTTCAAACAGAGGGACTGAAACAAAAATTAAAATAAAAATTGATTTGATAAAAAAAAAGTATTCCAAATTCACAAAACTAAGTAAGTATAAAAAAAAATTGAATCATTAAACTTTCAAATGATTTTTTTTGTCAAGTTTGTAGCATTTATACTTCTGAAGTTATTAAAGCTTAAAACTGCACTAAGAATTTTGGAATATCCTGTATTGTACCTAGGACTCCTTCAAGGTCCAGAGAAAGCCTGGCAACTGAGCAACTATCCAGACTCCTTACAGGTTGAGAGAGGAGTCACATGCACAGCCTGGAGAGGTGTGAATCACCTACATAAAAAGAAAAGATGCTTCAGAAGCCGCACTGTCTCCTATCTTACTAACCTGAATGCCGGAGGGTACATGCGCAGAGTCTCTGCTATCACCATATCAAGATATGAGAGTTCCTGTATATTTTCATAATTTGGAATGTCCTGTGGGAATGGGGAGAAAAAGTGGTTCTTATTTTAACAAAATATTTATATTTTACCTCTCTTAGCACCACAATGGCCACCAGAAACACATCATGAAAGCATGAAGTACCAACAAGAGTAGAGAATCAAAATAACTGAACAAAAAATGCCAACAGCAAAAAAGAAGGATGAACAAGCAAATGATATTCCTTGATGAAAGATTGCACAGTGTTTTTACATAGGGATCTGAAAAGATCTGTAAGTATGTAAGTATCTGTATGACTTTGAAGATTACCTGAAAATTTAGTTCATAGAGACTGTGGCAGCCCACATACTGGCAGAAGAAAGTTGCTTCAGCAGCGAGACATCTATATGGTGGGTCCTGCACTGGTTGTCAGAAGCACAGTTCAGAATGCTGGCTTCAACCTTGCATGCCCTCTAGGGCTAGGGTCCAGGTGTAGAGAATCATGTTCCCTAAAGAGGATCTGCATGTTCTATGTGGTTAGCCAGGAATAGTAGCCAGAAGCAGGCCTGTGTCAGTCACAGCTTACCTTCCACTCCCACCCCCCACGGCCCTGCACTTTTAGTATTCGGGAAAGCCAAAGGCTGAGGTGCCTATCTTGCAGGCCTTTTACTCAGGGAGAGTCCACAGGGGAGGGGGTCAAAAGAGTCAAGATGGCGGCCACAAATGTGCAATTAAAGCCCTCCCCTCTTTTCTGTGTATCACAATGCAGGGTGGAGCTTTGATCACATGGTTATGGCCATCCTCTTGAGTTTTTTCTTACACCCCCACCCTCCCTGCAGACACTGCTGGTTTTAATTATGGTTCTGTTGTGCTGTTTTAAACTGTGTTTTTGGGATATTACATTTTTATGTAAGGTGCCTTGAGTTTGGGTAAATGTATGTATGTATGTATGTATGTATGAAACTATATATATATATACATACATACACACACACACACACACACACATATATATAGAATATATAAAATATTTATATATAAGGAAAGGAAAGGAAAGGAAAGGAAAGGAAAGGAAAGGAAAGGAAAGGCAACTACAGTAGATTTGTCTGGGCAGTCCAGCTAGGTGAGAATGCTTGGAAATGGAAGCTCCCATATATCTGACAGTACCAAACAGAGCAAGGCCACTGTTGGGCAGGAGTTTCCAGCGCCCAGGACAAGATTACACACACAGAACGGCACTTCCTCCACTGCCTAAAATGCATTTATTTTTTACAACCTTCCAAAAAAGATCTACTCAGAACAGTATGCTAATATACATTAGACTTCTAGTAGTCATGCTTTCTCATTCTTTCCCAGGCTTCAGGATTGTTGTGAGAACCAAATGGAATGATTCTGCCATTGCCATGACCACAATTGAGCTCCTTGGAGAAAGGCTGGGTTGCAAATGTGAGGAAGAGTCTATTTCCAACATCAACGAATCACAGTGGACTAGATCCAGAATTTGCCTGTCATAGATATAGGGTTTTTTTCTTTGCTTCTAACACAGTGTAGGAATCCTGTTGACAGGAAATGGGATTGTCCCCTTTCATCCCCCTGCCATCCCCTACTGCAGTGTCTCTCAATCTTAGCAACTTTAAGATAGGTGGATTTCAACTCCCAAAATTCCCCAGCCAGCATGGGAAACACTGCCTAATGAGCACCCCTTGGACTTCTGGGAGGAGCAGAGAAAACTGGGTATTGACAAACATCATTTCTGCTGGCAGAGGTACCTTGATCTGGTTATGCCTCAAGGCATGTTCCCACTGGAAGAAAAAAAGTATGAATCCAGCCTACTGATCTTTGTGTCTTACACTGAATAGCATATTTGGATTGGAAGTGAATACTATTTTACATTTCCTCTTTGGGTTTTAAATTGAACAAAAAACGCAGTTAGCATCTTTCAGCCCTGCCTTCCAAAATACATTTTTCCAGGTTTTCTTACTAATCTATTATCTGCCCACCCTTGCCACTGAGAATGGCCAAAAGGCGTAAGGAAGTATTACTCTGACTTGCCAGATGAGGGCAGCAAAACTATACATACCGATTATGTGAATAAAGCAGAACCTTTACAATGCCTGAACTCTCTCTTCAAATAAAGCACTACAAGATACTTTATGTTAATATTTCATATTAAGGAACCTTTCTCAACAAGGTGTCTTGTCGGGTGTGTTAGAATATAATTCCCACCATCCTTACCCCTTTATGGTTACTGGTCATGTCATTCAGAGATTATGGGAACTGAACCCCAGCACAGGCAAAACAACTGGAAGAGCTGATCTTGGGTCTGTGTGTCTTAACCAGCATGTACCAACCAGAATGATATCAGGACCCCAAATAAATTTCATTGCATTTAAATTTAATTAAAATCAGTATATGGGAGTTATTTTATCTTGTTCTTATTGTCCTTCCTGAAATGCATCACTATTTACTCCAGGGTCAGCAAACACACCAGCTACACATCCTGATCACACAGATCAAGGTTTACTAAGAAACAGCACAGAAATAGGCCCAGATGTCTGACCTTTGTCAATTTCTAGGGGCAGGATAAGCTTCCAGCTAAACTAGATCCATCTCGATTTCCTACCCAGGCCAAGAGAGGTCAGGGAAACCTGATAATGCGAGGCAAGTTTGGAGACACTTTGCTGCACACATTTGCTATTACCTTCCTGATAAATGCAAAGACTGAATCTGGGTGGGCTTTGGACAGAATCTCTTTCAGAGCTATTACCCGAAGCAGGTTCACTGCTTACAGAGATTGTGTGGATCCCTGGTGTCCATTCAAAACTGGAGGCACAACGCACAGCCTGGACTTCGTTACATATACCCAGTCTGTGTGCCAAGTGAAAAGGCCTGAAAATCATTTTGACACAGAGTTTGTGACAAAGGCACATTGGAATAGCCAGAAAAAGCAGCTAATACTGTCTTTCTGAAATTATACAACTCCAGGGGGTTGTTGCATGTTTGATTTCTCTCCCATTTCATAAATTTCCTACTTAAGAAAAGGTAGTAAGTCAGGAAGAAGGATTCTAAGCCAGTTTTTTTCCCCCTGATGTGCCACTTTCCTTCATAGAAAGAGGATTCTTCGGGGGGTTTGTTTGGGCTTTTTTAATGCAAGGAGGCATTCATGCTTGAAACTCTTCCACCCATATTCTGAAGCATTAGTCCCAGAAGGGCTATATGTGTGTATGTGTAGAAATCACATCCAAGCTTGATTCAAAATTATAAAGAAGCCCCAGCCCTACATTTTCCAAGAGGGAAGGATTCCAGTGACAAAGCCTGGGCAAGCAGAAATTATCACTAACCACTGCTACATGTCACTGCTCTTTTTAAAGCTAACCACCCCAATTTCAATCTTTGAATTTCTGGAACTGCAATCTCATGGTCTCTCAAAAGCTGTTTCAGGGCCACAAGATGTTGTGGATTTCTTTTTTGAGGGATTCAAGGGAGCAAATCATGGTATTTTCTTATTGCCTTTCTTGCACCATCAGCACTTCCACAGCAGTCAAAGAGAAAGGGATGAGATGCTTTGATTTGCAAAATTTCAAAATCCCTTTGCCTCCTGACATCCCTTCAAGAAAGGAGTGAACATTAGGGCTATACAGTGGTCTGGATTCCAAGGGGAAATGGTGATTCAAAGGGCCTGCGGATGTGCGCGTCGCACCCATCACCATCAGCATCTCCTTAAATCAAATGGTCTTTTCCTAGTCTCGTGCAACAGCTTCTTTAAGGAGTTGCTGACACGTGTTACATGAGCACTAACCATGCTCTGAATCACCTTTTCCCTTTCAAATCCAGATCGCTGCACAGCTGTTGTGAAAACATGTCAACCCTAGTGTTATTCTCCTTCCAGCTGCTTCCCCTTCAAACACTGGCCTGAGTCTGACAATAATAAACTTAATTAAACAGGCAGTAGCTTAATTATAATGTCCTTCCAGTTAACTTGGGCAAAACACAGGGCATTTTGGCCACTGTCATAGTGATTGGCTCTCCTGTACCATTACCAAGTGCAAAGACCTGCATTTTTAAAGCACATTTATCTATTCAGTGAGATCAATATCCTCAACCAAAACCTTAATTTTACTGGCCAGGAGTTTTTATTTATAGACTAATAATCAGAGTTAGGGATCTCAAAATAGCTTTAAACATTAGGGTTAGAAGAGTACTTCCCACATTAGCATCTACATCAGCTTTGACCATCTTTCATATTAATGAAAATGAATTGCAATATGAGTTAATCCTATGCTTCAGCAAATATTTCCCATGACCTACATCAGGGAGTGTTGAGACCAAGATAGGAATGTCCAGGTTGAAATAAACAGACCAAGTTAGCCATGGCAAATTAAAGCCTTACCTTTACTGAAGTTGAGTATACAGCCCCAGGATCTAACTCATAATAACCCAACAGCAAAACCATTAAAATGCTTCACCTTTTCTTTTTTAGCTTAAGATTATCAAGTCAAACTGGGAATTCTCAGCACAACCTGGAGGGCACAGGTAGAGAAGGCTTATATGATGATTAGGTTCATAAACAGCAATCAAAATCAAGTTGCTCCATAGGGGAAAATGTCCATAACTGGCTGATTTGTTTAGAGATGGATCATTTATTAGGAGCAACTGAAATAAACCTATACCCACGTACATGAGTATAGGTCCTATTTAATTAGTGCTTTATTTTATTTGTAATTTATTCTTCCCTTCCATGTATCCCAGATCCTAGTGCACATAGAAGTTTCAAATATGCACACACATGTCCACAGGGTATCTGTCAAGTATGGTATTCAGGGTTTCGGGTCATACTTACTTCAGATCAAAAAGTGCTTCCAGTCCCCTCTCTCTACACAAGAAAGTACTTTGGTTTTGTACTTTCTCTAGTTGTCTCTAAGTTGGTCTGACATGCTCCCAAATTATACATGGGTAACAACCCACCCATCCTAACCCCTAAATGGCAAAGTGTCCAAGGGGAAAAAAGGCAAAGACAGGATATGGTTGTTTTTTTAAAAAAATCCACCTCATCATCCTAATGGAAAATGACATAAAAGCAAAGCAAAAGGGATCCAAAGAGTAGCACAGCAGTTAAGCACCACACGATTTCTGCGTTACGGTTCTGCTTGAGATATAATCTTACCATGAAAATATCCAAAAATAGTTACTGCAGTTACGTTACAATAAAGAATCTTCAAATCTCCTGCCTCTTTCTCCCTTGTTTCCACCACCCTCCTGCACATCTCAGCAGACATTTGTGGTATCACTTAGAAGTCAGATGGTAAATTTAAATCATTTCTCCTCCAGCTGGCATTTGCAGCGTGGAGGTGACAACGCTTTAAATTAAGGTCTGTAGATATAAAAGGCCCATGTGTTTAGTTTAATCAAATGTTCATTTCCTCAAGTTCGTGTTTATATTAAAAGACATCAGCAGCAGTGTGAATTTTCATACACCACCCTCCCCCCTCCAACAAAGATGATCATGTGGATCTTGAACAGAGCTCCTTTTCAACCCCTTTTCATCTACCAGACTTTATATGCCAAGCAGGTGCAGCAAGAAAGAGATTTCCCATCACATCTGTGCAGAATGCAGGAAGGGATAACCTCACTGGGGGGTCTGGTTTTGAAGGAAAATGGAAGGTTTATCCATATTTAAAAACTTTAAAAAGCCCAATCCTACATGCATTTGGACTGACAAGAAAAATGTGCGGGGTAAGACAGCAAGGACCCAGTCAATGCCATAACCTTCCTGTTTTCTCCCGGTAAAGCAAAGCTAGATAATGCTAATTGTGGGTACACAGCAGGAAGCCTGGCTATAGACGAGCCTTCTCCAAGCTGGTGCCCTCCTGAGACTCCAAGACAGTGTTTCTCAACCTTGGCAACTTTAAGATGTGTGGAATTCCTATACAGGGTGTAGATGTTATTGCTTCAGTGTTGAGCAGGTCAGAGAACAGCTGCGTATGGAAGGGACCTAAGCCTCCCCACCCCCACCAATTAAAAACAATCCAGCTGAGGCTTCAGATTCTTCATCCTCTGTTGGATAGAAAAACCTTTCTGCAAGCTTGTGTTAAAAAGCCTGCCAGTTACATTTCTAGTACTTGCATGGAGTCTGAAGAAATAATCAGTTTTCAATAGCAATAACTTGTTTGTGATCTTTCCTACAAGTTTTTTCAACACCCAAGTCAAATATGCTGGAACAACTCAACACCTGATACATACTTACGATGAGATTGTGACTAGTAGTCACCACTGCAGAACAGCTCTGCCTCTCATAAGATTTGGTTATA
This sequence comes from Candoia aspera, assembly GCF_035149785.1. Taxonomy (NCBI): domain Eukaryota; kingdom Metazoa; phylum Chordata; class Lepidosauria; order Squamata; family Candoiidae; genus Candoia; species Candoia aspera. The sequence continues at coordinate 22,076,454 of NC_086159.1, read as the reverse complement.
TTTCCTGTAGGTACCTTGACTATTGTCCAGATCAAATCACAGACCATCTTAAGAAATGGATTTGTCACAGCTACATGTTACAACAAACTCTCTATTCTATTTAGCATGTTATTCTACATTTTTTCCAGGGAACACAGAAATCTTCATTCCTCAATTTTGGGCTCATGGGAATTCCTGTTAGGTAAATTGAGTCAGAGACAAAGATTATCCAAGATTATGAGCCAAGTGAACATGTGTGTTTCGTTTTCCCTAGACCTGATTCAACCCTATAACCCAGTATTTTTCATGCACCTTTAAGTTGTGCTGCAGCATAAGCCCACACTTCCACAGCTAGAAGCAAGCAGTGGTACATTGAACATGCTGCACAATTAAGTGTTGGCCAGGGATTCTGAACCAAGCCCAAGATCAAGTTGAGATGGATGAATGACAGCTCAGGCCAATGATTCACGAATGGTGGTAACTGTAGTCATGCCTGGAGTCCAGAATGTGTTTATTTTAGTTATTTAGTTAATTTTACTTTATATAACTAATGCAGCTAACAAAACCGAAAACACAATTAAAACTTTATAAACATAAATTAGAATTGATAGTAAAATCTTCATAGTTAAAAGACTGATTAAAAAAATGCATCTTCCCAGATTTCCTAAACACTGAGAGACTGAGGCCCAAATGCAATTCTTCAGTGAACACAGGAGAAGGCTCTCTCCTGCCTGTGAGAAAGAAGGCCGCTGGCAGTAGGAACATCTTCAAAAGGGCCTCAGCTGCAGATTCAAAAGAAAAGGATGTCTGTTGGATACTCAAACTATTAGCATTTGGGGGCTCTAAAGGTCAACATGCCTGGTAAAAACTACCATCCAGTTCAGACTGTTCTGTACTGATTTTGTATAATCTCTGTATCCTGGATTGGCTAGCAGTCTATTTATATTTGGTGCCACTTCCAACTTTGGGCATTTTTTCAGAGTATATTGCAAGGCACAGGGTGGAATGCAACCAAGGCATGGATCATCATTGCCAAATCCCACTGGATCTGGGAGGTTTGCAGCTGATGTGCCAGGCATCATTGTGCAAAAGTGATCATCATCACAGCTGCTACCAGTAATTCCAATAACTAAGGATCAAGGAGCACTTTCAGACTGCTGACCTATATTTCAAAACAGGCTGAGAAAAATTAGCAAGAAAAACGAATTATTATTATTGCCAATATAAATGGCTTCATTTCATTTGCCTAGAACATTTATCTCATCTGACTGCCAAGCAAGTAGGGAGCAGCAATGACACCCCAAGATCCTGTTCTAGCCATCTGGATTAAGAGCTATGCCTCAACCAAGAACAAACTGAGCAATCTATAGGCCTTTGACAGCCTGGCATAATCCAGAAAAATGCCTCTGTATAGAGACTCCTCTATTTACTGCAATGGCGGATTGTGGGCCCTGAGCTACCTTTCAGAGTTTCTTACTCAAGTATGAGATGAATGCCACCAACATGCCTATAGCTGAGCTTCTCAGCTGGAGACACAGCTGTCACATTTCAAAGCTGGATCTTGCAGTTTTGCTAGCATGTACAGAATTTGGAAAACTTTGTATTAATTTGGAAGAAAGATGTTGCATGACAGAGCAGACATAACCATGTCACACTATGGGGTGTCAAAATTATTCTTCACAGAATGTAGGAAAATCTGTATATCAAAATGAATGTCTCAAAAAAATATGGGTGAGCCATGCCAGTATAGGTGGTGATTCTATCATTTGGTTCACCACAGAAACTCTGATTAGATGAGCTTGTAACTGATAAAACTAATCCTAAATATTAGGTTTATCTCAGCCAAGATTTAGCTATGCTAAACTTGAAATATTTTTTTTATTTATTTTGACAACAGGACTAATGTTTCACAATCTTCCATTTTTACATCTTCAAAATATTTTATAATTCCCCTTTACCTTTGTTTGATAACTTTAGTCTGAAATGCTCAAATGCATTTCATAGAGAAGTGAATCTGAAAAAAAAAATCCCCTAGACTTGCTTGCTTAGTGGCATGTCTCAGGCATTACTTCCTCTCTTCTCTCCCCCCACCCCTCTTAACGAGAGGGTATTCTTTCTTTCTTAATTCCATCTGACAGAAACTTAAGAAGTGATTGTTCCCATTCACACCTCTTGTATCACCTCAATAGACTGCTGCCAAGTGTTAATGGCAGTATTCCTCTTGTGTATTCAATTGAAGTGCCTATGTTTCAAATGTATTGTAAATCTGCTCCCCCCCCCCACACTTAGATCAGATTGGTTCATTCTTGATTTTTCTTGTCAACCTCCCTCTTCAAAAAAAAGAAAAAAAATGGAAAAAGATGAAAGCAACATTAAACTATGATGTAACTTGGGCAAGTGAAAAGCTGAATACTATATTGGTCTATTTTAAGGATAATGGATCACTACTTTGAACTGTTTTATTATTGTATGGCACAACTATGAGCAGAAGGCACAAGCTACAAAAGATTGTTTCGGAGACTAACAAATATATCAGAGCAGGGTTTTTAGCAACTTTAAGATGCATGGACTTCAACTCCCAGAATTCCCCAGCCAGTAAATGTAAAAGATACCTCTGTGGCTACATACCAAATAGCTGGGGAATTCTGGGAGTTGAAGTCCATGCATCTTAAAGTTGCTAAGGTTGAGAAACCCTGTTTTAGAGCATAAGCTTTCATGCATTGCTATCAACTGCATCATATGTCTATAATATTTCCTGAAGAGTATTAATTATATCTATATATTTATATGCCTGTTTCTATGCCTAGTCCTGATTGGGGAAGTTAGGCTGTATACTCTCACCCTACCTATTCAACTTGTATGCAGAACACATCATGCGACAAGCTGGTCTTGAGGAATCCAAGGCTGGAGTTAAAATCTCTGGAAGAAACATTAACAATCTCAGATATGCAGATGATACCACTTTGATGGCTGAAAGTGAAGAGGAACTGAGGAGCCTTATGATGAAGGTGAAAGAAGAAAGTGCAAAAGCTGGCTTGCAGCTAAACCTCAAAAAAACCAAGATTATGGCAACCAGCTTGATTGATAACTGGCAAATAGAGGGAGAAAATGTAGAAGCAGTGAAAGACTTTGTATTCCTAGGTGCAAAGATTACTGCAGATGCTGACTGCAGTCAGGAAATCAGAAGACGCTTAATCCTTGGAAGAAGAGCAATGACAAATCTCGATAAAATAGTTAAGAGCAGAGACATCACACTGACAACAAAGGCCCGCATAGTTAAAGCAATGGTGTTCCCTGTAGTAACATATGGCTGCGAGAGCTGGACCATAAGGAAGGCTGAGCGAAGGAAGATCGATGCTTTTGAACTGTGGTGTTGGAGGAAAATTCTGAGAGTGCCTTGGACTGCAAGAAGTTCAAACCAGTCCATCCTCCAGGAAATAAAGCCAGACTGCTCACTTGAGGGAATGATATTAAAGGCAAAACTGAAATACTTTGGCCACATAATGAGAAGACAGGACACCCTGGAGAAGATGCTGATGCTAGGGAGAGTGGAAGGCAAAAGGAAGAGGGGCCGACCAAGGGCAAGATGGATGGATGATATTCTAGAGGTGACGGACTCGTCCCTGGGGGAGCTGGGGATGTTGACGACCGACAGGAAGCTCTGGCGTGGGCTGGTCCATGAAGTCACGAAGAGTCGGAAGCGACTAAACGAATAAACAACAACAAAATGCATATTTATTATGGGGTAAGCACCATTGGACACAATATTATATATTTCTAAGTAATCAGGCACTAAGTTGGAATATAAATATGACTTGTGAATGTATATCATGGTAACTGGTTGGTGAGCTTTCACAAGCTTGCAGATTGCATAGCAATTCAGTCTTCTCCCCTGTCACTTCTTGTTCTCTCTATTTTTATCCTGTCTGTCAGACAGCACTGTCTAGATTAACAAAACAGATTGATTCTACTGACTGGTTTCTATAAATCAGGCCAGTTAAAGACCAAGATATGCATTTTCACAATATACTAAGCTTGGCTAGTGTTAAACCTAGCTTGGTTTTCTTGTAATTCACCCTGCTATATGAACCCAGCCCGCTTGGCTATTTCTGTGTCAGTATACTGTTACATTGTGCAAATTCAGAAAATTGGCTAACACCATATCCAAATCAAGCAAATTGCACAAACCCAGCCACTGGGGATAAGGAACTAGTTTTCTCTCTCATCCTAGCCTTGGTCAGAGGGTTGTCATGAAGATAAAATGGGAAAAGGGAACGATGTATACAGCCCTGATTTCCTTTTCATATTCATCCATAACTTCCATAGAGGACTATGGAGTCCTTGGTGCTCTCTGAGCTTGGTTGTTTGCCTGCAGACGTTTCGTTGCCTGACTAGGCAACATCTTCAGTTCTAGGAGAGACTGGGGATTGCTCTGTTTATATACAGTAGCTTGCCCTGGCAGTGTTGGTGGGGGTGTTGTTCTCTTCTTGGTAGTTCCTGGATTAGGCTGTTGTTTAGAGGACTAGTCGCATTATCTCAAATCCCAGTATAAACAAATATTCCTAGCCATGTTAATACCTGTGATCCTCAGAAGAAAACATGAATTTAGCAAGCCCCTTTGTGATTGAGTTGCGACCTGATAGCTTTCTGCATATGCCGCACGGTTCCTGGAGTCTTTCCAGTAATTGTGGGCATGAGAAATGTTAACATAGTTTTTCTTCTGAGCATCACCTCCTCATTCTGCTCATGGTGATTGAGGAAGACACCAGCAGATTGGTCATGTCAATGACTCACGTACAGAACCTTGTCAGGCACTCACTGCACAAAATACGACTTAAAGCAAGGTCATAAGAGCTATGATTTGTGCCCACCCTACTGGAGCATCCGCCTTCACTTCTTTTACTCTCTATTTCAAGCCCCACAGGGCAGCCTGCCAATCTGTTTATGATTTCCCCTGAACAATGCCTTGTTTCTGATTGCATGGATAAACATACTTGGTTATTTCGCGGGCAGCTGGTTAGCTCTAATTACATTGTTACTCCATCAGAGCCATGGAAACCTTTGCCACCCGAGGAGAAGAAAAGAGGTGTCTAATAAGGGCTATGCAAGAAACATCATTCTGATTTTGTTTACCCTCCTGGAGCAAACCTGTCCTGTTGCCTTTAATCCTGCTGATCACAATAAAGTACTTTCAGATTGAATGAAAAGGAAATAATGAAAAATTCATAATCCCCTATACCAAAGGAGAAAAAGCTGGCAAAAACATGGAAACTTCACAAAGCTTACAAAACACAGAAAAAGAGAGAGGCTGTTTTAGTCATCCAACTATTCTGAGATTCAACTAGTTTGGTGGAACTCAAAAATTCTCTACTCAAAAAAGTAGAGAATTTTTCTCTACTTTTCATAAATTCATCACAAATCCAGGGATATTCCTGGAGTAGTTGATACCTGAAAAATAATGGCTGATGAAGGCCTTTAGGAAGGGTGTAAAAAAAAAGTTGTATATAATCTGTGGAACTAACAAAAACATTACTCAAAAATACTACTGGAAATTAGTACCATTCTAGAACCTATAAAATGATTACAGCTATCCTTTCAAAGGTTAGCATTATTTTACATTCATAGTAGTTCTAACAGCTCAACATGTTTTGATTTGTATAGACAGAGCAGAACAGTGGAGTGTGTGATTTGTATAGAATGTACTTTGTAGACTTGCATGTCCATGCTGAAAATTCCTATTTCAAGTAACTTTAAGGCAACTGTACAGAGTTATCTTAACTGAAAGATTCCATCTCTTGCACTCCCTCTTCAAAATAATTATAGCCTCTTTGAGCACTATGGAAGAAGAAAGGCAGAAGTAAAATCAATCAATCTTGATCAGCCCACAGGTTCCCTAAATCAGAAGAAAGGAGTACTCCAACAAGTCCTCCTCCTTTCTGGCTTGATACATAAATAGTAAACATCCTACTGATGATGACTGCATATTATTTCTTTAGTGTTGTGAACACGAAGGAAAAAACCCAATGGGTTTTTCTTCTTTTTTTCTCTAGAGACCACACAAAATAAACAATTTCTGCTTGTGTGGGATTCTACTGTTAAAAGTTGAACAGCATTTTTAGGTTTGTTTACAAGGATAATGTTAGGAAAAAAAGGTATGTATGACAGTGTAACAGAATAACAAAGAGACAGATAGACGGACACACAGACCTATATACACATACTTCAGAGTAGTGGGTTCCAAGGCAGGGCATTAGTACTTGGAACACTATAAGCTTTTAAAAAGGGATAATCTCTTACATTCAAAATTTGAAAGTGACCTGTGAAAACAGAAAGTTGGAGATACATTTGTTGTCATAATTTGTGGTCACAATTAATTCCATTTAATACAAAAAAAAGAAATAAGGCAAGAGGTAAGAATTTCTTGCTGTCATCCATTACATTTCTTTCTTTTTTACTGTTCTTACTATTATCTGATGAGTGCTTCTTCCTCCCACTCTGGCACAGTAATTACCATCTTCTATTACCTTTGTCCAATCACTACAATATTATTACAAGAAGAATGACATAACTAAAATGGGAAGCAGTTTCCACTGTTTGTTTATGTATGTATGTAGGGGTGTGTGTGTGTGTGTGTATGTATAAAAACTGACTGCACTGAAGAGCCCTCGTTATGCATTTATCTGAATTAAGCATACCAAGAATATTCACTAAATCCTAGAGATGATCCTTGATTTATTATTTCTTTTGGAGTGGAAATATTCAATATTCTGCATTTATTATTTCTTTTGGAGTGAAAATATGCAATATTCTGGATCTCTGGGTGCGAATTTTTCATCTCCACCATCATATCTAGGGTTCTTGTTGAGAATGCCTTCTTGTTGTAAAATTTGATCGTATGTATATGGGATTAGGCATCTTTTTTCCTAAAACAATGAGGAGTTCAATGAGGAGTTGCAGGTGTCATCCTGGGTGGAGAGTTCAGAACTGAAGACCATATATCTGGAGGGTGCCCAGTTTGGGGAAGGTTGGTTTACAGGCACGAAATGGTCTATCAATTCAGGTTGATTATCAACAATTGGGTCCAGAATCTTGGTTGTTGGCAAGAGGCCTATGTGACTACTTTGCTCAATGACCACAATCCCAGCACTCCCAGTTGCAATCATTAAGTGATCTCCCAGGTCCTTAAGCGTTAAGCGGAGGGAGCAAAATTGCTGCCTGCCGAATGGTTCCCCTCCCTTCCATGCACAGGTGGGAAATCCTTGGTGGAACTGGAGGAACAAAGCAGAAATCTTCAGGTTTCGAGCTTCATTCCTGCGGCTCCACAAAGGGTTTCCCCTCCCCTCCATCCCCTGCACTTGCAACCTTCCCTGCTGGCTTCATTATTGACTTTCTGGGGAAGCCAGCAGACAAGATTGCAAATGGCAATCACATGATCATGGGGCGCTTGGCAACCAGTCATGAATGCAAGCTGGTTGCTGAGCACCCGAAATGTGGTCACGTGACTGTGGGAGGTGGGCGGGTGGCACAATGTTTCGCAATGACTGGAAGTGCTTTATGGGCCGTAAAGCACCCTTTCCAAGGCTGTTGTTGCTTTGAATGGTCATTAAGTGATGGGTTGTTAAGCAAGGACTACCTATAGCTACAGGTGTGATGATAAAATAGAAACTCTGTATTTAAAAAAGATCTGTACTAAACATCGATAATTTCTTTGTCCTGCAAGTGGATAACTTAGTTGATATCTGGTTGGCCACAGTGAGAAAAAGGATGGGGGACACAATGAATCTTTGGTCTAATCCCACACGCATTTTCTTAATTAGATTCTCAATCACTTCAATTAAAGCAAAGTGAGAAGCCTATGGAGGGAAATGGAGATAACAGAAGAAGATCCATGTACATGTCCTAGTTCCTACACTGCAACAATTCAGAACATGGGAGGCAGTGTTTGAGGAGCAGAGGCCATAACTCCTCCTGATTTCTGAAGGACTTCAGAAAGTCATAGTTATGGGATCTCTGAGGGAATAGAGCAAATTTTTGGCTCATTTTTGGTGTTCTGGGGTTTTAAAAATGGGATTAAGAATGGGAAGTCTCTGGGAGGCAAAATGCTTCCATTCCCTACCCTTAAATCCTTTCCCCAAGCTCCCAGAGACCTTCCTATCTTTAGTTTTAGAAGAGAAATCCCAACGACAAAATTCTGCTATTTTGCCACTAAACATCAGTGGTGCGATCAAGCCTGCTCACCCTTGTTTTAGATTTCTGGAATAGATGGATTCTGGTGGCAGAAAGCCTTAAATTATCAAAAGCTTTTATCACATAGGACCTGAACTGCCCTCAGAATACTATAGGCCAATCATCTCCAACCTTTCAAATTCAAGTTCCATCTTCAATCACCCCTTGCAACATGGGACTCCTTTTACTTTTTCAACGTTTTTGTGTTGTTTTGTTAAATCAACCAGACCAAAGACAGGACAGCCAGAACTATGGTTCAGTTTAACAAAAGAATATGACACTTTTATATGCTCTGATGTACCAGGAAAATCTGCACCTTCTGAAATTTCCTATTACAATTATCAAAGGTGTAGGATTCCTTTACTCTATTTTCGTATTTCTCTTTCAGGAAAAGGGGAAATGTTGCAAATGGGGATGTCCTTTTATCTACTTACAAGTGATCCACCTGGAGGTTCCAACTTACCATCTGAAGAATAGCAATATAGGTTAGCTTCGGTTATCTAAAATGGTTGGACTTTCATACTATCCAGCCAATGGCCATCCTGGCTGGGTAATTATAGGAGCTGAAGTTCAAGATTTCCGAATTGCAGAACTCAACTATAAATAATTACTTTGAAAATACTGCATTTATGTATCCAGCATGGATTCTATGTTCAGCACAAGGGAAGCCCATACAACCTAAAGAGACACTGAACATTTAAGAGGAACAGTTCATTCCACTATAAGGTATTACTGCATAATTTGGCTTAATTGATTTTATATATACTGCATTAACCAAAAAAAACCTCTCTGGCCTTTTTTATAATATAATTTTATTAAAGTTTTAAAAATTAAAATTAACCTTTGTTTAAAAATGTAGTTATTAGTAGTTTGTAATTAATAGGAATGTAATTATATAACTATATTGAAAGGTGAAAGGTTCCCTGTGCAAGCACCGAGTCACATCTGACCCTTTGGGGGGATGTCGCTTTCGTGACATTTTCTTGGCAGACTATAGAGCGGGGTGGTTTGCCATTGCCTTCCCCAGTCGTCACCTTCCCCAGCAAGCTGGATACTCATTTTACCGACCTCAGAAGGGTGGAAGGCTGAGTCGACCTGAGCCGGCTACCCAGAGAGATCCAGCTTCCGCTGGGATCGAACTCGGGTCCTGGGGAGAATTCGGTTGCAATACTGCCACCTACCACTCTGCGCCACACGAGGCTCTATAATAACTGTATTACTATTGTTTGTTGTTTATTCGTTTAGTCGCTTCTGACTCTTCGTGACTTCATGGACCAGCCCACGCCAGAGCTTCCTGTTGGTCGTCGACACCCCCAGCTCCCCCAGGGACGAATCCGTCACCTCTAGAATATCATCCATCCACCTTGCCCTTGGTCGGCCCCTCTTCTTTTTGCCCTCCACTCTCCCTAGCATCAGCATCTTCTCCAGGGTGTCCTGTCTTCTCATTATGTGGCCAAAGTATTTCAGTTTTGCCTTTAATATCGTTCCCTCAAGCGAGCAGTCTGGCTTTATTTCCTGGAGGATGGACTTCTTCTTGCAGTCCAAGGCACTCTCAGAATTTTCCTCCAACACCACAGTTCAAAAGCATCGATCTTCCTTCTCTCAGCCTTCCTTATGGTCCACTCTCACAGCCATATGTTACTATGGGGAACACCATTGCTTTAACTATGCGGACCTTTGTTGTCAGTGTGATGTCTCTGCTCTTCACTATTTTATCGAGATTGGTCATTGCTCTTCTCCCAAGGATTAAGCATCTTCTGATTTCCTGACTGCAGTCAGCATCTGCAGTAATCTTCGCACCTAGAAATACAAAGTCTGTCACTACCTCTATGTTTTCTCCCTCTATTTGCCAGTTATCAATCAAGCTGGTTGCCATAATCTTGGTTTTTTTGAGGTTTAGCTGCAGGCCAGCTTTTGCACTTTCTTCTTTCACCTTCATCATAAGGCTCCTCAGTTCCTCTTCGCTTTCAGCCATCAAAGTGGTATCATCTGCATATCTGAGATTGTTAATGTTTCCTCCAGCGATTTTAACTCCAGCCTTGGATTGCTCAAGGCCAGCATGTCGCATGATGTGTTCTGCGTACAAGTTGAATAGGTAGGGTGAGAGTATACAGCCCTGCCGTACTCCTTTCCCAATCTTAAACCAGTCCGTTGTTCCGTGGTCTGTTCTTACTGTTGCTACTTGGTCGTTATACAGATTCTTCAGGAGGCATACAAGATGACTTGGTATCCCCATACCACTAAGAACTTGCCACAATTTGTTCTGGTCCACACAGTCAAAGGCTTTAGAATAGTCAATAAAACAGAAATAGATGTTTTTCTGAAACTCCCTGGCTTTTTCCATTATCCAGCGGATATTGGCAATTTGGTCCCTAGTTCCTCACCTTTAAAACAAATCTAACCTATTACATAAAAAGAGTTATATAGCTATAAAAGAAAGAAAAGGGGGGAAAAAACCTTAAAACACCTAATGTAAAAAAGAAGGAAAAAGGCAACCCCCAAGAAAATGAAAACAATGAAAATTTTAAAAATCCAACTAAACAAAATTTTTAAAACCCACACTTAAAAGTATATCTAAGTTTAACTCTATATAGAAAATACAATTAAAAGAAGTAAATATATATATATATATATATATATATATATATATATATATATATATATCAGGGTATTAAAGTTATATAGATTCCTTCAATTTCAATATTAGAATACAATTTTAAACAATTAACTAATCCCAGGCTATGTGGAATCACATGGCTGGACTTTCCTCTCCTTTGATATACACTTAATTCAAAAGTGGTTAAAAAATTGATTAACCCAATTTTTAGATTCTGGGACACAAGGATTCTTGCATGAGTACATTATCATCTATTTTTTATTTAGAGTAAGCCTGATATATCTAAAATTCTTTATAGATTGAAAGTGTCCGGGTTCTTGGAATATAGTTTCATAAAATATTAAGATCTTAACCCTTAACTGCTTTCCAAGAACCTGGTTCACCACAAGAATTTTACTAACCAATATAGGATTACAAGTGGAGATGTCCATAGTTCCTTCAAATTTATTACCTCCGCAGCCTAGAAAGGATGAGGGACAAGTCTTCTTAAACATTCTTTGAGGGGTCCAATAAAGCATAAAGGGGGGTGGGTTTTTTTTGGTTGAAATAGGTGAGTTTTTATGTCATAGAAAGCATATCTAATAATCCTTAAAACCTGATGCCATTGAATGGATAACACAGGATATTTCAGTTCTCTCTTATCTTGTTGAGATAAAGACTGTGATGTTTGTTCCTGCTGTCAGGCCAAAACACCCACATGTGCTGTCCAGGGCAAGAGATAGATTATGGATTTGGAGCAATAATTTCTTATGTCCCTGAAGTTTAAGTGCATGGTAATATCAATGACACCTAACAATATCAGTGACACCTAACTCAGCCTTGGCACCTCACAGCTTTAACATCTGCCTGGGGGGAAGATTCTTGCTTCTTTTATTCTCACACCTCCTTTAAAAAAAAAAAATTAAACATCACGCCTGATGAATTGTTCTGAAGAACTTGAAAACTTAACACAATTTTTTGTATTATTTTAGTTGGCATCACCTAACAATTAAAGCTCTTTTCCCACGTGGACCAACAGAGCTATGATTGCTTTTAATAATAGTAGCAGTAGTAACCTACCAGGGAACGGTTGGGTTAAGTAGCCTCTGATTTTGTTTCACCATCATTTCTCTACCCCCTACCTTTTGAGATACACTTCAGCAATTCTGGATCGGCTTCTAATCTTAAAAGAAAAAAAATCACCAAAGAACAAAGTCTGCTGTCTCTTTCTTAAGGGAGGATTTTTTTTTTTTTACTCTTGACCCCATGAGGCTTGCTTCACAATGAACAGTCACTGGGAAGAAAATAAATAATGGGAGGATATAGAATGTGTTGTTGTGATCTCTTGGAGGAAAAAGAAAAGAATACAAAAATGTCCCCAGAGATGAATGGATGAAGGGGCTTTGGAGGTTTAAAAGGGCTGTTTGTTTTTAAAATTTGTTTATTGTGCCATTGCCTCTTGAATGGGATTGCAAATCAAAATTAACTTTTCCTTTCATCCTCATTATTAGAAGCCTCGGGTAGAGAGGAAGACTTAAATATTATAAATCAATTCATAAATAGAAACAGCACATAGCAAGCAGACAAGAGCCTTCAGCAGTATGTAATAAGGTCTACAAGTAGAATGCCATTATTATAATCTCTGAATGGAAGACAGCCCCTGTGGGTCATATGAAAGTAGCTCTTGGTAGCATACCAGTTTAAGTGCTGGATTAGCAGTGGATAGATCTAGGGCCATGTCCCACATTAGTCACAAGACTCAATGGGTGGCTAGGGGATAGCTGCTATTGTTCCACTTAATCTACACTGAAAGGTTGTAGTGAGGATTTTATTTTTTTGGTGCCTTCGACTCAATGTTGACTTCTGCCAACTGCATGGACAAGTCCCTGCAGTTCTCATGGCACTATTTCAGAAGTGGTTTGCCATAGCCCACTTCCTAGGGCTGAGAGGGTGTGACTGGCCAAAGGTCTCCCAGCTAGCTTTGTGCTTAAGGCGGGACTGGAACTCACAGTCTCCCAGTTTCTAGCCTGGTGCCCTAACCACTACACCAAACTAGCTTTCGGTGAGGATATATTTAGCCATTTATGAAATATATGCAGCTTTGAGCTTCTACAGGAAAGGAGATGTAAATGTAAAGAATACCTCTGTGGCTACATACCAAATAGCAAGTTTTGGGGTAAGTAACATGCACAGCACAGAAAAGGAATAAGACAACAAACTAAAGAAATTCAGCCATGGAAGGCACCAATAAAATTAAAATTAGTTATAGGGAAACAAAAGAAAAAGAAAAGGAAATGCAGCTAAATCTAGGTTACAGTAACATCATTCGTTTTCCCTCTTCATGTCTTTCCATCCTTTTGCACCTTGCTTCTACCATGCCCATACACGACTCCAAACATTGGGGTTTTTTGTGCGTGTTTTTAAATTCTCATCTTTTTCTTTCTGAGGATTTCATCAGTTCTAGCCAACCACAATTTTCTTGGTCTTTCCTTTTCTCTCAGCCCATTCACTCTTCCGTCATAGATCTGTTTTGTAATTCAATCTCCATTCATTCTATCTCGCAAATCCATTTCAACATACATCTTTTGTATAGGTTCTCTCTATTGTATTCAATCAATATTCACAGAACATCCATTCATTCTTTAATCTCTCTCTTCTTGTTTTACCACACACGTTTCTTAAATACCCCATTTCTACTGCATTTATTTATTTATTTGGGCTTCTATGCTGTTTGATGTATTTTATATTTCTCCTGACATTCCCAACAGTCACATCCAGGTAACAAAGAAGGCAGAAGCATATCTAGCCATTTTTACTTCTTTTGATTGAAATTCACACAATACCCACAACCTTGCTGGCACCATTTATACATCTTAAAATTTCTCTATCCATTTTGCCAACATTCTGTCAGGATTAAAAAAAACCTCTTCTATTTGACTTTTTCACCATTTATATATAATTTACAATTGTTCGCTCCATTTTTTTGGTTTTGATACATTGATTTTCAGATCCATACACCTTGTTACATCATACAATCTAGCATCAGCTGCAAAGATTTGGGTTCTCAGTCAAAAACAAAGCATTGCCTGCATACAGAAATTCATATCCCCAGCCAACACTTCTCTAACGTCACCACAAACATTATTTATACATCTGTCATAATATGTATTATACATACACACACAAACACAACTCAAGGGCACAGCACACAATCTTGTTTTATATTCTGATAAATGTTGAAACATTCACTAAGCATTCATTTGATTCTCAGGCATGTTTTACTTCCATTATGTACTGCTCTTATATTTAACAACCAACCTGCTATTTCATAATTGTACAAAACATTCTATAATCAAAGCCTATTCAATTTATTGTATGCCTTCTCTAAATTCAACAAATGCACAGTGAACTTCCTTTGTAAATAATGAATAAATAGATTGTGTACATTATTGGCAAAGAGGCATATTACTACAAATAAGGAAGACTAGGTTGCAGTGCCAAATTATCAGTCATTCGTCTATCACTATTTTGCCAGTGCAACAAGTTGCAAAGTCACAGACATACTGAATGACTTTTTTCAACTCTTAATCATCTTTAAAAATCAAGAAGTCATCAAATTAGAGGCACAGGACGGTAATACAAAAGATTTATGACAAATACCTAAAGTGCTGAAGATAGAGTTTAGGACACACTGAAGGCATTATGAAAAAAAAATCAAAAATATATATAAAATTATCAAATCCTCCTCCCCCCCCTATCCAAATTCCAAAAAACAGCCTCATTCATCATCTGGACCTCATAAAAGCCAGAAATGTTGGCTTCATTATGAGTGGCTGGTTCAGTATGAAACCAGAGAAATGCAACATAAATCCTTGGAGACCTGATGCATAAAGATAATGGGAAGTTTACATCTAAATAAGTTCCTTGCATTGATGAGGAACAAGACCGTATTTTCTTATTCATTAACCTTCTCACCTACAACATATAGTGTGTTATCACATTCAGAGAATGTGTACTCACACTACAAAACCTTCCTACTGCATTCTTTGCTCATTAAAGAAACAGCTCCTCCAACTCTGCCCTTGTTTTCACACAAGGAGGCCCAGTTATTGGGTGTGTGCTGAATTTTTACCATACCACTCATCCTATTGAGTTGGCCCTGCTATGTTTGCCTTCTGTGGGACCTGCTCTTTCTGATTTGCAAGGCTATGCTGACTTCTGAAATTGTGAATGCTCTGCAGTTTCAGAAGCTGAGCTCTTAGGAGTGACAATGAAAAATGATGAATAAATAAACATGAGGAAGGCAACTTGCTAAAGGGGCTTATTTAATCTCCATCCTTGAAGCAAGGAAGAAATAAGATTCTCCTCACAGAGAAGAAAATCCCACAGTCTAGAGATCTTCACTGGCAGTGACAGACTGATGAATTCTGATGGTGGAATGAAGGACATTCCCACTGGGGTCCCGAATCATCATCATCATCTCTGTTAACAGCTGAGTTAGTTTATTCTCAATTTGTTTCTGGATCAGCTGTGCTAAATCCAAAACTGCAGTGAAGCCAGTTTTCTGATACATCCAAAATTCCATCAGAGTTTAGTTTTCCATTCCCTCACTGTTGGGAATTCTGGCCCCTACATAACCCCTCACAATAAAAGTTCAGCTTCCATACTTTCATGCTAGCATTTCAGCAGTTGTTTCAACTGAGCAGAGGACTATACTTTGGCGTGTTTTCAGCCCCACCATAGCCATCCTTCAGATTTTTTACAAATTACAAAACAAATGAAAACAGCATGAACCAAGAGCATAGAGGGAACGGGGTACTAAATAAGATAGTTCACATATAATTTGGGAAATAAGTACTTTCAAAGCTGTTAAATATTACTGGTTATTAGGCATAAAAATTTCCCAAGAACTGGATTTAACGACATGTACGTGCGGTATACTGAGTAGAACTGCTGTAGGTTTAATGCACCTATTGTGATGCTTCTTATTTTCTGTAGTGAAAAATTCCACTGCTATGAAGCAGTAGACTGAGGGAGCTTCAGGGGTTGGGTGGATTTCCCACACTTGCACTAAAGAAGAAATCTACTACTGTTGCTTTTTATGTGCAGGACTAAAGCAAGTTTTAAAAAGCTGAAAATATGTCAGCAGAACAGGCAGGAAGACATTTTTTAAGGAAAGCCATACAAAAGTACTTAGCACATATCATATCCATTTGGTTTCGGTGAGAGTTGTAGGAATTCAAAAGCTTAGAAAATTAATTTCATATAAAGATATTACAATATTACAATATCTTCACAACCTGGAGGATTGATACAGGATTAAACTCTGTAATTTAGGGAACACAATTGAGAATGTTAATTTTTTAATGCACACATAGACACACACAAAAAATTGTTCTGTTAAAAAAAACACCTACCTACTTCCACTTGGTAGTGATTCAAGGGTGCAACCTTATCTATTTTTAGAGCATCATAAATAACATACCATTAAAATATGATGCAGAGGGATAATGTGTAGCAGTTTGTGTTTCCCGTACTAGGACTCAGGAACCCTTCTTCTGTATCTATTTTCTTTTACTATTTAGAATAATTTTAATTATTCTTCCTGGCAAAAAACCAACTCTGATTATTAAATAAAAAAAGAAAATGAGAATTGTCTGAGCCCATTTAAATTTCCTGCTCTAAATGACATTTAGCTAAATTACACAAGAAAGAAAGAAAGAAAGAAAGAAAGAAAGAAAGAAAGAAAGAAAGAAAGAAAGAAAGAAAGAAAGAAAGAAAGAAAGAAAGAAAGAAAGAATCTACCAGTAATACTACAATTATGCCAGGTACAAACCATGATTAACTGTATTAAGGGCTCATTTGTTAAGAAAACTGATGACTCAAACAGTAAACAAAATGAGAAGCTTGAGAGACTCTAAAACAGGAAGGCAAGAGGAAGGAAAACTAATGTTCAACAAACATAGTAACTTAACCCTAAAACAATCCAGAAATACCTTGTTGCTACTTAACTGCTTGATTTTCCATGGATCTAAAGGAGAATTTACAGGATATATTCTTTAAACAACAGTCCATAGGTCACTGAGAGGGAAAAGTAAATTCCACAGAAGCCCATGCATTGCTCCATATTCTGTCTGTAGCTCAAGACTAACCCAATAAGGAGACTAAAATTTTAGAACACCCAATTTTGGAACATCTGTGGAAAATCTGTTAAGCATTTGTATACAGGAGAGTGTCAGTTAGCAATCTGTTTTTGCTATAAGGATGCTTTTGAACTAGGTGTTTGCCTAGCTTTTGTAGAAAAAGCGCATTGTCATGGTACGCCCTCACATAAATTGCTCTTAGGCCTTAGTGCAAGTTCTTTAAATGGTATCAGAAGAGAAACATGGCTCCTCCTATCTAGACAAAGATTATCTATGAAAGAATATCAGGAAAGAAAGCACTGTAATACACAACTGGTAAGATCATACGGTGCTGGGGCACCAAGAAAAGGATATTGCTGTCCTTGGTCTAAGGTCTCATTGTAACAACTTGCATAAGGATTGAAGCTAATGAGGCAAGAAAGCTGTTTTATAAACAAGAGACAGATGGCAGAGAGCTTCAAGGCTGAGAAGGGGAACTTAAAAAGGAGGGAGGCCCAGGGTTTGGACCTTGAGACTGATATACATATTAGATGCTATGAGACACAAAACTTTTTATGTATGGCTTTCTAATTTTCTAACTGTTTTTCTAACCTACTTGCGTCTTCCTGGAAACATGGTTTTGAAAAGAAGAGTTTTCTAGCTATCCCTGGTACAAAACCTTGATAGTGTGTACATGTTTTCCCCCCTTGGTTCTGCAAGAGGCAATCTGAATCTAGACTAAAGCAAGGCATGAGAGGAAAGGGTTAGATCCCCCTTTATCTTGCCCCAACATTTGGAAAAAGAAAGTGATGAGAAATCCAAACTTGCATCAACTACTAAGTCAGGGTCCCGTTTCAACACATCCTGTGACATGTATTTTATGAAGAAGTAATTGAGTTTATTTGTCCTCAGTCAACTGATAACTAGTTTCACTGGATGACTCCAAGTTGAAGTCTTATAATAAGGGAAAATCTAGTTTCTTTACCCTAGGACCAACATCTCTTACCCATGTATTGTAAAAGGTTGAGGTAATTTGTCATAATATACAGCAGCAATAGGTCCCAAAATGCTTGGTAGCAATTGCTATTCTGGGAATGTGGTAACTAAAATGGCCTGCAGTTTGTAAACTTAGCTTTCTAGTGTGGTCCCACCAGTAATGAACCCCTCTGAGAGATTTTGACTACTACTGAATTTTTCTATATTCTCTGAACTATCTTTATTTTCTATTTTGCTTAATTAAAAAAGCTGCAAATACTTTTTCTAGCATCTACCTTCTCAGACTGGAAATGATATTTTCTGTGTAAGGTTTCCAATCGCTCACAATTGTCTTGAGGGATCTGGGTCCTAAGCCCAAGATTAGACAAGATGCCATATTTAATTTTGTAACTACAGCTACATTTCTTCCAGACAAATGATTAAGTATTTAAGAATGAGTTGTTACATAGCTTATTTATTTAATAATTCCTTAAGTCTCTTTTGATTAAAAAAAATCAACCCTGATATTAGGCTAGCTAACATCCAAAACCCTTTTGCTACTTGGCACATAATACCAATACAAAAACTGCATGATGGCCAGTCACTGAACAAAAGCTATGGATGGTTGTTGTTTTTTCCTTTCACATCACTCTACTGTGTAAGCATTTACAGGAAAAATAAACATGTACTGAATTGGAATTTAAATCTTTATAGAGGAGTCATATTGCCAGCAATGCAAATAGGAAGGCTTGGGCTGCTAAAACTAAAAAGTAGAGACAATTTTTATCTTACTTTTATTTCAGTAAACTAAGCTTACTTATTCCTAACTTTTCATAAAACAAGGATCCCTAATAAACATTAAGAAAAGATGGTTCCACTAAGTTTAAGAGGGAAAATTTATATTTCTGCACCTAATCCTGGAACAGGCACAGCTGCTTTACAGCACGGCAGACAGGTGTTATGTCTGTGCTTATTTGGATGCTGTTCCATAATCCTATCTAATACATGTGTAGAAAATAGCCATATTAACCATCATTAATTTCAGGCCGGGATATGGGATGGAGACAGCATTGGTCGCACTTATGGATGATCTCTGGAGGGAGCGGGATGGAGGGAGTGCATCCATCCTGGCTCTCTTGGACCTCTCAGCAGCTTTCAATACCATCGACCATGGTATCCTTTTGGGGTGGCTCAGGGGGTTGGGCGTGGGCAGCGTAGTTTTGTGCTGGTTCACCTCCTTCCTCCAGAGCTGTTCCCAGTCGGTGGTGATAGGAGAGGAGAGATCCGACCCTCGACCCCTCCATTGTGGGGTGCTACAGGGTTCGGTTCTCTCTCCTCTCCTATTCAACATCTACATGAAACTGCTGGGTGAGATCATCCATCACCATTGGATGAGGTATCATCAATATGCTGATGATACCCAGTTATATATCTCCATCCCGGGTGAAGTAAGTGATGCGGTTTCCACCCTCTTCAAGTGCCTGGGAGCTGTGGGGGTCTGGATGGGGAACAACAGGCTTCAACTGAACCCTGGTAAGACAGAGTGGCTGTGGATTGATAGCCCCTCGGTTTCCAGGAAGTTGTCATCTTTGGTTCTGAATGGGGTAGCACTGCCCCATTCGGAACCAGTGCAGAACCTGGAGGTCCTCCTGGACTCGCAACTCCTGCTTAAAGAGCAGGTGGAAGTCACGGCCAGGAGGTCCTTTGCACATCTTCGGGTGGTGTGCCAGCTTGGCCCATTCCTGGATCCAAACAGTCACTCATGCCCTTGTCATCTCCCACATAGACTATTGCAATACACTCTACATGGGGCTACCCTTGAAGAGTATCAGGAAGCTTCAGCTGGTCCAGAATGTGGCTGTGCAGACAGTTATTGGTGCTGTAAAATTGGCACATGTGACACCACTGTTACGCAAGCTGCATTGGGTACCAGTTTGCTGCCGGGTCCAATTCAAGGTGTTATCGTCACCTTTAAAGCACTACATGGCATGCGACCAGGATGAGGGACCGTCTCATCCCCATGACATCGACCCACCCACCCAGTTAGGCAGAGAAGACATGCTACAGACCCCATCAGCAAAGGAATTTCATCTAGAGGGGTCCAGGAGGCGGGCCTTCGCAGCAGTGGAGCCCGCCCTTTGGAATATCTTGCCCCGGGAGTTGAGACAGGTTTCCTTGCTCCCAGACTTCCGGAAGAAATTGAAGACCTGGTTCTGCCACCTTGCTTGGAATGGGGAGGGTGACAGCTCCACCTGGGGGTGGTTGGCGCCATAGCACCCCCTATTGATTGTGATTTCATCTCCTCTTGGATTTTATATTTATTAACTTATTTATGTTTTTAGACTGTAACTTAGATTTATATGTTTTTATTATTACTTTTATTGTAAATCGCCCAGAGTCCCCTGTTGGGGGAGATGGGTGGTGATATAAATTTAAATAATAAATAAATAATTTTTAATTTAATGTAAACAAAATTTAATGGGGTTATTTTTAATGTTCATCCTGGCCTTTCCAACCCACCCCACTTTCTGGACTGTGGACTCTGATATGTCACTCAAAGGCCTTGTGCAGCCCTTGGCCTGGAAAATGTTGCACACCCGTTCCCCATTCATACCTTGTTTTCCCCTGCTCTGCATCAGGTTCAATGACTCTCAACAAGAAGCAGAAGATCTCAGCCATTCTAAGAGAACCCTTTTCTGCAGTACCTAGCTATTTTCCATTCCCCTGTCTTTCTAAAAATCACAGTCCTGCTACAAGATTGCACTCAAAAATTCTCCATCACTTTTGACTGGCGACCTGCATTATCAGAACTTCCCAATCTGATGCCAACAACCAGACATGCAGGGTGCATTATATGAATACATCCTAATGCATAAAATCAAAATCCTAATGCAGAAAATCAAATGCATATTGGTTTAGATGTTCCATTTGCCAATTAAAATAAGAAAAAACTAGGAAATCAACTGTGTGATCCAATGAACTATACTGGATTTTACCAGCATAGACAATAAATCAAGATTGGTTATATAATTGATGTAAGATTGTGTGATAGATTAGTGTGACCATTTATAGAGGCAGATATACTGAGTAGGTGGGCCATAAAGCAGGTTTTCATTTTTACTTCTCTCCATGATTAGCGTCCTGCCATATGTAAACAGACTCACTGGGCCAGGTATATCACAACAGGATCCTGCATATCTTAGTGTAATACACAAACAGATGAACACTGGTAGTCCTCGCTTAACAACCACAACTGGGACTGGAAGTTCAGTTGCTAAGTGATGAAGTCATTAAGCAAGGCATCATGTGACCAAACCCGATTTTACAACCATTTTTACCACAGTCATTAAGCAAATCACGTGGGCATTAAGTGAATCAATGGTTCCCAATTGATTTGGCTTGTCGGAAGCTGGCTGGGAAGATCGCAAATCGCAATCACATGACCACAGGATGCTGCAACTGGTTATAAATGTGAGCCAGTTGCCAAGCATCCAAATCACGATCGTGTGGCTGTGGGGGGTGGTATGACGGTCATAACTTTGAGGATGGGTTATAACAAACTTTTTTAGTCCCGTCATATCTGCAAACCATAATTAAATGAAAGGTCATTAAACAAGGACTACCTGTAGCACCAAATATTACACAGGATCCAATTTCCCAAAAGTAAAAAATCTGAAACAGCCTTCCCCAGTCAGGAACTTTCCAGATATGTCATGATGGGATCACAACTGCCAGAATCCCATTAGCATGTTGGCTGAGATTTGGGAGAATTATGGTCCCACTTCTGGAAGACACCAGGTTGAGAGTGTGGACAGTTAACATCCCAAGTAATTGAAAACCAGCCCAGTAAAATGTAAGATATGGAAAAAATGGAAGGTTGTTGGAAGGAAGGAAGGAAGGAAGGAAGGAAGGAAGGAAGGAAGGAAGGAAGGAAGGAAGGAAGGAAGGAAGGAGTTGCAACCTGCTAAATGATTGAAATCAAGACTCTTTACAGCTTTTGAACATTGGATGAAAGAGCTGAAGAATGAAGGCAGGCAGAAAATTATGGGGAGCATTTTGTTTGTGCAAAAGCAAGAGCCCATCCTCTGCTAATATAAACAGTCCTCTTTGCTGAAACAGCAAGCAGGGAGCTTGCTGGAATGTCTGCTTTCATTTCACAAAGGAATTAAAAGGTCATTGGCACCAATCTTTGAACAGGCGGCTGACTGCTTGTCTAGGCTGCTAAGACAAGGGCCTGGCGGTGCCAGTGGCTTTTCTTTTCCTTCCCTTTTGTTTCCCCCTCTTCTCCCCTTGGGTTTTTTTTTCTTTTTTTCCCTAATGATAAACTCAATTTGGGCCTGTGACCATTTAATCCGGAAGCCAGAATCACTCAAACTCCTCGAGGCCACAAGTACAAACAGCCCAGCAAGCATGTTTGCCCATTTGCTGCAGTGCATTTTTAAAACTGTAATCACATGGAGTGTGGTTAATAACTGGACTTCTGAAAACAACTGTGAATAATGTTTCTAACACTGGGAATTGGGTATCCTTCAAAATATTTTTTTCACATGAACAGATTCCTAGTACACATTTACATATATATACACACACCTTTCCCTTTTCACCGTTCCCCTGGGGGTGCTGTCCAAGTGCAAGTCCACAGGTCTTTGGACTTAAAAAAATCACTGGAGAGTGAAGGTCAAATGGAGCTTAAGTGGAAGCAAAGGGTACCTCCGGCTACTTCCTCAGATGGCTGGATTCACTGGACATGCTAAGCCAAAACCAACCAAACCATACTGAGACTTAGCAACAGAACATAAAACTATCCCTAGTAAACCATGGTTTATGGTTTAATACAGTATTTCTCAACCTTGGCAACTTGAAGATGTATGGACTTCAACTCCCAGAATTCCCAAGCTGGCTGGGGAATTCTGGGAGTTGAAGTCCACACATCTTCAAGTTGCTAGGTTGAGAAACACTGGTTTAATATGATGGGTACTAATCTAGCCAGATGTGGTGTATTCAACAAACTAAAGTCAAGCAAAGAACAACTTAATGTGATGAACAAATCCAACCATATTTATCTCTACAGAGAAACAACCTTCACTCCCAGGGTGTCTTTCGCCAGTTCTCAATTTCCTCATAGAAATACTACGTTCTTTTACTATATTCACATGCCTGCTAAGTCGTAATGTGGTTTATTTGGTATGTTGTATAAATATTGTCACAGTGGCTTGGTTTAGCATGGATGTGAGCTACCCAACTTGACTCATTCAACAAGAAAATAACAACTTTGTGCATTTATTAAGAGTTATAGTCTGCCTTTCATTCAGGAGCTCAAGACAGCATACACAGTGCTTCCTCCCATTTTTCCCTACAACAGTCCTGCGAGTAGATTGGGCTGAGAGACTGATTACAAAGCCCAGAGTCCCCCAATAACCTTCCATGTCTGATGTTGGTGGACTAGAACCTGAATTTTCCTGATGCCAGTACAACAACTTAACCAATATATCACATATGAAACATAGCTTTCCTCTTTCCCAGGGTCATCCAAGAACCAGCAACATAAAATGAATACAAACACACCAACTATACTACTAATCCGAGATCACAGATTACACAGGTGTCCTCACCCAATTTATTTAAGAGCTGGACATAATTGCTGTATCTTCATTTGTGGTGCTTTAGTGTTTTGCTACAAAAATGAAAAGGGTGGACAATGAACTCAAAATAGTTATGTTCATACATGCTTCAGGAAACTCCAAATGAGCTAGAAATCCCCGACATGGGTCCAGCAAAGCATCAGTGTATCCAACTGATCTAAACTCTTTGGAACAGGCACTGCAAGGAACACCAGCAGGCATGCAGCATTTGCACTAGCATTATGGTGAAATCATCCAAATTTTAACTACACTCAGGACAAGATCTGTTCAAAGGAAAACAGGAATAGGTCTGGCAGTGTACCCACTGGATAGCCCTGTTCAAATCTAAAGCCAAGTCATGCTTTCAGAATATCATACGGTGCATTCAAGACTTGGGACTTCACCAGTTCAGAGGACTGTATATCTGAATGCTCACAGCATCACAACAGAAAAACAGACAACCAAAGCCAACATGCCAGCAAAAATGCCATTTGCCACATACACAGAAAACTAGCACTGCTCAAAACTTCCACTGATTTTTTTAGTAGAATTGTAAAAGGAGGAGGAAAGGAGAAAATGTAATTTACAAGGTGAGAGTAAGGTATTACCAACAATATCTTATGTGGGAGAAACCCAGTAAAGAATTAATGCAGGGGAATAAGGAAGATGGATTGGTGGGAAGCGTTAATGAAAGCCGTGCTTTTTTGCATCAGTTAATCTTGATACCTTTAAACTAACAAATACTCTGTTTTCAAACTTAAAACAATTCTAACTAAAGCACTGCCTATATGTATCACCTCGATTTGTGTGTAAGGTTGCGGAACAGGAACATATAAATCAGCTAGAAGTCACTTGAGGAAAACAAAGGACTAGATAAGGAAAAGGAAAAAAGAAAGGAGACAGCAGCAAGTTGATTAAAAATCAGAACGTTTTTTGTATGTGACTAATAGACTTTTTTCCTTGAAACAGCGTCTTTTTTTTCCATTTAATTTTCCTGTTCTGTCTTCTCAAATCAAGCATGATTCCTTTCTCAGAAAGGGATACAACATTCTCATCCAGGACATTAAAATCCAGTTTTGGTGCCTTGCTATTTTCATCTAAAGTAATGGAAATACAGAACCCAGGAACTGGTAAGTTAATGTCTGAGAAGGTGTGGAAAGCAGGGCTGAAAATGGTTTCCATTTGTTATGGGGAGGGAAAAAACATCAACTTTTCTTTCTTATTATTACCTGTTCTCAACTCCTCCGACAATCAAATCACTCCTGCAGTGCCTGTTTTCACTTCATGCATGCAGATTATATTACAGCAGCCTTGCAGCCTTGACTCTAAAGTCCAGCAAATTGCACTGTATTGATAATTAGAACTCCTGCTCAATGTAAAAGATTGGCTGCCTTATTTATTTGCTTATAACATTTATAGACTCTGGGCAGCTTACATAAAAGAATAAAGAAATTAAGTGATAAAAGCATAAACATAAATAACAAAACATCGTAAAAATGAATCTGTGTTGCGACTCCACATTCTAAATGCCCGGATCAAAAGTCAAGTCTTTGTTGCTTTACAGAATTACATAGGGGGCTATTAATTTCATGGGAAAGCACATTCCAAAGTCGGCAACAGAAAATTCTGCTTGTAGGCCCACTCTCCTTTTTACTCTTACACTGGAGATGGAATTGGGGAACTCAGAGAATCTTGTCTTGGTTGCAGATAAGATGGTAGATTCCCTCTGGAGAAGACAGTCTCTGGGCTAGTCTCAGTCTAAGCCATTTATAGGTAATAAATACTCCTTTTAATTGTACCCAGAAACACACCAGTAACCAATTAAGTTCCCACAGATAATAGCATTTGGCACCAGCTGCAGCTTACAGCCCCACAGAAAGCACACTGCAGTAATGCAGGAGAGAAGTAATGACTGTGTGAGTTAGCATCACTAAGTAGGGCTACAATTGGAGCACCAGCCAAAACTGGATGAAGGCCTTGCTGGCCATGGTCTCTATCTGTTGTTCTAGCAGCAGTCATGATAGCAGCACTTCCAAGTGATAGACTTGTTTCTTCAGAAGGACTGTAGCCCCATTTAGAGTTGAAGAATGGACCAACAGAAAACCTGAAGGCTTTGGAATGAACAACTCAGACTTACTGGAATTCAGCTTGATTCATCCTATCCTGTCAACCTCCAGAGAACAGGACAGAATATCTACTGCGTCTCCTGCCCAGTCTGAGCTGAAGGTATCTAACTGTGTAAATACACTCCAAAAAGATGGATGACCTCCCTCAATGGCTCCCTACATATGTTGAGTAGCATGGGGAGAGTGCTGAGCCTTGCAGAAACCCACAGTAGAGCAGCCAAAGATATGAGCACTCCTTCTCCACTAATGTTGAGAAACCACCCACTCAGGAAGGAGCAGAGCCTCTACATACAATGCCCCCAACTCCTAACCTTTGCAGAGAGCTAAGAAGGATACAGTAGTTGATGATACCAAACACCACTGACAATTCTAAAAGGATAAGAAAAGCCACACTTTTTCCATCCAGGACCTGTCAGAGGCCACCCACAAGAGTGACCTATGTGGTTTCCAGGTCCAAATTCTGACTGCCAGACATCTAGATTATCCACTGCTTTCAAGATCCTCTGTAGCTCTGCACAACTACCTTTTCTAAAACCTTCCCTAAAAGGGAAGGCTGGAGGCTGGGCATAAGTTGTCTAAGACTGTTAGATTGAGAGTACACAAACACATCTTGCACCTATCAATTTGTCAGGCGTGATCCCCTCCCACATTATCAACCATCCAACCATTCATCCCATCTCTTGCTGACTGAAGAACCAAGGTGGGGAAAAGATTCAGCTCACAGGTGGGTATACAGAGGACCATGTCCACACTCTCAGAATCTACAAATTGAAAGAAATACCAGATCACCAGGAACTACCTTTGCCCAGATACTTCAGCTGGTTCTGCCAAGGTGAAATAACCTGAATATGAGTGATTTTATCTGAGTGAAATGCTTAGCAAACTCATCACAAGAGGCTGAAGGACAATCTCCCATGACATCCTTCTCACACAAAGCATATGGGTCTTTCATGGACTATCATGTAGCA
Organism: Candoia aspera; assembly: GCF_035149785.1. Lineage (NCBI taxonomy): Eukaryota > Metazoa > Chordata > Lepidosauria > Squamata > Candoiidae > Candoia > Candoia aspera. The sequence continues at coordinate 22,049,841 of NC_086159.1, read as the reverse complement.
ACAGTGCTACATGATAGTCTGCTGATTTAAGAAGCTAGCACCGCAAGCTTCTCCCTGTAACTTCAGGTACATTCATATCTACCCATCTGTGGAGCAGGGTGCCTGATGACAGCGGAGGTCTTGTGAAGGTGTGTCAAACCCACCTGTTTCCATCCTGAAGCTTTGCAGCTGCTAGAACACTTGAAATCTCAGTTAGAAGATGCTCCCTCCCTATCTTCCTCCAACTAGGTTTTGACGATGCATAACAAGTCTGCTTTCCCTTCCCCAAGCAAGTTGATGAGCATAATGGCTTTATTGCTATTCCTTAGGCTAGAAGGTGGTATCAGCACCAAACTGCTGATCTCCCTTCTCTGGAATGCCTACCATCGTATCTTTCCTACCCATCACTACCACAATCAGTCCCACATCTCCCGAAGAACCTCCTTGAGACACTTCAAAGTTTTCTTCAACCACAGATCTTCAATCTTCCCCCTCCCCTGAGTCTGGGTAGCCCTATTTCCCCAACCACTATTCCAATCTCCTCTCATCAAGACCATGTTCTCTTTGTACACCCACCCTGGCTGTCACCCAGACAGCAATGCTCTTATCACCTAACTTCGTTCTTCACCAGACAACCCAGTCATAAGTGTCACTTGGGAGCATAACAGGAAATGGGCTGGGAAAGTTGCTGGCTTGGAAAACCCCTCACCCAGCCATAACTAAACTGTACTGGCCTCTCTACGGCTTTACCCTCACTTTCCTCTGTTGATTTCCATGTCAAATTTTTAATTTTAAACCACGTGAATCTTTACATGTCATAAGCATTGACGGCACTAAATAATAACAATTAAATTATTAAATTATTTAAATAGCCATCAGAATAGTAAAGATCGCTTATGATTTGATCTTTTAAAACTGGAGATGCCAGGGATTGAATTTAGCACTTCCTGCACACAAAGCGCATGCTGTACTGCTGAGCTGGGTCTTCCTCTCTTGATGCAATGGGACGGTAAGCACAGAGCAGCATCAAACCCAGTGAAGGGCACAACTGAGCTTAATTAAAGCACACGGCTTTATTGTTCAAAAGGATACTTCATCTGCTAATTTTTTCACTGTAAACTATGAGAAAGCAAATGGAGGTGAAAGGGCACAAAAATGTGAAACTAAATTTTCAGGCATGTTTGCTGAAATGCCCCTCCCCCAAAGACCGTGACTGCTACTGTTAGCACAAATAACGATAATAATTTGATGGGGCAGATACCCCCAAGCTGAATCAATAAGTGTGGCATTTCACAGAAAGAGAAGAAGAAAGGAGGAGGAGGGAGCAACAGCAGGAAGCTCCTTCCTAAGCCGGAGATAATGAAATGCTTCTAACCAGGCCTGACTGCTGAATATTACAAGAGCTATCATCTTGGGTGGGTTGCATGGGGCTTTATTTTGTGCTTCCCTGCATGGAGTGAATGCTGTTCACAGTGGAGTTGCGGGAAACAGTCATTACTATTTATTCAGAGAGCAGTGAGTGACTGTTCTAAAAAAAGCATCAGACAGTAGCACCTGAAAAGGCTTGGGGTATTTTTCTTCCTCTAAATTATTATTAACAAACATTCCCTGACTCCACAGAAAAGGAAGAAAGATTGTTAGTTACAGGGCCTTTTTCAGTACTAAAAAAAGGGAGTCTAATAAACCTTTTGTCAATTTTTCCACTGCTTCTCTTGTTTGGGGTATTCAGAGCCATCAAACCAGCATTTCCTTCCACGGCCAGAACTAGGAAGCTGGGAAGACGAGTGAGAAGAGTTCTTTGCAATAGGAAAATCGAGCCATAGCATCTCAAAACAACAAGCAAGCAAACAAAAAACCCTAGCTTTGGAATAGTTTTAACCACCCCATATTTGAACTGAAAATAAATTAGCTTAGCTTCCCAATACAACTTATACTATGGAAGCAGAGAGATCCAGAACCACATTCAAACTAGGACAGAATCTTTATGTAGAAGTCCCCTATGATGCACTATCATTAGCACTGAGAAGGTTTTCAGAGACTTATTAGAGTTCTGGTCCTAATATGTTTGTGGCAGAATGCAGCTGCTGCCATTCTATCACCCAGTCATATACTCTTTTCTGGGGGTACAGGTAGTCCTCGCTTAACAACCATTCATTAGTGACAGTTCAGACTTACAACAGTACTGAAAAAAGAGACTTAAGACCAATCCTCACACTTACAGCTGTCGTGATCATGATTTGGGCACATGACATCCGGTTCACATTTATGATTGTCACAGCATCCCATGGTCACATGATCACCATTTTCAACCTTCCTGGCTGCTTTCTGGCAAACAAAATCAGCGTAGAACCGTGTCCGCAAAATGTCCGCAGTGATTCGCTTAATGACCACTGCAGAAAACGTTGTAAAATTGGGTCAGATTTGCTTAATGACCACTTCGCTTAGCAACCAAAATGCCAGTCTCAACTGTGGTCGTTAAGTGAGGACTACCTGTACTCTGATAAGTACAGAATGGGAAAATGGTAGATAAAGCTTTTCACAGTTAAACTTTCTTTGGGGGGGCGGGGAACAGAAAGGGGCTAGTGTGCTGGCATGAAGAGAGCTGGATAGGCTTGGAGATGACAGCTGTTGAACCATGATGGAATAGGCAGCTTTGGCTACTGAAAGCTTGCCACAGCAGGCTGGGAGAAGACTGCTGAAGTGTTCCAAAGTGGCCTGAAGACCAATGGTGAAAAAAAAAAAAGGATCAAAGCATTACAGGAATGGATAATCTGTTGTGGTACCATCTTCCGGAGGAAGATCAAAGAAGAAAATTTCCTGACAACTGGAGAGATTGTCATTCAAGCATAATTAATACCCCTTGCTTAACTCTAAGAGGAGAGGAGGATTTAGAAATAGCCACCAGCTATACACACATATAGACACAGACTGAAGCTTCTCATTAGAAGCAAAGATATAGTGACACTGATAGGAGTAGCAGTTAATATCACTGCTGCATTCTTACCTTTCATGGCTGATGCAGATAAAGGAAACAGAGGGAACACACTTTCAAGTGCCTTAACAGAGTAGTGCATAACTAGCCTTGCAACTGAAAATGAAACCCAGAGATTTACATACCTATCTCTGATGTTACAAATAAAAGAAGGGAAAAGTGTGCAGAAGCGTGTTGTGTGAACTGTCTGATCATTCCCCAAGAGCCCGTATCATGAAAATATCTAAAAAACACTATGTTGGGAAAGGCCAGGGTGGACAATAATGATAATGCAAAACTAGAATGATGCAAACAGAAATGAATAAAGTTTTGTAAATAAATAAAATAAAGTCAGAAGAGTTAAAAATGTCACAATTTTAAAAGCAAGAGAAAACAAGATGGACTTGGCCTGACACCTGTAAGAGAACAAAGAAGGTGTTTCATAATTAGTGTATATTCCCAGAAAAATTGTTTTCTTATAACTAATTTCCAAGGATGGAGCTATCTAAAGAGCCTGAACTGAGGAGCAGGCTTATGTAAAAGAAGGCAATTTCATCAGGATCCTGGTTCAGAATAAATATAGTTGCGATGAATAAACTCCAAGCCCAGGATTTTGTCCTGAATATCTGAACAGAATGGACTTCACAGTCTTTCCACCTAAATATTTGTTCCTAGTCAGCAACTACCCCAAAGCTTCTTCATGTTGACTATTTAGGGGGGAAGATGATTATGATAGTGGTAGCAAATAACTGGCAGCAAAACCTTTGCCAAAGCATAGAGTGTGGCCCAGAGATCTACCAGTGATCCTATTCTACCTTTTGCCCTTCTTGGCTTTAGATACCACAGCCCAAAGTTGCAGAATCTTGTAATAATTCCTTTGGAGTTTTCTAATACTTACTCCCAGGTAATTGGATATACAGTTTGTAATGGTGGAAAGGCAGCACCAGCTCTTTCAACTGAGCCTAGAATCAAAGGGGCAGCCAATGAAAACCTTTTCTACTGACTTTAGTATTTTAATTGATGTTTTTAATTGCTGCATGCACTAACTTCTATTGCACTGAACATTCTGCATGTTTCATGGCTCCTTTAAGATGTTGATTCTGATCCTGATCATTATCGAACTGCCCATACCAGTCACTGCATTACCTTTGATTTTTGCACTTCTGACATTTAGGAGCAGTGGCTTCACGTTGCTGACCTCTGATTTTTATCTTTTTCAGAAGATAATGCTTCTGAAGCATTGGAAGAATGCTTATATATTCTGGCTCCTGACATCATGGACCAGTTCAGGTTCCATTAATTTTTCTCTTATGTTCTGAAGGAGGTGGGAGCTTTCAATCTCCAGGAATGTCATTGTAACACTTGAGTTCTAAATGTTGAGAGTTAAAATAAAAATAGCCAGTTTTTCATTGCACGTAAAAATGACAGTGTGAAAGTTAAGTTTTGCCAATATTCTAGCAGTTGTGAAGCAAAGTGGCCAGTCAAATAACCTCACACTCCTAAAACATAGTTTAATTAGTTAATTGGAATCTTCTGGGAACCAATATGCTAAATAGGAAAAAAATGTTGTTTTTCCACAGGGATCAAATTGCAAATAAAATGGTTTTCTAGCAACCTTGCTATCAAAAGATTGTGCATCCATGTCTGTGTATAGATTATGCTTCCCAAAGATCTGTCCTCAGTTGCTGTCTGAAGCAGGAAGAAATGTGCGTAAAACTCAATTATATTACACCTATATAGAGACAATGGTGCTGAAAAAGATCAAAGTGCTCTAAAAGAAATCTAGAGAAGTAAATTCTATGAATGCACAGCACTTGTTTAACATTGGTTTAAACATTCTAATACTTCTTGATTTCCAGGGACCATCCCTATTTTTAGAACCTGTCCCTGATAAAATGCTATTCTTGTTTTTACTTTGCATGAAGAAAATATAACAAGTGGATACATAATGGTTTGCATATTGCTTTATAACATCTCCACGCTGCCTGTGTAAAAGCAACATCTCTGGAAGAGGGAGTGGGTTCCTCTGACTGTAATTTGTATGCAAGTAAGTATAAAACACCAGGTCATTGCCCTCTTCCTCCAGTGACCATGAATCCAGGCAATAAAAACAACTGAACATGACTGCTGCTTAAAATATCAATTAAAGAGATACACAGTGGTAAAAACTGGCACCCTCTGTAAAAAGTATAGCCCCATTGTTACTCATGAATTGACAACATTATCTCCCTTTAAAAAATGGAAGGATAGTGCTAAAAATGCAGCTATGGATGGGACACGGTAGGATGAATAACAAATACTATATATTCCCTGATAATGTGGAAAGACAGGTACAATTCCACTTTTACCTTGCAGCTGACAAATAATGATTTATTAGCAATAGGAGCTCCTGCTTGAATTTCTCATAATTTTTCCCACTATATGCATTTTTTTCCTTGGGCCAAATTATATGACTGACATATATAACAGCCTTTTTTTTTTAACTGAAAAGCAGTCAGCACTCAAAACTGTTTTTCCGTAAGTGTAAAAACAACTGAGAAAGTGACCATTTTTAACAGAAAAACAGCAGGAGGAAAATGGTTTAAGCAATTCTACCTCTCCCTACCCTCCTCTTGCCTTGCTTTGCTAAACTCTCAGCCTTCCATCATCGCATTTCATTAAAATAACAATTACAACATTAACAAGAACAGGCAGTCTCCTTCACCATACAAGATCCCGTTTGTCTCACATTATTGCACATTTAGGATTAGAGAGATCAGAGAGAGAATGGCATTTTTGTGGCTCAAACCTTCTCTCTGTCTCTCCTCCAATTAAATGGAGGCCTAAATATTTAATGATTTGAAATAGTCACAGAAGATGGAATTGTTGTAACAATTCGTCAACTGTCTTAGGACTATCATCGGTGATGTTGCTTCTGTACCTGCCATCAGAGATTCAGGATTTATAATAATGCTAATCTAATCTGCTTTTTACACACAGGATCTCCTAGCACAGAAACTTAATGATATAAATAATGGGCAGAATGGAGTCACCAAAGGCAGAGGAGGGAGAGGTCAAGGACAGACTGGGTCTGGTTGTTCCACATCAGACTACAGCCAAGGTACCACTTTAGAAGGCTCCCCTTTGTCAAGCAAACAAGCAAAGTGAGTAGCACAAAACCAGCAGAACAGGAAAAAGGTTGCCTCATACAAAGAGCCTTTGGGGTAGAACCAGGAAATGTTAGTACTCTACAGAGTCGTCCTGGGAGGGGTGAGGTACTGTAAGTGTTATTTAAAGCATCTCCCTGGCAACACGATGCTCTCAGGTTCCAGACTAGGCCCATCTATTTTTGCTGACCTATTTATTAACTGCACTGCTGTGTTGCCAAATAGTCAAAGCTCCCTCTTAGACAGGAAGGGCTCTCAAAGGCTTCCTGTTTGGGCTGGAACTTTCTTTGGGCAACAGTGGAAGCCTGAATCTGCTGTTCTGCTCTTTGGCTCTGGCACCCCCCCCCCCCCCGGTGCTCCTTAGGCTCAGCTATTATAGTAGGATAACATTCAGAAGTGGCACATTCCCTAAAATATTGGCTGAGACAATACATTCCTTTTACCACCCAGCAGTCTATTAAATTATTGGCAACTGGAGATGCAGAACTAACCTAAATGCTTTCTCCAAAGAGGGCTGTCCTTCAATATGACATGAGCAGATTCATAAATTCTGCTTCTCGGTGAAGCTGCTGTGTAATCAGTAACTGCTTGGCTCCTACTTATCCAGTTAAAACAACATTCTTGGCTAGCTATTCTCCTTATGCAAACTTTAAGTGGGGCATCTATAGCCAGTTCATACATTATGCTGGGCAAACTTAAATTAACCCCATCAAGACCTAAATGCAATGTGTAAATTCAGTCACAGGAGGTTATAAACAATCATCTATGGCTTTGTATGATGTAGAATGAGACCAACTGTGGCTTATTAGCAATCCAAGATAATAACATTGCCTCTTTGCCCAATGTGTGAATGCTGTCATAAACTGTAGACCTAGACTTGTTTAATAGTCATTTCTTCTCTTTAGGACTTCAGGGAATCAGGATGGAAACTGACTGGAGATGTCTAAGAGAGCCTTCATAGCACTCAGTACAGGCCATGCAGCTCCTTGGCATCACCATGGCCTGTTGACACCAATTTTCTCAATAGTCCCACAGTAGTGCCTTTACTTTGTCTCCATCACAAATGGAACACCCTAAAATCATTATGGTATAACAGCATAAAATGTTTCAGTTTCAAGGAATGTAAAATCAGTGAGTAATGCCTTGTGACCTGAACATGTCTACAAGGCATAGCCTCATCAACTCCCTTTTGGCCTCTAGCCAGCCTCTACCTCGGCCATTTCTCTCCCAGCATCTGTCCTCTCTAGGAACACTTTGTTTCCTGAGTTCCTTCCATAACCAGCACCTACCCCCACCCTAGTTTTTATTCCATCCTTTTTCCAGCTCACGAGAAGAACACAGCTCCACTAATATGTTAAGATGGGGGGGGGGGGGAAGTCATTTTTGCCCTATGCTGCTTTAGCAATATTTTGAAATGTTCACAAACTAGCAGGAAATGTTGAACATGTGTTGTTTCTTTACCATTTCCTCTATATTTGTCAGTTTCAATCATTCTCCCCTGATCAAGAAAGAGAACCTGTTGTCCAGCAGTTAATTTCACTTCTCTTGCTCTCCTGGATCTAGTTAGTTGCACAGCCATGCCAGGGACTCCTTCCCTTCTCTCTGGGATTATTTCTGTCTTGGTATCTTTCCATATGTTTAATTCACATTATATTAATATGGCAGATGTCCAAAGGGTTTGGGGCAAGGACAGAAAAACTTGCCCAGTCATCTAGGAACAGTTTGATCCTGTTGGGCCTGAGGAAGTGGACAGGGTTCTCGGATCTGTAAAAGCCACCACGTGTCAATTAGATCCTTGTCCCTCCTTGCTGGTGAAAGCAGGTCAGGAGGTGATGTGTGGATGGGTCCAAGTGATAGTGAATTCATCCTTGGGGGAGGGAGTATTTCCGGTGGCCTTTAAAGAGGTGCTGGTAAGCCCCCTTCTCAAGAAACCATCACTGAACCCTATCATTCTGGACAATTTTCGTCCAGTCTCCCACGTTCCCTTTTTAGGGAAGGTGGTTGAGAAAGTGGTGGCATTGCAGCTCCAGAGGGTCCTGGATGAAATGGATTATCTGGACCCATTTCAGTCAGGTTTCAGGCCTGGATATGGGACAGAAGCAGCCTTGGTCGCACTTATGGATGATCTCTGGCAGGAGCAGGATGGGGGCAGTGCATCCATCCTGGCTCTTCTTGACCTCTCAGCAGCTTTTGATACCATCGATGATGGTATCCTTTTGGGGTGGCTCAGGGAGTAAAGGGTGGGTGGCATGGTTCTATGCTGGTTCGCCTCCTTCCTCCGGGGCTAGTCCCAATTGGTGTTGATAGGGAGCGAGAGATCCAGCCCACGGCCCCTTCTCTGTGGGGTTCCACAGGGTTTGGCACTCTCCCTGCTCCTTTTTAATATCTACATGAAACTGCTGGGCGAGATCATCCATCACCACGAGATGAGGTATCATCAATATGTGGATGATACTCAACTGTGAGGCTGTGACCACCCTCTCTTGGTGCCTGGAGGCTGTGGGGGTCTGGATGGGGAACAACAGGCTTCAGCTGAACCCCAGCAAGATGGAGTGGCTGTGGGTTAGGGACTCCAGGGTACCCAAGAACTTACCATCTTTGTTTCTGGATGGGTTTGCACTGCCCCAGACAGATCCAGTGCAGAACCTGGGGGTCCTGATGGACTCACGACTCCTGCTAGAAGAGCAGGTGACAGTCATGGCCAGGGGAGCCTTTGCACAACTTTGTGTTGTGCACCAGCTACACCCCTTCCTGGATTGGGAGTCTCTCACTCATGCCCTGGTCACCTCACGTATAGACTACTGCAATGCGCTCTACGTGGGGCTACCCTTGAAGAGTATCCGGAAGCTACAGCTGGTCCAGAATGCGGCCACGTGAGCAGTCTTTGGAGCCCCAAGGAGGGCAATATAACACCACTGTTCCGCGAGCTGCATTGGGTGCCAGTTTGCTTCCGGGTCCAATTCAAGGTGTTGGTTATCATCTTTAAAGCCCTACATGGCATGGGTCCAGGTTACCTGAGGAACCGCCTCACCCCCCATTACATCGGCCCCTGCCCACCCGGTCAGGCAGAGAGGGCATGTTACAGACCCTGTCCATGAGGGATTGCTGATTGGCAGGGTCCAGGAGGAAGGCCTTCTCTGCCACGGCACCCGCCCTTTGGAACAGCTTACCCCTGGAGGTAAGACAGGCCCCCACTCTCCCAGCCTTCCAGAAGGGGGTGAAGACTTGGTTATGCCACCTTGCTTGGGATGGGAGGGGGGATAGCCATTCATGGGGGTGGCTGGCACCATGATTGTGCCAAGCATAAGGTCCTATTGCCATCTTGAACTTTATACTTTATATTTTTGTATATTTATACTGTAATTTGTTTTTATGTGTGTTTATACTTGTATTGATTTTATATTGTACTATTTTTACTGATTGTCATTTTATTATCTGTAATCCGCCCAGAGTCATCATATATGAGATGGGCGGCAGAGAAATTTGACAAATAAATAAATAAACAAACCAAGCAGATGAACTCCATGAAGAATCTCAAAATTAGACCCTCCCATCCCTGCCCTGTCTTATGGATGTTTTCCCCAATGGCTGGGTATATGCTAAAGGCAACAAGCAACTGAACAGTTAGCTCTACCCTATTTGGCAACGACTCAGAACAGATACAACGGAGACAGGACTGGAGATTGGCAATGGGGACAACCATTTTTATGCCAGCATTCTTTTGTGCCAACTCAAAATAGGTGGATAACACTTTAATTCAGTAATGGGGAAAGGACTCTTTGGTATTTATGACATGATACAGGAAGTAGTGCTCATGGAAACCAGTATGCCCACAATATCTCCAGATGGCATTTAGGAGACTCTTAAATTAAACAATTTAATTTGTAAAACAATAGTGGCCAACGCCTCACATGGCTGCCAAATCTTGTGAGATTTTGAGTAAGAATGCCAACAGATTTTGAGTGAGAATGCTAAATCCTTAGAACTGTACAAAATTTTGGTCATATTTGTGTGTGTGTGTTTTAGCCATTGTGCAAAAGTCCGAGGATAGGGCCTGACATCTGGAAAGGTTGCTGGCCTCTGATTTAAGATCTTTGAATTTGGGAAAGCATAAATTCATCAGCAATGGTAGGGCAATGTAAGAAACACTGAAGAGGGGAATCCTTGGAAAATGGTAGAAGAGGCAGAAAGCACAGTCGGCATCATGCTAACAGATGAGTTCCGCAAGGACAGCTAACTGGGCAAAATCAAACACTTCCTCACAGGGCTGACTGAAAGGATTTCTGGGAAGCATGGGATTCTCTAATTCACTGTTTCTCAACCTTGGTAAGTTTAAGATGGGTGGACTTCAACTCCCAGAATTCCCCAGCCAGTAAAGAATACCTCTGTGACTACATACCAAATGGCTGGGGAATTCTAGGAGTTGAAGTCCACCCATCTTAAACTTGCCAAGGTTGAGAAACATTGATCTGATTCATCCTACTTTTTAATTTGTAGCTGGGTGAGAAGTTTCTAGGATCAAGCAAAAAACACAAACCTTCTGAGTTCTCCAGAATGCTCCACCAGGAGAGCTTGTACAAAAACAAGTAACCTTTTGCTTGATGTCTGGAGAACTCCAGAGCTCACACAACGTTTTGTGTTATTTTAGTTGATCCTAGTAGAGCTATCATCCAGCTATGGGTTTTAATCTTCTCTCCATGGACCAAGATGACTATGATCGACTTCCACAGGATTTATAAGGTGCTTCAGTTATTAAAAAAAAAAAAAGTAAGATCACCAGGAAAAGTGCCTGAGTTATTTAACTATGTTCCTTCATCTTCCCACGCCTCCAGAAAATTAACTCTGTATTCTGTAATGCACATACGCTCTGAGTCGTAGTGACCTTAGCATCAAATTACAAGCTCAAAGACAGTTTCTTTGTTGTCTTCAGTTTTCCATCTATTGGTTCCTTCTTTTTCTTTTCTTTGCCTTGGCTTCTAGGTGTAGCTCATTCCCTCCCCAAACTCACCAATATAACACTCTGTGAGCTGCCCACGACAGAAGTAATACTAATCTGAAATGATACCTGGTAAGTGCAACATGTAATTTCAGACTGGAGGCACCAATTTGCTAGTCAGTTTGTAGTGACACTGCAGTATTACTGTAACAGACTTTCTGCACAATTATCTTCACAGATTAGTACGCTATTCATTCTGTCTGAGGAGAAGGGATAAAGGAATATGATAAATTTGTTATTTCCATAATAAAGAAGGTGTTCTCCTTTGCCCTAAATCTTTTGAAATAAGGCTCTCGATAGTAAATGAAATACATTCTCTGCAGAAAATGATGAGATTTATGGAAGCTTGTTAAGAAACAAAAGAAAATGCTGCATTCACTTTCATATTCCAAATTAAAGAACATATTAACTTGAGGGGGGCAAAAAAGGAAGTTTGGCAAGGTTAAAAAAGAAAGATTTCATATTGGCCAAGAAGCATTCATTTGCTGATCATTAAAAATTGGTACAATATGGGAAACTGGAATTTTACTTTGTTGTTATTTTTTAAAATCTATCTTGAATCCCAGTGCTGCAAGTTAAGAAATTAAATAAAGAATTTCAACTAGTCTCATTTTCTGGCAATGTTTCTTTTGAAACATAGAAACAGATCTAAAATACTTGGATTTCCCTATTCCCCATCTCCATTTAGGATAAGAAAACAGAATCCTTAGGAACACAGATGGGTTCACATATTGCATCAAGCATGGTTTATTGACTATGGTCGGTTGAATTAAGTATAACTGGCTCAGTTTCCATATCATGCTAAGTTCTAGATCAAGGGCATGAAGCATGGTTTAAGCCAGAGGTCCGAACTACAAGTAGCATGCCGTGAGCCCTACTTTAAAAATACTGATTGGGGCCCATATAAAAGTACATTTTATTTTACTTATATTTAAATTAAAATTAAAATAAAACCTGTTCACTCTCCATAATAGTTTTTCCCTTCTGTGGCATTATAAATTACATGATTTGGAAGTGTCTGGGGGCCATATCCAAAGCTTTAATCTCCCCTTCACAGCTTCCATCTCGATGTTTTTTCCATAACCTGTGGATGTCCAATAACAACAAACTTATAAAAAGTTTGTACTTTAGTCTTTACTGAGCTTAGGCATTTAGAACTTGGAAGTTTAGGAATGGGAGAACAAATGGTCAAAAATCAACTAGGAAGAATATTGTAGTTGCATAAAGCGGCTAGTGGATAGAAGATGTGTTCTAATCATTAAAGATATTTTTTTCACATTCATCTAGAAAAAATAAAAACATATGAGACCCAAAGTTGCTTTGCAGAACTCCAATTACCTCTACGATCAATTGCATAATTACTTGAGCTGAAAAGTCTTCCCAAATTTTGTTTTGTTTTAAAATACCTTTTTATCTTTTTCACACAGACGATAGTTTGCCAAAGAAACCAGTTTGCTGATTAGAGAATGGAAAATAAAGGTGAACATCTAAATTTATCATATATATTTACTTCCCTGTATCAAAGAGAAGAAAACAGAATTAATCTTTTCTTCCCAAGAAGAAGTAAACTTTTTCCTAGCATATACCAACACAGCTTTAAAACTATTTCAACTTCAGCTTTTACATTGTCCTGGAGTAACTTCAATATTAAAATCCTGTTGAATTAGACTAATGTTTTAAGGTTAAATATTTCTGTATCTACTGAAATGCCTTCTGGTTGCAAAACATTTTTATCAGAGCACCTTAATTAGGTCTATCAGATCTGGGATGGAAATTCCAAAGAGCTACTAGCAAAGAGTTTTCTGTATCTCTTTGGTAATGGTGACCACCAGGAGGCACTATGTGACCAGTTTAGTCCTATTTGGGACTTGTCAGACAGAGGCAGCCAGACTGTTATTCTATGGCGTTCAGACCCTCTCCTGGGGATTGAACTCATGGACCCTAGCACTTTAGATGACTATGTACTGGGTATCAGCTTTAGAAGCTATCCAGGTCCTGGCACGCAGTGGTGCTGCAGGAAGGGTTCCATAAAATCTATCAGAATGGTGTGTATCATTCCTCCACAGAGAAATGGCCTGTGGTGGCCAGTGCACCTGAAAAGGGAATCAGATGTTTAAGGCAAGGAAATGCAAACGGAGTGAGACCAAGACTAGCTGGCTATTTGATAACCGTAAGAAAGCCCCACACATAGTGATGCACACAGCATATCCCAGCAAGGCCCAACTTCTAACACGCAGAGGGTGTTCCTATAGCCATTCCTTGTGCAGATGATGGTGTGACTTAGCTTTAAAGTAGTTTCAAATGAAAACATTTATTTCTTTAACCTGTGGTAGGGCAGATGGCAATGCAGTTCCAACCTAATTAGCATATGTAATTAATTCTACCTGAAACTTTCTGGATTTCAGACATCAGCATACATTCATTATTCCTCCTAAATACATCTTTTACATTCCCAGTTTTGCGTAATAGAATATCTAGCTCAATATTTTAGACCAGGGTTGGCAATCCTTTGATGGCTGGAGTTCAAGTCTTTTTTTGGCAGGGAGGTGAGTGTGTGCTTTTGTGGGGGGGGAAGAACAACAAAGAGGTATGGAACAATGTGCAACTGGGGGTGGGTTCCTGCATTTCCAAGGGTTGGGGTTTGGGTGGGAATGGGTTTTGGGAGTATGTTACCTTTAGGAGAGGAAAAATTGTGTTTCCATGTATTGGTCTTTTGTCACCAGCTTTTGCTCTGGAACTTACAAAAAAGGCTTTGGGACTACATGATATTCCATTTTAGATCAATTAGGTATTACCAATGTTTCCTACTTCATTCAGCTAGTGCATGAATCAAATAAATAGAAATGTGCTAATTCAACCTAGCAATATAGTCAGCTGCAGAGGGTGGGGTGAACCAAGAAATGCAAAGCCAAACAAAGTTCACTTCACTTCACTAAAAGTTTATATAACCATCACATACAAATGAGTTTCCATGCTTTCGGCAACTGGTCATTCAGCTTTTACTTTGCACAATTATTGACAAATAAATGGACTCTTCATTCCCATTAATGTTACCCTAATTTATGTACATACCTGGAGGAAAAATTCCATTCTGACTTAATACTCATAACCATCTGGAACATTTTTTAAGCTACAGCAACATTAAATTGTTGCCTAATTCCATCAGTGATCGCTTCTAGGGATTTAATATTTCTTAATAAATTAGACAAGCATTCTCATTGGTATTCAGACCTTGTAAATAGAATGTGCATAATTTAGGGCTGGGGGTGGTGGTGGTTAGGTAATAGAATGCACTTTCTTTCCTTATCCATGTGTCATTCTGTCATTCTACTTCTGCAACACACAGGCCTGGTTCATACATTATGTTAAACCGTAATGAGGCTTGTTTGGTTTTGACTTAACATGTCGTGTGAATTTAGACATGGTTATGGTTTGGTAAAATGTACCAACCTTCATTTTCTTAAAGAAGAACTGGCTTTTTCAGCACAGTGGTTTATGATTATATTTTTATGGCATATAATAGGCTTCCTTGTTTCCAAGACGTGGGGTTTGGGCAATGTTATTGTTATTGGTTTGATTTTTCTTCCTTGTTCTTGTTTTAATTCTAATCATCTATACTCTGTAGATCTCCTAGAACTGCAGTTGCAGCTGATGTGGCCTATATACCAATCAAAGAAATAAAAGAAAAATAAGGGCACTGCTTAAAGAGGACACCCATTTTTCTAAGTTTCTAGTGTTTAAAAATAGCTTCATTAGGAAAGAAGCTACCATAACAGGATTGGGGTTTTGCCAATGCTCATATCTCAGAATAAGAGGAACTGATGCTTATACACTAAACAGACTACATGGCCTTAACCAAAGACTTCTTTGGATCCCCAAGGAATACAGTGATTCATAGTACTTGGAGAGACTAAAGAGACCTATTCTTAAGTGGAAAATAACTAATATTCAGACTGAGCATTTACCTTCTAAAGATTTCCAGCCTTCCAAATTTCATTCTGGATTACTTTACAAAAATATGACATTACACTGTATTAAAATACCAAAAAATATTCAGCATTTACTGTTACTATATATTTTTAAAACAATTTAACCTGATCAATAGATTAGTTTACTCATTACAATACCTAGGTCACTAGTATTAACTCTCCTTTGCCTGACTTAGAATATAAAACATCCTGTTTACTAGGAAAATCTGTAAGAGGTGTTTATAATTCTCTCCCTCAAAGCACAATCATCCAAAGATTCTGCATTCCCTTAAAATGACTAAGTCATTTCTACATCATCTAGAAAGTTTACCATTTGTAGCAAAAGAATCTGATGGCTAAAAAACACCAGAATATCATTATAAAATGTAAAATATCTCATGTCACACACAGCTTTGAAAGCTGAGAAAACTCTTTGATATTAAAATTCTGTGCACACTTCTCAAAGATTCAGTGATAGGACAGAGGTCTTAAGTCGCATACAGAAAATCAGGCTAAAATATGTCTTCCTTCTTTTTTTTGCTTGCAAAAAAGGCCATTAAACAGAGGAGTGTGCGCACACACACACACACACACAGGATTTGGCTGGGCTGTACTTTAGAAACTCCATCCCTCACTCAATATTCTCTGTAATAAAGATGCATTTTCCTGAATGCAGCCTAAACTGAATTTACATACGCCCTTTATTTTCTAGGTTTAAGGTGGATGTGCTGAGTAGCACTGAAAAGAGCAAAAACTATGGCAGGTGCACAGCTATGTAAGTCAAAGGAAGGGAATACTAGAAATTATCTGTCAGTCAAAACCCATCCTTGAGACTTTATCCTTCATCTTGATAGGCAGAATATACTTCCCTTCTGCTGATCTGATAAGAGGAGCTACAGAAATTTGACAATCTTCACCCTTAAAATGGAAATCATCTCAGTGATTCAGGCAAATATTTAAATGCTGCTAAACAGTGATCTTTCTTTAAAATAAAAAAAAAGGAGGGAGATTGCACTTGTTTTCCCTAGGAAAAGATTGGAGGTTTTGTTCTTTTTCCTAAGCTATAAAACCCCTTTCTCACACCAGAGGCTCTAAAGCATAGAACACAAATAAAGAAATCAAAGTACTTTGGTGTTTTTGTTTTTGGACAGGCAAAATTATATCTATCGGCTGCACTTGTTTCTGCTGTGTGCCTGTATATGCGCAATAGCCTCTTTCACCTCTGGAACTCTTTTTCCAACATTTATTTACACTGCAGCCTCTCTTGATACTTGCAAGCCTTTTCAGCAGCATATTGACTCAAGAAATCTTAGCCTCTGTAGTTGCCAGCTTCTGAGTGTAAAGTGCTTTGAGACTACATGGATGTCATTAAATACATGCAATCTGTCCTGGGTGGTTCCTTGACAACATCATCTCTGTAACTATTAAATTCAATTTCTTTTAATAGTTGGAGAAAGCTGCTTCTGCTACTAAATGGTTCACTGCATAACAACCTAAAATATAAAGTATCAGAATAGGTGGGCTGATCCACAAAAATCTGTTTTTCATTGTTGTCTTGGAACTCCATGGAAGGAAAAGGGTTTTTCCTTAACAGATATATCTGAGGCTATAACTGCTAAGGTATCAAACCCACAGTAAAACAGACTAAATTCTGATAGAGAGGATGTTCCCTTCTTGGGCATGTAACGTGACATTGCGGCTTACCATTCAGCCAATGCATCACTGACTTTGGGACAGGGGTAGGCCTTGAAATGCACTTTTGTTTCTCAAACAGCAACAACCTCAGTGAAGGATGGGAGAAATGTTCCTCCAGCCATGGTCACTGCCACAGGTGAGGATACACAACTTTTGGGAACCAAGAGCAGCACTGAGCTCTTGAATAGAGTGCTATGGGTCAGACTTCAAAAATGCAGCTAGTTTTGAAGCTTGAGATTGCTCATTCCTCTCATAGATAGAATGGGAGCAAAGCTGGATCTGCCTCTTCTGACTTGATCCACCTCCAAGTTCATCTGGAAAATCACAAGGAGAAGCAGGTACCAGATAGGTACTAGAGGAGGAGGAGGAGGAGGAGGAGAGAAATAGGAGGGAATATCCAAAAAATGCCTATTTCTGAAATGTTATAGAGAACTGAAGAATATTCTTAGAAAGTTGTTTAACAAACGGTGAGTAAAATTACTGTGAAAAACTGAAAATGCAGGACATTGGCCAGGTAATGTAGTGCAGCTCACTGGCAGAGTATATGCTCTGATGCAAAAGATTCCCAAGTTTAATACTTGGAATCCTTTAAAAGGACTGAGAAAGTTTTTGTCTGAAATTATGGAGAACTGCTCCTAGCCAGTTGATAGAACAAACAGATCAATGGTCTAACTAGCTGATGAACAGTGTCTATGCATCTGCAACAGAAGGCATGCACTTGAGAGGCAAACAGACACTTCTGGCCCATGGAAGTATTAAAAAGCATCTTCTCCCTTTGCAGAGGTAGGTTGTACTGACACTCCATCTGTAAATGATCCAGCTTTGTTCACAATAAAGTTCACAGAAATGGGCATGGATTTGCCCTGATCTAACAGATGGCTTGATTTTGACTGAAATATGCATTTTATTACACTCACCGGGCATTTAATCCACATTTTAAACAGTCTTCTTTGTTTGATTTTATAAGGGCATTCTCACTCTCTTGACCTGAAGAAGTCTGTCCCCACTCTCACCCCCCACCCTTTGCCTAAAAGCAGAATGGCAGCCAGGATGCATACTTACATGTTTTGAAAAGAAGTCATCTACCTCTTGGAGCAGCTTCTCTTGGCACTGGGGATTGGTGGCTAGCAGGTAAGTGCCAAAGGAAAGTGTGCTGGTGGTGGTTTCATAGCCAGCAATCAGGAACAAGGAGGCTTGTCCAGCTATCTCATCATCACTCAACAACGCCTGCTGCTTTTTCGGCAGAGCTTCAGAAAAGTCAGCTTGGCTGGCTGCGTCTGACCGTTCCCTGACAATGTCAGCGGTAGGCATCCGCACATCAAGCATCAACTGAAGGAAGTCTCTGCGTCTCTGTAAAACATATTGTAAAAGAAATTAAAAATCAGGAGTCTGGTACCACTTATTCCAACTAAAAAAAAATATTAAAAGCTATGAATATATGGAACTGATGAAGGGAGCTGAAGCTCATGGACACTTATGCCTTTTAATAAAGTTGTTAGTCAGAAAAGCTGCCGCCAGACTCCATACTCCAGGCACCATAGACTAAGACGGCTGGGGCCCTGCAGTGTAAAAGAAGTTTATTTTATTTATTATTTAATTTTCTCAATTTATTGGTTGCCCATCTCACTTTTCCAAGAGACTCTAGGCGGCATACAACAAGGTTAAAAACAATCAATGAATACATTAAAAAGTCTAAGAAATATATAAAACCATAGAACAGAGAGCCAGTTTGGTGTAGTGGTTAAGGCATCAGGCTAGAAACCCGGAAACTGTGAATTCTAGTCCTGCCTTAGGCACAAAGCCAGATGGGTGACCTTGGGCCAGTCACTCTCTCTCAGCCCTAGGAAGGAGGCAATGGCAAACCACTTCTGAAGAACGTTGCCAAGAAAACTGCAGGGACTTGTCCAGGCAGTTGCCGAGAATTGGACATAATTGAACGGATTAAAAAAACAAACGAACAGAGAATAATAGACAAAGGGATGTTAAAAATAATGGAGTCACCTCACTAGGTCACCCATCCCCTGGGGTCCCCAGGCCTGCTGACACAACCAGGTCTTGAGGGACCTCTGGAAGCTTAACAGGGACAAGGCCAACTTTACCTCAGCGGGGAGAAGATTCCACAGTGCATTTGCCACAGCAGAAAAGGCCTGCCAAACATAGCTCCCTAGGCATCAGAACCTGTAACATGGCCTCTTTGCCAGATCTGGTAGGACGGGCAGATGAAATCAGGGAGAGGCGGTCCCTCAAATAACCCAGTCCCATACCATGAAGGGGCTTTAAAGGTCAACACCAGCACCTTGATTTGAACCCAGAAAGAGAATGGTAACTAATGCAGCTCACGAAGCAGAGGTATACTGTGTGTCCTACCAGAAACACATATAACTGCTTGCGCTGCTGCATTTTGTACCAGCTGAAGTTTCCAAAGTTAGTAGTTTAACAGCAAGTTACCAACCACATGGACATTTATTCTGACTCTCTCCATGAAATGACTTTTCTACAGAAGATAGCAAGCCCTCTATTCTTCATTGCTAAATAATTACACCCACATTTTCCTGTCTCTTTTCAAAAGCAGAGGTGGGTAACCCACAGCCCGTATGTCACGCTTCTTCCCCAGGATTGAATCACTGATATTTGGTGGGAAAATTACTGTTTTCAATGCTGCAAGTTTTGCATTGTTTTTATTGTTGTTGCTTGGTTAACTTTAAACCTAAAACAGGTACGGGAAATCACAAGAGGTGGGGAGGGGAAATCAGCCCCCCAACTTTAGTTCCACCCTCCCTGGTGACTTTCCTGCATCATGGTGGCAAGCCCTGCAAGCTGAGTATGTAGCAATGAGGAAGATGTAATACTTCTCTTGGAGCAGTGTTTCTCAACCTTGGAAACTTTAAGAAGTATGGACTTCAATTCCCAGAATGCTGGCTGGGGAATTCTCGGAATCGAAATCCACACATCTTAAAGACCCCAAGGCTGAGAAACACAGTCTTGGAGGAAAAGTTGCCTATCTCTTAATATAAAGTCCAGAAGGCCTCCTTCCTCTGCCCAGCTGAACTAAATGCAGTCTGGAGAAGACTGCTTTATCTTTCTTTCAATTGTCTTTTTTCTGAGAAGCAGTCCAGCATCTTGAATTTGGGATCAGATTCCAAATCTTTATGGACAGAGTCCTTAACACTATCTCTGAAGTGGGAAAGCTCCATGCCCAGCTATCGTCAACAAATTCATTAAGGCTGCATCCACAAATCACACTAACCTATGATTTCTTTTAACACTAGTTTGTTGGACAAGCTAGAGCGACTCTCACAGGCCTGCAGTGACTTGGGTAGGCAAAGTAATTGCTGGCTTATTTTGCTTCCACTTTTTAGCTGCTATTATTAGGCTGGTTAGTGACTGGGGGAGGGGCATATAAACTCTCCCCAAATTTACTCACCACCTTCACACATATTATGCTATGTCAAAAAACAAAACAAAAGCAAAAACACCCATATTGTGATTTATCACAAAACATGGACCTAGGAACACTTACCAAGCAGCCTCTGTTAAACTTAGGGTCCTAGACCTAGAATTAGCACAAAGCCTTTCTCCTTTGCTATATCTTCTTCGAATCCAATATTGAAAATAATCCATAATCCATAATCATTAGATACATCTTGCCTTTTTTCACTCAGCAGGGTATATCCCCTCCCTTAAACAAAGGCCTTTAAAAGAATCCTTTCCAATAATGTTAAGCTTGCGGTGACTCAGCAATGCATATGACATTCTCCTGTTTTCAGCTCCCTTCTCCCAAACCTGCCTTCATATTTTTTTCACTTTAGCTATCACTTTTTATGATTTTATGAAAGTTAAGAGTGACCTGACCCGCTAGCCTTCACTCTTCTGTAATCCTATGTAATTGTTTGTTAGATTCATATCCTGCCTTTTCTCCAGGAGCAAAAGTCCGTTTACAAGGGTATCTCCCTTCCTTTAATCTCCACAACATCCCTGTAAGGTAGGCTGGGCTGAGAGAAAGTGATTGGCCAAATGTGTCCCAGTGGGTTTCTATAGCTGAGGATGGATTTGAACCTGGGTTTCCAGATCCTACTCTTAAAATTTAGCCAGTTTGGTCTAGTGGTTAAGGCAACGGGCTAGAAACCAGGAGACTGAGAGTTCTAGTCCCACCTTAGGCATGAAAGCCGGCTGGGTGACCTTGGGCCAGTCCTTCTCTCTCAGCCCAACTCACCTCACAGGGTTGTTGTTGTGGGGAAAACAGGAGGAGGAAGGAGTATCAGGTATGTTCCTCGAGTTATTTATAAAAATAATAAAGGCAGGATTCAAAAAGTATGCATCAAGGATTAAGATATTCAGTGATGTATAATTTTTCAGAGACAGCCTTTACAACTTCTAGATCACAACAGAAGTAAAGTTCCTCTGTATTTCCTCCAGCATGGTATGAGGAATATTTGCCTCATAATCTTCTAATTTTCTTTCATTTTCCCCACTAATGCCAATACTTTAATGTTTCTCCATGTTTCTATTAGCAAGTTTGATTTAAACAAACTTGAAAGTGTTAAAATTGTAAGTCTGTCCAACTTCATAAAGACTGTGGGAGGCATATATTAAAAACAGCGAGAAACAATATTACAAAGAAAAGAATGATGCATGTCCATAAGATTAAAAAAAAATAGACTAACAAGTATAGTATCTCCATGTGGGGAAAAAAATCCAAAATCCATGCTAATCTAAATGACACAAAAAGTATGCAAACGTATTTGGGGGATGTGTGTGTGTGGAGAATCAGAAAGAGTGGATATATTTTCATGTCTTTGGCTGGTCCTAATAAAGCTATGATCCATCTACAGGTTTTGGATTAATTTTAAAACTGACTCACATTTTTTGATTAGGTGGGCACATTCCATATACCATTTGTTTGTGCTGATAGTAGATACAACACAGAAAGGATTTTTTTCTCTCCCCCTTTGCCTGTTTACAAGATTTGGAGGGTTTTGGGGCGGTGGTGGTTGCGTGCCTTCAAGTCAGTGTTGACTTCTGGTGACTGCCTGGACTAGTCCCTGCAGTTTTCTTGACAAAGTTTTTCAGAAGTGATTTGTCATTGCATCTTTCCTAGGGCTGAGAGGGTGACTGGCCCAAGGTCACCCAGCTGGTTTCATGCCTAAGAGTCACGGTCTCCCAGTTTCTAGCCTGGTGCGTTAACCACACATGAAACTGGCTCTCATAAGATTAATTAACCTTGCTTTATCTTTTATACCAGGTTTCCCTAACTGGTTACAAGGATCCAAGCAGCTCAGATATACCCAAGGGCTTGCTGAATGCAGAGAGAGAGAGAAAATATATCAGCGGATCAAGTGGCACAAGCCTAAAAAGTACTTCAGAGTGTCCAAATAGATCTGTGATTCCTTAGATGTTGGCTATTGTTTCAGATTTTTACCAATAAATGCTGCCATCTCACATTGTTACCACCAGTTGTAGCTCAACACACCATTCAACTCTTGCCCTGTGCATGGAATATTAATCCTTGAAAAAGCAACTTTCAGCAGAAATCTACTTGACAACAATTTATTAAAGCTGATGTGGACATTTAGTCCATATTGCCATGCACTGATAAGTACATTATGGTATTAAGTTGTTTCCAGTTCCTAAACCTCCTGTGTAATCCATCAGAAAAAAAACAAGAGATGCAAAATAGGTGCAAAGCTACAATTACTTCAGATGCTAGTGCAAGCTAAAAACAAGATTAGTTGTGCTTCTTTATAATAGTCAACAAAAGCAAAGGAAATATTTCAAATTACATTCCTGAAATCATGATAGGAAATAAAACAGAGGGAGGGGAGGAGGCAGGAGAAAAGGGCAAATGAGATAAGAGTATGATGGAATATTCACTATATATGTCAAAGGCCTTTATCAGATCATTGACACAGGAATGGTGAGAAACAGAGGAACAGAAATATTTAACATACTGCACTTTGACTTTGCAGTTGGTTAAGTGGTATGACTCAGCTAGAAGGAAAGGACATCCATTAAGTTCCCGGGGTGGGGGTGGGGGGTTCAACAAAACCAGTTCTGGACTCTCAGTCTAAATTCTGAGGAATTAATTGGCTTAGCCATTCCCAAGCCTTGCAACCCATTTCCCTGATGAACTGCATTGTCTCTTATCATCCTACACTGATAGTCTATAATGATTAAGATAGCAATGTTATATGAATGTAATCTGGTGCTGGCTGGACATTGTTTTTCCAATGGAAAAACAATATCGAAGCACTAAATTCTGGTCAATGATGGCAATAAAAGATATTGATTGATACTGAAGCACTATATTTCTGCAATTGTCATGCTGAGGGGGGAAAAAGACACTATATTCTACCTAGGTAGTGTTTTGCAAAATTCCCATCACAATGCACAAGACAACTATCTTTGCAGCTACAGTATATGCCAATGACCCAATTAAACTGTTTACAAAATGAGTTATGAATAAGCTTCACCCTTATGTAAATGCTCCTTTTTTCCACAATTATTAGCAAAAACCCAGAATCTCCATGGGTCATTATGCTTGGTCTGGGAGGCTAAGGCTACTGTATTCAGTACAAGTCACAATATTAAATCTACTCTGAACAATACTGCAAGTTCCTGCCTTGTTCCCAATTCTTAATTTCAGCAAAATAGCAAACTGTGGCTAATTAAAGCCTTTTGAAATTATGCCCAAGAGAAGAGGGAGGAAAGGAGTCAGGTTGGGAAGAGCATTGAGAGTTCTAATATTTATTTATTTAACTTGCTTGTTTCTTTGTTCATTCATTCGTTTGAATTTATTGGCCACCCAATTCCAATGGACTCCTACAGTAAGTCTGATTTGATCCCCACAAAAAGTGTATCAAATTCTAGTCAACAGTTTGCCAGGGCTGAAGATAGCAAGGCAGGAAGAGGAAAGGCTGGGAATAGAGATGTCTGTTAAACAAGTATTATGCATGGCCATAGGAGATAAGGCTAAGAATAGGACAGCTACCAGTGATGCAAGGACAGAAGGAAATTTAGGATTTAATTCTGCATTAGCCTAATATAGGACAGGACTCTATAGTTTGGTAGAAGCTGTTCTTTGTCTCATTTAGGTTTGGATTCTGTGTGTGTGTGTGTGTACATACATACATATTCAGGTGGAATCCTATATTTTCTGTGAATGCACCAAGTTCCAGAGGATTATTGCAGTCCACCTACGTGGGTGGGCAGTCCCTTGACACAGTTCCACATTATACCTTGTTTTGGCAGAGGACCTGTAAACCATTTCTCCTCTTCCATTATGCCACTGAACCCACTCAACCCGCATTTATTTACCTTTATGTGTAGATGTGAGTAACATGACATGGATTTAGGGATTCTGGCAGATACAGAGGGAAGGAATATTCAGTGGGAATGGGGCATAATGATCTCAGGCTCTCTTACCCCCTGTAATTGCTTTAAAGAAATACAGAAGTACTGGAAGAAATAGAAGTAGAAAAAGGAAGTAATTTTTGTAGGAAAAAAATTAAAAATCCAACCCCACTGATTTTGCCTCTTTTACTTGTATTCCTTGGTACTAAGTATTAATTCAGTTCCACATTCATGGAACATAAGAACTGCCCTGCTCCATCTGGCCAAGGCTCATCTTGGTTTAAGGCTCAGTTTCTCACAGTGGCCAAACAGATGCCCCTGGGATGTCTGCAAGTAGCATAAATAAATTTTCCTCTCCAATTGTTGTTCCCTTGCAACCAACATTTGGAGGAACACTGAATCTTCAAGACCAGAAGCTACTCATGGACCTGTTCTCTATAATAGAATTATGCATAATGCTTCAGATGCAAACATACCATAGATTGTATGGTATCGATAGATTCAGATGCAAACATACCATAGAGCATTAGAAAAGTTAGCATCTTCATTTTCACTCCCTTTCCTAATGTTTCCTAGTATGAAGATTTTCTTTTTAGCTGCTGCACACAAGTTGGCTTCTTCACTGAGCTTTCCACTATCGCCCCCAAATCATTTTCCTGGTTAGAGATAATTCAGACCCCATTAATGTGTATGTGAAGTAACTGCTTTTTGTCCCAATGTGCATTAGTTTACCTTTACTTAAATTGCATTTATTTGTCTTTTGGTTAACCATCCACCCAGTTTAAAGAGATACCTCTGGAGTTCTTCATTTTATTGCCCACAAGCTTGACCAGCTCACTGTTTACCCCTAATCCAAGATCATCTGCAAGCAAGTTAAAAGCACTGGTGCCAAGACAGA
This sequence comes from Candoia aspera, assembly GCF_035149785.1. Lineage (NCBI taxonomy): Eukaryota > Metazoa > Chordata > Lepidosauria > Squamata > Candoiidae > Candoia > Candoia aspera. The sequence continues at coordinate 22,024,838 of NC_086159.1, read as the reverse complement.
TCCTTGATGGAGTCTTCTTCTTACTTCCCTCCATTGAGAAAACTGCTCATTTATTTATTCTTTGCTTTCTGCTTATTAACCACTTAGCAATCTACAAAAAGGGCTGGCCCTCTTATCCCATAACCACTACATTTACTCAGGAGTTGTTGATGAAGAAACTTATTAAAGGCATTATGAAAAACTAAATACATAATATCAACAGAATTATCTACATCACATGGGTGTTGATACTGCCCAGAAATTCCAAAAAGTTGGTGAGGCAGATTTTCTTTTTCATGCTGATTTTCCTACAGCAAAGCTTGTTCCTCTGGGTAGCTGTTTATTTTTTTCTTCAATTACTGTTTCTACCAGCTTGACTGGAACTATCAACTTACTGGCCTAGAATTTCCCAGAACATCCCTGGATCACTTTTTAAAAATCAGTGTCACACCAGCTACCTTCCTGTCCTCCGGCCTAGAGCCTAATTTGAGTGACGATACATGATTTTTGCTTGGAAATTTCACATTTGAGTGCTTTCAGAATTCATAGTGACACGGGTTATTTTTTAAACCATACCCAATTAGACTGTCCCAGACTTGAGAGAGAGACAAAATCCTGGACCAGGTGGTTTCTTTATATCTCCCTATAAAGGATGGGGAGACTATTTGTTTTTGTAAAATAAAGATATTTTATAAAGGTGATGTGTAAAACTTACAAATATCTGCTTCCTATTACCTCTCTCTTATTTATACTCTATTTCAATTGCTATTACTTCTATACTATTACTTTCACTATAACAATGACCTCTATCCTTTACTCTACACCAGTGTTTTTCAACCTCAAGAATCTTAAGATGTGTGGACTTCAACTCCCAATTCCACACATCTTAAAATTCCTGAGGTTGAGAAACACTGCTCCATACTATTACTGTACTATTGTACATCAATGTTTGCTTCTTACAGAGCCTGTCCATCTTAATTCCTCTCTCTGGGATTCTTTCTTCTCTGTTGTTGCTTTTTAATGGCCAGCATGTAGAGTTCTTGCACCTTTCCAAGTTGTGTTTTTCCTTCCTGGGTCTCTTCACATTTTTCCCCCCCTCTGGATCAACCCTCCCTCTGAAGGAAAAATGCCTTCTTTTTTTTGGCTGCTGCACTTCTCCATTCACTGGGGACTGCAGAGCTCCAAAAACACTCCTCTCCTCTCTTCCCATACCTGTGTCAAGGTTGCTGCTTTACTGGCAACTCTGCTGTGCTGATGTTGGAGGAAAGGCTCAAATGGGGGGGAAAGGTGGGAGCACAGGTGCCAGGGATGTTCTTAAGCAGCCTGCTCTTCCACACTTGGGTAGATATCATCAAGTCCCGATTTCAGGATAGTCTCGCAAGATGATCTAGCATATTTTCCCTTCTTATCCCAATTTATTTTGATTGTTCAGATTCCTCACCTGAGAAAAATCAACCCAGGCTCAGTACAAAATCTTTTCTATTAAACACAGATGCAACAAATTCATTCGTTCTCTGTAATCTCCATATCCTCCTCAAGAATCCCTTTCATTCCTTTACTATTTAACTGCCCAAATGCTTCCCTGCTTCCAGTCTATCTACACAAGTTGTCCCACAGTTTCCTTTAAGATTGTTGTCAACCATCAAACTTTTGGGGAAGGCAGATTTTTTTTCCTTTGTGTTCTCCCCTCACAAAATCCTCTGAAGTTTTGTAGATATTTTACTGGAATGCTATGCTAGTCTCTTCTTGATTTTTCAGTATTGTTTTCACTAATCCCCTCGTTTTTTAGAAGTTTCCTTTTTGTAATCAGATGTGACTGTGTTCCACACTGCTGGCAATTTCCCATTCATGTGTACAATATGCTGACTGTATTATCATTATGTTCACTGTTTCCTATTACTGGCTATATCTTGCACCAGATCATTGTCACTACTAAGAATTCAGTCTAGCCTCGTCTCCCTTGTGCTTAGTTGCAACAGCATACCCCTAGATCTAATTTACATTTGTGACCAGATGTTGCCACCCAAACTTCCAATGTTTTCTACTGTGTTAGATTTTATACCCTCCTTGATATAAAGTCAACTTCTCTCCCAATGTGTCCTTCTTTGTCTTTCTTATAAAGTTTGTATCCCAAAATGACTGTATCCCACTGATTCTCTTCCATTAGGTTTTTGTTATACCCACTATATCTATGGTTTCATCTGCCGCCTAAGAACTCTAATTCCCCCATAGAGATCTTCTTCACCAGATTACTCAAACATTGAGTTTCCTTCTTAGATGTGGATTGTAAGGCAGGAAATAAGAGTACAGTATTTCTTTTCAGAAAATTGAAGATGGTATATGTTGCCCTTTATGGACTTTTATCCAACCTTCAAAAATATGTTCATGTTCATTTCTGGGTGTTGAAGGAGAGATGACAGTGGGACAAGAGTAGAAAGTGTATCATGGGAAAACAATATTGTGTTCTTCAAAACTATAACTCAAGTCTAGCTTTAGGGCACAATCCAGACAAAATTAAATGAAATCAATTGGATATAAGCATTTTAACTGATGTGCTGAAATTCCATTGATTTCAGTATAGCTTAAGTGCACTTAGCTTTCCCTGAACTCTGGCTTTAATGGTTTGTGCTGCAGCTGTTTGAAATAAATCCCTGCAGAACTGGGAAGGGTGTCAGTGGGAAGAAGGAAGGTGGCCCTACATTTTTTGTTACAGAAATTATGAAAACAAAATTGAATATTTTTCTTTTAATTTATAAATTTAATTTATAAGATCACTGAGTGCTTCACATCACTGCCAGTTGTACTCAGCGCTATCACAGAAGACAGAGCGATGTTCATTCCAATCTTCCTAAAGACAGGGATAAAAGGTCAGGTTAAATGAGAAGCCCTCTTTAAGGGGCTCAGGAAAATAATGAGCTGGGGTAATCAGCAGTCAGGATTGAGTGCTTAACCTTCTGAGAGGGGGAGAAAAAGCAAAAAGAGAAGCTGGCTCTTCCAAGTACAAATGGCTTATATTTTTAACAACCCAATATATTTCAGAACCATGGGCTCCTTTTTCAGGGGCATTAACTGTGATAAATACTTTAGATATTCCAATTCTTAGAAAAAGAGCCCAATCATGTATGAAAGGCTGTTATTATTTCTACAGATAGCTCCAGCTTGTCCTCAGCATTTTAATGTGTAAAGTATTTACTATGCTTAATGCTGGAAGGAGGAACCCGCAGTTCCAAAGCATATTGGGTTGTAAGAAATATCAGCCGGTGGCGCCCTAGAAAATTAGTTTTTTTTTTTTTGCATGTTTTTTCTTTTTCTCTTCTATACCACAGGCCCACAGTACAAGGATGTTATCTATAGCCAGTTACACTTTTAATTGCAACTCATTTTGGCTGAAGAAAGTCCTGTCTATGGAGCTGGTCTATCATAGTGACCTCTCTTGGCTGCCATATTTTCTTTAGAACCTGGTATCTGAGCTACACTCATGTTTCTGGTCTCTTCAGTTCATGCCTGTTTGACCTACACTTTTGCCCTTGGCTTCACTAATCCTATTCTCTTTGTCTCAATCTTTTCATTCTGGACCATGCTGTGCGTCAACATTTGAAACAAAAAGTAGATCCCTCTTGAAACCTAATAGCTTCCCCAGATGATCTCAGAGCCATCCTAGCTTCTTGATCACATTTTGTTGCTATGATCATAGGCTGGGATGGACACACTGCTACATTTGGGAAGGTCCAAAGAGTTGTAGCTTCTTCTCAATTCTGAGTAACAATAACATATTGATAAGATAAAAATGATGGAGAAAATGGATTACTTCATGGACTAAACCCATGTGATATTCTCATACAATATCAAGCAAACACATTAAATAGGCTCTAAGCTTCACAAGGTAGCATGAAGATAAAATAAATTAGACTCATATGTACCATTTTTTAAATCCTTTGGGGAAAAAGGGACATTAATGTGATAGACAGACAGACAGACTTCATCATACCTTCCATATCTTTTTGTCGATGAAAGAAAGCCACCCACAATAATTATGTTTATGTACACAATAATTGAGTTACAGAAAAATGCAACAACAGCACTGAGAAATATATCATTAAATATTATATATTCTTTTTCCTGGGGGAGGGGGGATGACAACAAAGCATTTATCACAAAACCAACTGATCCCACTATCACAAAACTTCTTGACCAACATAGTTTTGCAAGAGAATAAAAGCTTGACTTTATGGTATTGTGGACTGTAATCCCTTCCATTATTGCTTGTGACATGGTTGCTCTGGGCTATGTCTCCCCTGCTCATTGGTCTTTTTAATCACTGCCTGATTAAAATCACTGCCTGGTATCAAAGTTTATGTCACATAAAGGACAAATACAAACCATGGAAAAACCTTTCTTCAAATCTTCATTTCCTTTTTAAAAAATTAATTTCTATTAAAAGTTTTTACATAGCTAAAAAAACCAGAACTATAGAAAGAAAAGGAGAAAAGAAAAACTACAAAAAAGAATACAGTGAAAGCGGAAAAAAAGACTTCCGCCTTTCTTTACAGCAGTGACAAACAGACTCATTTTCTCTCCTCCCTCCTTAACATTACAATAACCCCTTCAGCAACTGATTCAATCTTTTTTCAATTATCAAATCCAGAAATTACCAGTTCACTTTTTTCCATTTTCACATTTCCAAACTTCACTAAGTAACTAAATAATGCCCAACGAAGTGTAGGAATATAAAACACATGTTGTAACCTAGTTCTACTTTCTAAGGAAGAAATATTAAATATCACTTGAGTTTTTTTCTTCAAATTGGACTCTGATATCTGTCTTTCACTGAAAATACTGAATGCTTTTTCTAAGAAATGAATTTCAACTTCTATGCCTGAACTATTATAGTTAGATGGAGAACAATATCTGAAAAGGTAATCAGAAACAGGACCGAGAAATATTAACAAGGGACCTAGGACTTTGTTTACTTCTTGCTGTTTTCAGTGTAAATTATACATGTTGAAATTTGTAAGGTAAGATCAAGGATCAATCATCTTTTCATTGTATAATCTTGCACAAAAGTCAATAAATAAGTAATGCTTAAAACTACAAAACCTTATGAGAATGTGGTAACTCAAGAACTCTGAAATTGCCTATACCTTGCTTGAAATCTTTCAACATTTCATCACCTTTACTTTCAGATCTGAGAATGTGAAACTCATGAAATTTAGTAAACCTGTGATGGTTATGCCATGGTTCAAACTCTTTAAAACTTCAAATATTATTTTTATTTAATTTTGGAGGACAGTAGTCACCATCTAGTGGTGTCACAGGAACCATGCTAATGATTCCCAACCTAAGTGATTTGATAGCTTTCCTAACCTACCGCCATGCTAGCTGAGAATTAGTAGACATGAATAATGCCAGATTAGGGAAGGTTGAATTAGATTGTCTTTAGAAAAGAGATATTCAGGCTCATGCTTGAATCTTGCTTGAATTGTCATGTTCATTTGGTGATCCTGAGCAAGTCAGTTCCCTTTTGGTATTCTGCCCAGTGTGTCAAACTCACTGGCAATGATTAGGATTGTGAAAGCAGTCGGAAGCCTGCACACAACATTTCCACACCAAATTTTATAATTATGGAACTATGATTATGATTATAGATCAGGAGGACCAACAAAGAGAAGTAGGCGATTAGGGTGAATCAGCATACTGTATATGTGCCTTTATAAGACCAAAGGCTCAGAGCTCATAACCCCCTAAAACTAAATTCATTTCTGCACATAGATACCTCCATATTCACTTTAATTTGGTCTTTTGAATATTTAATCTCTGTTTTGTTTTTCAAGCGTAGATACTGAAAAATGCTACAGTGCTTAAACTAAGTTTTAGATATGCCATACATGAGATTAAGAACAGCACCCTCGCTGATCTGGAATTTTACTCCCTGATTTCAAGTTTATTACATTTAGGCCATGTTTCATTGTCACATATTTTAGCTCAGGCCCTTTCTAAAACACTAGTTTAATGATTTATCTTAGGACTGAAATGGCTTTGTTTGCTAAAATTAACAGCTGTCTTAATGGGGTGTGTGTATTTTTATATAAACTGGATGAAAATTTGACAACAGTTGATTTATTTTTAATAAAAGTAAGTGTAGTAAATTCTTTACAGTGCTTTGAAATGGGTTTGTTTCATCAGTGCAGAATCCTTGTGAAAAGTCTGTAACCTTGCCTTATCATCTGTATCATGAGTAGGGTACAGATGATTGGAAAAGGAGCCCATATACAAATAAAAAATACAAAGACATTCAGGAAACATGGATTTAAAATACAAATTGTAGTTTGAACTGCTATATTCAGAAAGAGGACACGAGGGTTTAGGAAGAAAATTGTTCTGATCAAGAGATAAAAATTTATCCCAGCAAAAGGCAAGGTCTGGTTTTTACTCAGCCAGGCAGCTGACCTTGGGCCAGACACAATTTCTCATCCTAACTTTCCTCTTGGGATTTTATTTGTTTTTGTTTGTTTTAATCTGAAGTACAGTGTAGGAACTGGACACTGCTCAGAGTCAAGTTGTGATTGGAATGGCCTATAAATCCTGCACCCCCTCAAGTCCTGCTGGTTGCCTCATTGTGGTGTGTGTGTGCATGTGTGTTCCTGGAAGTGATAAATAAAGAATGCTGGAAATGTATTCCAAGTGTATATATTCGCAACAGGATCATCTAAACCATGAAGCTGGGCAACTAAAGCAAGCAGGCATCTATATTGGGCAGCAGTGACCAGAATCTTCCTGATACTGGAGGTGGATGATCACTTCAGTGATATCATTTCATACGGCATTTCATACTGCAATTAGACTTCATGGACAACACTTTAATATGATGATTATCCAAGTTTATGCTCTAACCACTGCTGCAGAAGAAGAGAAGGTTGATGAGTTTTACGATCAAGTTCAATTTGAAATCAAAAGAACATGCAAGCAAGATGTGCGGCTTGTGATTGAAGACTGGAATGCCAAAGTTGGAAATATTAAGGAGCAAAATGTAGTTAGGCTGTATCGCCTAGGAAACTGACATGAAGCAAAACAGTGACTTATCCATTTCTGCCAATACAATTATTTCTTCATTGCTAACACATCTGCAGGCAACCAGAATGACACTTATATACTATACATCAACATCACTAGATGGAGTATACTGAAATCAAATTGACTATAGTAGTGGTAGAAGGAGGTGGAAGAATTTAGTCACAACAGCAAATACAGTGCCATGGACTGACTGTGGAATAGATCACAAATTGCTTATATGCAAGTTCCAAGTTAAGCTAAAGAGGAAGAAAAAAGCCAACCAGTTTCCATGATATGATCTTGAGCATATACCCACCATTTGCAAGGAGATCATCAGGAACTGTTTTGAGACCTGAACCTCATTGATCATGAACCAGACACACTATGGAATGAACTTAAAGAAGTTGTTATGGAGGAATATGAAAAGAGACTGCCAAAGATCAAGGAACAGAAGAAAGCAACCCAATGTCAGAACAAACCATGCCAAGAAGAGAAGAGAAAATGAAGCCAAGAAAAACATCAGAAAGGAACTTAACTAAAAATTTCAGAGAGCTGTCAGAAGAGACAAGACACAGTATTACAATAACATCTGCAAAGACACTGAAGATGGAAGCAGACACAGAAAAACAAGGAAAGCCTTCCAAAAGATCTCTGAACTCAGAAGGAGGTTCCAACTTCAAACTGGTATACTAAAGGATGCTAGTGAACAGACAGATACTGACTCAAAGAAAATCAAACAAACATGGAAGGAGTACACTAAAATTCTGCACACTAGAAATGTCAACACTGAAGATACCTTGCAGAAGATTCTGGAAAATACCATGGATTTTCCCACTGATAGCCAAAACCAACCAAACAAAAATGGATCATTGAACAAATTAACCCAGCATTCTCACTCAACGCACAAATGACCAGGCTCAAATTTTTATTCCATACACATTATGCAAAGACCTAGCTCTCTTAAGAAGCCTATAATGCTCGGAAAGGTAGAAGAAAAGAGAAGAAAAGAGTGACTAGCAGCAAGGTAGATGGACTCAATTACAATGGTGATGGGTGCACTGCTGGGGACAGGTCCTCCTGGAGAAAAATATATTTATGTGGTCACTAAGAATCATCACTGACTTGATGGCACATAATCAAAATAAATAAATAAATAAATAAATAAAATCTGCAAGATAGATAGATAGATCCATTATGTTGCTTTGTATTCTCTGGAGGACAAATGCTTGAAAATGTAGCAAATCAATATACTCATTCATCCATCCATCCATCCATCCATCCATCCATCCATCCATCCATCTGTCTCACAGTAGTGATTCTGGGTGGCTTACAATGTTTAAAAACAATATAGCACATAATATAAAACAAGCAACACACCCAGCAGCTGAGGAACTGAATCAATCCAGATGAAACAATAAGCACATCATGGGCTCTCACTAACATTGTTCCATATGGCAGCAAGTGAAAAGGCCTGCTTCTTGGGTCCCACAAGAGGACATTCTTTAACTTATGGGACCTGCAGCATCTCTCCCGCTAGAAATAATGAGATGGATGGAAACAACTGGGGAGAGGCGGTCCAGCAAACAACCTGGTCCCATGTGATGAAGTGCTTTATAGGTGACAACCAGCACCTTGAATTGCGCCTGGAGGTACACTTGAAGTCAATGCAGCTCATGGAGCAAAAGTGTAACACACACACACACACACACACACACACACACCAAAGTGCATTAATACCTGTACCACTGCATTTTGAATTAAATGCAGTGTGCCATTGCATTTTGAATTAAAAAACTAAAATATATTCTCTTATTGGAAACTGTTGTTAGCTCCAGCAAGGTTTGGGAAAACAGTATGAACGGAACGGTTCAAATGCCTCCTTCCTAGCATCATGGCTCTAATTAAATTGTGAACTGCCCTACTGTCAGACTTGAACACCAAAACTTCTTTTATTATAGGGTCACAGTAACAGAATCTTGCAACTCTGAATGAGCCTCCCCACTCGTTGCCTTTATCCTAAAGAGAACTAGGGAGGGTCAAGACTGTTAAGTTTTCTCAAATTCCATTCCTGCTTTGAATTCAGATTTCTCTTATCTGACTGTTGCCTTGGCTGTGGCTCTTCCTCCTGTTCCTCGAGGCTCTTCTAACAGCCCATTACATCTACAAAACAGTTACATTATGACTTTTTAAAAAGTTGGAATTTCAGACACTGACTCACCCCACCCTTCCTTTTCCCTTAGAGTACTGTGTGGTCCCAAGTCCCACTAGAATTGTTTTACTGATGACTGATGAGGTACAGCCTGTGGGAAAAGACTGAACAGTTCCCCAGACCTGGGTTCTATCATTCTTTTTCTATTAAACCAAAAACAAATAAAAACCCCCAAATGATTTCCCTGTTTAGATTTTAGAAAGTGCTGAAATACCTAGGCTTGCAGTCCAGGCCTACATTTTAAATTTATTTATAATTTAGATTTATAAGGCCACGCAACTCCACCCTTCCACATCAGGTCAGTAAATGCTCTGATGTGGCAGGTGACTAGCCAACCATTATTTCTTCCTCACTAAGTTCACATATTACAGTTCCATTATGGTTTATTAAGTCACAACCAAACAGATTCATATATCAAGCCATCAATCAGGGTTTAGGACCCAAAGTGGTGATATTCACATGATATTATAAGGCAAAACTAATAAAACACATTAGGGCACATGTGAATCAGGACATTCTTTTCCAAATCCCACCATCCGCTTCTATTGCAAGGAACACACCACATAATAAGTAGGAGAGAGGAAAGCTGAGAAAAAGATTGATGAGAAAAACCACCATAGGAAGCCCAGCCTTAAAAGAATTTCATTCCAAGACCATTGCTATTTGAGGGAAAAAGAAAGATGGTGCCTCTTCATTTCATTCCCTCTACCAACGTGGATTCTTACTTCAAATCTAACAGCGAAAGTGGTCATTGAATCTTTATAAACCCTGTGAGGGTCTCCTCCTGCTCCTGAGGGCATCAGCCTAGCTTGGAAGCAATCCAGGCACACACACACCTCTATCTGGCAATTTACTGCCATAGTCTGCCTCCAAACATCTATTTAACGGTAAGACTGGCTCTGGTTGAAAGTGAAACCTTTTCTCTCATATAATTTGTAGGCATTTTGCTTCTTCCTAAACTACGTATTTGAATGAGTTCGCGAAATTCTCCATGCATCTCAGCAGTTACTTCTTGTGTTTAAATTTCCATTAAGTCCTTGTCCATTGATATGCAGCAAAAAAGCCAATTAACCAAATTTCCAGCCTATGTATGTTGGTGGTTTTACACAGCAAGCAGATTCATAGCTCCATTTTTGGAAGCTTTTAAAAAGCAACTCAGATGGAAATGCCACTGCAGTCAATGTTCCTCCAGGGCTGATTCAAGAACAATGAATTATTAATCTGCATGACAGTTTTCATGATAGGAAGCAGTGGGAAAACCAAGGAGGAACTGTGTGTTTTAGAAATTCCCTGTTTGGGCTAGTTTACATTTGATAGTAGCTTTTATGAAACTCATTTAAAATTTATGATAGCCCCTATCGGAAAAACACTTTTCATTCTTCTGCCTTCTACAAACAATTGGCTTTACAAACCAAATGTCTGTAAAATGTATATCTATTTTACAGGCAGCCACAGTGCTGATTCGATGATGATGATTTAAAAGCTACTATTTTAATAAAAGGATTTTTTCATAGCAGTTTTACCAGGTCAACTAACAGTCCAGTACTGCAAAAATATCCTCCTGGAAGTGATCCATATGTTTCCTCCCATCTCATGTTCAAATTAGCTACAAGAATGGTCTTATGCAGGATTCTCATTAATACTGTAGTACTGATTTAAGATGATGACGACGACAATGACTTTTACTACTTGTACTTATTGTACATTGCTCTGGGTGCATCTTAATGTAGGAAACAGCAGAAGGATTATGCTTAGTATAATAACAATAAAGAAATAGGAATTCCATCATATTCCAGAATATGAGAGAAAACACTTATCCAGTTCTTCTTCCCCCCACAAAATTCACCTGTTTCTGGGTACAGGTTTTCAAAGATAGCTTCTTGCAATTCTGCTTCATGAACTCAGCTTTCATGGGAAAAGAAAGAGACTAGCTACTTTTCATGGCAGCAGATTTTACAAAGCTGTAATATTCTTGTTGCTTTCTTCTTTTCTCTGTCTGAAGAAACTTGAAAGCCATCATTGGGGATAGCAAGTATTTTGCTGAAACAACCAAGACACATCTGGGGAGGGTACAAGTAGCTTTGCCTCAATGCACTAGTATTGGCTATATTCAGGTTTGATTTCCACAATTTATTTGCTTTTTTAAGCTATCTGAAGCATGCCTTTTAGAACTAACACAAGTCCACAAAGCAACTTACAAAAGTTACATTTTCAAGTACTGCCATTTTAACTGCTGAAATTTTGGGTGGAAGATGCAATTAAACAGTATTTTAAAAACAACAAATTAAAGGATTATTTTAAAAAAAATCCCTAACCCACTTAGTCTCCCAGCTTAGTCCTGCCTACGTTCTCAAATGGGTCTTGACCATTTCTTGACACATTGTGGCCCAATGCTGCAAAAGCACACCTTTGGCTGGAACAGATTGTCTGCTCTACCATGAGGCTCAGAAACTGGTGTAGGATGATATACTGTTGCCAGAGGGGGAACAGCTCATAGCTCCCAGTTTCTTCCTTCTAGTCAAGATGCAGAGCATCTAATGTAAGCCAATTTATTTTGGTGTCCAAAGCAAAAATTCAACAAACACATCCTCTCCTCTCTGACTGTATAATTAGCACAGCAAATTTTAAAAATAAGAATTTTCTGTCCTTTCATGATAATGCAAACCAGCTGTTTAAGGTGGCCTTCTCTGCCTTTTAGCAGCTCCCTCCAGAATATGAACAAAACCCAACACTGTTTGACTGCTAATATGTACTTTCTTAGTCAATCTGGACGATACTATAAATGGCTGCAGAATTATACTGAGCAAATCATTTAGTCCTGTTTTCAGCACTGATGGGCAGCAGCTCTTCCAGGTTTTCTAGCCCTACCTCGAGATGCCAACATTGAATTCAGAACCTTCTGCAGAGTGCAATGCATGTCTTCTCCTGATCCACCCTTGTAGCTCAGATTTGCATCACTACTATTATAGTCTATTTCTGCAGGTCAATTATTGCACTACTAGCCATGCATTATGCTTTTCCTATGTTCATGGAAAAAATAGCATCCAGCTTCAAGAATCAGCTGTCATTAAACCTTTGGTGGAAGAACATGCCTCATATTCAACACAACACCAATATTTGAGTCAGAGAAGGATTGCCCTTCCTATTAACAGCTCCCTGGAAGAAAACAATTTTGGGTTGCAACTGGAAGGAAGTAGGAGATGCCTCTCACAATATTTATTTATTTAGGAAACTTACATGGTCGTCCATCTTGTACATTATAACTCTGACCAGCTCAGAGTTGCAACAATAAAAACATGTCAGAAACAATAAAAACCAGCTCAGAGTTGCAACAATAAAAACATGTCAGAAACAATAAAAAAAACCCAAATCCAAAAACCAGTGCCCAGTGCCCTAAAGCAACACTCCCCAGTAACAACAACAATCAAGGATCAAAAATACGTTCAAGGATCAAAAATATGATCAAGTATGAAAGCAACAAATAGAAAAGAAATACCTGTAAGACAGAGTACATACAGAGAAGAGTAAGAAGATAGAGAAAACAGATGCTTTGGGGAGAAAATGCTTTTAAATGGATGAAATAACTGGGCTGGAAATTTTTTACCATTAACTTGGAAGTGCAGTTTTCAATTCTAGTTTTAATGAGAACTTTTAGTCACCAGAAAAGCAAACATTCTTGTACTCTTTTCACACTTCCAATTGCAATGAACATCAAGAAATGCAAAAACACCTAGAAGTCAAGATCAAAGCAATCAAATGAACTGTTTAGGGTATTAAATTGAGCAGCTATGGCATTCTGAAAACCTTCCTATGGTAGTTTAGTTTTTAGAATACCTTTAAATGCCAGAAGAAGAGAGAAGGGATAGTAACAGGCAAGGATTACTGAATTAATGCCCAGCTCATGAGCTTTCCAGTAATATCTAACTAGACATTGTTTAACAAAGAACAAAAACCTTGTGTATTAATTTCAGTACGAGTCACACAACACAGGACCATTTAATGTAAGTTTGCAAGACAGCTGCTGCAAACACAATATAAAACACTTATATAAAAACAAATACAACTAAAAATTGCATGAAAATATATATGCACAGACAGAACAAAATGCTTTAAAATCCTTTTATTTGGCCCTCTGTCAAGGAAACAAATTGAAACATTAAGAAGAAATGTGCAGATCATCTTTATCTGCAAGACAAGTACAGATTTGCCCATCCAATGTTGTATAATAATTCTCATAGTTACCCCATTCCCCTTAAGATGCTGATAGCTTCTTTATGCTAGGAATACAGCTTTGAAGAATGTATGGATTCTTTTTTTTAATACTATTGTATTATATTTATTTATTTATTATCCAAATTTCTATCACCGCCCATCTCCCCCCCAACAGGGGGACTCTATATATAAATATTATAAAACACAAGTAGTACATTATATTATTTGGGTACAGTGTTATTAACTCTAATGTTTAGAAAACTTAAACCTTTAAAGATAAAGAAAAATAAGTTTATATCAATATTAACTATGATTTCTAAAATGTTAGTGTTGATAAGCATAAAGTTCTTTAAATTTGACAACTAAAGCTAAATCTGGGATTAGTATATGGATCCTTGACAGCAGTGTGACTACGGTAGAGTCACTTTGACAGTCCTATAAATTTCAACCAAAATACAGAAATGGTAGGAGAAGCGCAAACCAAATCAGCTGTTTTTCCAACCTTTGAAGTATATCTCTAATATGGCTAGGCATTGTTGGTTATATATAGCTGAATTAAATAGTTCTTTAATCTGGTCTAGCAACACATAAAATGCCTTACCTCATTTGGATCCTGCTGATCTCTCAAAGTAATCATATTCTTGATGAGACTGATAAAAAACCCATTCACTTCATCTCGTTTCTTATTTGGCAAAATGCGAAGCAGAGGGATCATTATAAATGGAAATGCAACTTCAAGAGAATTTTGAAAGAGCAACATTAGCAGTTGTTCAATTATCAATTATGCAAATAATCCCAACCCTTAACTTCAGGTTATTTCTCTTTTAAGTTGAGAAATCTTCTACTCTTTTCTCCTATTTTGACAGTTTTAAATGATCTAGCATATCTTCTAAAAGATAAGTCAAGTAATCGCAGTAAGATGTCTTTTTTTAGGCTGTTCCAATTGATAACATTGACACAAAAGAACTTATTCTGCTGCAGTAGTTGCTGAAACACATTTAATGCATGACAAGGCTTATTTTTAAAAAAGTCCTACAAGTTGAGATGGCTCTGAAAACATGATTGGGAGGTTATGAATTCATACCCATTAACCTGTCTTGCTCTGAAAATCAGTCTGCCTCACTCAGTGATATACTAATGTCTGCATATTCTTCACAAACAATATTTACAGAATCCTGAAACAATTAGAAGGTTTGTCTTATGGCTGAGCAAGGTTTTGTGTAAATGTACCATTTAATTAATGAACCATAAAGTAGAAGGTCAGTGAAGACTTTTCATATGAGGAATTTGCCCTGAAGCACTTGTTCTTTACAGGAACTATCCTGCTGGTATTATTCTTAACACCTTAGTTATGTTCACTGCACAAATTTGAAGCTTGATCAGTGATTCTTATGTAAGCAGTCACTACTTTAAAGTGGAGAACAATGAATTTTCGTTTTGCACTGAGTGACTATTGTAATACACCATTAGATGGATTCAAAACTTCGTGAGTAAATAAAATAAAATTGCTTTCCCATACACAAAGGTAGGTTGCAGTTCAATCCCATGCATGTTTACTTGGAAGTAAGTCACCATGGGAGGCATATTCTCATGGAAGTATTAATAAGACTATTTTATTTTAGTCACACTGAAACAGTGGCATCCAGGAAGTTTGGTCTGGTGGTTAAGGTGCTGGGCTAGAAACCAGGAGACTGAGAGTTCTAGTCCCGCCTTAGGCATGAAAGTCAGCTGGGTGACCTTGGGCCAGTCACTCTCCCTCAGCCCAACTCACCTCACAGGATTGTTGTTGTTGTGGGGAAAATAGAAGGAGGAAGGAGTATTAGGTATGTTCCCCGCCTTGAATTATTTATAAAAATAATAAAGGCGGGATAAAAAATAAACAAATAAATAACTAATACCAACAAAAGCACCAATATTATAATCTGCAATAAAATGTAGTAATAGACCTATCCACTGTTTTTTTAACATTTGTTAAACAAAATATAATGTAGCATTGTTAAATAGATGTTTTGTTTTATGTTTATTTCAAATATTTACATTTGTGGGATAATGCTACTTGTCTCACAACTATGTAATTGTATGCACTTCTCTCTTTGGTATTTTTATATCTGATACACCCAATCAGTACTGCTAATACAAATATACTTAAAGATGGGATAGAGCTCTATAAGGAAAAATCCATAAAAGGATCAGTTCAAAAGTTTGAAAGCAGGAACAAGATAAATACAGGTAGTCCTCGCTTAACAACAGTAATGGAGACAGAAATTTCCATTGCTAAGCAATGCAGTCATAAAGTGTGACATCACATGACTTTATACTTTTATTGTTTAGCGATGGCAATCCTAGCAGTCCCCATTGCCATTGTTAAGCAAGGACTGCAGGTCATTAAGCAAGGACCTCCTTGTGTCTTCCTGCTGGTTTCCAACAAGCAAAGTCAATGGGGAAGCTGGCAGGAAATCACAAGTCCTGGGCAGTTGGCAAGCAGGCCAGAGGGTGGGTAAGTGGCTGCCACAGTGCAATGCAAGCGCAACCGGGCGGGAAGTGACTGCAGGAGAGTATGCTGTGGCGCCGCATGAGTGCAGGTGGGGGGACTGCTGCTGGGTGCCGGTGGGTACACAGGTGGCTGGCTACCATACCGCCATGCAGGCACAGCTGGCCAGGCATGCATTACGGAGTATGGGCGGGGGCTGCTGCAAATGGGCACGCACTACAGAGTACAAGATCCCTGGAATGATCCCTGGGATTTCGTATTCTCAGGCTCTGCAGGAGAAAAAGCAGTGAGAGCGAATGGCGATCACATGACTGTGGGACCCTGCAACTATTTAAGTGCAAGCCAGTTGCCAAATGCCCGGATTG